>NC_072795.1:119430000-120087500 GCF_028583425.1 Eublepharis macularius
TAGCCTGTTTTCTTTTCACTCTCAATTCTTTCTCTCTCAGGCGCACACACAGTTTGCCTGCTTCAAGTAGAGTGAATATATAGTCTCACAGACACACTCAGTTCAGGCTTCCACTCAGGTTGCCTTTCCCTCACAAATACATGAACACCCTCAGGCTGCACACAGCTCGCCTCTCTTGCCCTAACTGAATCTTTTTCTCTCCCTCAATAACTGAAAACTGCCTTCATTCCGCCCACTCTCTGTCATCAACCAATCATATCACTCACTCATCTTTCTCTTTCGCCCCCACTCTTCACCTATCTCACCAAACATTTAAAGACACATGCACCCATTTCTTGAAATCATTACACAGACATTTAAATTTCAGATTTTATCACTTAAGATTGCCAGTGGGGGCTCCCTGTCACTGAATCTTGCCACATATAATAATGTTTCCTGCACTTAGAAAATTAGCATGTCAGTGAGAAGGCCAGGCTAAAATCTTTCCCCCCCCCCAAGTTTTGAAATTGTATTGAATATAAAAGTTTGATCATAGTGACCAGTGCTGCATTCACCATAGGCTTCAAATATGCAAAAGTCACCAACACCTGGGCTTGCAATGTGCTGTTGCCAGGCTTTGAGCCTGGCCCAGTTGCTATCCCAAAGTGGGCAGATGCAGGAGATTCTACGTGCCAGGTACCATAACCAGAAATGAAGGATGCCAGCAGCTTCCTAGCTTCATACTAGGTGGAGAGCCGCTATGGGTCATGAGTAGAGGTGGGCACGAATTGTAATACAAATTAAAATTTGGCATGAACTGGGCCAGTTCGTGGTTCGTGAAAACACAGTTCGTGAGACCGCGTTTTCCACGAACTCCACGACTTTTTTGCCCGGTTCATGAGAGTCGTGAGCAGTTTGTGAAGCCAGACAGGCTGGCATCACCGATCCATTAATTCCCACACAGGGTGTATGAAATTGACAGCCCCGTTCTCCTGCCAACCGCAAGTGGCAGGATAAGGGGGCTGTCTGTTTCAAACACCCTGAGCTGGGTTCAGCCAATCGGCTGAAGGCGGTGCGGGTGTGTGAAACTGACAGCCCCATTCTCCTGCCACCTTCAAGCGGCAGGAGAAGGGGGCTGTCTGTTTCAAACGCCCCACACTGGGTTCAGCCAATCGGTTGAAGGCGGCATGGGATGTGTGAAAGTGACAGCCCCGTTCTTCTGCTGCCCACGAGCAGGAGGAGAAGAGGGCTGTCTTTTTCAAATGCCCCGTGCTGGGTTCAGCTGATCAGCTGAAGGTGGCACAGGGTGTGTGAAAGTGACAGTCCCGTTCTCCTGCAGCTGACAAGTGGTAGGAGAAGGGGGCTGTCTGTTTCAAACACCCCACGCCGGTTTCACCCGATCGGATGAAGCCTGCGCGGGGTGTTTTGAAACTGACAGCCTTCTCCTGCCGCTTCTGGGTGACAGGAGAAGGGGGCTGTCAGTTTTAAACACCCTGCGCCGGCTGCTGAAGCCCTGGGCGCAGGGTGTTTGAAATGCCACGAACTACGAACCAATTCGTGAACCAAGGAAAGTTCATGGAGGTTTGTGGTTCATGGTTCGTGGAATGCGATGAACCACGAACCACGTGGTTCTTTTTTTCCGATTCGTGCCCATGTCTAGTCTTGAGCTCCCAGGCTAAAATCTTGGCACTATGTTTTCTACCTGCAGAACATGTTTTGTATGAAAAAGCATTCGGCTTTCTCCATCCTGCAGCCTGAAGTGCAAGAAACACTTTAACCTATTTTTTCATGTAAGCCAATTTAGCTGCAACTAATCTTTGCTGGATTGTGCCCATAATAATTATTAGCACATCATCCCCCTCAAAACTGCTTTTTCTTTCTCATTTAAAAGTCTAATATTTAGCAACTGAGAACAGAACTGGATCCAATTCACTCAAACAGCAAAGTGTGGTTTGCATTGTATTCAATACCTGGAAGAAAAACAAACCAAAGGTCACCAACTAGTAGAAGGTTCCAGATGTCCTGTGTGAGGAAGTGCTTAAAATACCGGATGTGTTTGTTTTAAGTGTTAAAATGGATTATTTATACCATCTGCACACGGGGATTTCAGGAGAGGTGAGTATATTCATCACAGAACTGGGTGGGCTCAGTGAAATTGGGACATCCTTGATCACCTTGGATACAAAACATACCATATTATATATTGAAAATCATTCATAATAGATGTTTTGTGAATGAATCCCACATATTTGAGTCATAGTAAGCCTCCAGATTCATATATTGACTTAACTTCAGGGGGGGGGCATGACTTAGTGGTAGAGGGATCATGACGGGTAGCCGTGTTAGTCTGCCTGTAGCAGTAGAAAAGAGCAAAAGCCCAGTAGCACCTATAAGACTAACAACATTTATAGTAGGGTATGAGCTTTCACGAGTCATGGCTCACTTCTTCAGATGGTAGAATGTCTGTGTCACATGCAGAAATTCTTGGATCCAGCCCCTGACACTTGCAATTGAAAGGATCAAGTTGTAGGTGAAATGAAAGATCTGAAATTCTAGATATTCTATACTAGTCAATACTGGCCTTGGTGCTCAGACTCATTATAAGGCAGATTCATGTGTTTGTGCATGAGCCCACAAAAGCTCATCTTCAAAGAACTATCAGCTGATGAGATCTGCAACAAGGAAGTATCCCATTGAGCCCCAATGTGGTGTCGGCTGATGTGTTTTCCTGATCCCTGATTCCTTCTTTGCCAGAATCTCTCCTACCCCCAGCAAAGTGCCATTCATGGCTTTCTTCCACCACACTGGAGCAGAAGGTGCTTTAGGAGAGCCCACAAGGCATCCTCTTGGTGTCTACAAGGAGCACGAGCACCCATTTGGAAACAGCTTCCAATCTCATAGAAGGATCCATAGAAGGAGGTTCTTCTGAGGAGGTTCTTCTGAGGAGGTTCTTCACTGTATCCTGAGGAACCTACTCAGGATACAGTGAAGCCTCTCTCCATTAGCATTCCACACCCTGGGAAAATCTTACAGGATGACTCAGCCCAAACCCACCTTCCTGAGTAGATATAAATTACCTGCCAACATCTTTTCCACACTGTGACACTGAGAGATCTCTGTCTCTTGGTGCTACACCTCTGAAGATGCCAGCCACAGCTGCTGGCAAAACGTCAGGAACTACAATGCCAAGACCACGGCTATAGAGCCTGGAAAATCCACAACAACCAACCACGGCATGTTTTCAAAATTCCCAAAGTGCTCACAGGATCAACAAAGTTGGGGATTTCTGGAGAAACCAAATTAGCAGAGCAGTGGATATGACAGTCCATGACAATGGCTATAGACCAGGCTCAAGTACTGCTGCAGCAGAAAAATAGCTTCAACATAGATAAGATTTTAAGTGAACCTTTTAGTTTCCTGAGCAGGCCTGAGGATGGCCAGCATGCCTTCTCTTCCTATCACCCCTCCCCAGACTGAAGGCACAAGGAATTTAAAGGTATGGCATTGGCTGAGAACAGAGGCGAGTCCAAAGCCACTCTGTCTCCTGCCAAAGCTACTAGCCAGCAGCTCAGTCGGGTTGCCCAGTACTTGCGTGATGTTCATCATCACTTCCAGAAGTGACATCCTCACGCTGGTTGCGGGAGTGCTCCTTTGTTCCATGCGAGGCGGATTCTTTCAGAATCATCCCCAAATGCAGCGCGGGAGCACTTCCACAGAGAGCACACTTCTGGAAGTGACGTCACCTCGCCACTGGAGCGCACACACCGCGTGTATTCCTAGGGTGGCTGCCGCTGGTGGGTGATCTCCCAGCAGCCCAAAATGGCAGGTAAACCACCAGGAGATTGCCCTTCACCTGCAGGCATGCCGACAGCTCACAAAGGCTCTCATAAGAACGGCTCAAGTGATTTTTTTAAAGGCCACTCCCACTCAACAATGCATGACAACTGGGCTCAGCCAGGAGAAGCAGAGGAGCAGTCTGGTGGTCAGCAATGAGTTCAGGGCAAGAGATCTCTCCAAAATTTCAAGCAGCTGGAGTAGGAGCTTAAAGACTGCCCACGCTATTGTGCTTGCAACCAAATTTATAGTAGGCTTCTAAACTCAATTGCATTCCCTTGCAAACGGCACTTGCAAAGATACCATCTCGGCTCAGCCAGGTTATTATTAGAATAGATTCTGTGCACCAGAAAGTGCTATTGACCTCCAAAAAACACTCTAGTGGTTGCCCTGAGTGGCGAAAGCTCTCGTGCTGTTTGGTACAAAGAACAAGCGGGACCCGAACTCCTCCTGACACCAATTTTAAAACCTCTCTCAGAATGACATACGGGCAAGCCTTTGCCAAGGGCCTTTTAATGGTTATACTTTCTGAACAGGCCATTTTAAGTTTGCTTTTCGCTCTCAGTATCAGCAGTGTGGAGAAAAGGTTGTGCGCTTCAAAGACTGAATGAAGCACCTTTCTGTGAAGGGTCCAGAGCCAAGAGCCAGCGAGCAATTAGAACAGATAGTAGATAGAGTACACAGGGTCCCTGCCCTGCTTCAGATGTAACACAATTACACATGAGTTGATGTAAGTACCTGATTAGGATCCGGTCCTTGGCAAACCATTTCCACAGCCTGAAATAGCCCCAGGGGTGCCCTCTCTGTTAGCAGTCGACCCTGACCCTCATGCTAATAGGGAAGCTTATGAATATGGCTATATCACAAGCTCCTCTCCTCACTTGTTTTAAAACACAGAAATGCAAGGCAGGAAATGGTTGCCAACTCCCTACCTTCTAGCTTAGTAACTATCACCCATTTCCTGAAGCGCTCTCCCATTTCCTTCCTGTTTTCCAGTTAGCTCTCTCTCTGTGCATTTTATGCAATTGTTCTTTACTACTCTATAAATAAAAATCTTTCTTGTTGAACATCCACCTGTTTTCATTAAGCGTTCTCTAGAGGAACAATCCTTGTATACATTGGTGGTACATTAGTTACCTCCTCTGGCTGCCTCTCCTTGTACAGAGTCCAGTAGCACCTTTAAGACTAACCAACTTTACTGTAGCATAAGCTTTCGACAACCACAGTTCTCTTCATCAGATGCACATCTGATGAAAAGAACTGTGGTTCTCGAAAGCTTAAGCTACAGTAAAGTTGGTTAGTCTTAGAGGTGCTACTGGACTCTTTTCGATTTTGCTGCTACAGACTAACACGGTTAACTCCTCTGGATCTATCTCCTTGTACACTAATTCCCCCAACTCACAAGGAGACCACCTATTTCAGTAACATCTGGGGAAATCTATGTGTTCCATGAGATATGCAAAAGTGCCTCTGGGATTATTTCAGGTATGGTTGCCAATTTCCAGGTGAATTACTATTTATCTTCAGACTACAGAGATCAATCTCCCTGGAGCAAACGGCAGTCTTGGAGGATGGACTTTATGTCATCACATCACTGCTGAGCACCCTCCCCTCCCCAAATTCTGCCCTCCTCAGGTTCTGCCCCCAAATCTCCAGGAATTTCCCAACCTGACATTGGCAGCTGTAGTTTCAGGTTACGAAAATAGTGCTGGGAGAACAGTTTCTCTCTTAGTGAAACCATTGGCTCTAACCCACTGTTTAAAAGATGCACTTACTTCTGTAGAAACAACTCCTTATATTATATATAAGGCTGTTTGATTAATTTTTATTTGTTAAATATTTATACCCCGCCTTTTTTCTTGGCTCAAGGTGGCCAAGCATAATATTAGCATAATATTACTTCTGAAAGTGCTTATATTTGTTTTTATATGAGGTGTGATCTTTCAAAGTCTGTTCATATATCAATATATTAAATTATACACAATAGTCCCAAATTGGAACTTTGATAGATTGAGTCATTCTTTTAGGTTGTTACATCCCTCTTAAGAGCTCCTGTAAGATCATTCCTAGTTCTCACATAACAACAACAGCAACAGCAACAATAACATACAATTTATATACCACCCTTCAGGACAATTTAACACCCACTCAGAGCGGTTTACAAAGTATACTATTATTATCCCCACAACAATAATCACCCTGAGAGGTGGGTGGGGCTGAGAGAGCTCCAGAGAGCTGTGACTAGCCCAAGGTCACCCAGCTGGCTTCAAGTGGAGGAGTGGGGAATCAAACCCGGCTCTCCAGATTAGATACCCGCGCTCTTAACCACTACACAAAACTGGTGTATAATGTATAATGATGAGGCCTGAGAAAGAAGTGCCCAAGGTCAAGTGGTCTTGTGAGCAGCCACAGAAGTTCAGAAAAATCTAAAAAACAAAAAGCGGATTAAGAAAATACAAGCAAGGGTGCGAAAGGGGTGGCAATTTGACACCTCCTACACCACTCCCCAAATCTCCCCCTTCAGGTTTCAAGAAGCTCCTATAGGCACAAGCAGCCTAATCCCCAGCCTTCCCCCTTTCTAACTGCTGTCAATGTTATGCGCCCCTTGGAACGTAGTTGGTGCTATGCAGGGACTGTATGTGTGGTTCTCACATGGAGACTCCACGTCTCAGGCAAGGGCACCTCCATGTGAAACCTGCCCAGCCTCAATCCCAGCAGTGGCCCCCTGCACACTCCTCCAAGGTATTGGGGTCTGGGTCCGCCAACTTACTCCCAAAGAGTTTCGCCTCGTTTCATGATTAGTACAGAATATTGAGAATCGGTTAAAGAGAGAAGGGCGGGGATATTAACCTGCTCATGCCCTAACACTGAAGCCTAGAGGAGGCGATGTGGGAAGCAAAGCAGAGTTCTCTGATCTGCTTTCCCTCCCACAACCCTTTGCAATGTTTTGTTCCCCCCCCAGCTAATTTACAAACTTATTTTTCTGCATACAGGGGAAGTCCCCTAAGTATGTTGAACCTCCTCTCTTGCCTACAGGTGGTCTGGTTTCTTCCGATTGCAATATTTGAGGGAGAAAGTTGAGAGAGAGCAAAGAAACATGGAGAGAACTTTCTAATGCTCCCAGAAAGCAATAACATAATGAAAGGAAATTAAAGAGAGAGGAAACCAACAGAACGGCAGCACCTTATTGCAATATGTGCTTACTGCAACAGCAATTGCAAAAATTCCTCTCCAGTGACTCGTGGCATACCAAGCATCAGAAACCGGAATGGCCCCCCAACCTGTAATGCTATTATTTTGCTTCATCAGATAACTCATGTCGAGCCAATCGACCTGATGAATATTCTTCTCAACTAGCAAATATAAGTGACTTATGGGGATCATATTTCAATATATAATGACACGATTACTGCAAGGATTCTTTGAAGAGCCAGGTTATTAAATATTAAATATCAAAGCTGTAAATTATTGTAGCAGCTTTATATAACTAAATTAAATTCAAACAAAACCTAATTTTCTTAATCATTGACTGTAATCCTCCAGGAACATATGTTATTAGCTTGGCTACAAATGGCAGAGAAATGGTAGGAGATCAGACAAGTTCTTTGATATTAAATTTTAGCCCTTTGAAAATCTTTGACGTGGATGCTCCAATCCAGCATCTCCGGTGTTTCCACAGACTGAGGTTGCTATGTCACCTTTTTTTCTGAATTAAAATTGGAGGCACAGTTCCCTCTGACAGCTGCTTGAAGGATGGGAAAGGGTAAGGACCAATTCTTGCTTTATAATGTCCATATGGCCTTTTAGATATGCTTCCATTAGACTTGTTCTGGGAGTTCCCTGCTGGGAACTGAATTCCCAGGTGTATTTATGTATGTATTTATTTACTGTCCTCCTTTCTCACTGAGATCCAAGGCAGATTACACAGCGCAAGCGAAAATATGATATCATCAGCTAGGACAGTCACTGAGCAAAGTACAATAGTGAATGTGTCCGGGGTCTGAGCCCCAGCCCCCAGACTTGACAAGAGGGAACAGCAGGTCAACCGGGCTGACGGGCAAACAGAGGGGGCAGCCAGCAGCCAGCAGGTCAACCGGTCAGCCAGCAGGCAGTAGGTCAACCGGTCTGACTGGCAAGCAGAGGGGGCAGCCTGGGGACAGCAGGTCATCCCCTCCCATGGGCAAATGGAGCCAGAACCTGCCAGCGCCAGGGGCAAGAGGCAAAGGCCCAGGGCCTCAGGAGTCAGGGGGAGACAGAGAGAAGCCAGCGAGTCCCACTTCCCTGGGGAAGGAAAGGGGACTAAGCAAGGCAGAAGGGGGCAAGGGCAGAGGGATTGGGGGCCCAGCAGTCACCCACCCAAAGACCTTACCTAAGGAGGAGAAGCAGCAGCAGCCCCAACAGCCCAAAGCCACGCCCCAGCTAGAAAATAGTAGCCTGGCCCAGGAGTTGCCAGAAGCCAAGCCACTCCAGGTGGGGCTATTGGAGGCACTCTGCAGGAAGCCCTGGGCAACCAGCCAAGGAGCCGCAGCTGGACCCACCTTCAGCCATCAGCTCAGCCAGGGAGGCCGAGCTGCTAGCCAGGGGACTGCAGCTGGACAGGCCTTCAGCAATCAGCCAAGGCAGGGAGGCTGGGCAGCCAGGGAACAAGGCACAGCTGGTGCTGGTCAGTGGGGCCAGATCAGCTACCCCAGCTGCAACTACTTGGTGCAGCCCAAGACTGGGCTGGAAGAGGGGTGGGGCAGTAGAAGGAAGCCCTATAAAAGCTGGCTGGGAAGAGCCCTGTGGTGGTGGATGTGAGTAAGGAGTGATAATGTGGAGTGAGAGCGGTGCAATGCAAGAGTGGAGGTTTGGAGGAGAGTTCTGGAAGGAGGGGATGAAGAAGGACACAGGGGGCAAGCAGGCCAGGTTGAGCAGGCCAGCGAGTGGACTGAGAGGGAGTCTGGGTGAGGTATACCGCCCCTCCTTTCACAGAGCAGGGTCCTGCAGCATCCCTGGCCCCCCTATGATGTCAGGAGCAGACCGCCCAATGCCACGCCCAGCGGCAGTGGCGGCAAGCCCTGACAAGTTGGTGGCCCGTACGGGGAAAGCCGTTCCGATGCAGGCGCCAGTCGAAGGGATGTATCCCAATGCCGTAGCCCCAGCAGACCTCAGACTGTGGCTGGAGGAATGCTTGGACAGGATGTGGAGGAAGTTGGAGGCGGCCTTCCAAACAGCTCAGGCAGAGCTAATGCAGGCCGTGGAGCAGCGGATGCAAGCCTGCACACCCACAGCCTCCTCGCCAGTGGTATGTGCGTTGGCTTGGGAAAGTAACCCACCACCTGGCAAGCAGGTGCTGAGTCTATGCGCCACCGTGAGGATAGGCCAGCTGATCCTACAAGCCCTGTTGGACTCCGGGAGTGCAGTCTCAGCAATTCGGCCCCAACTCCTCCCAGCTGCCACCCCAGTGCACCGCTGGATCCCGGTGACGGATGTGATGGGCCGCACCCAGCCGTACCCTACGGCCCTAATCACGGTAGAGTACCTAGGGGTCTGCCACCAAATGGAAGTTGCCCAGGTAGCTCACCTACCCGTGCCAATGCTGCTGGGAAGAGATGCCCCGGGGTTCTTCAGGCTCCTCCAGCAGGCAGCGAAGAAATCGGGAAGAGACGCCCCAGGGATCGCCAGGCCTCGGCGGGAGGCGGCACGGGAATTGACAGACCCACAAGTTGCCACCACTCTGCAAGTGGAGGAGGCCGACGACCCGGGAGAGGGTCCCTCCACCAGACCAAGGGCAGAACCACGGACTGAAGACCCAGCTGGACCCCCAGCAGATCGCCCGTTCTGTGATGCCCAAGGGGCAGATGAGTCCTTGCAGCGCTTGCGAGAGACAGCCGCTCGTGAGGAGGAGCAGGTGCGGGATGAACGGAGGTCCCAACGGCTCCCTCGCATTGAGAAGCAAGGAGGGGTTTGGGTTCGCATAGCTCGTGCCCCGAATGGCCAGGGAGAGGTCCGCCAACTACTTGTGCCAGCAGGCTATCGGCCGGAGGTCCTCCGCACCGCCCATGAGCACGCTTGAGCCGGGCACCTGGGGTACCACAAGACCCTGAGGAAGATCCTCGAGCGTTTCTTCTGGCCCTCGGTGAATGCGGACGTGAAGGCATACTGCCGCTCATGCCCCACCTGCCAGAGGGTGGCAGCGAGACGCCCGCCAAAGGCCCCTCTTTCCCCGCTGCCAGTGATGGGGGTGCCCTTCCAGCGGATAGCGATGGACTTTATCGGCCCACTGCCACGCACACCCCGGGGCTACCGTTTTGCCCTGGTGATCGTGGACTACGCCACACGTTTCCCGGAGGTCATTCCTTTGAAAACTATGCAGACCCCGGGGGTGGTCCGGGCGTTGTCCAAGGTGTTCGCAATGGTGGGGCTGCCCAGCGAAATCTTGACAGACCGGGGAGGGCCCTTCCGAGCAAAGGCCATGCGTCAGCTCTGTCAGAACTTGGGGATCCGGCAGGTGTTCACCTCTGCCTACCACCCCCAAACAGATGGATTGGCAGAGCGCCTGAATCAGACTGTTAAGGAGGCCCTGAAAAAGATGACGCATGACAAACCTCACCAGTGGGACCTGTATATCGACCCCCTGATGTTTGCCCTCCGAGAGACCCCCCAGGCCTCCACTGGCTTTAGCCCATTTGAACTGCTGTATGGGCGAAAGCCACGAGGAATGCTCTCCCGCCTGGTGGAGCAATGGGGCCCCCAAGCCAGCCCCCCAGCCCCCCCAGTCCAGGAGTACGTGAGCCAACTCCGCGAGCGGGTGCAGCAGTTCCAAGCAGAAGCAGGCCGACGGCTGGCCCACGCCCAGACACACCAGAAGGCCGCGTACGACCGGGGTACGCGACAGAGAACCTTCCAGCTGGGGGAGAAGGTCCTCGTCCACCGCACAGTTTTTCCCAGGGAGGAGGGGGACCCCTGGCGAGGCCCCTATGTGGTGACAAAGGTACTAGGACCTACCACCTATGAGGTCCAGTGTGGGCCTCGTCGACGCCAGAGGAAGACGCTCCACGTGAACCTGCTGAAGAGGTGGTACGAGCGGGACAGCGAGGAGTGCCAGCTGGCGGAGGACCCCCTGGAACTCCCGTCCAGCGAGCTGCCGTGGACCACAGAAGGCCCAGAATTCGAGGAGCCCAAGGTGGACCCCCAGCTCGACCCAACTCAGCGGGCCCAGCTACAGGCTCTATGGGCCCGGGTACCAGGCGTCTTCTCCCGCAGACCAGGTAGCACCAGCCTGATACAGCATGCCATCCCAACTGAGCCAGGGCAGGCGGCTCGGGCTACGTGGCGACCCATCCCTAGAAAGCGGTGGGAGGCGGTGGAAAAGGAGACGGACGAGATGCTCCAGCTGGGGGTGATTGAGCCCTCACAGAGTGCCTGGAGGAGTCCAATAGTCTTGGTGCCCAAGCCGGACGGGACCACCCGCTTCTGCGTCGATTACCGAGAGCTGAATAAGGTGGCCAAGTTCGACGCCTATCCCATGCCCCGAGCAGATGTGCTGGTGGATCACCTGGGGTCCGCTCGCTACCTGTCAGCTCTCGATTTAACCAAGGGGTACTGGCAGGTGCCCGTGCGACCTGAAGATCGGGAGAAAACAGCCTTCGCCACTCCCCAAGGTCTTTTTCAATTTAAGAAAATGCCTTTCGGGCTCCATGGTGCAGCAGCCACGTTCCAGCGACTAGTGGACCAGGTGCTGGGCAAGTGCCGGGCATACGCTATGGCCTACATTGACGACATCATTGTCTTTAGCCCGGACTGGCCCACCCATCTCCAGCACCTGGAGTCAGTCTTGAGAGCCCTTCAACAGGCCGGACTGCGGGCCAACCCAAAGAAAAGCCACCTGGGGTTCCGGGAACTCCAATACCTGGGCTTTGTGGTCGGGGGAGGACGAGTCAGGCCACCACCGGACAAGGTGGCCTCAATAGCCGACGCCCCACAGCCCAAGACCAAGAAGCAGGTTCGGCGATTCCTAGGACTGCTGGGGTATTACGGGCGGTTCATCCCCCACTTTGCCTCCCGAGCGGCGCCCCTGACAGACAGCTTGAGGAAGGGGCTGCCCAACCAAGTCCGGTGGACCCCAGAACTAGAGGCAGCTTTTAAGGACCTGCGGTCAGCCCTCTCCAATGCCACTGCCCTATGGAACCCAGACTTTGACCGGCCCTTCACACTGGCCACGGACGCCTCGGACACCGGCCTCGGGGCCGTGCTGACCCAGGAGCGGGATGGCATGGATGTCCCAATTCTATTCCTAAGCCGGAAGCTCCAGCCCGCCGAGAAGCGCTACGCCACGGTGGAGCGGGAGGCCCTAGCGGTCAAGTGGGCGGTTGGGGCCCTGCAGTACTACCTGGCCAACAACCCCTTTGTACTGCTGACAGACCATGCACCCCTGCAGTGGCTCCATCGCATGAAGGCGCACAACCCCAGGGTGCTGCGGTGGTACCTCTCCCTCCTACCCTTCCAATTCACCGTCAAATACCGCCAGGGGGCGCGGCATGTGGACGCGGACTTCATGTCCCGCATGTTCGAGGCTGAACCGGACCCCCACAACTCAAAGCCAAGCGGGGAGGTGTGTCCGGGGTCTGAGCCCCAGCCCCCAGACTTGACAAGAGGGAACAGCAGGTCAACCGGGCTGACGGGCAAACAGAGGGGGCAGCCAGCAGCCAGCAGGTCAACCGGTCAGCCAGCAGGCAGTAGGTCAACCGGTCTGACTGGCAAGCAGAGGGGGCAGCCTGGGGACAGCAGGTCATCCCCTCCCATGGGCAAATGGAGCCAGAACCTGCCAGCGCCAGGGGCAAGAGGCAAAGGCCCAGGGCCTCAGGAGTCAGGGGGAGACAGAGAGAAGCCAGCGAGTCCCACTTCCCTGGGGAAGGAAAGGGGACTAAGCAAGGCAGAAGGGGGCAAGGGCAGAGGGATTGGGGGCCCAGCAGTCACCCACCCAAAGACCTTACCTAAGGAGGAGAAGCAGCAGCAGCCCCAACAGCCCAAAGCCACGCCCCAGCTAGAAAATAGTAGCCTGGCCCAGGAGTTGCCAGAAGCCAAGCCACTCCAGGTGGGGCTATTGGAGGCACTCTGCAGGAAGCCCTGGGCAACCAGCCAAGGAGCCGCAGCTGGACCCACCTTCAGCCATCAGCTCAGCCAGGGAGGCCGAGCTGCTAGCCAGGGGACTGCAGCTGGACAGGCCTTCAGCAATCAGCCAAGGCAGGGAGGCTGGGCAGCCAGGGAACAAGGCACAGCTGGTGCTGGTCAGTGGGGCCAGATCAGCTACCCCAGCTGCAACTACTTGGTGCAGCCCAAGACTGGGCTGGAAGAGGGGTGGGGCAGTAGAAGGAAGCCCTATAAAAGCTGGCTGGGAAGAGCCCTGTGGTGGTGGATGTGAGTAAGGAGTGATAATGTGGAGTGAGAGCGGTGCAATGCAAGAGTGGAGGTTTGGAGGAGAGTTCTGGAAGGAGGGGATGAAGAAGGACACAGGGGGCAAGCAGGCCAGGTTGAGCAGGCCAGCGAGTGGACTGAGAGGGAGTCTGGGTGAGGTATACCGCCCCTCCTTTCACAGAGCAGGGTCCTGCAGCATCCCTGGCCCCCCTATGATGTCAGGAGCAGACCGCCCAATGCCACGCCCAGCGGCAGTGGCGGCAAGCCCTGACAGAATGATAGTTAGGGCATTCAGTGAAGGACATACAATAGGGTATGACAAGCAGAAAATCTGAAAAACAAGCCCTGTGCAGGCCCGGTTTGGATCAGAACCATAGCCTGAGGAGGGCTTCTGTTTGCTGCTGTGCCGTTTTCTAACTGGGAAGGGCTCCTCGGAATTGCTATAAACTGACCTCTAGTCAATCAATTCATGTAAGTTTCGCCAATGGAATGTCAGGTGCACATTTGATCAAAGTGGTTCTAATGGCCTCAGTTACTCACCTATGGGGAACTCAGTCCCTTTATTTCTGAAAGAGTCACTATCCTGAGCACAAAACCTGATGGGGAAGTGAGCTCAGATTTTACACACTAGTCCAGTCAGGGCTTTTTTTCTGAGAAAAAAGGTGGTGGAACTCAGGACCACACAATGATGTCACTTTGGGTCAGCTGGAACAAGGGGGAGTTTTTAAAAGTTTAAATCACCCTTGGTGAAAATGGTCACATGGCCGGTGGCCCTGCCCCCTGATCTCCAGACAGAGGGGAGTTTAGATTGTCCTCCGCACGCAGAGGGCAATCTAAACTCCCCTCTGTCTGGAGATCAGGGGGCGGAGCCACCGGACATGTGACCATTTTCAAGAGGTGCCGGAACTCCGTTCCACTGCGTTCCGGCTGAAAAAAAGTCCTGAGTCTAGTCAATTTCACCACTCTATTAGTTTGTATGGGACCCTTGGAAGTGTTTGCAATTAAAGGATCAGATGAACTCGCTCTGCTCTCTCATTCCTGTAAGTATTAAGATGCTGGTACAGGATCAGGGCTGATGCTACCGTAGGAATCAGGAGAAAGGTGCTCCAGTTGCCCCAGAAAAGTAATTGTTGCTATACCAGTTTGAGCTTCAAAGTGCAGCCAGCCCCTTGCTATTGTGCTGATTTAGATAATGGTGATCTTCTGGATCCCATTTGCATGCACATCGTGCAAGTTCTCATTTACTTCCTTGAAATATTCATATCCTGCTTCTCTATAAAAATATATCCAAGGCAGCTTATTACATGGGGATAAATAACCAGAAAACCATCACAAATCACAATCGATAATTTTAAAACCAGAAGACACTTTGGTTTAAAAAGGATCAGGGTCAGTTCCAAGATTTGGAGTTCTCGCAAGTTCTCCCACCACCTGCACTCAACATCTGCCCCCACTGCCTGCATGGCCTCTCCCCAATGGTGCTGGGTGGTGGGTGCAGCTAGGAGGGCCACTACCATGGCCACCAGGAATGCCGATGCTTTGTGTACCACCCGCATGCCCTTCTCCAGCAACACTAGGCAGCATATGCAGCTGGGAGCAGTGGAAGGGTGGGAGTGGAGGCATCAGAGGAGATGCATGAGTAGGAAGTCAGCAGCAGTGGGCACCACCAGAAGCCATGAGCCCTGGCAGCTGCCCCACCTCACTGGGTGCTGATGCTGGCCCTGAAAAGAATGATAAATATTCTAAAATGAGCTGAAAATGTGAGCCTAAAACTTCAGTCTAAAAAACCGTACACAATGTTGGGGTAACGAACGATAGCCTACAATGGATGAGTTTTTTAAAGGCTTGAAAGAATAAAAACTTCATTTGGCACCTAAAAGAATGTAAGCTCAGAGACCGGCAGGAATTCTATAACATAGATGCCACTGCTGCGAAGGCTCTGACCTTGGTACATGACCACCAAGCTTCAGAACATCAAGGGTGGGGGGACATACAGAGCAATGATGGCCCCAGTTGGTGGGCAAGTATAGCACATGAGCAATTCATCAATGTGACTCGCAAGTGAATGTACATGCAGAGGGATTGGTGATAGACTGGGACAATTCTTGCAGGAGATTGGGAGGGTCTACCAGCTGTTGCCACTGAGCACCACTGAATGAGGCAGGGTATCTGGTACTTGTACCAGAGGACATCAGAAGGTGATGTTAGAGGCACTGCAGCTGCTACTGGTGCACTGTTCAGGCGCACGGTTGCTAAGTAGCTGGCAACACATGCCCCGTTGATGTAGCACTGCACATTGAAGCACTCTGGAAGATATAGAATGGCTGGATCCAACCATTCTTCGGGGAGTCTTCCTTGAAGTCTAAGCAGTGTTCCTCCAACGTAGGTGGCTCTTTCTCCAAAGGAAATCTCCACATGTTGGGGGGAAACTTCAAACTTGAGCCAAAGGGAAAGGTGGAGTGTAAATATTTGAATAAAGAAACTGTTCCACAACCATCCCAAAGTGGACATCTACATAACCGGCTTATTCACATATAACTATTCCAGCCCAATTTAATGGGGATGGGCGGGGAGCTGGAACAAGGTCTTCTATATAAAACCTCAGCTTCATAGCCATACTCGGCTGTGAAACTTTCCAGGTAACTTTGGACAGCTCTTTGTAGATGTCAGACAGTCTAGTACGGATGTTCTGAGATACCTAGAGGAAGGGCAGGATAAAAATCTAACTAATTAGTTATAGGGAAATAAACTAGATCTTACTCCTTCAAGTCGAGCTGGTAGAAAGTCCTTTTCCTGGCAACTCTGTGCTCATAGCTGGGTTACAATTTAAATCCGCATCTCCTTCTCCAAGATCAACAATCTAGCACAGTGGTTCTATTTAGGAAAACCATGATCTTGAGGTAGGAGGAAGGAACCTTGAAGGGCTAACTGGCACCGTTTGCATAAACAGGTCTTTAAAAATAATGCCTGCTGTGCATATGTATATACATAGGTGTGACAAATTCAACTTTCCAGAACTTTGGTGTCATTCTTCGTTGACACATCCGCCTAGTTCTATGGGGCTCTGTTATTTAGAGAGAAGCAGCAATCTTGTCAAGTTGCGAATCCAGAAACGACTGAGCAGACCCTTTTTCTCAGGCACCGTTAAGTTGAGCAGAGGCCAACATGTGGATTCTTGGCCATGGACATGGAGGCTGCAGAAAAGATAAGCATTATTTTTTGTAAAAAAAAAAAAAGCAGGACTGTTGCAGTGAATTAAGTCAGTTTAGCCCTCAGCCCGGCAGTCAAAACCTCTCCAGTTCTTTTGCAGTCTGGTTTTGATTTTTTTTTTCTCTCCACGAGAGTTTTCAGGAAGTCTGGGGGAGGGACAAGGCAGTTTCTTTTTGTTATAATGGGGCCCTTTGTGGAGATGGAACAAGGTCTGCCCCTTTGCTGTGCACACGTCTAGCGGTCTCTTTCCCCTTTGCTGCTAATAGGCACTGGGTCCCCGCTGGGGCTGGGAGAGGGGGAGGAGGGGGGGTCAGTTCAGGATGGAGCTCCTAGTGCTGTTCAATGCCCTGGTCACCCGGCTGCTCTTTGTCTTCCACTCCCTGCTCGGGGTCTGGAGGGTGACTGAAGTGAAGAAGGATCCCAGATATTGGCTGCTGGCTCTGCTTCATCTCCTCCTTTGCTTGGAAACAGCACTCACGCTCAAGCTGAAGCAAGGCAGAGGCTACAAATGGTAAGCAGCACACCCCACACAGGGTCTTTGTCTGCCTTTCTTTGGCTCTTTACATCTGCTCCTAACAGCACCTTGGAGCTGGACTCGTTAGAGCTTGCAGCCTGGAGCGCTCTTGACTCGGTCTGTACTTTTCAGGTGTTTTTCCCTTCCTTCAGCCCATCCAGTTCCAAGACAGTCCAATTTCACATCTTTCTTTTCTTTCTTTCTTTCTTTCTTTCTTTCTTTCTTTCTTTCTTTCTTTCTTTCTTTCTTTCTTTCTTTCTTTCTCTCTCTCTCTCTCTCTCTCTCTCTCTCTCTCTCTCTCTCTCTCTCTCTCTCTCTCTCTCTCTCTCTCTCTCTCTCACACACACACACACACACACACACACACACACACACATGCATGCACACACCCACACACACCCCTCCTTACTCTCTCTTCCTCCAGAAACTTTGACCCAGGCTGTTTCCAAACCAACCTTTGCTTTCCTTGAGTCGGGACATGCGTTGGCAATGTAGTGGCACTTGACTTCCCTGCACATGCTCACCTGGCTTTCCATAATGCTACCTGGGGGAGACAAGAAACTCAGGAGTGCCAACACGCTCACCCTCTGCATCTTTGTTACAGGCTGCTTTATGTTTGGGAGATATTTGTTAAATACGTTAAGGGAGAGCAGAGAATCACGCCGCCTGTACTACACTGCAGAACAGGAATGCTTGGAAAGAGCGAGCATCCCTAGACTGTTGGGTTCTCTGCATTGACTTAAAGTAAGTGAAATGACTTGAAGTGAAGGACATGCAGAGAGATGGTTCATTTGGTAGGAAGTGTATGTGGGGGCCAAAACTGTGGCCACACAGCAGGATTTGGTATACATCAGCTAGTGCCAGCAGAACACCCCCATTCAATGACTGTTTACTGATATTTATGCCTGTTTTCTCTGGGACTTATCCATGACATGGTGCTTGGCTGCAACAAAGACCGGTGCAAGCCAAAAGAAAAATGTACAGTCAGCAGAATGCACGTACACACCAATTGCCTCCCTAATGTTCTGTGTGTCTTCAGTTTTTGGATTGGCGTGGGTTTGAACACAAGAGACTGCATTTGCTTTAGCAACCTGAATGAATTAATTGATGAGCGACACCTGATTCATTTGCATTTTGCAGATTTTTAATTGCAGTTCTGTGTAAGCTCTATTAAAGCAGTATTGTTCTGTACATTTCTTCATTCAGATAAAGCATAGACAATTTTCCAAACATTAAATGATTTGACAATGTCATGTAGTACAGGGGGGAAAAACAGTTACCTGCATTTAACAAATTGTTCTGTGTACTGAATACAGCTTTAGGTGTAATGGTCCTTTACTCCGCTTAATGAATGATAAAGCAGAGAGAGGCAAGAGAATTAACTATTTCAAGATAAGTAGTTGATGGTTTCTTGGAGGAGACCCACATTTCCTAAGTGGCTAGAACATTTCCTCCGACAGTGGCTAGAAAGAGCCCACACACAGAAGATGACTTGCGTTCTGTCCGCATCACATGCAATTCAGAGGAGCATGAATCAGTCAAAGTGGATGCCGAGAACTGGCTCACACAGAACTGTCAGTGTGGTCAGTTTTGGCTACCAATTGTCAGTCTCCTTTCAGTGAAAGTCTCACAACTAGGTTGCGTCCAGACCTCAAATCAGTTGCACCGTCTTGTCTTTTGGCAATAATTTGAAGCAAGGGAGACAAGATGAAAAGTGTGTGTGGAAAGAAAGAATGTAATAACAACAGCAACTGTGCTTATATACCGATCTTCTAGACAGATTAGTGCCTCACCCAGAGCGGTGAACAAGTTAGTGTTATTATTATCCCCACAATACAGCTAGGGACCTGGAGCTGAGAGGAGTGGCTGACCCAAGGCCAATTGCTGAGCTCATGGCAGTGGTGAGATTCGAACCAGTAGAATGCTGATTCGCAGCCAAACCACTTAACCACTGTGCTACAGCAGGACTGAAGGTGCCAGGCAAACCAATATGAGATAAAGCAACACATAGGATACAGCAAGACCGACAGAAGAGGGGGCATGCAGTTTGGGCATGCACCTATTTCTCTGGACTTTTCCTCTCTTAGAGTGCCATCCTAAGAAGCTCTACTCAGAATCCTACTTGGGTTTGTTCAATGGGACTTACTCTGAGTAATGTGTTCTTAGGATGGTGGCTTGCCGACTAATTTTGAATAGTTATGTAATATATTTGCCTCTCAGCGCAAGGCTCTCCAAATGGCTGGCTCACAATAAAAAACAATTCACTTCATAAGACAATAAAATTAATTTTAAAAATAGCAACACAGTTAAATTGTCAGGGGAAACTACTACAGGTTTAAAACTATCAGTGCGATGGTAAGCATAGTTACCCCAGTCTAAGCCCATTGATTTGAATGGGCTTAGACTGTAGTAACTATGCTTAGGATTGCACTGTATGTCGTGATAAACTTAATATTCTTACCTCTCACCAAATACCTAGGCATGTGAAATAGCACTTAAAACTCAAGACTGAAGGCACCAGGCGAACCAATATGAGGAGTGAGTTCCATAGATAGGGTGCCACCACAGAGAAGATCCTGCCCCTGGTAAACACCCACCTCACTTCAGAAGATGAGGGTACAAAGTGCAGAGCCTATGGGAGCAGAGCCTATGTAACTCTACTTAGAAGTCTTGCTTTACAGGAAAAGCATAGCTGGAAGATCTACAGCGATTAGTAAAAAGTTGTACTTGCCACAGATGAGACTTGAGCCTCTCCATGTGCAGAAATGGAGCTAATCATTTCCTCAGTCTGCAAACCCATGAATACGTGAGCTCCATCAGATACCTGAGGTTTCTGACCTGTGATGGCTCATGCACAATCACCTACTCCCTTATGAACTTACCTGACAGCTACAATCAACTTTCAAGGCCCAGCTTTCAGTGCGCCTGTCTTCTGAGATCAGGCAGGCGGACACCCCGGAGTAGGCCTTCTCAGGGCACCAGAAACTTGCTCCCCAGAGAGATTCATCTGTCTTCTCTGTTGCCATCTTCTCCAATTGATGAAGACTTTTTTGATATCGTTTCACATGCCTTCAGAGATCCCTCCTTCCTGCCCTATGTTTTAATTGTTTTTATATATGTATTATTTTCAGGCCTTGACACATTTTTGTTAGCTCTAAGGGCCAAGCTAGAAGTGACGAGTTACACTCGATGATCGAGTGGAGTGCAAGTGGAGCACAAGTGAACAGGGAGGAATACATGTGAGTCTGTCCACTTGCCATTCAAGTGTAACTCGTCACTTCTAGCTTGGCCATCAGCCACCCAGCGTACGTGGCAACTCTGGAATTGTCCCAGGCAGAGTAATAATCTCCCACTGCCCCTGTTTTAGACTGCGTGGTCATTCCTTGGGATCACCTCCATTTTTGACTAGTTTTGTCGTTGTTATAAATGGGCCCATTTGGTAGCTCTGCATGCCCCAGCCCCCAATCCCTTTGCATTTTTTAATTTTAAGTAGTGCCTCGGTGGCATTTATTGCTATATTTATGATGCGGTCTAAATAAGTATCCCTAACCAATTCTCTTACATTGTCATTCTTTTCAGTGTTTTGACCTTGAAAATATTCGAGAACTAGGGTTGCCAGATGGTCTCTGCAAAAATACTGGACACAGGGGAAAGGGGGGGGGCAGTACTCATATGAATGAGCTTTGTGCACGTGCTCCTGAGTCCTGACCCTGTAGTGATGATGTCACTTCCGGAAGTGACGTCAACACAACACCCGCAGCTATCGAAGCTGCTGGGCTGGATGCACATGGGGGAGGGGAGAGGAGGCAGGAGGAGGCCCTCCCAAGCACAACTTCAGAAGCCATGTTTAGAAAAGCAGAACCTTTGACATCTAAAGGCACTCTTGGCCAGTGGGCAGCTCCCTGGACGACAGGGGCGGTCCCACATTCTCAGCCTCACTTCCCTTGCGTAGGGTTCCCAGTTGTCCGCCAATGGTGGCAATCTCCCACCAGTTTGCTCCACTGCCCTCTCATAGCCGGCTATCAGCGGGAGGTGGGGAACCGCCTGGCAATCGTCCACCACTGGTAGGCAAACCGGGCAAGTGTGCAGCGGGGACGCTCCCAGCAGGGTGTGACGATGCCACTTTCTCAAGTGAAGTTATCGTGCCAGTGGCGGGCATGCTCCTGTGCTTCACAGGGGGCAATTTCAGGAGTGTGCATGCATGAAGATCCTCCTTCCAGCAAGTACTTGGTCCTCAACTCCTGCTGGGAAGGTATAATGACCTGGCAACTGTACTCACAAGGCTGTTGCGAGGAGAAAACGGATGCACAGAGATGGTGAGAGATGCTTCAGGCCCTGCTGGGGAGAAGTGGAGGAAAATAGCAGCCGGGCTACCTCTGACCCACAGGAATTTAAAAGGGGCTTGTTTCACGGGGCAGAGAATCTTGAAGTGTAAGAAATCTTATTGGGATGGTGGGATGTGGTGGTTCTTCAGGTGAAGTCTATATAAATGCTTTAATTAAAAAAACCAAAATAAAACCCTAGAGCTCAGCTAAAGATGGGAAGGGAGGCCACTTTATTATTCTGAAGTCCATAAGGGGTACTAGGAGCACATTCTCATTCCCCGAACTACAACTCCCAGAAGGCAACACCAGTAGGGGTGTGGAACGTGAAGCACCCAAGCCCAAACTGTACACAGAAATAGCTGTTTCGAATCATTACCTTGATTATCTGGAACATAACACAAATTCAAGACGCTTGCCATAAAGAAACCCAAGAAGCTCAGGGCAGCGCACTTGCTTCTCTCCTCCTGTACTGAATCCTCACAACAGCCCTGTGAGGAAGGTAAAGCTGGCAGAAAGACTGCAACTGGCTCAAGGTCAGCTTCATGGATTAATTGAGCTGAAGGAGTTTTTCAGATGGTGTTTGTCCTGTAGGGGTGTGAAAAGCTGCACCCACTGATATTCCCTCTGATTTTAACATAGTAAAAAGAAGGGTTGTGCCCCCTTTTCCTACCCTCTGCCCCCATTAAATCTTCTGGCTCCCCAAATCAACATAAATAAAGATTTAAAATGATAAATAAATACCTAATTTTATCCATCCATTTACTAATTTTATTCTTGTCTAATGTCAGCTGCCTATGTGTTTCTCCAGTCCTCGTTTAGGGTAGCATAGTGCCTTATGCAGAGTCAAACAGGAAGCTCTAAATACTAATTAATGATCCACGATCAGAAGTTGCTTCCATTCATTGGCATTCCTTTGCCTACTCGTGTGTAATAGCCACTTACCTGCCCACCGTTTCCCAATCCAAATGTGTCCTTTGACAGATTTATTGCACCTTTCATTTAGTCGCATTGGCTGCTGACTTCATTTCATTTGGCTTCATTTCTAGGACTGACCTTTCGTTTTAAAAAAAAAATCTGCTAAATTCAATCCAAAAGGCTGCAATCCAGCATGCAGTTAAGAAATACTTAAATCCCATTGTTTTCAGCAGAGATCACACACGTGCAACTGTGCATTGGATTATGGCCAGTGTTTCTGAAAGTCATTATAGCTGCTCTGTTCAGCTTGCATATATAGCAATTAGATCATGGAAAATACAGTTGTGCAGCCTTGAATTCCATTTTCTGTCTCACATGACCTATCAACACCTACCTAGTCTATCATTTCTCCTCCTGGCTTTCTTCATTTTGTTACAAGGTAGTGTTAAGCTTAAGTGTACTGTGACCCAAGAAATGGAACTCAGATGACGTGCCACAACTCAGTGGTGGAACACCTGCTTCACATATAGAAAGTCCCTGGTTCAATCCCGGGCAATGCTAGTTAAAAGAATTACATAGTAGGTAATGCAGATGGCCACTACCTGCTCCCCGTAGACAATCCTGATCTTGATCAAGCAATGGTTTGATTCAGCCTAAGTCAACTTCATGTGGATTGATGGGTGGGGCTATATGCTGAGGAGCAGCCTTGAAGCCCAAGATCTACCTCTATGTTCTGTAATATTAATTACGTGGAGACAAAACCTCATATTATTGGGTAGATGGCAGGATGTGTAGCTCTTACCATGGCAATATTTCCTGAAGGATCTCCTTTATGACTCCCATATCAGGGAATGTCGTTCAGATGGGGAAAGGTAAGGCTGATGTCAGATATTTTTTGTTGCTCTGGAATATGCCGTACTGTCTTCCATAGGACACTTCCATATAAACAGGCACAGGATTGCAATGTAAAGTGCTGCAATGTGAAGTGCAATGTAAAATGCTTCAATGTAAAGTGCTGCAATGTGAACTGCAATGTAAAATGCTGCAATCTAAAGTGCAATGTAAAGTGCTGCAATGTGAAGTGCAATGTAAAATGCTGCAATGTAAAGTATATCATTGTGATGAGAATAAAATCTTCCCTTGACTATGCTGGGTTAGTAAAACCTTATGAGGTGGGGGTGCCCTGGAATCACTATGTCCCCTGTGCCGCCCACAACCTACTGGCCATATGTTCACCTCCACACCCAAGGTAATGGCAAGTATTTGGCTAATTACTAATAATATCAAGATCAGCTGAGCCAACAGAGGCCTCGGGGAGCATCCTCTCATCTCAGGAAGTAAGGTGGAGTCTGTTATCTGTCTAACCCAATTTTATCCCAAGGAGCTCATGGCAATGCATTTGCTTCTCTCCTCCTCTACTGAATCCCCACAACAACCCTGTGAGGAAAGTAAGGCTGCCAGAAAGACTGCAACTGGCTCAAGGTCAGCTCATGAGCTTCATGGATTAGTGGGGTTTAGACTAGACATGGGCACGAACCACAAAAAAACTGAACCATGCAGTTCGTGGTTCGTGGGTTTCCGCTGAGGTTTGTGGGATTTGAGCGTTTAAAGGGCCCTGCCACTTGCAAGCGACAGGTCCCATAAACTGATTGGGATCAGCTGGCAGGCGGCAGGGGGGGATTTACTTGCAAGCGGCAGGAAAAGTTTAAATGGCCATTTCCCCAGGGAAATGGTCATTTAAACTGCCCTTTAATACGAACCAAACGAACCAGTAGACCAGTTCATGGAAGTTCGTGGAAACGAGCTTCCACGAACCGGGCTGGTTTGTGGGTTTTTTTGGTTTGTATTCAGGTTTGTGCCCATCTCTAGTTCAGACCCAGCTCTCCCTGAACCTAGTGTGATACTCTAACCATTCCACTACTTTGAGAGCTAAAGGCACAAGTTGCCAGCTTCGAGGGTTGCCCGCTCTAAGTTGGGAAATTTCAGGAAACTCTGGAGGTGCAGCCTGGGGAAAGCGGGGGTTGAGGAGAGGAAAGTTATTATAGCTGGGTATAATGCCACAGAATCTACCTTCCAAGGCAGCCATTTTCTACATGGGAACTGACTTCTATATCCTGGAGATCAGTTGTAATTCCAGGAGATTTCCAGCTACTGCTTAGAGGTTGGGAACCCCAGTTTCCTCTGTTGTGATGGCTTGACTGTAAAATTCCCTCCTCACTCTCAGTACTGAGCAAAACAGACCCCATTCATTTTCTCCAGAGTTTCTGTTACTACTCATTGTTAGTTGCATTTTTTGCCCCCTCCCCTCCCCTTGCTGGAGGCGTAAATTTATTTTTCCTTTTTGGGCTGCTTTTTCTATGATTACCTTTCTGCTCCTGTCTCTGTTGGTTCAAAACCAGTTTTATAATTAGTTTTTTATTCCATGCTCAGTCGTTTCATCGCAAAGTCTTTTGGTTGACTGTGTTGTTATTGATCGTTCATTATTTTATTGTTTGAACAATATGTAGGGAGTCCCCACAGTATACAATAAATAAAGGGGGTTCAAAGGCTTTATCCACCTTAAATCCCTGTGGAGGAGGGTAGGAGGGAAAGTTTTTAAACAAACAACACATACAATATGCATTATTATGCCTTTAATTGAAAAGATGGAGACAATAGTATTCATTTTTTAGGAGCAGACACTGGAAGGAAAGAATGTAGTAGAGCTGGCCTCCCAATTTTTTTTCCCAAGCTCCTTCTTATGATGAGAAAGCTGGTGCCAAAATCCTGAAACTCAGTTGGCAAAAGAGCTTTATTAGCTCAGCACTGTTTCCAGGCCAGCTGGAAGAATTTTTCAAATACTGAAATCCAAAAGGGAAGAGAGTCCCGTCGTGTGGTGTCTCCAGCTGAGTTTGCAAAACGTACCCCAGCGATGATGCTCGGCTCACACACCTGCCGTATAGTTCAGCAATCAAATGGAGGCCCATTTGGTTGCTTCCTTAATGAAAGGCAGAAGAGAAAATCCATACATAGGACAGAAGAAATGGTCCAAACTTTAAAAAAAATACATTGGGAGATTTTGAAATGAATGGCATTTGGAGATTTCTGACACAGAAAGTTCCATATTTTGTTTGGCTTGATCTATTCTGTACTAAATGAAATCAATGTGTATGGACTGGTTTTGGATTTTTTTAGGGTTCAGTGGGAGAGCTTTTGGCTGAACTAGCAGAGGTCATGGAATGTGGGAAGTGGATGGAGGTTTTAGCAGAGAACCTAAGGGTGGAAACCAGAATGAATTAATTTACAAAACTTCTTTTTCTTCTCCAGTAAAGCCAAAGTTGTAAGTAGTCAGCCTCAGCCTCCGTCATATTTAATAGCTGTTTAATAGCTGCCTGTGATATAAAAATCACAGGGCCCCTGGATTAATGCAGCCTGATCTGCAGCAGGGGGGTTTCCAGACAAAGTTGCTGAGTCCACCCGGGAGATCAAGCATGAATAGGACATTCATGCAAATGCAGAGTGACCATGGTGATTGTATTTACTGCCTTCCCAGCTGCGGGCATGATCTGTGATAAGACAGGGTCTCGTTGAGTCACCCCACTTAGCACATTCCAATACCTTCCTTCTGTGATGGAATCCCCACCCTAACATCAACGATCAATCAACTAGCACTGATAAGTTTAATTTGTCTCTAGGAATATGCATCTTCATATATAAATTCATCAACCCAGCTGTGGGGAGATTCCTTGCAAACTGCCCCTTTGTGAGGCAGCAGGAAAGACTTTGTATTTCCTTTCATACACCCCAGCAGCAAGTAATCAAAATAATCAAACCTTTGTAATTCCCAGGAACTGACCTTTAGGGTCTTTGTTCCAATGGCTGAGGGGACTCCCCAGCCTAGGACACATTTTACCCTATAAGTACCAGGGGTCTTGCCCCATTCAAACTGCACACTTACTGGATCCAAGCACTTCTTCCTTAGGTCCACTTCCCTAAATCTCTCTCTGGACAAGAACACTGGATGTTTGAAGCTCTATTCCTTCGCAAACTGCTCTACTCTCCAAGTTTGGTAAATATACTTCCCCTCTCCCTCTATTCCAATTTCTAGCTCGCTTCCTAGGACTCTCTCTGTGTGTGTACCAACCATTTTTAACGGTCTCTTGTGTATATGTTGGTTTTTCCTCTTTAAATAAAAATACTCGTTGACCTTAAAAGCACCATGCCTCATCTGCTACCTTGAGGAAAAGACCCAGTAGACACTGGTGGAGTTATCCTGTAGTTACCCCTCTCGCATAGCCTTGCTCCTTGGTGCTAATTCCCCCCACTTACTTGTAAGGAAGGACCCCTATTCCAGGTAACAGAGTGACTCCCACAGTTAATAGAAACTAGCCTTGCAAAAGGGCAGAGTCCTTGGGCGGTGGGAGGTAACAGTGCTTTCCACAACCATCACTATCTCACTAACCTCCTCCTACACCACTTTAACTTCCTCCCTTCTGGCTGCCTTGGCTTAGGAGCCAAAGTAGTTAATGTTTCCCTCCATCCTTGTTCCCCAGGCAGTTTGGTGTAGTGGTTAAGAGCGGCAGGACTCTAATCTGGAGAACAGGGTTTGATTCCCCATCCTCCTCTTGAAGCCAGCTGGGTGACCTTGGGTCAGTCACAACTCTCTCAGAGCTCTCTCAGCCCCACCCACCTCACAGGGTGATTGTCATGAGGATAATAATAACACACTTTATAAACTGTTCTGAGTGGGTGTTAAATTGTCCTGAAAGGCAGCATATAAATTGAATGTTATTATTATTATAGGGTAACCCCTCCTTGTTCCCCACCAGGAGGCTGATAACCTCTCCTTCCAAACATTAACTCTATCTTAAACTGTATCATCCTAATACTTTACCACAAGCTGCTTTTTCAGAGAATACCCCACTCCAACAGATAACTTCTGGGGAACATATGGTTGCCAACTCCAGTTTAGGAAATTCCTGGAGATTTGGGAGCGATGCTGGGGTGGGGGGAGTTTGGAGAGAAGAGGCAGCTCCGTGGGCTGTGATGCTGAAGAGGGTTTCTCCTATAAACTGTAAGAGGTGGGTGATTTCATATAGGAGAGTGACATGGAACAATACAGATTATTAATATACGTTAAACTGTTTGTGCTTACCTCTGCCCTCCTGGTCTTCACTGGAGGTCTCCCATCCAGTTACTAACCAAGGCTGACCCTGCTTAGCTTTTGAGATCTGATGAGATGAGGCTCGTTTGGGCAATGGCAAACCACCTCTGATAGTCCCTTGCCATGAAAACCCCGCCAGGGGTCGCCATAAGTCAGCTATGATTTGAGGGCACCACACACATACACAAGCTGTTTGTACATGGGAAAGTGCTACCGCTAGCTCACATTTCCAAGCCATTCTCTGAAATGATAAGAGCTAGAAATTATCCCCCCCCCTTAAAACCCCTAAGCATAACTGAGATTTAGGTGTTAGGATGTCAAATTTTCAGGTACCATATTGGCGAAACGTGCAAAAGTATGGCTTGCAAACCAGTCCCTGTTTCCCTCCGGAAGCCCTGATTCCTTCTGATATATCCCAATACAAAGGTTTCCAAAGATTCCTCAGTGATATTACCTTACTTTCTTAATCAGCTGCCTATTTAAACTGAAGCTAGACCCAGAGATGAGTAGCACATGAAGGAACAATCTCTGTTTACCTGATTTACAGTGCTATCCTAAGCAGATTTACATGCTTCTCAGTCCATTGAAGTCAATGGTATAGAACAATGTCACTGTCTTTAGGACTGCACTATTAACCACCACGTGCTTATCGTTTGTTGTATCAGCTTGGCCTGAGTTGCAAGCTTCCTTTTGCTTTGTTATTCCCATTTCCTGTAAAACTAAAGAATAGTAGTACCAGCCTTAGAGGCATTCTGCAAAGCGTTTGGGAATCAGGGAAAGAAGTGGCAGAAAGGACTCTAGCACTTCAGACTGCAAGTGTCGAATCATAGTTCAGAATGCTCCCCTGCATTCAAATAATAAATCTAGGAAATTTGCCAAAAACAGAAGGGGCTGCAGCTACACCCTTTCTCCATGATATGCGACCCTTTTGGTTTGTCAGGAAAACTATGCAGGGATTTTTATATGCCGTGTTCAAAATTGGTTTCTCTTGTGCTTTAGTTTGAAGTGCTGCATCTATCATTTCAGGATTTTACCACTTCATTCCATGGCATGCGTAGACTAGGATTAAGAACCCTTGAATGTACAAATTATACTGAAACAAAATGAAATATATAGCACTAGCTCAATAACCAGGGTGGTGGGGGTGGGGGGTTATGTGAATCAGCCAGACTAGAAACTGAATTCCCTTATTCCTTTGTATTCCATATTACAGGCTTCACTTTATTCAATCCATTTTTTCAGTGTTTTAAAACAGGGAATTCATGGAGCATGCAATTCATATTAATGTGAAAAAATGAAGCTTCTTTTTATTTCTTCCCAGGTTTTCCCCAGCAATATTTCTATATCTGATCAGCATAGTCCCTTCATTGTGGCTTTTGGAACTTCATCCAGAAAATCAGGTACTGGAATTTGGTTTTCAATGCATAGAGGGCAGGGGCAGAGGCAGTAGTGTTGCCAGCTCTGTCTTGGGAATTACTGTAGATTTGGGGGCAGTTCCTGTGGAGGGAATTCAGCAAGGATGTGATGCCATACAGTCTACTCTCCAAAGCTTCCACTTTTTCCAGGGGAACTGGCCTCTGCAGTCTGGAGATCAGCTGTAATTCCAGAAGAACTCCAGGTCCCTCTAGGCTCCACCTAGAGGTAGAGATGGGCATGAACTGAAATACAAACCAAAATTAAGCACAAACCAGGCCAGTTCGTGGTTCGTGAACTATGGTTCGTCAGACACCATTTCTGACGAACAGCCATGAACTTTTAGGCTGGTTCATTTGGTTTGTTTTTTGGTTCGTCACCGCAGGCAGTCCGGTGCCAATCAATCAGTTTCCTAGGCAACAGGGGGTGGACTTCCTGCAGACCTCCTGCTGACCCGGAAGTGAACTTTGCTGGCCCGGAAGAGATGATTTTGTGCCCCAGGTGTGATGTTTTCACAAACCAAATGAACCAGTTTGCCCACCAGGGGCAGGTTCGTGAAAGTTCGTGGTTTGTGAAGTTTGATGAACCATGAACCACATAGTTCGTTTTTTTCCCCGGTTCATGCCCATCTCTCCCTAGAGGTTGGCAACTCTAAGGGGGATGCCGACAGAGAAAAAGCTAATGACAAAGTTGGCCAGGGTACTTAAGATAGCAAATGTGAGGCATTAAAGGGCACCAATTTTTGTTAATTTCTCTGTCTCTCTGTCTCTGAGTGAGTGAGTGAGTGAGTGAGTGAGTGAGTGAGTGAGTGAGTGAGTGAGTGAGTGAGAAAAAGAGAGAATATTCATTCAGATTTTCTGTCCCAAGTAGAACATCTGGGGTTTGCCCTGGACACACAGAATCTGTTCATTGACTACTTTAAGAAAATAGAATGTATTTGTTTAGATGCTTAACTCTACTTTCTCCCCACTGGGGACCCCAAGTGGCTTACAGCAGCATTCTTTCCTTCTCTGTTTTATCCTGACAACAATAACCCTGTGAGGTAGGTCTGATTGAGAGTTACTGGCCCAAGGTCAACCAGCAAACTTCCATAGTGGAGTGTGGATTTGATCCTGGCTCTCCTAGATCCTGAGAGTCTCTCTACACAAGACATCTTACATGAGGATGCCTTCCAGGGAGGTGAAGATGAAATTAACAAACCCTCTGAGGAGCAATCTTTACCAGCTCTGTCTTTTTAAACTGCCCTCATGTAGAGAGCTGAAATTGACAGAGCCTTTGTCTTTGTCTTTTTAAACTATGCTTCCTGGCTAACATTGTATCTCCCAACACTTGAGTGTTCTCATATAAGATGTCTCGTGTAGAGAGTCTCTAAGAGATCTTAGTCTGATTCTCTAACCATTACACCCTAATGCAAAACACCAAATAGATAAATTGAAGATTACATTATGCAAAATAAGAGGAAAAAATACTCATCTGATTTGCATGAGGCACTCAGATCACAAAATTTGGACTTTAGAACTTTTTTTTTTTAGTATAGACAGAATGGAGCTATGTGTACTAGATTCCGAATCAGAGACACTTACAACAGTGATAAAAACAGTGGATAGAATCCACACTAATTACACAGTTGTGAGAGCTCCATGTGAAATAAATTACACATTTTACCACAAAACACAAATTATACCATGCCTTGGCGAGTATAACCAATCTCGCTATTGGTTGTTGCTGCCCTTCAATGATAGATTTTCATACACCATCCCTTGTTAAAGCATGATTATAAATAGTGATTTGTGTTTCATTTGCATTTCTCCCTTTCTTGTTTTATTAGACATGACTGGCTATGATTAAATTAGTGGAGTTTCTCTTCTTCATTGTCATGGCTCATTTACCCTTCATGTTTGAAATCACAGTATATAATTGTGTGACAGTACATTAATGTTCAGACCAATACACTAAATTCACACAAACAGGAAAATATCTCATGGGCAATTAAATGTTGTATATATCTTGAGAGCCAGCTTGATGTAGCAGTTGGAGTGTTGAACTAGGATTCGGGAGATCCAAGTTTGATTCCCATTCTGCCATGGAAGCTTGCTGGATGATCCTGGGCCAGTCACATGTTCTCAGCCTAATCTACCTCACAGGGTTGTTGTCAGGATAAAATGGAGAAGGTGAGAATGCTCTAAGCCACTAGATATATCTCTATCCCTTTGTTATATATTATAGTTGACAAGTTGGAGGGAGTTAACAAAACGACGAGAATATCACAAGAGTAAACTATTCTGAACAATAGTATTGTGAAATCTTACTAAGCAAAATATTTAACAAAATATTTAAGCCAAGAATAAAAGTTATATCAAAATCATTTGTATATATGTTGTGTAAATTATTGACTCCCAGCCAATTCAAACAGCAGACAACTGCCATTCTCCTTCCCCGCTTCTTGTGGGCTGGAGATTCCCCCTACCTTGAAAGTCAGAAAAGCCTAGAATTGCTCAGGTTTACACCCCTTCTGCACAGGCCTCTCTTGCAGCCCAGATCCCCTTGCTTGCATAGGTTGTAATTGAGCTTGCTGAGCTATGCTTTGCACTGGCTGAGATATGCTTTGCAGGAGCTGAGGTATGTTTTGCAAAAGGTTGATTCATTGCAGGTTGGTCACTTAGCCTCAGCTCTGGGGCTTATAATTACTTTCTTGCACTTGATTAGATCTGCAATTGTTCAGGTTTTTGCAAACGATCTGCTTTTCTTCTGTGGTTGTACCCCTCCTCTGCCCCCTTAGATCATTGCAAGAGAGGAGCCAAGTGACCAGTATTTTTTACTCAATTCTACCACAGCAGTTCAAGAAAACATTGGACTGTCCAGGTGAAAATGAGACACCTGGCAAGCCTACATGCGTATATGTTTGAATTCACATTTTTTCCCTCTGTACCTGGATATGCATAGGCCCCCTAACTAGCCTGTAGGTGGGGTTGCCAACCTCCAGGTGGGGCCTAGAAATCTCTCAGATTTACAACTGATCTCTGGATGACAGAGAGCAGTTCTAGAAAAAAAATGACTGTTTTGGACTCTATGCTGAGGTCCCTCTCATTCCCAAACCCTGCCTTCCTCAGGCTTCACCCCCAAATCTCTAGGAATTTCCCAACCCAGAGTTGGCAACCCTATCTGTGGGTGGCCCCCTTGCGATGCTTTTATGACAGACATAGGGGCCAGCAACTTTATACTTTAATATAGTAAGTAGGGTTACCAGTCTCCTTGTGGGAGCGGGAGATCCCCCTCTTCCAGCCTCCATCCCCCAGCAACACTCACCTGGCCAGTGGAAAGTGTGGAGAACGGGCCCAGGAGCTCCAGAGACCTTCTTTGTCGTGCCAGGGATGACATCATTCCCAGTGAGGCAAGGAAGACCCCTCGCACGTGGGTCTGATTTGATATAAGTTCCCCCACATGTCTCCCATGCCCCCATGCCCCCCCTTGTCCTCCAGATTGGGCTCCAGGGGACCTGGCAACCCTAATAGTGACATTAAATGTCAGCCCTCTCTAGGAATTTCTAGTGATTAGCCTCCTTACTCTGTGGGAGCCATTTTGTGATTGACCGTAGCCCCCAATGGCAACCAATTACAAAAAAATTACAAAAGTGTCCCCTACTTTAGAGAGTTCAAAGTGTTTCACACAGGTCAACTCAGTAATCCTAACAATTACTCTGGCAGGTAGGTCAGTATTGCTTAGATCTACCTAAGCACATTCATGTCAGAGGCAAGGTTTGGACTGCAGAACTTTCTGGTTTGCAGCTGAATCTGTTAGCTTCTGACATTTCCTAAACATATTGCTCGCAAATACCAAAAGGGCAGGAAAGAAACGAGACATCCTGCAGACTGTCTGGTCGTCTTTTGAAGAAACACGAGAAGAACAAAATCTTCAGTTACTTTACAACTCTGTCAGAATTCTTACCTATTTTATGAGCCTGAAATTAAATGTTCAGAGATGGTTAGAAAGATAGATTGAAAAGTCCACTTTAAATGTATACGGTATTCTGGGAGGATCAGCTCTTCCAGCTGATGAAGTGGATTTTAGTTCATGGAAGTTTACATTTCAATAGATTTTTTAATCTTTCAGATGTCATAAGACTCCTTATTCTTTCTGCTGCAACAGTTACCCAATTGGAATTTGTCTTATATTCAGACAATTCCGTTTGTCTGTGATCACCGTCTTCCCTGACAGTATTCTTGTACTACCTCTCTACCCCCACCCCCAATTTTATGTTCCGAAGGGCCTCTTTTCAGGCCTGGTCTATACATGCAGCGCAGCAAGGCAGAAATGAGGTTACAGCTGTTCAAGTGATGAAACGGAATGTAGCACTTCAGACTGCAGGCAAAAGATTACATTTTTTTTCAAAATTTCCCTACATTAACAACTCCCTAAAAGTGGGAAACTAACACACTTTGTGAAGGGTTAAACATGCAGGTATCTCCCCAGGGTACTAATTCCCCCGTTATTTTCAGGAATTTTTTTACATGGAGGAAGAGTAAACACAGGGCTTTCCTCACCTGCTGTCTGAATTCACACATTCATTCTGCCACCTAAGAATTCTACTGCCTCATTGTTGCGTCTGTGAATAAGGACTAAAAAAATTGTGGCATGTAAGCTGCTGGAGCATGGCTGCTTCCCACACTGTTCAAATACAAAGCTGACAACAAGCCTGGAGAAAAAAGTTCTGTCCCTCATTGGAACAGTCTTTTGCTACATTGTGACATCATTTCCGGCTGCATAACCAGAAGTGACGTCATCACACTGCAGGATGCTCTACGGTTTTCCCAAAAGATGCCAACACTTAGGCAGCAATTAATTTATTTTGAACTTGATATACGTTTTTAAAACCTCTTATAAAGGCAAGCACAAACATAAAAACGTAATACCATAATAACCAATTTAATCTTGCAACTTTATAAGATAAAGTAATATTTGGGATGGCAGGCCCTCTCATATTCTATTCTTCTTGGGATATTGCCCAACTCATTTTGATCCCTCCTCCAAATAAATTGATTAAATAAAGCCTGCCATTCACATTTAATATTTTCTCTGGAATGATCACTGGAAAAGACAATAATGCTAGGAACGGTGGAAGGCAGTAGGAAAAGAGGAAGATCCCAAATGGGATGGCTTGACTCAATAAAGGAAACATATTCTTTCCAGTCTGCAAGATCTGAGCAAGGCTGTAACTGATAGGACATTTTGAAATTGTTCATTCATAGGGTTGTCATAAGTCAGAAGTGACTTGACAGAACATCACACACACACAAATGCACATGCACACACACATAGAAGCATGACTAATGGTACATTTTGAAACAGAAATATTAATTTAGAAAGTAAAATAAACTTTATTGGTTAACTCTATCCAACTGACAGAATCAAAATGTTGTCCACAGACATTTCTAATCCTGTAAAGGCTTTCACGGCAGGAGAACGATGGTTGTTGTGGGTTTTCCGGGCTGTATTGCCGTGGTCTTGGCATTGTAGTTCCTGATGTTTCGCCAGCAGCTGTGGCTGGCATCTTCAGAGGTGTAGCACCAAAAGACAGAGATGTCCCAGTGTCACTGTGACACTGAGAGATCTCTGTCTTTTGGTGCTACACCTCTGAAGATGCCAGCCACAGCTGCTGGCGAAACATCAGGAACTACAATGCCAAGACCACGGCAATACAGCCCGGAAAACCCACAACAACCATATTTCTAATCCTCTTTATTACAGGGTCAAATTTTACGCTGTTTACTAGTCTCATACGTAAAATATATTCTTAGGTATTTTATTGGCTCAGACTAATGTTATATTTAGTAATGCAACAATTACTATCTAATCATAGATATTTACATTCAATAGCATTGCTTCTGGTTTTTGGTGATTTAATTTATAACCAGATGCTTCAATTACTACCTTCAATTCTCCACTAGATTTTACAATATCTGTTAAGAAAACAACTATGTCATCCACATACAAACATAATTTAAATTAGCTTGCCTCTATTATAATACCTCTCATCTCTGCTGTTTGCCTAATAGAATGGCTAATGGTTCCAGGGCAATAGCAAATAGTAGGGCTGACATGGGGTAGCCTTGCCTCACACCTCTTGAAACACTGAAGGATTCAAAAAGTATAACCAATAGAGATGGGCACAAACTGGGAAAATTCTGAACTGTGCAGTTTGTGGTTCATCGTGTTTCACGAACCATGAACCACAAACTTGCCCCGGTTCGTGAACTGGTTCATGAAAACATCACTTCCCAGTCAGCAGAAGGTCTGCAGAGAGCCCACCCCCTCATTGCCTAGGAAACTGATTGATGCCAGGCTGTCTGCAGTGACAAACCGAAATATGAACCAAATGAACCAGGCTAAAATTCGTCATGGTTTGTGAGAAATGAGTTCCCATGAACCACTAGTTTGTGAACCATAAACCAGCCCAGTTCATGACGAACTTTGGTTCATATTTTGGTTTGTGCCCGCCTCTAATACCCAACATGCTTCAGTGAGTTTCAGATCTTTTATTATTTCTGTCCATTGAACAAACTGACTGGTATTTACTTTCCAGTCTATCAAAAGCCTAAAAATAAAAAGGGCAGTTTCAGCTTATTCCTATTTACGATGTCTATTAAACCAAACACCTTTCATATAGTAAAAGCTAACAGTGAAATTCAAAGCAGAGTTACTCCAGTCTAAGCCCATTGTTTCAATGAGCTTAGGGCCAAGTGACGCCTGACACAGGTTGGACACTTGTCAGCTTCCCCTCAAGTTTTGATGGGAAATGTAGGCATCCTGGTCTTGCAGCTTGGCTCTCCGACTGCTGTCCAATGGACTTTTCAACTGTCACTTGTCCAACATTCCGCCAAGCTGCCTACATTTCCCATCAAAACTTGTGGGAAGCTGACAAGTGTCCAACCTGTGTCATTCGTCACTTGTAGTATGGCCCTTAGACCAGAGTAGCTTTGCTTAGGATTTCACTGTAAACTACCCTTGAGTTTTCTTAGTGATGTCATGTTCAAAATACAGAAGGAAAACTGAAATTATGAAAGGCAGAGAATTGTACTCAGAAAGAGAGTACATTAAATGTAGGAATGAGAAATAACACATTTCACCTTATTTAAATGGGTACAACTTAAAATGAAAATGTATGAACATTCTACTGAAGCTTTCTGTTTTTTTAATGTAATTTTATGTATAAATCTCTGTTTCAACTCCTAGAATCAGACTTTAAATCACTATGAATCCACAGGAGAAAGGGGAATTATAACCCCCCTTGGAACTGCCTGTGAGTTGAACTATCATGTGGCCTTCAGTAGTGTAATTTTTGCTAAACTCTTTTACCCTGATCTGTCAAGGAAGATCTACACGCAGAAACAGGAGAACGCATCCACATCCAGTGAGGTGCTTATCCAATCTCCGTTGAACTAGTTAGATGCATCTCATGATGCTGCTGCTGATGCGCATCCCCATTCGGGGACACTGGTAGTTGAACATAACTAGCTGAGAGACACTAGTGTTCAATTAGGATTCTTATGTGTAAATTGTGCAGTCCTGAGCACCAATTGAAGCCCATTGAACAAGGGACTTAAAAGCATGTTACTCTGCTTCAGATTTCATTGTGTGTTGGCCTTGTGATTTATTTTGATAAATGCAGAAAGAGACTGGATTTTATGAGAATCACATTTTTATTGCAGTTTTGCCTTAATGAATCTCAACAGCCTGGGCAGAATATCAGTGAGAAAGAGGAACACAGTTATAAAAGTGATGCCACAGACAGCCATTTACTAGAGAAGGTGAGTGCTTTTTACTTTCTCCTGAAACGAGTATCTCCACTTCATCCTTAAAATAACCAGGATATCTGAAATAACTTGATTTTAGTGGTTATGAACTGTGTTCCATTATTCGTTATGACCCTGTCTGCAATACTAGCATGAACAAAAGTGTTCTTTGGTTGTACGATAATGTTTTAGTAATACAGAACACTTCTAATACAGAATTTGCAACCAATTTCCATAAATAATGTGCCTTACTCCAGTCCTACCACATGTGATAGAATACTTTTTCTTATTAAGACCAGTGTCTATTAGAGGACCCTCTACAAACTGTTGATAATTTCCACAGTGGAGATGCCACTGGTAAGGCATTTTAAAGCCATTTTCTCTTACTTGTAGAGTAACAGAGAATAGAGAACCATTTGAATACAAACATTTTCACCTTAACCTTGTGGTCCAGCTCTTTCTACCATTATCTAACAAGTGGTTTAGTGCTGTTTGTCTGCAATAACAAATAGTGCATCTTTTCGTTTGAAACCACAAAGTTCTCTCAGTTCTTTCAATTCTCTCCTTTTTTTGAGTCATCAATAAAAATTCTAAGTGGTAACTATTGGAAGACCACGGCTTTTCATGGAAACAACACCATAATCAGATCTCAGTGCATATGAACCCAGATTCCTCCCATATATGAAAACTGCCTAGTGTATGTATAGCATTGATTGTGTATAGCCCATTAACAATCAATCACCTAATATGTAAAACATAAACAATAAATAGCATCATTAAAATAAGCAGGTCTGAAAGTGCTTATCATGTTAAAACATTTCATTCTTAAGATACAACTTTAGCCCATATTTTCTTGGTTTCCAAGGCAAACGGCGACACACTACAATAACAACAACAACATTCGATTTATATATCGCCCTTCAGGACGACTTAATACCCACTCAGAGCTGTTTACAAAGTATGTCATTATTATCCCCACAACAAAACACCCTGTGAGGTGGGTGGAGCTGAGAGAGCTCCAAGAGAGCTGTGACTAGCCCAAGGTCACCCAGCTGGCTTCAAGTGGAGGAGTGGGGAATCAAACCCTGCTCTCTAGATTAGAGTCCCGCGCTCTTAACCACTACACCAAACTAGCTCTGGCAAGCTGAGAGGAGCAAGCCAGTATCTGAGACAAGAAAAATCAGCTTCTCTGCTTCCAAGGAAAAGTTTTAGTCCCTCAAGAGCACTGCAAGAAATTTAGTTCTAGGCTCTGTAGAAAGAGGGAAAGACAGAATATAATGAGGCAAATCCTCTGGAGCTGAAGCTCTGCATATACATAAATGCTAAGCAAACAGTTTTGGGGAGTAATGGCCATCAAGCAAAGTTGTTGGGCCTAGCATATGTTTAGGATTAAAATTCTTATCCTTCACCTCAAAGGCTAATGGGGAAACTGGTGAGGAAAATTTACCACAGAATGTTCAGAGATGATCTCCTTCATGAAGCTGTTCCTTCTCTCTTTTTTGCCATAACCATACATTTAAAGAATAGTTGCTCTTATGTTGGTATATTAGTTTGTCAAGTTATCATACTAATAATGGTTCGTACAGAGCTGTATAAAAGCCTCCAAAGGGTGATTTTTTTAAAATAAAAAAGAAGGCTGCAGGGCATTGGAGGCTCCGAAGTCAGGAGGAGGAAGGTAGCTGCCGCAATCCCTGAGTTCATTCATTAGTCAACACACAGGAAAGCTCCTCAGTCCAGAGAAGCAACTGCTTATTAAGTAAACAATCCTTATATTCTCTCTTTAAGCCACCTGGACGGAAGCCAAAACTTTTTTCGCCTCAAAGCCTCAAACGTAAGTTATATAGAGCTTCGCTGCTAGGTTTTCTCACGGTTCTGTGGAATATTAAAAAGCGTCCCTTGGCGGTCATGCTCACATCTATTTAAGCTGTGGTCAGTGCCCACGACTTGGATAGAAAATAGAGGAGGTTTTAAGAGGATGATTGTAACCAACAAAGCAATAGGATAAGATCCTGCCAATATTATGAGCTGTGAGAGAAGGCCCTGAAAAAGACCGGCTTTTTTTTCTTCAAGAGTTCTCTGAGAAAGTTGTGTGAGATGATTCCAAAGTGTGCTGGAAAGCGTTTGCTCAGGGCCAAGCTACACGTGACGAATGACACTTGAATGGCAAGTGGATTGAGTGGAGGGCCAGTGAACAGGGAGAAATACACTTGCCGTTCAAGTGCCATTCGTCATGTGTAGCTTGGCCCTCAGTGCTAATTTCGCCTTCTAAAGTAATCATCAGATTAGACTTTGCTCTTTATTTTATTTCCAGTACCAAGCCAGTACTATTAGCGTTTCCCTTCCCCTTTTAATCCATAAGTTGTCTGCTTTCACCAAAAAGCTTTCTAGCTAATTTGTTTCCTCTACAAGGAACCATACAGCCCCAAACGCATAGCATTTTTTCCTGCTCAGTAAGAGTTTTGGAACAGAATGCAACTGGCATCCATTCTGGCCCATGCAATTTATTTATTTGGATATTTATACCCTGCTTTTCTTCCCAGTTTAGATCCCAAGTGGCTTACATCATATTCTCTTTCTCTGTTTTTTTCCTCACAGCAACCCTGGCCGTCGTCACACGGGCTTTTATTTAGCGCTAAAATGGCGCTATTTCCCAGCAAACACCCACCTTATTCCAACACTGTAGCGATTTTCTCTCTTCTGCTTTGTGCTTGATAGTCGCGCTATTTTGTGCCTCAGTGTGAATGCCTCACATCGATGTATTTCGCCTTGCAACGTCCTATGCCCTCCCTTCAATCCCAGAATCCATTTCTTCCTGCAACTCCCCTTTTTTAAATTTTATTATGTCCTTATAACGCCATAACGCCATAACACAATGCAAACGTTCTGCTGAAGTAAAAATGACAATCGCCATGGCAGAGTCTTCAGCGACGGGGATCACGCCAGACAGGGAGTTTTCTGCGGGCAAAGGGCTATTTATATAATTTCAAAGTTGGAAAAACAAAAGGGTCGTAATGTTTTGCTCTAACGGAATGTTTATATGCTGTTATTCCGTTATAGCGGAATTAAACGCCAGAATAATAAAAAAAAGGGGGGAGGAGCTGCTTCTGCGCGGTTAGAGAGAACAGAACAGAGTGCTTCGGTGTGGACAGCTGGTGGCGCGAAGAGCCGTTAGGTGACCCAAAGAAACGTTACTGTGCCGATAACAGGTAGGACGCTATATGCTGTACATTTAACGGAAGAGATGCCCGTGTGACGATGGCCCCTGTGAGGGAGGTTAGGCTGAGCAAGAGTGTCTGGCTCCAAAGTTATCCAGTGAGCTTCCATGGCAGAGTCAGGATTCAAATCTGAGTGTCCCATATCCTAATCCAAGACTGTAACCATTACACTTTGCTGGCTCAATTGCAATTGCACACCACCCCGTCCATTGCTGCTTCCATCAGAACTAACCATTGTAGGCTTCATAATATTGTAAGATTATAGCATTAGAGGTCAGTCCTTTATCATTTGTAAACTCCACTGCCTGATCTGGTCCATTTCCTGATCTGGTCCAGTTTAGTGATTTCATCTCTATTGATGGGTCTTGCAAGTAACAACTGTGGAAATTCGCCATTTCCAAAAAAAGAACTTTAGTTTTGTTATTACCAGTGTTTTCAGCTTTCTGGAGGCCTGGCTTTGCCTCATGTTCTGTGAGGATTCCTGCCAAGCATTCTTCTATCCTAGTTTAGTGGAGAACATGTTTCATTGTTTAGTTTAAATCCTGACTCACGGATCACAATAGGACAGAGATAAGCATTTTGTCAAGCTCTATATATTACGTGCTATATATTGTATCTATAAGTCATCGCCCCCTTTCATATTTCACATGTATGAAAGCATTGTGTTTCTTGTCCGCATAATAAATTCCATTTTGTATTTCCCAAAGTACATTCTGTTTTCTATCCTGTTTGTAGAGAGTGCATCTCTTTTGCTTTGTGCTGCTGTCAAAAGAGGGAAATTCTGACCCAGATGATTTCATCTTTTCCTCAGGAACAATCCTACAAAACAATTGACCCTAAATGTAAGAGAAGTGGAGAAAGACCTTAGATTAAAAGGAAAGATAAAAATGCAGTGTTTTAAATTCATATTTGCCAGACCAGATGATAGCACTATTGCCATAATTAATGGCTATTGGGTTATACTGGCTGAATAGTATTTACCTCTCTGCATAGATCCAGAGGAGTTAGCCGTGTTAGTCTGTAGTAGCAAAATCAAAAAGAGTCCAGTAGCACCTTTAAGACTAACCAATTTTATTGTAGCATAAGCTTTCGAGAACCACAGTTCTCTTCATCAGATGCATGGAGGGCAGAAAGAAACTGGTCAAATATAGAGGAGGAGAGGGGAGGGGAGGAGGAGAGGAGGGATGTAAACAATTCCTTTGATATGGAGATGCAAACAGCTCCTTTTGATGTGGGGATCAGTTTGCTTGTGTAAAGGTTCAAAGGAGTTTGCCGTGTTAGTCTGTAGTAGCAAAATCAAAAAGAGTCCAGCAGCACCACCAAGACCATACAATTCCACTGCAGCACAAGCCTTCGATACCCACAGCCCTCCCCGCCAGATGCATCTGACAAAGAGAACTGTGGTCCTCGAAAGCCCACGTCAGGTGCCACTGGACTCTCCCTGACCCCGCCTATGTAAATGAAATCAGTTACCTGTGATAATGAGATAACCATTCATAGTCCCTATTCAGTCCCAGCTTGACAGAGTCAAATTCACATATGAATTCCAATTCAACAGCTTCCCGTTGGATTTTGTTTTTGAAAGGTTTCTGTTGAACTACAGCGACCTTTAAGTCTTCGATGGAATGTCCTGGTAGATTGAAGTGTTCTCCCACTGGTTTCTGGACGTTGCCATTTCTAATGTCAGATTTGTGTCCATTTATTCTTTTGCGTAGAGGTTGGCTGGTTTGTCCAATGTACAGAGCAGAAGGACATTGTTGGCACATGAGGGCATATATCAGATTGGAGGATGAGCAGCTGTAAGAGCCAGAGACAGTGTAGTTGATGCCATTGGGACCTCTCTGCATGGAATTCTGGGAACTGGGAAGGGAGCTAGAGAGATCTAAAGCCACTGTGGTTCCACTTTTGGTTGGAAGAACTTGGCTGCCCTGAAAGCCTCTTGGTAGTTCTTGGGCTATGCTGCCCTTTTCTGGAGCAAAAGTTCTTTTTCTGGACCTTCCACTGAGGCAAAGGGAGTGGCCAGTCCTACTCTGAGTGTTAGCTACCTCACTAAGACTGGACTCGCCCTGAAGAAGATAGGCATTGACTTTATATACTCCTATTGTTACAGCATGATGACATCATTATATTTAGCCCACAATGATGTCACTTTTGAGTTTGGGGAAGTTACTTCTAGGGAAGTTGACAGTACCAGCACAGACTTCCCTATAGTCTTGGCAGCCCCCTCCATTTTCACACAGTTTCTGATATGGCCACATATGGCCTTAACCTAGCCGAATAGGGGCATTGCTTAGTGTTCAAGCACATTCAAGTTCCAGGCTTTATTCCTGGAATCTTAGTAGTGCTGTCTTTCTTCTGAGATCTTGCAGAGTCTCTGCCAATCAGAAGAAACAACTGTGGGATAGATGGACCAATGGATTGTCTCAGCATAAGAAAACCTCATGTATATGTAGGATGGAGCCAAAGCCAATCTGTGATGTGAAGCTTCATGTGACCAGCAGGACATAAACTGACTTGGCACCCCCTGTTGCCATACGCTGAGCAGCTATGTGATTTGGTCACAGTAATGGAACATCTACAAATTCAGAATGAATGGATGCAAACTTCTCGGCAAAGGGTGGTTTATATACTATGGTTGTGACTGCAGACAATCCAGCAAATTAGGGTTGGTTGGTTGGTTGGTTGGTTGGTTGGTTGGTTGGTTGGTTGGTTGGTTGGTTGGTTGGTTGGTTGGTTGGTTGGTTGGTTGGTTGTCCAGTCGGTCGGTTGGTTGGTTGTCCAGTCGGTCGGTTGGTTGGTTGGCACCAAACTTGGATTTCACACTAGGCCTTTGGTCTGAATTGTTAACTGTGGCTTGTAGGAATAAGGTTTGTTGTGATAGCTGAACTCACAAACAACAGTTGATTGAGTAGTTCCACCCCCTGGCCCCAGAAATATACCAGAGCAGTACAGGGAAGGATATCTTCTGTGGTGGGAGATAGAAGACAGGCAAAAAGCAGACAAAAAGTGGTTTACACAAAAGCAAGAGTTGATACTTATTTCTGCTAGGCTAACAAGTTTGTTGCACAAAACAGACAACAGGTTTGTTTGTGTTTGTTTGTACTATCTGAATACAACCATAGCTGCTTGTCGTGAAATGGTCAGATGAGCACAGAATAGTGGTGCTGGGAGAAAAACCAGAGTGCCATATGCAGCTTTTCCTTTGTGACAGAGACTTTTTATTGATTGCTGGCTTTTTATATCCTCCTTTGGAACAGGCCCTATATCTGGTCAATACACTCTCCACTGTGTGTGAGAAAGTCTGGACACTCAGTCTCCACCAGACGTTTCTGTTGCTCCTAATCATTGGGAGATGGCTTCTTCCTATTGGCGGTGAAATCACTCGGGACCAATTGTCACAGTTGCTTCTCATGTTCGTGGGCACAGCGGCAGATATTCTTGAATTCGCTAGTGAGACCTTGGAAATAGAAGACGTCAGGTAGGTGATGTTTTGCAACTCCAGTTGCTCTCAGCCAGGGCTTTTTTCCTGGGAAAAGAGGTGGTGGAACTCAGTGGGTTGCCCTCGGAGAAAATCAACACAGGGCTGGTGGATCCGCCTCCTGATCTCCAGACAGAGGGGAGTGTAGATTGCCCTCTGCACCACTCAGCGGCGCAGAGGGCCATCTAAACTCCCCTCTGTTTGGAGATCAGGGGCGGAGCCGCCAGCCATGTGATCATTTTCAAGAGGTTCCGGAACTCCGTTCCACCGCGCTCCTACTGAAAAAAAGCCCTGCTCTCAGCCATGCCAGCATCTTAAGAATTTCAGTGGAGATAGTCTATCTCTCTCAAGCCATCTGCATTTTAAGAACAACAAAGAGTATTGTGGCACATTAAAAATGCAAACTCTGATTCCAATTTAGTTGTGACTAAGTTCCATGGAAAACATTAGTCACACCTGATTTACTCAACAGTTTTCAAAGGGACAATCAAAGGGACGTAACTGTGTTGCCAAGTAGGCCCCCTCCCCTGCTTTAAAGCCTGCCATGAACTGTGCTAAAGTTTCCTGCGTTGCTGTTTTACTGCTACACCAAAGACTGCTTTGCACGTGTGTGCTCTGATACACGTGTCAGTTTCCTGCCTGCGTGTCAATTACCTTGCTGCTGCTATAGACTGTGTAGTTTACTGACTCCATGTTTGGTTAACTGCACAAAGGACTCTCTTTCTGGGCAGCCCTGCCCTGACCTGTATCTGGACTTCCCAGTGTGTGTTTGGACTGTGTTCCCCGTGCCTGCATTGCCATCTGCCACGTACCGTGCCTGTTCCCTGCTTTGGACTGTGTTTTAAAGTGTTGTTCCCGCTGCCTCCATGGAAGCCTGCCTCATATGGGCCCAAGCCGCTGCTAGCAGCCGGGCGCCTGTCGGGGAAACCTCCAGCGAGCCTGGCTAGGCGCTCCCTAGTCAGTTCCCGCCTGGAGCCTCCCGCGGGCCGGTCGCCAAGCTTGCCCTTGCTACCGGGCAGCCTGCTATACAGCCCCAGCTATGCCCAGCCGGCATCCATGTTCTCAGGCAGCCAGAAGACCCTGGGAAGAAGACTGCTTTGAGAAGCCATTTCGGCGAAGCGGGCACACCACGTCCGCAGCGAGAGCCCCTCGCCCCGCTCTGCATATCTTAGGAGCCGCCCCGGAGAAGGAACTAAGTGCCGACCATCCCAGGCACTTAGAGAATGCATCTCAAAGAAACCTCCGCATTCCAAAGCTGATGACATCAGGACAAGCCCTGTCCGCTGGAACATCCTTTCAGCCCACTTGGATTTCCCCCTCCCTCCTTTGTCCCCTCTTCCTGAGGTGTCACTTATCACAATCTGATTACCAAAGTGGCCAATCCAAGCAATTCAGTAGCCCATTAGACCCTTTGTTTTAATCTGTGAGAACCACCAAGTACAGCACCAGCCCCAGGGTACGTTTTGGGGTATTTAAGCTGGTCTCTCAGACCACTCGGTGCCTCGGCCATTCCCTATCCAGACCTCCTTGCTGTCCGTCTGTGGTTCCAGTGCTGGCATTGGGCCACCCTCGCTGTTGTGTCTCTGCTTCGCTCTAGGATAAGTGAGTATTTCCCCTATCATCGTTGGGAACCAGCTAATGCGAATGTCTCTGTATTTCCTACTCTGTATTTCTTAGACCTTGTATGTTCTTTGTATGATTGTGCAAGCTAGGCTTACGCTACACTCAATACACGTGTTTGAACCTGACTCGTTGTCTGCCTCTTTTTCACTAGAGTGTCTGGGATCAGGACCTCCGTATACATAGGTTATGGTCCTCGCTTAATATTAATAGTTACAGACTGCTACAGCTAATTCCCCATTATAATAAAAGAGCAGTTCTGGTAACAACTGCTTTTAAAAAAAATGCAGTATGAGTGTTCACAGGTAAGGGATAATAAAGTAGCCAGCAAAGATGTTTAAAGTGTGTGAGTGCATGTATGCATGTGGATGAACATACATACATGTATATGTCTGAATGTTAGTTTGCCACAACATCTGCATTACTTATAATACAGTCCTAAGCAGAGGTACACCGTTTTAAGTCCATAAAAGTCAGTGGGCTTAGAAGGATGTAATTCAGCATAGAATAGTACTGTTAAAAAGCAATCCTATGCAGGTCTACTTGGAAAGTAAGTCCTAGTTCATTCAGTGAGGTTTACTCCCAGGAAAGTGTTCTTAAGGATTGCAGCCTTTGAGAATCTGTCATGATTTTCTTATCATTATCTGCGCATAATAGAATTGGGAATGAGGGGATAATTGTAACATATAATTGTTGCTTCTATAATCTGTACTCTTTAATTGATCAAATAAGCAACGGGCTGAGCTCCAGTTTCTCTTACATAGACCATTTCCACACACGTTGAATAATGCACTTTCAATGCACTTTAGCAATCCTTTGGAAGTGGATTTTTTGTTCCACACATGGAAAAGCAGTTCCAAATGTTCACTAAAGAGTATTGAAAGTGGGTTATCCAACATGTGTGGAAGCAGCCATACAGTGGAAGGAAGATTCCATACCAGAGTGGATTCTAAAAGCTAACTGAGACAGAATTGCATCCATATTCATCAGAGGAATTATCTCTTTGCCCAGGAATTCAAACCCCTTTACCATATAAACAGGCTTTGACACCCCCTCCCCACCCAATAGTGTTTGCTTGCAACTTATTTCATTGCCAGCTTCCCACATCTGACTAGCCTCTGGGTTATTTTCCCACTAAGTAAAGTTAAACTTCCAGTATGAGAAAGGAGGGAAGTGGAAAATCAGGCTAGAAACTGGATGCAATCCATGGGACACCCATTAAACCTCTCTGATCTTGAGAATCCCTGCCCCAGTAATTGAGAAATATTGCTCTGCCGCTTTTAGATAGTCATCATAATATTTCCACAAAAAGATGATCAAAATATCGGTTCCTGATTTTGTTAACAATTCCCCACCTAGACACATGATCTATTTTTCCACTTCATTTGGACATCTAGTATTCAGGCTAGATTGTTTATGTTTCTGTTTTTGTTAATCATTAGGGGGAGAAATGATCCCATAAATGATGCAAGTATAGTTGACGTTATTTCCATTCCCAGAGTCCAAGAATTTCAACTTAGGACAGCAGTGTTTCCCCTAATCAGGTTGAAATCTAAACTGTAAGTCAAACCAGCTGGATTCCATCTCTTTATAATATGGTGGCATTGCATGTTTGTTTTTCAGGAAGAACCACACTCTTGTGTATGCTATTCTAGCTGTGTGGACTTGGAGTATGCTGCAGTTTCCACTGGACCTTGCAGGTAACATCTATAAATCCCAGACATTTGTCCTATGAATATTAACATGAGAACTACCCTCAAGTCTTGAGAAGCCAGTTTACATACCAATGAACCGTAAGGGTGAATAACAACAACAACAACAACAACTGTGCTTATATACCGCTCTTCAAGACAGATTAGTGCCTCACCCAGAGCGGTGAACAAGTTAGTGTTATTATTATCCCCACAATACAGCTGGGGAGCTGGGCTAAGAAGAGTGGCTTACCCAAGGCCACCTACCGAGCTCATGGCAGTAGTGGGATTAGAAACCAGTAGAGTGCTGATTTGCAGCCGAACCACTTAACCACTGTGCTTCTTCCTACTGTGGATGTTGTGCAGTATTTATTTACTTGGAACATTTTTATGCTGCATCTCCAGGAAAATTGCCTGAGGTGATAAGGCATTAATTAAAACCCAGCATAAAAAAACTCAGCCCTGCATAAAAACTTGGGTCATAAAAACAGACCACAGACAGCTGAAAATAACAATTCCCAGGCTAAAATATTGTAAAAATTAACCCCTTAATTAAAAGCCTGGGTGAAGAAAAACTATTTGGCCTAGCATCAAAAAGAAAGCAATGCTAGTACCAGGCAAACCTCAAGGGGAAGGGCATTCCACAAGCAAGGAGCCACTACTGAAAATGCCATCACAAAGTGACACAGAGAGCAGTGATTGTGAAGCAGATCTTAACCGGTGGGCTGGACAATGGCTGTTTTCACACGTCTTATCGGCCGCGCAAAATCGTGCAAAACTCCCAGAACGACGGCATCTTCCTGGTGTGATTTCCCATCATGACTCCGGTTTGTGGCATGACAAACCGGAGTCATGATGGGAAATCGTGCCCGTAAGATGCCGTCGTTCCAGGTGTTTTGTGCAATTTTGCACGGCCAGTGAGACGTGTGAAAATGGCCAATATCAGAGGATGTGGTGCATCAAGTATCCCAGCCCTAAGCCATTCAGGACTTTAAAGGTATGAACCAGCACTTTGAATTGTGCCTGGAAACAGTTGGGCATCCAGTGCAGCTCTTTCCACGCTGGGGTGATGTGATCCCTGTATCCTGCCCCTGACAATAAGACAGGCTGCTGAAGTTTCCAGCCCATTTTTAAAGGCAGAACCATGTAAAGCACATTGTAGTATACATCTAACCTGGAAGTAATCCGAGCATGAATCACAGTGGCAAGACCACACTTTTCAAGGTACAGCTGCAACTGGCGTAAAATCCAAAACTGATAAAAGGCTACTTGCCACAGAGGAGACCTGGTGCTGCAACTGCCGAGCAGGATACAGCAGCCCCCCCCCCCAAGCTACAAACCTTTCAGGGAGAATGCAGCCTCCTTCAAGGTCAGGCTGAGTCCTCAGTCCTTGAGCAGTTCTGTCTCAACCAAGAGCACTTCAGTCTTCTCTGGACTAAGATGCAGTTTATTGGCTCCCGTCCATTCCATTACTGTCTCCAGGCACCAGTTCAGGACTTCTACAGACTTGGCACTCAAGGAGAAGTAAAGCTGGGCGTCATCCACATATTGGTGGCACCTTACTCCAGATCCCCTGACGAGCTCTTCCCGTGGTTTCATGTAGAAGTTAAACAGAATGGGGGGAAATGGAACCCAGAGGGAGCCCATAGCAGAGCAGTAGTCCCCTAGGCAGGGCTCATTTTGAGGGGGAATGCACAGGAATGCAGTTCCAGCAGTTCCCTAAAGAGGTCACATGTCAGGTGGCCCCGCCCACCTGACTCTTGGCCATTTGGGCCCATTTTGGACTGGATTGGGACTGAAACAGCCCGGATCGGGCCTCTGATGGGTGGTGGATCACTCTCCCACTCAGCAGCGGCCCGATCCTGACCATTTTGGGCCCCTTTTTTGCCATTTTGGGCCCAATTTCGGCCCTGAATGGCAGGATTGGGTCCAAACCAGCCAGGATAGGTGATGTCAGTGGGTGTGGCATATGCAAATCAGTTATGCTAACGACACACTTCTGGCAATGTCAAGGGGCATGGCATATGCTAATGAGTTATGCTAATGAGTTCCTCCCGCTCTTTTTCTACGAATTGAACCCTCCCCCTAGGCGACGTTCTGGAATAAGCCAGTCAAGTAAGAATAGAACCACCAAAGCACAGCCCCCTCCCCACAGTTAAACCAGCCTCTTCAGAAGGATACCACAGGCAGTGGTTTGAACACCACAGAGAGGTCCAGGAGAATCAACAAGGACACACTCCCCTGTCACTCTCCTGACCAATATAATCCATCAGGGTGACCATCTTTCCCAAACCCAGGCTTGAATTCGGATTAAAATGGGTCTAGATAACCCATTTCCTCTGGGATCACCTGAAGCTGTGTGGCCACCACCTGCTCAAGCCCCATGCTCAAAAAAGGAATACTGGCGACAAGCAACAGATGCCTCATGCAGGAGGCATCCGTTGTATGAGGCATCTATTGCTCATATGCACAATCCCCTTTTTCACAGTGTCTTCTGTGTGGAACTGGTTGTCTGAAAGGGTTCACCAGAACAGACTCTGGCGTAACACACTTCTAACAAGCACCAACATTATAGTTTCCTGAAAGCAAGATGGACTGGGTCCTCAGGCTTTAGTAAAAGCTCATCCATTGAGTGTAACCTAGGAAACTTCACGCTTCTGCCATCTGCTCTTAGTAAGCCACTATCTAAGACACAGCAGTGCTGCTTTGGACATCCTCATCCTGATTTCAGTGAGTCATGAGGTTCTTTATTAAGTAAAGAGACAGCTCAGCTGATGCTCCTCATTGTTGTCTGAGTCTAGCAGCCGGGACCGATTAAAAATAGCATGGAGTGGAAGCGACATGAATGCACAAGCAAACTTTGTAATGTTAGAAGTGACATCACTAAGAGAATTAAAATTTCATGAGACAATTGTCCTGTTGCTTCTCAAAAATGTCAAGTCATCAATGGCTGGTTGGAAGGAGAGGGATACCCAAACTGCAGAATTAACAATGTTCTCCAAAGAGACAGCATGGCATAGTGATGAGGCTGATTCCGCACACGTTGGATAATGCACTTTCAATGCACTTTAGCAGTCGTTTGGAAGTGGATTTTTTGTTTCACACACAAAAAATTCAGTTCCAAATGATCTCTAAAGAGGATTGGAAGTGCATTATCCAACGTGTGCGGAATCAGCCCTAGGTTCCTGGGCTGATTCCTGCTCTGGCAAATAAGCTCACCAGGTGACCATGGGTCCATCACTCCCTCTCAGCCTAAATAATCTCACAGGGATGTTGTTGGGAAGTTGAAGAGGGGAGAAAATGGGATAAACCACTTTGGATCCCCATCAACGAGGAAAGTGTGATAAATTTTGGGGAAGAAATTGGAACACAATTTTTTAACAAGAGAAATTACATCCACTCATACCATGCATATCAGAAGCATGTGCTAGCTATGATGCACTCTATATGCACAGTTACCATGTTGTGTAAACAGGGCCAACACACTTACTTTGCATACATTAAACCAGAATCCTAGAAAATGACCACAGTCAGACATTATGTCCACATATGCCAGGAGCAGTTCATCCAAAATACACACATTGTTCTGTTCAGATAACATGGCGGCCAAGTGTGGTGCTCATGGTATGCACGGATGTATTATCTCAAAAGTTCTGCAAATATAGACTCAATCTGTTCGTAATCATGCTACCCTGAACAAACACTTTTTTATGTACCATGCCATTAATATGTTTTTTTTTTTAAAAAAACCTTCTTTACTTGTAGTGCAACATGTTGGCAGCAGTCCATCCGTTTCATCCAAGAGAGTTTTAAGTCTGCTCCTCTACCGGCACAGTGCAGATCTCTGGAACATTGGCATCAGCTTGTTCATACAAGATGGTCCTTTCCTTATTGTGCGCTTGATCCTGATGGGTTATTTCAAAGTCATTACTCAGATGCTGGTGTTTTTCACGGCTAAGAATATCTTAAGTGTGATGTTACAACTGTACCGGCTCATAGTGTTATCATTAGACTTCCATGCATCGCTGCGGTATCAGTCAAACAGCCGGAAAGGAGGAGTTGGTTGCTGTCCATGTGATCCGAACCATATCAGCCTTCCACCCAACAACTGTGATGCTGGTGGAAGGGAGTGTGCTACCATTCCTCTTGAGGACTCCTTGCCAGTTACTGCTGAATGCTAGTGAACTCTGATCTTTTTTTTGGTCACATTCTGTTGTTTCCCCCCTGGCTGATTTGGAAGGGACTGGAATTACCAGACAGTCTGTATGGTTCTGGCATTTTTTTTCTCTTGTCCACTACAAGAATGTTTCATTCTTAAATAAACACAAGATGAGAAGTTAGAGCAAAGCCACATAAGTGGAAATGTTTTGGTGCTATGATTTAGGCAGGCTGTTCACTAAATCCATGTTGTATTTATCCACTAGGTTTATGCAAAAATAGTTGATTAACATTTTTAAACTACAATGGCTTCGCAAATTTGATTACTGACTGTAAACCAGCAGAACATTTGCCTGAGATTCAGGCTCATGGCTTTAGTGCAATCTAGCTCTAGCATGGTGCAGTACCAACTCGGGTCTCAGAAGAATAATTTCCACTGTGACAACAGCACAGAAGAGCAAATGAAAGAAAAGAATGCCTTCCTTCTGCCAATAGGTCATGATGAATGCATTATACATTCAGTGAATGCAAGAAGAACAACTGGTTTAAAATTTCCTCTCTCTTGGCTGAACCGAAAACTATTCACCTCACAGAGGAATTACAAAAGATCATGCATTTTTTCAGACACAATCAAACAAGACTTTTCCCATTCACTGATAATATATCAACATCATATTTGGATTACAACTCACTTTGGTAAAGGATGTTTCTATCATTTTATACAAAGCCACTTGTCCCTTTCGTGAGTTCAGTTTGGGAGACAGCTCTCCTGTCACAGGCATCGTACTTCCTAAGGAGGCATCCATTGTTGGGCAGGCATGCAATAAAAGGCTTATTTATGTGATAATTTAGAGGTAGATGAGTGACATCTGGCACTCTGTAGTGTTGAGTAAACTTATCCTTGGATCTGGTCAATAAAAGGGGGAGGGAAGGTGACACAACTGCCAATGTTGTTTCCACATCACATATTTCCAGACCTTGAAACTGAATTAATACCTCCGTAATCAGAATGAATTATTTTTTAAAAAATCCTTCTATAACTGTTGTTGTATCATTTTTTAATTATTTCAAAGAACAAAAATGTTTAAAAAGAAAACCATTCAATCTGTTTCTTTAAAATTGTCTATATTTTTCAAGAAATGACCGTTTTGATATTAAAAAAATTAAAATGGAGACATGTATAGAGTAACATTATTGACGTCACCAAATCCAAGGAAGCCATGAAAATCGTAAAGTAGGTTGGATGGTGGGTGAGAAGGAAGCAGGGAAAGGAGAGAGGCTATGGGGGTTTTCAGGAAAAAGAAAGATGAAACAGGAAAATGAGAGATACCTCCTGCAAGAAGTTCAGTTCTAAGGAGTCAACTCTAATGGAAATCTTTTGGCTTAGATTGGAGTAATTCTGCCTAAGATTGCACTGTAATTATTGTATCAGCAACTGACATTCTTTAGCAGTCATTCTTCAACTGGTAACTCCTCAACTGTCCTTCATCAACTGTCTCCTCTCTATCTACTTTGCCAAAGATTCTAAAAGGGGTCTCCCTAGCTGGTTGCAGGACTACCTAGTGCCTTTCTATACTATAATTGAGGGATTCTGTATTTTGAATCTGTTTTATGGCCTGCAGGTGCATATAAATTTTCCAAATAAATAAAATAACAAATAAACCATAAGCACCTTTATAACCATTTCAGGTAACAGATCTTAATATTCATTCTGAAATCCACATTAAAAAACTAAAACACACATAAACCTGTGTGTTGAAAAAAGTTGCCTGTTGTATCACTGCATGGGTCACTGATATGAGTTCAGTACGTTTAAATGGAATATGTAAAAACGGTAATTAAAAATATATATAATTCGCTAAACTATTCAATAATTTAACTTAGTTATCAGTTAGGCTTGGTAGCATACATTATTATGACATCAAAAAGCAAAACTTTTTCTTATCAGTAATGTGGGGAAATTTAATGAAATAGTACATTTTGAACACTCAAAAAAGCACTATGAAATACTAAGTATCTATGTATTGTCGAAGGCTTTCACGGCCGGAAAACAATGGTTGTTGTGGGTTTTCTGGGCTGTATTGCCGTGGTCTTGGCATTGTAGTTCCTGACGTTTCGCCAGCAGCTGTGGCTGGCATCTTCAGAGGTGTAGCACCAAAAGACACTGAGAGATCTCTGTCTTTTGGTGCTCTGAAGATGCCAGCCACAGCTGCTGGCGAAACGTCAGGAACTACAATGCCAAGACCACGGCAATACAGCCCGGAAAACCCACAACAACCAACTAAGTATCTAGTTAGAAGATTGCTTTATGTAAAGAAAAATCAGCTGTCTTAATGCTGTTGTGTCACCACAGACACTGATTGTCATGATTCATACAGCTTGGTAATCTTGGCTTTCAACATACTTTAGTCTGAAGAGAACATAGCTGATTTTAAAGTGAAGGCAGGCAATGAATATCTGAAAATGTCTATTTTAGGACTCCGCCGTTGTTTATAAGAACCTTCCTGTGACATTTTAAACTACATTCCGGAAGCCTCTGTGAGTCAGATGAGTTTTATTTCCTCCTTTGCCAGTCCTCTGAAGAACTCTTGAGCCATATTTCGAATTGCCGATGTTGATGTCCATGAAAGTAATATTCTTGAAGATAGGAAAATGCCTAAGGGCTGCTAACTGACATCAGGAAAAAGGTTAGCCTGAATGTGGTAAGAGCAGATTTCCCCTCATATTTTTTAGCAGTGCTCATGAACTTTTCATTGAACTCCAGCCTGGAACTCACCAAATCTCCAAGACTTGCCCTAGACTCTCACCCTGGACATCTGTCCCAGACCAGATTTTTTTTTTTTAATTTCAAGAACTGGCAAACAGTGAAGAATTATCAATATTTTATTTTCTAGAAAAGCTTCGTATCATCCTACATCCACTGGAAAGAAAATATTTAGAAATATTTGGAAACCTTCCAGGCCTCTTCTGGTCCTTTGCCAAGCCGCATTACAAACTTTCTGACATAACCTGCCCATTTGCAATCATCAGCTCTTCTCACCTTTCCCACTTTCATTTGGAGTTGGTTCTATATTCCTCCAGTGACAGTTATTTGGGGGGTACACCTCACCCCAAAGATCAATAATTGAAGAATGAGATAAAGTTTATTCTTCTAGTGACTGAGAAGGAAGTTTGGGGTGGGTGGGCTCAAACTATGCAATCCTAAGCAGAGTAACGTCCTTCTAAGTCCACTGAAATCAGTTTAGGATTGCCCTGAAACTGGTAAATATAAGCAGTGAACATAAGGAAGTGAGGTGGCAGTATTTAAACAGTACATGTCAAGGGGAAAAAACCCTTTTCCTACCAGACTTTAACACTTTGATAAAAGAGCGTTCATAATTTGCAGCAGCCCCCAGCAACTGAGAGCCAAGCTACAAGTGCCGCCTGACACAAGTTGGACACTTGTCAGCTTCCCTCAAGTTTTGATGGGAAATGTAGGTGTCCTGGTCTTACAGCTTGGCTTTCCATTTAATTGAAGTTTACAGAAACCACACACACACACACCCAGCGGAGGGAAAGGGGGGCGCCCAGCAAGAGCCCCACACCTGCACTCCCCTCCCAACTGCATGTTCTCCTTCATATAGACTGCTGCTCTGTAAACTTCAATTAAATGGAGAGCCAAGCTGCAAGACCAGGATGCCTACATTTCCCATCAAAACCTGAGGGAAGCTGACAAGTGTCCAACCCGTATCAGGACTCAGACATCACTTGTAGCTTGGCTCCGAGTAACATTCTTAGATTCAGGACAACTGCAATCCCAGGACTCTGACCCACGCTCCCACTATTCTAATCCTGCCTCTGGGCCTGGCTGATGTTGGGCTACTTGTGCTGCAGCAGGAGGCAGGTGAGTCAGCTGCAGGGCTGGGAGTTGTTGCCTGGAATGGGGCAGAGGCATTGGCAGCTGCCACTACAACAGGGGAGGTGGTCTGGAGTTCTGTGGAGACACCTGCAGCTAAGGTGCTGACAGAGGAGGAGGTACAGGGTGTCTGCTGTCACAGTGCTTGTGGAGGGTGGTGGAAAGAAGGATGGCATAGCCACACAGCTAACAAGAAAAATTAGGGTTGCCAGCCTCCAGGTGGTAGCTGGAGATCTCCAGGAATTACAATTGATCTCCAGCCAACAGAGATCAGTTCCCCTGGAGAAAATGGCAGCTTTTAAGAGTGGTCTCTATGGCATTATAACCTGCGGAGGCCCCTCCCATCCCAAACCACACCCTCTCCAATCTCCACCCCCCAAATCTCCAGGAATTTCCCTACCTGGATCTGGCAACCCTAAGAAAAATATGCGTTCCTTCCTTCCTTCCTTCCTTCCTTCCATTTATTTGCCTTTTATAACCTCAGCTCAAAAAAAATGGCATTCTTCACCCTTAAAATTTGTGACTGTTGAATATATTAATGCCTGCTTTTTATCCTTCTGGACTGGAATTTTGTAGAGTTAGTGTGTTAAGAAAGCTGGCAATTATTTTTAACAATTTTCCACTAGTACTTTGCAGATAAAATGACTTGTGTTTACTAGCCCAACAAATCACATTGATATCGTTTTTCATATGGTGTTCCATTCATTTGCTAACACATGGCCAGAATTGGACTTCAAATGTGCCAGTACAAATATAAAATAAATGTCCTTATGTCGGTGGATTTCCACTGTGTTACTACACTGGTCAACTAAAAATACGAGAGAGAAAGCCAAAGTGGTATGTGTGGAAACATCTCTCAGAGTACTTTTACTTTACAGAAAGAAATGTTATTACTTAACATTTGGCAAACACTGGAAGTGCGTAATGTGCTCTGTAAAATGTAATCCAGAGCAGTAATTTGAAAATGAGTGCTGTTCCCCTTTTGCCCAAGGTGTTCCAATCTGGCCAGCAGAAGAAAACCGCCGACATGATTACAAATAATATTTACAATGGAATGAATAGCCTCACCATGGGGCAGTTTGAAGATGCAAAGCGGCGATGAAGGGGGGAAAGGCTGAAGTCCCTTCTCCCCATGCTCTGTGGTCACAAGCATAAAAGGCCTGGAAAGGGTCTGGGAGATACAAAACTCCCCTTGCATCGAGTCCTTGTCTCGCCTATCAACAAATGCAAGGATTTTGTCATGTGTAGTGAGGCTGTCATCCTCCGGGTAGCCAATTTCATCAGATTACAGAAGCGAAGCCCTGCTTAAATAGTAAAGAGTCCAGTAGCACCTTTACATCTGAGTAGCACCTTTGCATCTGAGGAAGAGACCTGTGGCTCTCGAAAGCTTATGCTACAATAAAGTTGCTTAGTCAACTAGGTTGTTTATATAGCATATAAATAATGCTGGTGCTAGCAGGCAGCCTTGCCTGACGCCTCTAGAGGTTTGAATGGGTTTGGTAAGAAGTCTTTACCTGCTACATCTAACCCTCAAGAAGGTTTGCTCGTATAAAGCCCGTATAAGGCAAAGAAGTCTTCTGTCAATGGAGGGGTGACGCTGGTTAGTCTTAAAGGTGCTACTGGACTCTTTACTATTTTGCTACTACAGACTAACATGGCTAACTCCTCCGGATCTAAGCCCTAGTTGGTATTTCAATGGGACACCACCAAGGAAGGCCAGGGGTGCTATGCAGAGACAGGCAGTGTTAAACCACCTCTGTTCTTCTCTTGCCTTGAAAACCCTATGGGGTCACCATAAGTTGGCTGTGACTTGACAGCACACACACACAGAGTGAGGCTATCAGTGTCCAGGGCTTATCCCAAATGACTACCTTACTATTTTATATTTAGCGCATTTTAAAACTACCTTTCAACCAAACATGGTGCCCAAAGTTGTTTACTTACAATAACAGCATATGAAGACAAATCAACATTAACTTCAGCTGTTTTTAGCAAAACCTCAGAACCTTTTACGGGTGCAGAAAGGAACAGGCATAAGCAATATTAGCCTTTGTAAGTGGTATACAGTTGAGTTGTCCAGATTGGCAAGGATTGGCATAAATGCCAATGCTTAGCTTTTGTACCTTGTTCCCAGAGCAGTGCATTGTGGATCTCTAGCCTCTGGCCTGTAGGCTCTGGCCACTGACACTGGTTGATCTAAGACTAGGTTTAGAGATGATTACCCACAGCCCCGACCCAACCAAGCGAGAAGCTTTCTATGTGGACAGCTCAGACATGGAGGGAGGTTTGTATCTGTTATCAATCTGCATTGCAATGTGTGTCCACCTCTTGATGTGGATTGTGGAGTGTTAAACTTGTTGGGGAATGCTCGTCTCCATCCGCATTGCTTTACTCCTTACATAACCAATTTCTGTGAAAAGCAACACCTTGGAAGAAGGAGATGAAATTAAGCTGTGCTAGCATTTGTATGTTCATGAAAGTACTTGGTATTCTTTTCCACACACAGTGGATGACCTTTTCTTTAGGACTACTCCATAATACTCTACTGAATGCTTTAAAGTCATATTTCAATCGAAAGCACAGGAATCAATAAAAGACTTGGTTTTGCCTCACTTAAAATGGTTTTGATGGAGAAAGTCTGTACAAAAGGTTGCTGTATTAGATGGCTATTTTTTTCAGAACTGCCTGTTTCTGACGCTTTTGCAAGATTACGATCTGCTGATCAGTTCTGAGATCTCTTGCATTTCAGCAGTTTATTTTGTAAAAACAGATAACATGCTGCTTCCTGAGATTTGGAAGCATAGGGGCACAACTAGATGATTCTCTATTTCCAAAGAATCCTAAGAATCTCTTGATAATTCTGTTTCCTAAGAATCTGGTTTTTCCTAAGAAATCTTAAGAATTTTAAATAGCATTAAAAATACACGTTCTCATTACTGACAAATAAGTACAAGATTCTAGGTGGCAGGAAGTCCATCAGAACACTTTCCTGGGAGTAAGCCCCGCTGAATAGATTTTAGTAGGATTGTAAGTAGACCTTCTTAGGATTCCTCTTTGTGCATGGTAAGTAGTTATTCCAATGTCAGATAAGCTGTCAGCATATCTGCCATGCATCAACTGTACTGTGTTATAGTATTGTGCTGCAGTGCCTCTGAGTAGGTACAAAGTGAAACCTCTATTCTGTCTGCTTTGTTGCTAACCGCTTATCTCCCAGGCAAGGTGTTTTGGAGACGAGTTCCTGTTGAGGCCTGGGAAAATGACCTCAGACTAAACACAGAGACCGAGTAGAACTCCTTTCTCTCCCCCTCCCTTCTTCCCAGGTAATGCGCGCCAAGACCTTCAATGGCCTCTCCTTTCCATCGAGGGGGGTGGGGCAGAGACAGTATCCTATAACTGACCCTGCTTTACTACCCTAGGCATTCCAGCCAAGTTCCCTGTCATAGTATCTTGATACTGGTATCTTTCTCTAATAAAAACATCTTTAACTCATACAGCTGAGTGATGCAGTGAAGTGTTTTGGAAATACCTGGCAAGACATGACATCCAAAACAGTTCAGTCTCTAGTAATTTCAGACAGGTATGTGCAAATCATAAATAAATAAATCGTTTTTAATTAAAGAATATCATTTTTTGCAAAACTATTCAAAAATTTTGTTTCCGGTATTGTTTTGTCATTGTCATTGTTCTATGTTCTATTGCAATATTAATGTACATGGCACATTAATACAATCAGATGAGCAAAAGACAAGTTCTTGTCCTAAGGAGTTACAATTTAAGAGTATATCGATTTATATCAGTTTTATACCGAGTTATATCGGTTTTATACCACTTTAACTGTCATGGTTTTCCCTAAAACAAAAGACTGGAGCATGGAGCTCACTGATGTTTTTAGTGATTCTTATCTCCCATCACAGAACTACACCGCCCAGGGCTCCTTTGTGTCAATGATATGCCCCAAATTTAGACAATGTGTGAGAAGAAAGGGAGATCAGGCAGTGGTAAAGCAAAGATAACAGTGGAGGAATACAAATAAATGCAGTCATGTGTCCTTCTGCTCCATTTCAGTTCTGAAAGAGGATGGAGGGGTTCATTTCATAGACAAAAAATCTTTGGCACACGTTTTATGAACAAACACATAAAGCAGACTGAAGCCTTCCTTTTCTGTTTCATGAACCAGCCTAATGAGAAATTAGGATACAGTATACTTGACAAACCATAGACATTTTTGTGCTGTATATATGTGAACATGGGAGGGGGGGGCGGTGGACTGCATAAGTAAAAGCTGCCACGGGGTAGCCTGCAGCCATATGCCACAAAGTTCCTGTGCTTGTGTGTTATATGAATTTTTATCCATCTAGTCAATAAGAAATGAGTCGTTACTATGGCAATTTCAGCATTATGAAGTAGCTGTGTTACAATGCCATACATCAGTAAAAGACAGCTATGTCTGCCAGTCAGTCATGTAATCTTCTTTAGCTAAGGTATGTGGCATAATATATGGTCCTAGAGAGGGCTTACAGAACATGCAGGCTGGGAAATGTCTATAGTTTATAAAGGCAGGCGGAAAGTGGGGTTGTAGCTGCCAAAAGTCATGCATTAATGAGGGAACCATTTCAAATTCACAGAATAAGTCAGCTGGTGATTTCTGAAAGCCTCTTTATCTTTTACGAGTATGCCAGGCAGGTCATGGGACTGGTATAACTTCTCCTGTATTTAACAAAGGCTGCATCAGACCATTAGTTCCCGTTCACATGTTCCTAGAGCAAGTGGATAGCCTGTTGTCCAGAGAGCTTTGATTCCAATCAGTTTACTCTCCCCCCCCCCGACATAAGTGCTCACCAGGGAGGTTTGTGGAAGTGGTTTTTACTAGTTGGGGAGCATAACGGAATTTCAAGCAGCCACCAGTTTTGAGCTCTTGAGAACAACAAAGCTATACAGTACTATAATTGCCCTTAAAGTAAGCATTTAACAGGGCAACTGTAAGCAGAATTACACCCTTCCAAGAAGGAATGCACTGTAAGTATTCTTTGGTTTTAAGTCCATGCTCAAATATTGCTACCCCTCAAGTAAAAAATAAGGACAATCTGGCAACCTTTGACATCTTGGAGTAGAGTTGTTAACTGAGGCACTGTTAGCCATGTGGCATCCAAGGCAGCTGCCCTGGGACCCAGGCTGGGCAGGCTGCCGATCACTCATTGTCCTGCCTCTCCCACAATGGAGGGGGGAAGAAGACAATCTGGCGCACAAGCAGAAATTCTGCCCACCTCAGCAGTGATACATGTGCCCCAACCCCTTCAGGGCTTGAGCAGGCAGGAGACAGCAGACCAGATGCCCCCCCCCCTTCCTCAAGGGCTCAGGAAGCAGATGGCTTCATCACTGCCTGACTTGCGTAGGAGGTGGACTACCCCTTTTGAGCCTGGGGTGGCTGAGAGCCAAACTACACGATACGAATGACATGCGAACGACATGCGAATGGACTTACATGCGTCTCCCCATTGCTTTCCTGTACACTTGCCGGCACGACCAGACTGCACTTGATCCTGTGTCCGTGCTGACACGGGTTTCTTCTGAGCTCCTCCAAGACACAGGAATGGTATCCCATCATGCACAGCCAGTTTGTGCATGCTTAAACCATCCCCTGTCCTCTATTGCTTTTCTATGTGGGAAGAGGGAAGAGGAAATCGGAAGCAAAACAGAATCACCACTCTGCAACGGCGACTCGGTGATATGGTCCAAAGACACTCGCCAATGTAAACTGCTTTTTTGCTGACATGTGCACAGAGCAGAGCCACAGATACAAGTTCATTGGGGGTAAAGGAGACACAGGGAGATGAGGGGAAAAAACGAATCTGGCCACTCGCATTGACTTGTGTAATTTGTCTAATCTAGTTCAGCTCTGAGGCAGGGTGGGCTGGGGTGTGTGGCCATGATTCTGGGCCCCATCCTGGACTTCTGGCCTGGGCCTCAGAATCACTGAGACCGCTTCTGATGTTTGTGTTTGTTTTGCTCCATGTCTCTGCAGCAAAGTGATCTAATGGTGCCGCGGGGTCAGGGGGAGTCCAGTGGCACCTGGCGTGGGCTTTCGGGGATCACAGTTCTCTTTGTCAGATGCATCTGGCGGGGAGAGCTGTGGTTCTCGAAGGCTTGTGCTGCAATGGAATTGTTTGGTCTTGGAGGTGCTGCTGGACTCTTTTTGATTTTGCTACTACAGACTAACACGGCTAAGTCCTCTAAACCTTTACAGAAGCAAACTGATCTCCACATCAGAAGGAGCTGTTTGCAACTGCATATCAGAAGGAGATGTTTGCATCTACCCCGCCCCCCCTCTCTTCCTCTATATCTGACCAGTTTCTCTTTTTGCCCTCCATGCATCTGACGAAGAGAACTGTGATTCTCGAAAGCTTATGCTACAATAAAATTGGTTAGTCTTAAAGGTGCTACTGGACTCTTTTTAATGGTGTAGTTGATCACAAGTATGACACGATCACAGTGTCTGGAGAGGCCCTGTTAACTTTGCCGTGTTTGGAAAGGCCTTGTTCATATACTCACTTTTAACTAAATAAATAAATATATAGACCCCTGAAGATGCCAAGCAGTAGCCCAGCATCCCCAAGAGCTTTGTAGTCAGGGCAAGGGGCAGAAACGATGTTGACCCATTGGCCAAAGCTCTAGAAACTCTATGGTATTACATCTGGGCAAAGGCAAGGGTTGCCAGGTGCTTGGGGGGCCAAACTGGAGGAAAGGGAGCACAGGTAGAGTCATATGGAAGGTCACGTACCTCCAGAGCACCCCAAGTCATGTCAGGAACAACATCATTCCTGGTATGACATGGAAGTAATGGAGTGTGCCAGGGACCGATAGAGTAAAAATCAGCCCCAAACATTAAACCGAGGGTTGATTTTTACTCAGTTGGCCCCTGGTGAGACCCATTACTTCTGCATTATTCCAGGAATGTTGTCATTCCTCGCGCACAGGGCAGCTCCAGAGTACACAGCAGTGCGCTTCACGCCCCCCTCCCCCCACATTCCCATACCTCCCTCCTGCTGGCCAGGTTAGAGGTGGTGGAGGCTGGGGGCAGAGGATCCTCTGCCCCCTCCAAGGGACTGGCAAGCCTAGCAAAAACCCTGAAATGACATTGGCCTGAACCCGGCATCATTTCCACCCCCTGCTGTTCCTCAGGTTAACCTGACAGGTGTAGGGTTCCCAAGTACCCATTGGTGGTGGGCAAACTCTTGGGGATTTGCCCTGTTGCCCACTGATCCGCCAGTGATCAGCAGGAAGTGGTAAGCCCCCTGGAGGTTGCCTGCCACTGGAAGGCACCCTGGGAACACATGCAGCATGTGCACTCCAAAGGGGCACGATGATGTCACTTCTGGAAATGATGTCATCATGCCAGCCACAGGAGTACTCCTGCACTTTGTTTTGGGGGCAATTTTGGCCCCAAATGGGCTGAATCGGCCCTGTGTGGAGTGCAGGAGTGCTCCTGCAGTCAGCATGATGACGTCAGTTCCAGAAGTGACATCATCAAAAAAGCGGCGGAGCATATGAAGACAGAGTATGCAATGGACACAAGGTACTGCCAGATCCCCCCCTCCCACTGGGAGGGTATAGGAACCTGGCAACTCTACAGGCGAAGGCAGGAGATTGCCCACCAGAAGCTGGCATTTGGCATCCTTAAGACCACCTCCTAACAGAAATGTTTGAGGTGATTTTGTAATTATTTCATTTTCCTAATGAATCTTGGGAATTGTAGTTCTATGATGAGACAATATGGATCTCTAACAACAATCCCCATCATTCTTTGAAGGAATCCCAAATGCATATGGGCATTCATGGGAAACCAAATATTTTTATTTAAAGTGAAATAAATGTGTTTTGATAGCAAAATCCTACCCTTTGAAAGTTACATTTTAAAAATATGGGTTATTTATAGAGTCGTCATTTTTCAAGTGACCTTTGTAGATATGCCTTTAATAGCAGTTTCTGTAGACTTTAATAGCCTGGTGGTTTATCTCCGTGCTATGAATACTTTCTCCTCCTGATTCCTGTAGATGAAGCTGCAGTCCAAGAGGAGACGCGGCTGTTTTTCTGGTAAGTTGGCAATGCCAGTTACCTATGTAACTGTAAAGAAGCTGTGGGTTTTCTGGACAGGAAAACTCACTGAGGTGGTGAAGTCATACTAATTTTAAAGTACCTGAGCACTTATAATGCTATATCTCCAAAAACTCAGTGGGAGGGCGGATCCTTTGAAATGAATAACAAAGAAAATAACTGCACTCCAGTTCAAAAGAGTTCTTTGAAACAGGCCCTAAGGCTTTTGAAATGCTCACAGAACTGAAGGTTAAAAAGAGTAAAAATGGGTATCAAAAAGAAACTGATTTAGTCAAATATTTTGGTAGACTTGGAAATAAAACAGTAATTGTGCCATGAAGTTAAAAAGAAGACAAAGATGACAGCTACACATGTAACATCTAAGGTTGTGCAAAGCAAAGATCTGAACAAAATGGAGTTAACATCAGCAAAGGTCATAGAGACACCGCACTAAGCTTACGAAACGGTTACAGAGAAATATGACAAGGGAGTTTGGGAAGATCTGTGAACTCAAACAATATGAGCTTGTTCTGGAGATCGATCTTTCTTATTTGTCCATTTATTTATTACACAGTATGAAGCACAAGCATCTGCCCCAAAGCTTACAATTTGAGTAATCACAAAGCACCAAAAGGAAAAGGAGAAGAGAGGACTGAAAGATTAGTATGCGTGAGGTAACATATAACGGATAAAGTACAGTGTCTTCATGAGAGTGGACAATGGTTACAACTTACAAGCCAATGTATGATTCCTTTACTTTTTTAAAAAAATTCAGCCACAACTCCCAAACTCTAGCCTTGAAACTAGGTTATCAACTATGCTGACTTCAGATGTACAACACTTGTGATTTATTTTTAAAAAGCAGCGTTGTATAGGCAGCTGATGCCATGTTTCTCCGAGAAAAAAAGATACATAAATTCAACAAAATGGTGTTTTTTGCTGTAACATCACTTTTACGGACTGAGAAATGAGCATGTTTTGACACGTTTTCTACTCCAAGTCACAATGACTCAGAAGTTCATAGGATGACGCATAGGAATCCATGCCTTGTTATCAGAGCAATGGGAGCAGTGCACTGTCTGTTCCCGAAACCCCAAATATTATCTACGTTTGGGTTAGAGAAGGAGGAAAGGGGCCAATCTAGAGTTGCCAACCTCCAGGTGGTGCAATCTCGCACTAGGAAGACGCTGTTGTTTTGGGAGCTTGGCGCAATGTTCTGTGGCTGCTAAGCAGTGTGAAAACAGCTGTGGACTGCAGATTCTTCCCCCAATTGCACTTCCTAAATAGATCCCTTGTTTTTAACTATCATGTGCTCACTGGGCATATTTATTTATTTATTACTCAAATGGGCCGGATTTAACTTCCAACAGCATTCCCTCTTCCTCAAGTTTATCTTCACAACAACCCTGTGAGGTAGGTGAGGGCAACCTATAGTGATCAGCTCAAGGTCACTCAGCAAGCTTCCATGGCAAAGATGCAAAGCTGGATTTCCCACATCTTAGTCCAATACTCTAACCACTGAAAGGTGATCTTTGTGCGGACATATGGTAAGAAAATGGTTGTAAAAGCTTATTCCTAAACAGTTACATCCTTCTAAGTCCATTGAAGTCAATGGACTTAGAAGAGGGTAACTCTGCTTAGGATTTCACTGGGCATGTTTAAAACGAATGAGGCTGTAATCCTTACCAATAACATGTTCAAAACTGAATCGAGCCTACTCCCAAAGCCCATTTTTTCATGCGCGAGCACCTGATGTGCTTGGGTGGATGGTTTGTTTGCAATTTAAAATGAGCAGTATGTCTTGCGTATTTGTGTCTGTGCAATTGGTAGCATACATCATTACATAAGGCATCTGGCTGGTAGTTGCTACTGGAGCACATTAAGCATTTACTAGATTGCTGAGATGGCTGAACATTGTAGCTTTGTTCACCTTCCAGTTTGATACAGAACCAATCCAGGCTGCTTAGGAAGAACTAGGAAAAAAATCTTTGGGAAAGACATGCCTTGGTTAGAGCATATCCTTTGTTTAAAAACTCTTATCCACGGCAGGTTAATCTCTTCCCTTGGAAAGATAAAATTTGTGGCTGGGAGGGAGGTGATGGGGAGGGGCAAATTTTACGAGTATCTTTTTGAACATTTGTAAGTGCCCATTGACCATTTTTAAGTGTTTTATGGGAATGTGAGGTTAAAATGAGGGAGAGGAGAATAATGTTATAAGCTGCCTTGGGTCTCCCCCCCCCCACACACACACTTGGGGAAAAAAGCAGGGTATAAATATCGTAATAAAATTGCAGTGCTTTGGTGCTAGTGCTAGCTGCTATGACGCTTTATTGAGGTACCAGTTTGGTGTAGTTGTTAAGAGCGTGGGACTCTAATCTGGAGAGCCGGGTTTGATTCCCCACTCCTCCGCTTGAAGCCAGCTTGGTGACCTTGGGTCAGTCACAGCTTCTAGGAGCTCTCTCAGCCCCAACCCACCTCACAGGGTGTTTGTTGTGGGGATAAAAATGGCATACTTTGTAAACTGCTATGAGTGGGCATTAAGTTGTCCTGAAGGGTGGTATATAAATCGAATGTTGTTGTTGTTGTTGTTGTTGTTGTTACCCTATGACAGCTATATAGGAACATCAAGGAGTGATTTTTTTTAAAGCCACTCATTTGCTGAGAAGATGTTCATAATCCATTCCTGGAGGACAGCTACAGGTACATGATGCCCTTCTATAACCATATTCCGCATTCCCGTTCTTTCCAAATATATGGATGTTATTTTCCAAACCCACACTGCTTGTTTTAAATGCAATTTCAAAAGATGTCCAAGTACGTTGGCCAGTTTGCCCACTTTGGCAGGCAATCTCTTGCCAACTGCCTTGGTTCCCAGCTGCTACTCCATAGGGTGGCAGGAGAAAATGGGGAAAGCAAAATGGCATACATCATTACCATGAAGTCACTTAACCATGATATCACCAGAGTTGATGTCACTGTGTCATAGGATGCTCTAGAACTCAACCAAAACTCTATGGTTATTACCGTATCCTAGATATCCCAGGATGCTGTGATGTCACTTTTGATTATGCAGCTGGAAGTGACGTCACAGCATTGACAGACACCATTTTGGTAATTCTCATCATCCAGTCTGATCCGCCATCATCAGCAATCACTCTCATCAAAGGCGAGAGTCTTAATCCTATACCACCCCATCTGCACAGCAGTTTGGCAGTCCATTTTTGCAGGAGGAAGATGAGACAGGTAGGTAGAATCTATGCCCCAAAATACTGATTAGGTATTATATGGGAATATCCAGATATATACAGCTTATTCCAGTATATTTGGATAAACTGGTATTTACATTTCTGAATAATCTGAATATATTTGGGAATATCTGTGAATCTCATTTTAAAACTTGCAGCAGATTGTCCCCTGCCCCTTTTGCAGGCTTCCCAGGCAACAGGAAGAGAGGGGAGAGAGGGAAGTAGCATTACTCTGTTGGGGGGGGGGGGAGTGTGTTGCTTGCTTGCCACTTGTCATTGCCAGGTCTGGCTGCTGGCCTTGGTATTACTGGCTTGCTAAATTGGATGCTGGGTTTCTCTGGTTTGATGTTAGTTCTGTTGGGTTTTCATTGACCCAGGGTTCTGCCTGGCATCTTTGAGTGACACTGGTCCTGTTGGGCTTGTAACAATATCCCTTGCTTCAGTTTGGTTCTGGTGGGATTCTCTGGTTTGACAATGGTTCGGATGAGATTCTCTGGTTTGATATGAGTTCTTTTGAGCTTTGTTAGTTCTTTTTGCATTGGCAGGCTTTTGGTCATTGGTTGCTGTTGTGTGTTTGTCTAAGGCTTCCTGTGTCCTGGAGAAAATCTTGTGTTTCCCCACATAGAAAACAATGAAGAGTGGTGGAGGCAACTTTTTCAGGGGCCTGTAGAATTAAACCCGTTGGTACAATTCACTTTAAACTTGGGGGATATTTAGTGGACAGGTGGGACTAGATTCCCTGCAATTTTGGTGTAGTTTGCTGGAAAAATCTTTCCAGTCCCCTGGAAAGATTTTCCCATAGGGAATAATGGAGCCAAAATATATTTGGAATTCTAAATAAAACCTGAATCTGAATACGATACCAGTATATTTGGACCAAAATATTGGGAATACTGAATATATATGGTATTCTGGATACCCGAATCTAAATAATACCATTTTTTAGTGCACACCCCTAGGGACAGAACATCTGTCTCCTCCCCAGAGAAGATTTGCCTAGCAAGTATGCAGTCCCAGAGAAAAGAACAGTTCTGGCAAACATGCCCTGTTGAGAAAGCCTCTCCAGCAAGTCCTTGAATCAGTGAGTGATTAGGAGGAAATGCTTTCTGTGCACAGGAATGCCAATTGGAATGAGGTGTGAACATTGGCTAAATGTTCTAGTTGGATAAGGTCTTTATCAGGCATATATCTGCTGAGTCATTCTTCTCCCTAGCTGTCCCTCCCCTAATCCTTACCAGCCCAGAGAAATGGAATGTTAAAGGAAATGGAAAATGAAAACTGAAAGCAGAGTGCAGCCACAGCAGGGCTGTCAAAAGCAAGTTCTGAATATGGCCTATGTATTTGCCCTTACTGTACACTAAAGTGATTTCACAGTTGAGTAGGGTGTGTTTGGATCAAATGTTGATCAGTTATATTCTGAGTGCATATTGCTAGCACAAATCAGATTGTTTGTTCCTTTGGACATGATATTCATATCCATTTCTTTTACAAATTGTAGCAATTCTCTCTCTCCGGGTGTGTGACTTGAGCACTGATTATAAACAGAATCGCATCTAATACAACACTTCAGAGTACTTACATCTTCCATTCAAAAAGCATTACTATCAGAATGGTGAACAAAAGGGATTTTCAATGGCAAAAAATTGGTTTAGCCAGTGAAAAGCTGTAATCCATCAACAAGGCAATACACTTACCATGCAGCTAAGCACAGGGCTCCCTGATCCTCTTGGGTCCAAACAATTACTTTTGAAATGAAAAATATGGCTTGTGCCAGAGAACTCTTTGACTGTGTAAGAAGCGGGGGAGTGATACACTGCAGGACATCAGTCATCCTTCTATCTGCTCCATTATAGTGCTTTCTTCATTTGTATACAATAGCTGAAAATGATTCTTGCAAGTTATAGAAGCCTCTTTTATCAAAGCTACTCTTTCTGCTACTGCTGTCTCACCGAGGCGTTTGGAGGAATTGTCCTTCCGTGGATGGACTTGGGCTACTTGCCATCCTGTCTTGAATGCCTAACAATAAATAGAAGGATCAAGGACAAGCCATAGACTGTGGCTCAGACGAAGTATTATGCTGGGGGTAAGGTGGGGGGCTCTGTGCATGGTAATGGACCCCTATAGGTTGAAAGGACCATACATCCTTTCTCCTGCCCCATCCTTCTCCAAATGTCACCATGGGTTCTTCCCTCTTCAGGCTTAAAGCTAGAGAACTAAAGAGCCATACAGCTACTCCTTGGGAAAAATAACTACAGCAGCTCTGGTTGCAGTCACCTGAATTATTCCCCATTATTGAAAACCTTGAGAACTGCTTACATAGTTCGTTTCATCTATACATTCTCTAGATCCGTGATAAAAATGACACTTACTGATAATATTCTCATGCTTAAGTGACCTTCCGTAATGGTTACCCAGGCCCGATTTGCAGATAATGCTAGCAAGGCAAAAGGCACCCCCCCCCAACTTGGACAGGCTCAACAGCTATTTAAACTGGGCGTCAATTGAGGTTGCCAGGTCTCCCACTATGACAGAATTCCACTCACTGGCAACCCTGGCTGCCTGCTGCCACTCTGTCAGCATATGGGAGAAAAACACATTTAAAAAACACCATTGGTGTGAAGTTTTTTGGAAAACTTGGAAGTGACATCATGCCACTCTAGTAATCACTGCAAACTCTATGGGTGCTTTCCCCATCCCACTCCCAGATGCCTGCCTGTTGCCAGCTGCTGCAACCCAAGCAGAGTAGCTACATGTCCTTGTGTATTAATTTATTTACTTCATTAATGCCCTGACCTAGATAGCTCAGGCAAGCCCAATCTTGACAGATCTTGAAAGCTAAGCAGAATTGGCCTTGGTTAGTAATTGGATGGGAGACCTCCAAAGAAAACCTGGGTTGCTATGCAGAGCCAGGCAATGGCAAACCACCTCTGTTTGTCTCTTGCCCTGAAAACTGCAGCAGGGGTCACCATAAGTCAACTCTGACTTGATGGCACTTTCCAACACCAGCACTTCATTTATACCCCACTGTGATAATCTGGGCCAATTTAACAATGAGTATTTGGAACAGAAACCAGAGGAAGCCTTCTAGTAGGGACTATATTTAATAATGTTTTAACCCCAACAGTCTAGTATATCTCCTGCAGAGTAGAAGATTAACTCTTAGGTTACAACGCTAGCCTTTCTCCCCGATGGGAACCCCAAATGACTTACATCAGTCTCTTCCATTTTATTCTCCCAACAACCCTGTGAAGTAGGGTTGGCTAGTAGTATGTGACTGGCCAAAGATCATTCAGCAAGCCTCCACAGTAGACTGGGAATTTGAACCTGGGTCTTCTGGATCCTCGGCCTTTTACACACAGGCTATTTGCTTCCTGTTTGTCCCTATGCTGTGTCAGATGTTTTTCTGCTATGTGCACAGCACTTGATACCTTCAGTGGTGAACCTGGAGTTTGCCTGCTGGTTTCTGGATTAAATGGAGGCTGGTTTCTCATGACTTCTTTTGTACGCGGGAACATGCTGCGTCTGACCCCTGCGCAGATGTTTACATTTGCCTTTCTCCACCCACCCCAGACCTGCCCCCTGCAGGATGATGATCTGTTTGGATCCTCTCCTCCCCCCCCCTCAGCTCCTTGGGGGTGCTTAGCCTGTCTTTCAAGCACTGCAGTCCTCTCAGGGCCAAGCTACAAGTGACGAATGACACTTGAACGGCAAGTGAACAGACTCATGGGTATTCCTCCCTGTTCACTTGTGCTCCACTTGTGCTCACTCACGGGTATTCCTCCCTTTTCACTTGTGCTCCATTTGTGCTCACTCACGGGTATTCCTCCCTGTTCACTTGTGCTCCACTTGTGCTCACTCATGGGTATTCCTCCCTGTTCACTTGTGCTCCACTTGTGCTCACTCATGGGTATTCCTCCCTTTTCACTTGTGCTCCATTTGTGCTCACTCATGGGTATTCCTCCCTGTTCACTTGTGCTCTGCTTGCACTCCACTTGATCACTACGTGATCAAGTGGAGCACTATGTGATCAAGTAGAGCACAAGTGCTCTGCTTGCACTCTGCGTGCACTCCACTCTACGTGATCAAGTGGAGCACTATGTGATCAAGTGGAGCACAAGTGAACAGGGAGGAATACCCATGAGTGAGCACAAGTGGAGCACAAGTGAACAGGGAGGAATACCCGTGAGTCTGTTCACTTGCCATTCAAGTGTCATTCGACACTTGTAGCTTGGCTCTCAGTTTGCCTTGGCCACCCTGAAGAGTGTCTCTCCAACCAGTGCTGCCTACATTCTATCTGTACACATGTAATCTAATGGTTTCTGGATGATTTGGAAGCCAAGGCATCTCTGCTTACAATCACAGCATTTAGGATTGCCTGGAGCAAAAAAATGCAAAATGGATAATCAAGGCTCAGCACTTGAGCCTTGAGGAGATCCCACAAGACCACAACCAATTCTAGCTTTAGTAGCTGCAGTCCCAGGCAGATGTTGAAGACTGGTTGCTTTGGCAGTTTAACAATTATGTAAAACAAGTGATGTGTACAATGAGATAAGTATTTTCATAGGATCATTCTTCCAATCAGAACTCCTTTTCCAGTGGCAGAAGAAGGCTGCATGGACAATTAACGTTGGAGAAAAATCCACCCAATGCAGAAGTGTGTAATGAAACAAGCAATGACAAGCCAAATAAACGAGCTTTCACTTCTGAAATGATCAGGAGCAAGACGAGAGTGAGAAAAGGGCCCTAGTCTAATCATTACACCACAGTGGCTCCACACCAGCATAATATCTGCAAGCACAACGGATCTGTGCTGTACATGTATGGCAGCAGGTTTTAAATGCGTCATTGAGCCTGTGCAAAGTTGCCCAAGCAATCACTTATCAGTTTCTTGTTTAAACTGGGCCTCTGGCCAGGCAGTCTGCACATGATGCCAAAAGTCTTTTTTCAGCTGAAGTCTGTGTTAGGGATTTGCAGGTGTTTCCATTTCAGTCACGAAAGAGTTAAACTATTTGTGCAACCTACTTAATTAGTAAACTTACTTTGCATGTAACCGTTAGGGCTGCGAGAAAGGATTCCCAGCATAGAAGGGGGAGTCTCTAAGCATAATGAAGTAGAATTAGGATTTCCTACTGGGCAACTTGTTTATGGGGGGGGGACAATTAAGTGATGCTATGTACTGAAGTTTTATTGCTCTTTGTTCAGTTGCTGTTTCTCTCCCTTTCAGTTACCTTTCTAGCAAAATGCAGTCTATTAGCAATTTATTATTTTCTTCCAAAGTAACCCAATTTTTAACCTCTTAGTAAAGTATTTTTACAAAGCTACACTGGAGTCTGTGTCAATTCTCATTACTTCCAATGCGCACAAACACTGCATAATCTCTGCTGATTATCTTACAGTCTGAAGCAGTAGGATGGTCTGTAACACTTAGAGAGTAACATCTGTAATACTCCAGCATGTAAAAAAAAATACTGCAAACAGAAAGTTCTAGCCTAGTAAGGGTTGTCAACTCTGGGTTAGGAAATTCCTGGAGATTTGGGGGTGGAGCCAGGGGAGGACAGAGTTTGAGGAAGAGGAAGGAGGGAGATCAGTGGGGTATAATGAGATAGCATCCACCCTCCAAAGAGCCATTTTCTCCAGGTGAACTGTTCGCTGTAGTCTGGAGATCAACTGGAATTCCAAGTGATCTCCAGGCAGCATCTAGAGGTTGGCAACCCTAAGCCTAGCCTTTTGTATGCTGTGCCAGTTTTCCACTTATAGGGAATTACTAATGTAGGGGAACTGGTGGTATGCACAGTGGTTCTTGTCACTGCTGCATAGTCACCACACACACACTTCCTGAACCGGCTAATGTGTTTGCAAAAAACAGCAGTTGTCCCAGGGGCTGGCATATCGGATGTCTCATTTGTGGCCATCACCCATCAAAGTACTGCAATGGATGCAAAAAGTCAAGCTCTGGAAATACTCTATGATTTCATAACTCTTACAGATACGGGAGTTTTGATAATCATGAATACCAGAGACTGGAAACTGGGATACACAGCATCTGATTGCAGGAACTGCTTTTGGCTAGAGATCTGAAGATTTTGCCAGTTCATCCAGTCCCCATTGATAAAGCTCTGTCCCCATTTCATGATTTCATACCTCCTTCTGTAGGGAATAATTTGGAAACATTCTTTTTTAAAAAAAAAAAAAATGACCATGCCGTTCTTTTCCCACAATATAATTTTATCGAAGAGGAGATATTTCTCCGGGGAACAAACGGCAAAAGAAAGATGTAGGAAACCTCAAAAAGCAACATGGTCCAACATTCCCTGCAGTGGATGGAGGTGCAGCAGCTAGTCATAAAATAACTCTATTTAGCAGCAATTTCACATACCTGAACACATGTTTGGATGTTGGAAAGAAGAGTTAATAGCTGGTGTGACTATATTTATTTTGCTGCAGGAATTAATTTTACTCTACAATGTAGTAAGCAAAAACTCAATCTAGAGAATATTTTTATATCTGTGTTTTCAGAGATTATTTTATTTTAGATTGCACCATGATAGAAGATGAAGGAGTCCAGCATTTGTCAATAGTGATTAACCAAACCAGCCAGGGCCAGATTATCTTGTACGCTAAATCTGCTATAGCACAGAACTCCAGACAATTGGGACTTCCTAGTGTGGTCTTACATTTGCCCACCTATATAAAAATCACCATGTTTTCCTTCCTGTACTCTGCAGCCTTGTGATTATTACTGTAGTAATGGTTGGACAGTTTGAGCAACAACCAATACCACTTTGCTGGAAACAACCAAAATCACACATACTGATTTGTATTGCACCTGGTTTGTAAAGCGATGTGCAGCAATGCAGTTTGGAGGCAGGAAAATAACAGCCTCTCTAGAACGTGTCACCCAAAGTGAACTGTTATCTTGCACTTTCTGCAAATGTGGTGTGCCTGATGTTGAAAAACATATTGGACAAATGTCAAGAAGTCATTTCTTTAAAATTAAATTGTATTACCTTTTGAAAGACTGGCATCTCACCTAAATCCGCATCCCTAAGGGATTTAGATAGCTATTGATGTTTTTTCTGGATATCTCCATGCCCAGGGCCCATTTCGAGGGGGAACGCGCAGGAACGCAGTTCTGGCAGTTCCCCAAAGAGGTAACATGTCAGGTGGCCCTGCTCACCTGACTCTTGGCCATTTTGGGCCCATTTCAGCCTGGATTGGGGCCAAAATTGTCAGGATCAGGCCCGGATCAGGCCTCTGACGGGTGGTGGATCACTCTCCTACTCAGCAGCGGCCCGATCCTGACAAATTTGGGCCCCTTTTCGGCCATTTTCAGCCCCCTTTTGCCATTTTGGGCCCAATTTTGGCCCTGAATAGCCAGGATTGGGTCCAAAACAGCCAGAATAGGTGATGTCAGGGAGTGCGGCATATGCAACTCAGTTATGCTAATGACACACTTCTGGTGATGGCAAGAGGTATGGCATATGCTAATGAGTTATGCTAATGAGTTATGCTAATGAGTTCCTCCAGCTCTTTTTTTACGAAATGACCCCTGTCCATGCCCATCAGATTTTGTCATCCGTATTTCTGCTCCATGGTTTGCACCTAATCTAGACTTGCGGAATTTGTGACCTACTGAACCCAGCAAAACGGCATCTAGTTTCTTGTTTCTGCAGTTTACTTGGCCTGCAAAAACAGTGCGGTTCACAGTCAGCTTTCAGGCCACTCTGACTGACAGTGGCTTGATAGGTGGCCAGAACAAATTTAACAGGTCTGGACTAATCCAGGGCCAGTCTAGTGTAGTGGTTAAAGTATTATACTAGAATTTTGGTGCTGGAAATAGCAATGTCTGGTGTACAAAGATGAAGAGAAAGAAGACCCTCCTCTACGGGGGCAGCAAGGATTAGTCAGATAGGAATGTGAGGAGAGCACCTCTCTATTTGGTTAAGTGTCACTTCCTTATCTCGTCTCCAATTGGGATTAACAGGGGCAATATCCTCCTCCTCTCTCGACTCTCTGAGAATGCTCTCTCTCCTAGACATCTAGACACTATCTCTATCTCTCCTCTTAACTATTAATCATGTAGTTCCTACAGGGCTTTTTTTCTGGGAAAAGAGATGGTGGAACTCAGGACTGCACAATGACGTCACTTTGGGTCAGCTGGAACAAGGGGGGAGTTTTTTAAAGTTTAAATCACTGTCGGCGAAAATGGTCACATGGCCAGTGGCCCCGCCCCCTGATCTCCAGACAGAGGGGAGTTTAGATTGCCCTCCATGCCGCCGTGGCACGGAGGGCAATCTAAACTCCCCTCGGTGTGGAGATCAGGGGGCGGGGCCACTGGCCATGTGACCATTTTCAAGAGGTGCCGGAACTCCGTTCCACCGCGTTCCTGCTGAAAAAAAGCCCTGAGTTCCTAAATAAACCCTTTTTTCACACTTTAAAACCAGCACTGTGTAGCTACCACTGTATTTTTGGCACGCAGCCAACACTTGGAGACCCAGGTTCAAATCTCCACACTGCCATGGAAGCTTGCTGAGCGACCTTTGGGCCACCCATTCACCCTCAGCCTAACAGCCTTCTCTTCTCAGTTGGGAGAAATGAGGTATAAATATATTTTTATTTATTTTATTATATTTTTAATCCACTCTTCCCACAAGTGGGCTCAGAGTGTGTAACATCAGTCAATAAAATTACAATAAAATATGTTGATACGTAAACACATTTAAATACATTAAAACATAAAAAGTGCATACAAATCAGTGCAAGAGGCAGCAATTGGTCACAACAGTCCATAAGCCAAACCCAGCCTAGTACATCCCATGGGATGGGTGATGGCCTACATAACAGGTGGGTCAGCAGACAATCGAGAGGGCTACATTCCTCACTCAGCAGGAAACAAAAAAAAAGGCGCTCACTCAGCCCTGACCTCAACCATATGCCTGGCGGAACATCTCTGTCTTGCAGGCCCAGTGGTAAGATAATAAATCCTGCTGGGCCCTGATTTCTGCAGACCAGGGCTTTTTTTCAGCAGGAACGTGGTGGAATGGAGTTCCGGAACCTCTTGATAATGGTCACATGGCTGGTGGCCCCGCCCCCTGATCTCCAGACAGAGGGGAGTTTAGATTGCCTTCCGCGCTGCAGCGTGGAGGGCAATCTAAACTCCCATCTGTTTGGAGATCAGGGGGCGGGGCCACCAGCCATGTGACCATTTTCTCTGCGGGCAACCAATTGAGTTCCACCACCTCTTTTCCCAGAAAAAAAAGCCCTGCTGCAGACAGAGAGTGCCACCAGGTGGGTGCCAGGACCAAAAAGGCCCTGGCCCTGGTCAAGGCCGAGTGAGCATCCTTGGGGCTAGGGACCACCAACAGTTGTTTATCAGCTGACCTGAGTACCCTCTGGGGAACATATAGTGAGAGGTGATCCTGCAGCTATGAATGACAAATTTTGTAATCTAGTGACAGATATCCTGACAAATTTTCAGATCTTTTACTCACGTCCTTCCCAGTTCTAGGTTTATCAATCCCACAGCTTTCCCCTTGGAAACTCCAATGCGAGGAAGATGCCCTAATAGAATCTGGAAAATGCACTAGGCTCTTGATTTCTTATTACAAAGTTTATGCAAGAGAAATCACAAAGCAATGAGATCTTCTGTAATTCTTTCATATTTTAGAAAAGGTGTTAATCAAACAGACACTAAATATTCTAGCATTCAGTATTCTCAGCTCAGTTCTATTTTTTGTCAAAAAATCAGACAGCATGTTGAGTGGGCCCTTCTGCTCACACATTGTCAGCAACAAGGAAGTAATAATCACATATTAGTGTCACAATTTTATAATCAAGATGTCTCTTTGAAGTTAACTGTTGTCTTTTTTTCAATTAAACTATTCATACTCGCACACAAAAGCTTAAATATGTACATCCCCCCTTTTTTTATAGCATGGCTGTTCTCTAAAGTAGAAGCGACGTGAAAAATGAGCTATCCATGACAAGCAGAGTTGCAAATTTTATCATGATATGATGTGTGCTCTACTGGATTTTGATTTTACATTCTTTGGACCAGGGGAACAGTTGGAAATTCTGTCAGGAAGACATGGATCTTTGTGGGCAGCTGACACAAGATGGTGGGTGAAACTACAAATTAACTTCCCCCCAAAATAGAGCCAACCACAAAATCTCAGAGAATGAGGTAATGTATATCTCTAATCGTAGTTCTTCAGTGTTTCAAGCAGAAGCTCTATTTAACACGATGCCTTTGAAAATGAACATACTGTTTTAAAGTATTTTCTCACATACACACAGCTTATCTTCAGTCATATGGCAGAGATCCTTGTGCTGTAGTTGCCGCTGCTGCAAAAGCAAGGTCTTAAAAATCTGCCCAGCCGATCAAATCTTTGACAGCCAGTAAGTCCTTTTTATGGTACCTTAGGAAGACTAAACTGGACAGAAAAGACACACACACCCCGTATTCCCTTTCCCCCTTTAGATACTTTTTTCTGCCTCAGATTGCAAATTCTGTCAGTGAACAAGTGACCATTTATTATAGTGGCAGTTTCTGTATCTCAAAGGCTGAATCTCTTGATAATTTACAGGTCCACAAAGAAAGGTCTTTAGGAAATGCAATGCAGCTCCACAGTTCCTCAGAGGAGGCCTGCCTCTCCCATACCTTGAGAGAGTTAGACCTGAGGGTGGAACAAGGGCAGGGCTTTTTTTTCAGCTGGAACGCGGTGGAACGAAGTTCTGGCACCTCTTGAAAATGGTCACATGGCCGGTGGCCCCACCCCCTGATCTTCAGACTGAGGGGAGTTTAGATTGCCCTCCGCGCCAAGCGGTGTGGAGGGCAACCTAAACTCCCCTCTGTCTGGAGAGCAGGGGGCAGTGCCACCAGCAGTGCCGGATTTATGTATAGGCTAAGCAGGCTGAAGCCTAGGGCCTCTAAATCTAGGGGGCCTCCACAGCCCTGCCCCCCCCAAGCGGGAAGTCTCCCCTCTCCCAAAATTGCAAGCCCAAGACTTCATGCAAGGGCAGGGGCCAACAACTCGGGCCCAGCAACTGTGAGACTCAGGGCCAGCCAGTTGGGCCCAATTTGAAACTCTGGGGCCCAACTTGAAATTTTTTTGTGGGGCCCAGTTCACAGCCAAAGTCTGCAGAATCTTAGAGATATAAATAAAATCCATCTAGATTGCCCTGGTGCAGGGGCCCCCTTAGGAGCGGCCCGCTGGGCCCAATTTGGCCAAATTGCTCCAATTGCCTTAAGGGCAGCCCTGATGAGACTGTGCAGGGGTTGGTCTGACAAGCGCTGCCCCTTCTAGGTCCCTGGTGCCACTATTCAGAGTACAGACTCCAGGACTCCAGAGCCAGCAGCCCAGAGTCAACAACCAGCTGCACAGCCATCCCCAGCTCAAGGGTCAGGTCAGTAGTGGTACATGCTGCACTTTAATCAGTGGGAGAGTGCGAGTGGGGGGCTGGCTAGGGTAGATAGACCAGGCAAGCAAGCTCTCCCAAGTCCCTTCCATTCGTTCCCTCCTCCTTGGCTTGAACAGAGCAAGGCAAGCACATGTGACTGGCACTGGCCTCACCCCTCCCAGGCAGGGGAGTCTGTCTTTCACACTTCACAGAGCCCTGCCTGCAGCACGCACTTGCAACCCCTTTCTCAGAACTTCTTGGATATGAAAAGAAATACTGATGGTGTCAATTGTCATGCCAATAAATCCAAACAATACTGCTTCATACATTAATAGTAGATAAATTGTTCTAAAGCCATTGCAGAATCTTATCAAAGTTTTACATATTTATTTTATATAACATTTTTTGGCAGTTGGCTCTTTTAAATGGCTAGTATTGATAGCTGGATGGGAGAGCCTGGTGTTTGCTGCTGCTGGAATTATTAGATGAGAAATTATAGTTAATTATTAACCTATGTTTTTGCATCATTTTCAAGCCTTCTAAATGCATATGTCTTAGAGAAAATTATTTTGAATCCTTTTGGCAATTTTGGGAGTTTATAAACTTTTGAAAATGTTTAGAATGGGAAATGATGTTGTGCTATAGCAGGGGTCCTCAAACTACGGCCCGCGGGCCACATGCGGCCCCCGCCAAGGCCATCCATCCGGCCCGCCGGGTGTTTTTGCCAGGTGTGCAGAAAAGCCTCCCGGACTACAAAACCCGCAATGCTTTTCGACAAGGCACCCGCCGGCCGGGCCAAGGGAGCGCTGCGCGGCCTGTTGGGAGTTGTAGTCCGGCGTCGGGTTCCCTAACAGTTCGTCCAGCTGCTTCGCTGGCGGTGGGCTCGTTGGCGGCGGCTGCACGTTCCCGCTCTGCCTCAGCCGGGCTGCGCTTCCCTCTCCGCCCGCCCGCCCTTCCCTCCACCAGTCCGCTAGAGCGCAGGCAGGAGCCCAGGCGGAGGGCCACGCAGGTGGGAGCCCTTTGGGGTGGGGGGCGCTGTGGGCCCACCATGGGGAGGGGTGGATTGTTATAGTTTGAGGACCCCTGCTCTATAGTATCCATTGTACTGAATGTATATGTATTGGTACTTTGTATAATTCTTTATATTTTTATACCATTGACCATGTTTGCAAACACATGCCATCCATTGGTTATTTTCCTATTCTAAATCAATTTTTTCAGTAAATGTCTTCATACACTTTTCCCTTCTAGATGCATTTGTTCATAGTTTTTTTTTTAAACTATAGTTCGGCCCTCCAACGGTCTGAGGGGCAGTGAACTGGCCCCCTGTTTAAAAAGTTTGAGGACCCCTGTGCTATAGGGTTGGCTTCTGGATGTGACGCAAGACTCCATCTTGTGTTTGCTTTAATTTAGGTTGTTTAGTTAAGTTAAAATGGCCAGCCACCCTGGGAAGTTTGGCAAAACTCCAGGGTAGGCCCACAAATCCCAGATGCCTCTATGGCCAAAAAGTGCGGGAAAGCCAGGGGGTGGAGTCAGAAGATATAAATGCTCCAGCCAGCCTGGGAGCGGGGAGTCATCCTGCAACCCTCAGAGAGGCCAGGAGGCTCTTGCTGCAGATTGCCCACAGGCAGAGAGAGGCCTTGGGGATCAGGGAAGGCAGCAGTGGGAAGGGATCCTCGGAGGGATCCAGAACTACCTGTAACACGCAGGAGGCCAGGCTGCAGGTTGGTAACTGAACCTCATCCCAAGGGAAAATAAGTATAGGGATCAGTTCAGGGACAGAGGAACTGCATTTTGTCTGATTTTATTTGTGCCAGGTGGTGTTTTCCTTTCTGTTTGATTTAAAGTGTCTTTTTGTGTTTAAAATCCTGTTACTTATAGTCAATAAAACCTTTGTTCTTTGTTTAAAACCCCAGTCTGGTGCTCTGAACACGGAGTCTCCCCCGCTCTGCCCACTACCCGTGCCTTAAGAAGGGTCCTGGGAGTGAAAAAGCCCAAAAATGTGCAGGTGCCAAACTGAATTCTGTAAACCTTCAGCAGCAATAGCCACTGATGGACCTCTGATCCATGTGTTTATCCAGTTGAAGATTAATTTTAATTTTAATTTTTAGATTCTAATCTGAGCATGAGTAAAAGATTTGAAAGCGGTGCTAGCAAGCACAAGAGACAGAGACTTGAAAATGCTATGGTAATGAAGTTAAGACCAATCACTGCTTTTGTGCATCAACCAACCAATTCAAGCAACAAGAGTCAGCAGTGAAGCTATCCAGCCTGAGCCAACTACTAGCATGCAACCAGACAAAAACCTCCCTGAAAGAGAAACAGTGAAGCAGGATGTGGAACAGCAAGCTGATTATGAGGAAGCAGCCATGATGCTGGCTCAATCTGAAAATATAGAACTAATTCAAGAGTCACTTACTGGACAGGGAGAGGCTAAAGAGCCACAAGAAAATGTCAGATTTTGCAGTTCACACCTAGCCCATTTCCACATAGCTTACATGTGCGCGTAACGTCCCGGCACATCACACAAAAAACGTGGAAGATCGTGTTTCCTCGTGCGAGATTTGCACAACGTCGTGTGACATCGCCCAAATCTCATGCGAGGAAACGCAATCTTCTGCATTTTTTCTGTGATCTGCTGGGACGTTACATGCACAGGTAGGGAGAGTATTCTCCCTCAAAAGGCCAGATTTATTGCTTTGTTTGTAAACTCCAAACCTTGCATCTTCTTCCACAGCTTTAACTACTGAAGGGTTTGATGACTGGCAAAAACCCCTTCTTATCAAAACTCATGAAAACTCAGAGAAGCATAGGAATGCCATGTTGGCCTACCTAACAAGGAAGTGAGGGCAAACGTTAACTTCCAAGCTAGAGGAACAAATAAAAGCAGAACAGCAGTACTGGTGGCATGTCATGGAGAGAATTATTTCTGTAATATGCACTCTTGTAGAATGAGGCTTACCATTCAGAGGAGACGATTAACACTTTGGATCTCCAAATAATGTTAATTATCTTGGTCTTTTAGAACTAGTGGCAACATTTGATCCATTTTTACTTGCTCATATCAATTGGTATGGACATTCTGGATGAGGCAATCTCTCTTATTTGTCAAAAAATATATGTGAGGAAATTATTCAACTCATGGCAAAAAAAGTTAAGGATGCAATTCTGGCTGATGTGAGACAGGCTGGATATTTCAGCTTTTCAGTAGATTTCACTCCTGACATTTCACATACTGGTCAGTTGTCTTTAATTATCAGATATGTATCACCTGAAGATGGTTTGCCAACTGAGAGATTTTTAACTTTCCTTGAGCTAAAAGACCACTCAGGAGAAAGCATGGCTGATTTATTGTTCAACTATTTCACTACTGAGCTTGAAATTGACTTCAGAAAATGCCGTGGGCAGTCTTATGACAACACTGCCAACATGGCTAGTAAGTACAACGGTATGCAGCAAAAAATCATTTAAAAAAACCCAATTCGCAAGATTTATTCCATGCGCAGGTCACTCTTTAAATCTGGTGGACCATTCAGCTGTGGATTGCTGCCTTGAACTGTTTTGGCATTATCAATGAAATTTATACCTTCTTTTCATCCTCCACAAAGAGATGGGCAGATCTAAAATCATTTTTGCCACCTCAGTCTAAAGTGCTGAAATATTTGTCAGACACTAGGTGGGACGCACACACAAAAGCCACAGAAGCTGTTTTGGAAAGTTGCAGTGCTATCACTGATGCCCTCAGTCATTTGTACTTTGATGTTAATGGGAAGGGGGAGATCAGGCTTCAAGCTAACAATCTTCTGCAGAAAATGGAAGAACTGGAATTTGTGTTTATGCTGCATTTTTGGACCCGTGTGCTAGGTCATTTTCACAAGGTCAGCAAAGCCCTTCAGAAATCAGACCTGTTATTGAGTTCTTGTGCAAGTTTGCACAGTTCACTTCTGGATTTTTAAAGGAAAATTAGAGAAGATTTTGATGAGAAACAAGCAAAAGCCACCTTGCCAAATGTTAACTACAAAACAAGGAGACAAAGAGTAAGGGAATAGCAAAGAAATGACAGAAGTGCACCTGATGCCTTAGATGCACTTTCTTCAAGAGATATGTTTAGGATAAAATCCTTTATTCCTATATTAGATGCACTTGAAGCCAATTTAAAGAGAAGTACTGTGTACAGTGATGTTGCACAATGGTTTTCCATTCTTGCTAATCTGACAGCATCTAAGCAAGAAATTCAGCAAGGTGTTGAACTGTTGATGGAAGCATACCCAGAAGATATTGACCTGAAACTTATTGATGAACTTTTGCACTTTCACCTGTACATGAGACAAAGCCATAGGCTTACAGAAGAGCACTCTCTGTCTCATACAGACCTTTTGTAGCGAAGAACCGACAGGAGACGAAGTCAGGATGCAAGTCTGACCCTCCTTTCGGAGGCGAGTGCTTTATTTAGAAACTTTTCCGGAAGTCCCGGAAGAGAGCAAGAACAATTAAGCCAGTAGCGAAGGTTACAATCTTCTGAGCCAGTCACAGACGACTGGGCAAACATGCTGGGGTCAGCCCTTGTCTTATCTGTGAAGCCCAGCGAAGCACATTGTGAGCTGATCGTGTGAGTATATGGTGCAGCTCTGTGAAGGATGAAAGGTGTTACCAGAACTGCTCTTTATTATAATGGGGAATTAGCTGTAGCAGTCTGTAACTTAAAATTAGCGCGGATCTTAACCTATGTCTACGGAGGTCCCGATCCCAGACACTCTAGTGAAAGAGGCAGACTACAAATAGGTTCCAAACACGTGTATTTAGTGTGGCGTAAGCCTAAACTTGCACAAGCATACAGAGAACACACAAGACCTAAGAAATACAGGGTATGAAATACAGAGACGTTCGCATTAGCTGGTTCCCAACGATGATAAGGGAAATACTCACAATCCTGGAGCGAAGCAGAGACACAGCAGCGAGGGTGGCCCAATGCCAGCACTGGGACCACAGACGGACAGCGAGGGGTTCTGGATGGGAATGGCCTAAGCACCGAGTGGTCTGGGAGACCAGCTTAAATACCCCAAAACGTACCCTGGGGCTGGTGCTGTACTTGGTGGTTCTCACAGTTTAAAACAAAGGTTCTAATGGGCTACTGAATGGCTTGGATGGGCCACTTTGGTAATCAGATTGTGATAAGTGACACCTCAGGAAGAGGGGACAAAAGAGGGAGGGGGAAATCCAAGTGGGCTGAAAGGATGTTCCAGCGGACAGGGCTTGTCCTGATGTCATCAGCTCTGGAATGCGGAGGTTTCTTTGAGATGCATTCTCTAAGTGCTTGGGATGGTCGGCACTTAGTTCCTTCTCCTGGGCGGCTCCTAAGATATGCAGAGCGGGGCGAGGTACTCTCGCTGCGGACGTGGTGTGCCTGCTTCGCCGAAATGGCTTCTCAAAGCAGTCTTCTTCCCTGGGTCTTCTGGGTGCCTGAGAACATGGATGCCGGCTGGGCATAGCTGGGGCTGGATAGCAGGCTGCCCGGTAGCGAGGGCAAGCTCGGGGACCGGCCCGCGGGAGGCTCCAGGCGGGAACTGACCAGGGAGCGCCTAGCCAGGCTCGCTGGAGGTTTCCCCGGCAGGCGCCCGGCTGCTAGCAGCGGCTTGGGCCCATATGAGGCAGGCTTCCATGGAGGCAGGGGTAACAGCACGCAAAAACACAGTCCAAAGCAGGGAACAGGCACGGTCCGTGGCAGATGGCAATGCAGGCACGGGGCACACTTGTAATAAAGTCCAAACACACACTGGGAAATCCTGATACAGGTCAGGGCAGGGCTGCCCAGAAAAAGAGTCCTTTGTGCAGTTAGCCAAACATGGAGTCAGTAAACTACACAGTCTATTGCAGCAGCAAGGCAATTAACACGCAGGCAGGAAACTGACACGTGTATCAGGACACACGCGTGCAAGGCAATCTTTGTGTAGCAGCAGTGAAACAGTAATGCAGGAAACTTTAACACAGTTCATGGCAGGCCTTAAAGCAGGAGAGGGGGCCTACTTGGCAACAAAGGACATGCTGAGACATGCTGAGAAGGGCCCAAGGCCAGGGTGTACTCACTCCCTTCTACGTCCCGGTCACGGTGTGCCTATTGACCAGGACCTGCAGAGTGGGGCTGCCAAGGCTGGCTGGTGTGCCAGGTCCAGCCCACAACCTTTATCAAATTATATACAAGGAAAAAATTCAGATGGCCTTTCCTAATGTGGAAGCAATCTTGAGGCTGTTTTTTAGCTTTATGGTCACTAATTGCTCGGGAGAGAGGAGTTTTTCAAGACTCAAAAGAATTAAAAATGAATTACGGGCCACAATGTCTCAAGAGAGGTTATCTGCACTGAGCATTCTGTACATTGAAAGTGACAAACTTAGACAAACAAATTTTGATGAAGTTTTGGATGATTTTGCTATGAGGAAGGCTAGAAAAACATTTTTAGTCTTACTGTATTTGATGGTTGTAGTTTACTTCTTAATATGTATTTTAAAACTGACTGTTTAATGACAACATAAAGTTGATTCTAAAAGTGCCACACTGTCAGGTAATCATGATCATATCATTTGCACTTCCCAGGCAATATAATTTGTAAACTCAAGGTTGTTGTTTTTTTAAGAATAACATTACAACTTCATTTTCCTAAAAATTAATGCTTATTCCACAGAAGGTTTACAAAGTGCAGTTATTGCAAAAGTTTTTCAGTGTTAATTTTAACATTTATGCATTTTTTTACAATCACTATGGTATTTAACAATAACATCTTATGTCTTTTAGAGGAGAAATTGTGAATTGCAGATTTTTAAATACCCGTCATCATTCTTGGCTTCACTCAATTTTGTTTATAACACTCTTCCATTTTCTTCTAGTCGTGAGGGTGGGGGATTGGGAGGGGCCTCACAAGTGGAGTAGCCTAGGGCCTCTCTTCATCTAAATCCGGCTCTGGCCACCAGCCATGTGACCATTTTCACCGAGGGCATTTTAAACTTTAAAAAACTCCCCCCTTGTTCCCGCTGACCCAAAGTGACATCATTGTACGGTCCTGAGTTCCACCACCTCTTTTCCCAGGAAAAAAGCCCCGGACCGGGGGATAGGACACATTCCGTAATGCATACAGAAAATCCTGAATCGTTCTCAGATTCTTTTTTGTCGCAGGTGTACTTTTGTAAGAACTGTCAGCGTTCCCATGCAAAAGGGGCCCACCATCTGGCACAGACGTTTTAGCAGAGTATATCTTGTTGCTGAAGCAGGGAATTTGGTTGGATATTTGTTAAAAGTTTCTCCCCTTTGTTAAGAGAAGCCATCATTATGTGACATCTTTATAGAAAAGAGCCCTATTTTACATTGTAAACTTGTGGCATCGACGCCATTTTTGTCTCTCTGTTAGATTCCAACTCTATTCCCATTTTTAATAGACCCTTGCTGGATCGATCTAATATGTTTTCTTACCAATCTGTCATGTGAACGATTACACACATCTGTTAGTAAACCCAGCCACAGTAAAACTTTGCTTAAATGGTAAACGTCAGCACTCTGGCAAGCTACACAGCAGATACAGTGTCTGTAAATTATTTGTGCTTGGGTCCTAATTTATACAGACTTCACTTGATTTCTCCAGGCTCCAGATTTGCTGTGAATGGTAAGCAAAACAAAAGGATGTAATGAAAAAATGTGGGCTTGCTCAGTGATTCACACATGCAAGAATATCACTTACCTTGCTATCCTAAGCAGAGCTAGGCCCTTCGAAGCTGATTGCTTTTAGTGGACTGAGTAGGGTATACCACTGCTTAGGATGGCATGGTTAGTGACTTCAGCAACTACTGTGGGCTTGTGTATGCAAATCAGATACCACACACAGAACTTTCATATCACCTCAAACGTTGGATATGTACGCACAACCTATGAGGGTATAGGGCAATGTGTGTAGAGGAGAAATGAGACTGAGCATCCCAGCTCCACCCTTGCCAAGTTCTGTTCTGTTCTAAGAAACAGAATAGGCAGGGCTTTTTTTCTGGGAAAAGAGGTGGTGGGACTCAGTGGTGGGACTCGAGAGCGCACAATGACATCACTTTGGGTCAGCTGGAACAAGGGGGGACTTTTTTAAAGTTTAAATTGCCCTCGGCGAAAATGGTCACATGGCCGGTGGCCCCCGCCCCCTGATCTCCAGACAGAGGGGAGTTTAGATTGCCCTCCGTGCCACGGCGGCACGGAGGGCAATCTAAACTCCCCTCTGTCTGGAGATCAGGGGGCGGGGGCCACCGGCCATGTGACCATTTTTAAGAGGTTCTGGAACTCCGTTCCCCCGCATTCCAGCTGAAGAAAAGCCCTGAGAAGAGGTAAAAGTCATCTGTCACTTCTTCCAAACTGTTTTGTGTCCTCTTTCCCACCATTGCTTCCTCTAGATTTTCTTAGATGCTCCTTTACCCACTGCTTCCCCGTTGTAATCAACCGCAGTTGAACATCAAACGCACTGTACATGTGTTACCGAACAGCCCAAGTGCATTTGATTGTGGAAAATGAATATTATGTGCAGTTTTATACTGTGTTACCACAGTGGTCTCCTTCAGGATGCTGCTGCCTTCCCATCAGATGGTCACCAGACAATTTTATCCTCCCCTCAAAAAAAAAGATTCACATTTTGCACCTTGTTAAGTGAGGTGACTCCTCGTGCCCCACATGGGCAAACTGTCCCGACTGGAATCAATTTGTGCATGGGCCACGTGAAACAGCTGGGTGAAGTCATCCAGACATATTTAGTAATAATAGTAATGGTAACAAAAACAGCAGTCGTCATCGTCATCATCGTCATTGCTCAAAGAAGCCATTCTGTTCCAGACAGAAACAAACACACTTCCAGGTGTTCTTCATTACTTCTGGATTGGGGTGGCACTGGACAGATGGACTGGAGTGGTTATCCCCACACCTCGCTACCTGTCTGGCATTTTAAACAACTTCTGAATAATTCTTGGGGGTACCTTTAGCCAGCTCACTGGTTTTACACACGGTGGCCATTGTTCTAAACAACAAAGTGGGCCAACATGTGAACCATACATGTGGTGTAATTGATCTAATGCATTTTTACCCCAACTTCCTCCAAGCAACCCAGAGTGACACACCTAGTTCTCCCCTATTTTATCATTACAACAACCCTGTGAGGTAGGTTAGGGTGAGAAAGAATGACTGGCCCAAGGAGTGGTGGTCTTAGTCATTCTGGAGCCTGAGGCAAAAGTCCAGGATGGAGCCCCAGAATGAATGCCACCCTATCACCGCCTGCCCCTGAAGGAGTGGAGGAAGGAATGGCCCACACCCAATGAGAAGTGGGTGGGAACCACTGCTGCCACCGGAACCCAGATACCTGAAGCCAGAAAGGGCAGGTAGAAGCAGCAGCAGGTGCCCGCTGTTCTTCTTTTCCCACTCCTTCAGAGGGCAGGGTCAAAGGCAGTTGGGGTCCTCCAAGAGAGGCCCCAAGGCAGCTGCTTCTGTTGCCCATTGGCCAACTGTCCCTGGCCCAAGGTTACTCTGTAAGTTCCACAGCCTGTGGGAATTTCAACCCAGCACTCTCCTATCCTTGTCCAACACTCTAACTACAATATTACATTGGCTCTAATACCAACCACAAATGTCCCTAAGAAATAAAAAATACTGTATGGAATAGACATCTTGACCTGGATAGCCCAGGCAAGCCTGATCTCGTCAGATATCAGAAACTAAGCAGGTCGGCCTTGGTTAGTAATTGGATGGGAGACCTCCAACAAAGATCAGGGTTGCAGAGGCAGGCAATGGCAAATCACCTCTGATAGTCGCTTGCCATAAAAACCCTGCCAGGGGTTGCCATAAGTCAGCTATGACTCGAGGGCACCACATACACACACACACACACACACACACACACATATACACATGGAATAGACCATGCTTTGCTTGTTAATACCATCTCTAATGCAAATGAATTCTTCCTTCATGTACATTAAGTTCACACACCCCTTTTTTCCCAAAAATTATATTTTGGACTTCAAGAGAATATTCAGCAAGTGTCTCGGCATTTAATCTTTTCAACACTTCTTAAAAGCAAGGAATAAAAATGTTTCCCAAAGGAGCTATTGAAATTCTTCAATTCTCTGGGCATGCATTATACATTCACCAAATTTGCTGCTGGTGTTGTAAGTTCGGAACTCTCCTGCTGGTTTTCATTACCGCTGCAGAATCTCCGATTTGAACAGCGGTAGACAATTGCTCTGCAGAGCATTCCTATATATATATATAAATTTTCCTTCTTCCTTATCACATAAACTTTCAACTGGGCTTACTTCAAAGTGAGTTACCGCTTCCTTCAGATTTCCTCCACTTACCATTTTCACAATTAGCAAAATGCATTTTGTTCCACAAAGCTGAGCTATTTGCATATTAAAAGGTCAGCATGCAGGTTAAAGTTATTTAACTATGAAAGAGATGATAATTTTGCAATCTCCTTAACATCCAGATAAAGCACAAAAATTACCTCTGGGTTTTTAATTTACACATTTACCAGTGCACAATGAAAAGAGTTCTGGCAGAATGGAATCAGCATTATAATGAACTTCCAATTAGGCTGTGGCATGTCTTCTTGCTGGTCATTAGAAATATTTTTATTACTTAGAGAACTGACATCTCTTTGAGGGAGTAATACATAGAACTGTATTTACAGAAATTACTGTGTTTATCACACGTAGTCATAGCAAACTGGGGATTTCTTTCTTACTCACCACTGGTTTCTAGCCAACCAAGTCTGGAAATCAACCCTAGGCTTCTAAAGGATTCTGCAGCAAAGACAGAGAGAAGATGATGGCTGCATGTGGTAATTTTACCACGTTTTTTTAACAAAAAAAGTGTCTGCTTTTTATGAGATAGGTTAGGCTGACAGATGGCTACTAACCCACCATAACCCAATAAACTTCATGGCTGAGAAGAGATTTGAACTTTACAATAAATCCAGCATTCTATCCGCTATTTCAGAGATCCTCAACTTTTCCAGACCTGGAACATGCATTTAATCCCAGGTAGCCACTTGGGGGACCTACTGAATTTCACATGATGGGAAATGACATGGCATCTGTGTCACATGACAGGAAGAGGGGAAACCAAGACCTCAGTGGAGTCAATACCAAGACTGTGGGCAGCAGACCTAAAGAGCTGAGGACAGAAAACACAATCTTAGCACCAGTAGATGTACTGTAGCGAGGAACAAAGCAAGGGTCAGAGCTACAAATGATTCCTCTCCAGCACTGAGTGACCTTGCGTGGCTATCTTAGCAGGCAGTAAAAAGAAGCAGGAGTCATAGAACCTTTGCTCTGTACACACACACATATATATATACTGACAGGAATTCCTTCCAAAGAGGAGCAAACAACCACTTAGCTCTATAGGGGCTCATCAGGAAATGGGGTTCTACAGCACATTGAGAGTTGCAAGCAATGGGTTGGCGGAGATTACTATACTATACCACTCAAGCCCTTTGGAACTGGCCTACACTTTTCATGCCATCTCCTATATACAACTTTTTAACTAAAATTCTATGAGTTACATAGACACACCTGTATTCATTACATTCATTACACATTCTCACAGGAAACTCTAATATTGAAAATTTATAGAATGTCTTTACCATATGTTTAAGGTTTTTTTATTTCTTGCACCCCTAGTAGTTCTCGCCATTATTCACTTGTACAGCTTTGTATTAGTGTTATGGGGGGGGCAGGAATCATGGCTGCGTGGAAAAGCTTGGCTTGCAATTTTCCATTTCATTTCAGTCCCTCCATGTACAAGCAACTTTATAACCTGTATATTAATTCCTGCCGAGGTTTTATATTTCCAGGAAAAATGGAAGCTGGCAATCTTTCTTTGCAGTATCTTTCATTATTTATATTCATAGACAGCGATTGCTATGATCAGAGATGCACTGAATGAGACCTTCACTGCTCTCACTGCCTCTCTGCTTTTGCAGAGGGGAGAGGGTTCAGGGAAGCTATGGGGAATGTGCTATTTTATGTACTTGCTCCTCCCCTCCGCTCCCCCCATGAGGCATCCACACACAAAAACCTGTTTTGCTTTCAGAATAGCACAGCACAAGGAAAATAACCTCAGGCCATATTCAATTGCAGAGCCTTCTTTGCAGGTGTGGGGTAGCCATCTTTAAGTAAAAGTTGGGGCAGCTGTGAGGTGACTGTCTCTGAGATGCAGTCTGTCAGCCCAATTTCTCCTCTTCCAAAATGTAAAGTTCTAAATGAAGGAGAGAGTCAGGGGCCAATTTAAATGGACAGAATGGGCCGGGCTGTCTGTAGAGAGAGAGAGAAACTTCTTCCCCTCTCTTTTCCTAGAAAAAAATCCCAAGAGGCTCCGCAAATTGAAACTTATGGGACTACCTCTCCCAGGTTTGTAAGATCAGAACATTGTAATGTGTGTTTTAGGCCCATATCTATTCAGCACTTCTTAAAACAACAACATCCTGAACGGTGTATTCTCTTTGTTTTCCCTGGACTGAAGTTTTGTTTAAAGCTGTGGATGTCTTATACACTGAAGTCAGGAAGGCAGAATTCAGCCCCCCTCCCCATTTTTAATGAGGTTTCATTCCCATCGAGAGACATCTCAGGAAAGTAACAGAAATTTAAAAGATTTTTAAAACAAATATTCACAACTATTTGAAAATGCACCCAATTTCCCACCGTTGCTCCTCTAATGTTGAATGTGAATTTTCATATTCAAAACCAGATGTGGGGGGGGGAGGGCATCATGTCCCCCTCCTGCTCAACTTGCCACATGGTCAAACACAGCAGCCACACAGCCCAGTGAGTTGGCTGAGGTACCTTATAAAGAGCTATACACTGGCCAGCCAATCAATAGCAGGGTCAGGCACTTAAGGGTCAAGCACTCCCTGACAGCTGGGCCTTTGACAGTCAGCTGTCTGACAATCAGCTGCTGGGGAAATTCCACCCTGAGGGTGGGAAAGGGGAGTAACCAAGCAGAAATCGCTCAGGAGGCATTAGGGGAACACCCACCTAAGGCTTCTGGGTAGAAGGAGGCCACTGGGCATGCCCCAGGCCTGCCTAGAGCCCTCAGAATGCTTGAGGAAGGAAGCTAAGGAGGACAGATGAACTCTGGCTCTCAGCTCAGATGGGAGTAGAACTAGAGGAGAGGAGGTGGACTAGGGTGGTATCCAATCCCACCCTTCTCTGTCTGAGGCCAAGGGAAGGCTCTTAAGCCAAACTGAGCCCTGCAGCATGAGAGCTGGGGCCAGGATTTGTACACCAGAATTCAAATTTTGAAAGTACAACTTTACCTCAGTGCTGTAGGTTTGTTGGCACCTCTTGATTATATTGGTAAGAATCGAATATGAACCCGCATAAGTTGTCAAATACTATACTATTGCATGCCATCTGTCAAACGCTGTCAGATAATAAACAGTAACATATGTCAATCATCAGATACTGTCAAGTACAAATTTTAACTGATTCATATGTTACCTTTAGATCCTGCTTTTCCCCATGGAACTCAAGGCAGCATAGATGGCTTTCCCAAGAGACCCTGACCAGACCCACACTGCTTAGCTTCAGGGTTGCTGGTGTCATGTGTCATGTGTCATGACACCAGCCAGCTAGCATTGCATGTCAACTATCAACCCCACTCAAATACTACCTTTCCATTCAAACCATGATATACTGTCAAATATTGAATACAATTATAAGTCAATTATAAATTACTGTCAAATATCAACTATCCAGTTTGGAACTCAAATGCCATGAGATAACAAATACATCAAGTAAGTGACACATATTTGCATATTTAGGAATGATTTATAGAATACTCAACAACAAAAATCACAGTGGAGTATTTTAAGGAGACGGGGGGGTGTCCATTTCAGCTGTAGAAAGCAATGTGTACAGCAGAAAGATGCAGAGATCTGCATTGTCTAATGAGGCAGCAGTAGACAATGGTCTTCTCATTTGGGCAAGAAGCTTTTAGAATGAGGAATAAACATAATTTTGTGCAACTGAAACGATGATACACCAGGCAAAGATCAGAAATATGTGCGAGCTGCCAATATCTACACATCTACATTGGCCAAGAAGATGGTTGGTGCCATCTACTTGATCAGCACAAGTCTTCATTCCACCACCACCACCACCCCCAAGACTGAGGGTATATTATATAATGCAGCTCTTTGCTTGAGTCAGTTGCCAAAATAAAACAATATATACAATAATAAAACAATCCAATATTGGCACTGCCCTAAACACCAGAAATCTTGGAGAGTTTTCCACCCAACCCAATATTCCGACACAACTCTGGATGTTGAAAGTAGAGATGGGCATGAAGAGCAATACGAACTAAAAAAAGCCACGAACAGCCCAATCAGCTATTCGCAAACAAGCTGTTCGTGTGGCCCCATTCTAAACGAACAGGTGGTCATTGCAAGCCTCATTCGTTGCTGTCTGTTGCTGTTCGTCAAGCCAGACAGTCTGGCACCTGCAATCAATTCCCTTGGCAACCGGAGGCAGGGACTGCCTGAACTCTGTCTGAACTCCTGCTGTTGCCCTGGAAACCCCAATCTAAGCCCAATTTAGCTTGATAGGTGGGTCATCCTTTCAAGTGTGGAGCTCCAAATTTGTTACAAGGAAGCAAAGAGCAGGGGGGGAGGGGCTCCCAGCTCTGGTTTTGCAGACAGTGAGGGAGAGACAGTTGCTGTTGGCATTTTGAGAGAGAGACAGGGAGAGTGCATTGGAGCTTCAATTTTCTTTGTGTGTGGTGGGATAGGGATCTACCTCTTCAGGTTCCAGGGCTACTGCCAGGCTCTGGGCCAAGCTATTATTTATTACTGGTACCTTTCCTGCTGCCTGCTCAGGTAAGGTTTTTAGGAGTGGTACAGTAGGGATCTACCCCTTCAGGTTCCAGGCCTGCTGCCAGGCTCTGGGGCCAAGCAATTATTTATTATTTGTACATTTCCTGATGCCTGCTCAGGTAGGGTTTCTGGGAGTGGTGTGGTAGGGATCTTGATGGCTGGAGGAGAGCCTGCTGGCCCCCATGAACAACAAACAACGATCATGTTCGTGAACAGGTCATGTTCGTCAATGTTGGTTGTTTGTTGTTCGTGGATGGCAACAAACAATGAACACCATGTTCGTTTTTTTTCTGTTCGTGCCCATGTCTAGTCGAAAGTAGAATTTCAACTCTAGGCACAGGTATTGTGCACTTTAGTGCATGGTCTCCAATCCCACAAGATATGCATGTGTAGAAATGTGGATGTCCTTCACTAGAGCAAGGCAGCAGACAATCAGACCAAGCAAGAAAGAAATGGTCAAAAACCCCAATGACTGCCATAAAAATGTCATCTTACCCGTCATCCCTCTGAAGCTTATCTAAGATAATAATAACGGGGTATCAGAGCCCTATAACAGCAATGGCGAATCATAAAACCGTGGTTCTTTTAAAATATATTACATTCACAGTGAATCAGGCAGAATATCAATATGGCTCCTTATTTGTATTCTGCCTGACTCGTTGTGAATGCAATATACTTTAAATTAAATTAATAAAAGAAAAAAAGAATCAGGACAGATGGCAGACGGTTTATAAAATAGGCAACAGTGTTTTAATCCATGTATGATACAAAGGCAGTATTAGAATGGTCAAAAACCCAACAGAGGCCATAAAAAATGTCCTCCTACCTGCTTTCCCTCTGAAGCGTATTCAAAATAATAATAATGGGATATCAGGGCTCCATAACAACAATGGCTGATCGTGAGAAAAAGCAAAAATATACCAGACTGTGACGAAGTCTTGTGGCAATCGGTTGTATTAAAACATCAAAATAAAACTACTAGATTTCTTTTCACTGTCAGTTTGTGGCTGGACACTTTGCCTTTTGCTGGAAAGGAGTGCATTGTCTGAAATAGCAATCTGTTAGATTTCACATTTAATTTCATATAGGCCAACTAATGTTGCAGACTCCACTTTTAAGATCATTATTTTGCATTGCATTTTCTGGGTTCAAATCCGATAACAATAGCCACAAGATGGCACTGATGTCTATTGACTACAGTCATTGCAACATTTTACCTTGTAGCTGTTTAGCTGTAGTCTTGCTACTGGGAACAGAAGAAAAATATAATTACTTTATTAACATGCTTCATTGGTTTAAGCTCTTTTAAATTTTTTGCCAGCATCTTTTACTGTTTTTCTTATTTAGATCCTATTAGATTCTTCCAAACTCTGAATTTAGCATTTCACTGCATTCCAGAGAATTAATCGACACAAATTAAATTTCAGTAGCCTACAGCAATGTGATCTCTAACATTTGTTTGAAAATAAGGTAATGATGACAAAGAAATATTTATTCTCTTGGGATTTTTGGTTTGTTTGTTCCTGTACAGTTTTGGAATGGCATATATGTGTGAATGCAAGCCAAGGAAGGAAGGAAAATATGATAGGATTACTGCTATCTGGAGTCAAGGAAGAAATGTCTTAGAAATTCTAAGGCTATTATAGTGTGTTAACAATATTATAAAGTCAGCTGTGACTTGAGGGCACCGCACACACACACACAATAATAACAAAGTTGCATTAGTAGCCAAGCTATCATGCATTTTTGTAGAAGATTCTCAGGTTTGACAAAACAATCTTCCTCCACTGAGAGTAGAAATTCACATTAAGCAAATAGGAGTGTCAGAAAAGTTAATGGTTGCTTTTCAGAGTGGACCCCTTTTTTTTTAGCAAAGAAACAGAGTGAGTACATTTAACTGTTCCCCCAATGGCTGCTTCTCTGCTCCAAATCACCACCCACCTTTTAAAAATTATTTATTTAAAATACCTCTACACACACACACACCATCCGGTTAAAATCCCTCAAGCTAGTTTCCAAAACAGAAAATACAATAATGGTACCCCAAATCCGTCCAATAAAAACACAAAGAAAAACATTCAAACAATACACATGTGTTTGTGTAAAGTGTCATCAAGTCACAGCCAACTTATAGCAACCCCTGAAGGGGGTTTCAAGGCAAGAGACTAACACAGGTGTTTTTCCATTGCCTGCTTCTGTGTAGCAAACTTGGACTTGCTTGGTGATCCCCCACCCAAGTACTAAGCGGCACTGACCTTACTTAGCTTCTGAGATCTGATAAGATCTGGATAGCCTGGGCTATGCAGGTGAGGGCAAACCACAAACATAGCCAGCCAAACCACAAACATAGCCAGTGTTAAAATAAAAGCTTCCATCCTTTAATTTCGATACATATTTGGTTCTTTAAGGTGTGCTCCTTATTTGTGACATGAAGGCAGCAGGTGTGTCAGACTATGGAATCCCAGTTATCTCGAGTTCATCTCCCACCCCTTCTGCAAGAAGCACAAGGTCTCTTGGTTCAAAAGGTTTATTGAAAGACTATGCTCAGGATACAGGTGTCCATAATCCAAAGGCTGGAGAGGCCCCTGGCTGAACAAAAGCTTTGTTGAGAATGGCATGTAAAACGAAAGTTACAACACTTCAAACACCCATTCCCAGCCTCCCCCCTAGTCCTGTCTGCAAAGGCCTGAGAAGACGAGGACATCAAGGTCATTAGCTAGGCTGGACAGATAAGACTCTTTGCTCCCATGAGTATGAACGGCCTGGACGACATCTGGGCCTAGAGGGAGGAAAACTGGAAAACTACTGATTATAACAAGAGTTAACATGGTGTTGCTCTGGCTAGAGAACTGACATCTTGACAAGGTGTCTAGATTGTGTTGTGGGGGGGGGCGGGTCTTAGCCTACCCCAGTGCTGATCCAAAGCTTCAGTGACCGAAATATAATGTCCAGCTCCTCCTTCACACAACACTCCCCTCCCTAGTGGCATGAAAAAAATGTAACCATTAAACTGCTGACAATTTGCTTTCTTCAAATGGCTACTAGATTCTGCCACCTGAGGCAGCTGCTCCATCTGATAAGGGGCCACCATAGCAGCAAAAACATCCACTTGTCAGATTTTACCACTACTGATCTGGCAGTGCAACAGAAAAGACTCCAGCGAGGTAGGCTGTTTTGACAGCCAGAATATGTCACTGCCCCCCTGAGCAACAGAAAGTGCAACTGGTGGATAAAACGGACAAGTGGATGCTTTTGTTGCTATGGTGGTCCCATTTGGGACATAGCAATATGCAAACAAACAGTTCCCCAACACTTACATAGCCTTTTCCTTACTTCTGACTGTTGGAGGGTATTTTGACACTCTTTATCCTTCCTCTTTCCCAGAACTGGAGCCTTGTCATTAAAAAACAAAACTACTGGGCTACTAACAAGAAAAATGAGAATCACCTCACACAGTCCTAAGGCCTTGCTTGGTTCCTGTGGAGGGTGTGAAGGTAGTTTTCACTCAAAACTATTTTGGAAGAAAAGAAAATGTCTTTTCTTGGACAGAACACATTCTTGTCACAGGCAGGCAGTGGTCCTGCTAGGCGAGACTGCAGTAATCTTAGAACTTCCAAGAGCGAAGGCAGACAATAGGGTAGTATAGCAACCAAATGCATTATTGAGAGATTCTTTGAATTCTTCGTTGGAACGTAAAAGTCCATGGAAAGAAAGAACTGAAATAAGGTTTAGTTGTAATACAACTCACCTGCTTTGATTCAGAGTTAATCCTTTGAAAATGATTCTCTTCTGCATAGGCAACAGCAGCTGAAAGGAATACAAAAGAGAGAGAAGATTCATTTCCAGTGCCCAGATAAGTAAAAGTTAATCGTGAAGGGCTACTTTTTTTCCATATTGGCACTGAGGAATTTTTATAACTTTAAGCCTACCTTCATTCACTGGGGAAATAGCATTGTTGTTTTTCATAAGTTATGGATTACGGCTTCTTTCACCAACATTCACGAAATCACTGTTCAATGGGGCTATATGAAATGGCGTGACAAAAATAAATATAATTCCTGTTGTTGGGAAATACTAAATAGGAAACCTCTGGTAAATGGCAGGGAGGTGTCGATTTACGAAATGTCATAGTTACCGTCCCTGCAACTCAGCTCTTAGAGCAAGTACAATAGATATAAAAAGCTGTTACTCAAGCCACCAGTAAAATAAAAGCTAAACAGACAAAACAGTATAAGAAAATGCCCAAGTAAATGGTTTTAGTTGGCAGCAAAAACTATGTATCCTGGCAATGTTATTTACTTATTTGCAAATTTTATACTCTGTCTTTTAGCCCTCATTAGGTTCATCAAAGCAGCTAATGTCCTGGAGGAAGTCCCAAAGGTTCAATGCCCTACAGCTTCTTAGATCTTAGCTCTGACCCCAAAATGAAGGTAGGAATGTTGAGTCTGGCCCCTTCAGACAACCTTAAAGAATGAGGAGGCATTTATAGCTCTTCCTATATTAAGGTCAAAGCTAAGCTGCACATTCATCAAAATCGTATAGCTGAATCTTCCCAACACTGTGTCACATCAGAATGCAATACATTTGTATTGCTATCCCACATTTAAAACAAAAACAAAAACCCTCTCCCTATACGTAGAAAACCAGCATAGCAGGATAAAAAGCTGTGGTAAAATCTCCTGACAAGCTAGTTTTCTATGCAAAGAATTATTTTAAACACTTGGGAACACTTTTTTAAAAAATGCAACCTCTTTTTTATAGTGTCAGAGCCTGTTATTAAAAAACGGTGCTTATATAGTGAGTCTGAGTGTACAAGTGATTTACACACACCGTCTAAATAAGATCGACCACCAAGTTGACCTGATCAACCATCACAGAGCAGATGAATCACCCTGGTGCTCGATCAACTACCACCTCCAGATGGAGGAAGGGCTAAGAAACAGGAATCTACCTTAGATCATGTACTGAGTTTCTGACCAAGATGAAATTTGAAACTTCCCGCACACTCGCAGCTCACAATGTTAGCCATTGTACCATGCCAGCTTTGTACAGAAAGAGTGGGCCAGTAAGTGGCTTGCACCGGCTGATGGGATTAAAGTTGCAATGCCAAATCCCAACATCTGCATCCAGGAAATAAGAAACAAGCTCACAAGACATCTAGATGTTTGCCTGGATGACTAAGAACTGGTAATGTAAAACTTCACCATAGTACTTCGAGACAGCATGTAATACCCACCCACCGCACAGGGTAAGAGATACCTGGGCATGAATATTCTATTGCATATCTAAAAGATATATTGATTTTAAACTATTCCTGGATGTGGTTTAACAGCTCCCTAACATGTGGCAGGAAATCCTACTCAGTTCAGTAGAATTAATTCAGTAGGATCACGTTAGCAGGGGATAGGGCAAGAAAGGAAACCGTGGTGGCTCTATAGGAAATCTAATTCTGCAGATATGGCTAGACTGTTCTTGATATGCAACAGTTAAAATAGTGCAAAAGTATGTTAATTAGCACTGATAAGTTAGAAGCTACCGTAAAAGCACATCTGGATAATTCTTTGGTAGAACAAGCAGGTTTAATTGGGGTTTTATTGCTATTGTTAAAAAAGAGAACAGAGAACATCCAACTTTTGCACAGATTGCTGAAACACTGTGGCCAAGTTATACAACTAATGTGATTTTACCACTGTTTAGGTACAGATGGTTTCAATATCAAGGCATTAACACTCTGCCTTTCTAATTGAAAGGACCTAGACACTTACATCATGTAGAAAATGTCATAAATCCCATGCAGTAAATCTCAGCTAAAGCATTTAATTCATAATACGTGTCATACAGTTTTGGAAATTACTTTTTAAAATCCATAGCATTAGCAAGGCTCATAACTTCCCTGAAGGTTTGGTGATTTTTAGTTACTTTCGGAACATGTTGTAAGCAATGTGGAATCTCCCACCTTTAAGCTTATGAAACCTCTTTGATTACCAAAATTTTTCAGTAGAAGTATTGTGGATTCAAAGCATACTAGAGCAGTGGGGAGGGGTGCGCATATGAAACACTAAGCAGGAGCATGGCTTAGGAATAGTGTCTGAGATTGAGAATGATGCCCTACCTACTTCCACACATGATTCTACAGACCTTGTATGATTATTGTCTACATTGGCCATAGTTTCATACAGGGGTCATTTCATAGAAAAAGAGCTGGAGGAACTCATTAGCATAACACATTAGCATATGCCACGCCCCTTGACATCACCAGAAACGTGTCATTAGCATAACTGATTTGTATATGCCACACTCCCTGACATCATTTATCCTGGCTGTTTTGGACCCAATCCTGGCCATTCAGGACCGAAATTGGGCCCAAAATGGTAAAAAGGGGCTGAAAATGTCCAAAAAGGGGCCCAAAATGGTCAGAATCAGGCTGCTGCTGAACAGGAGAGTGATCCACCACCCATTCAGAGACCTGATCTGGGCATTTTCGGCCCCAATCCAGGACGAAACGGGCCCAAAATGGCCGAGAGACAGGTGGGCAGGGCCACCTGACATGTGACCTCTTTGGGGAACTACTGGAACTGCATTCCTGTGCTTTCCCCTTCGAAATGAGCCCTGGTTTTATAAACCTCTTTGTGATCTGCCATTGGTCTATGGAGGGAGATGAATTTTCGCCATTTTGTTCCCCACTGGAAGAAGAATCTGTTGTCTGGATGCAATGGGTTCTCCCTATATAACTTAATTACTCCGTTTAAAGTTTGCCTTTCACGCTGAGATTCAAGGCATATTTCAAAATATTTTTTAAAAATGCAATGGAACAGTATATGGCATGCAGGAAACAATGTAATAATATTGGATTACAAAATTGGAAAACAATGCAATAAAAAGTAGTATCATAAATTCTGAATTACAGAATTTAGAAAACAATGCCTTAAGAACAAGATAAAGTTTATAATAAAGAGGGCCATTAACTACATCCCTTATCCCTTTATGAAAACATCCTCCTGAACAATTCCATTTTACTACAGCCTTCTTCCCTTTACAGAAATGAATAATTCTGTTTTATACATTTGGTGGAATGATATAAATGTGAGAGCTCTCCTGATGTAAGAACAAACCGGTGGGCCATCCGGTCCAACATCCTGTTTCACACAGTAGCCAGCCAGTTATTCTGGAAGGCCAACAACATGGCAAAGAGGCTTTCCCCAATGTTGCCTGCTAGCACTGATATTCCGAGTTTACGGCCTCAGAATGTGGAGGTTCCCTGTAGTATCTATGGCAGGGGTGGCCAAACTGCGGCTTGGGAGCCACATGTGGCTCTTCTAGACATATTGTGTGGCTCCTGGTGGTCTCTGAGTAGTGCCATGGCCATACATTTTATTTCAGTTTTGTTTATTTCCCTCCCTCCCTTTCCTCCTTTCTTTTCATGTCTTTCCCTCCCTTTTCTTTTTTTCCTTCTTTCCATGTCATTCATATGTTTAATAAAAATGTCATTCATATGTTTAATAAAAATGTTGGGGTTGCCGGGTCTGACTCAGAAAATACCTGAAGACTTTGGGGGTGAAGCCTAGCAAGGATGTGACATCACTTCCAAGTCAAAGGTCAGGTGATAGCTCTTCCCAAGCTCCACCCCTTCTGCTGATGTCACTTTCAGCATACTGCACCAAACCCCACTCTTTCCTGTGATGTCACTTTCAGGACACTCCCCCAAACCCACCTCTTCATCTGAAGTCACTTCAATGCATCGTGTCTTGCGGTTCTCAAACATCTGACATTTATTCTATGTGGCTCTTACATTAAGCCAGTTTGGCCACCCCTGATCTATGGCTTCCACTTTTTAAAGAAGCTCTTTTGCCTGTTATGACTTCCTTGACTTGGTTTGTTAACCACGCAGGCATCCTTTTAGACTACCTTCTCTAACCTGGGGAATGCAATCTAGCTGGGCTTCAATCAGTGTGGTTTTAAATAGCTTCCAAGCATCCTTTAGGGATTTGTGTCTCTTGAGTTTCCCTTTCAGCCTCCTTCTGACTAGTCCCCTCCCCTCATTTTTGCAAAGTTCCCTCTTTTAAAATCAAATGTTAAGTGTTTTGGACTTTAGGGGTAACTTTCCATGGACATGAATGCCGAACTCAGTAGCATTGTGGTCACTGTTCCCAAACGGTGCAACAATATCTGTATCTTGCACCAGGTCTGAAACACCACTTGAACCAAGTTCAAGACCTCTCCCTCTCCCCGGTTGGCTCTGTAGCCAACTGTTCGAGTGCGCAGTCATTTATGATTTCTAGGAATCTCATTTCCGTAGAATGACTCAAGTATGTTTATCCAGTTAATGTGAGGGTAGTTGAAATCACCCAATATCACAACATAATCTGCTTTAGACACCTCCCTTATTCCTTCTCCATCTTGAGATCAGCCTTAAGGGTTTGATAAGTTGGGTGACACTTTTAAGTTCCCCGTAGAACCCAGTATCTCCAACCATATGGCTTCTGTTGGAGAGTTCATTCCCCTAATGTTTTATAACTTATTTGACGCTATGCCTTCTCTGATATATAATGCAACACCTTCCCCAACACATCTCACCTTGTCCTGCCTATAGAGCTTATGTCCAGTGATGACTGTATCCCATCGATTTTCCCCATTCCGCCATGTTTCTGGGACACCCACTGTATCTAAATGGTCATTTAGCAGCAAACTCTCCATCTCTGCCATCCAGAATCGGAGGCTTCTAGCATTGGCATATAGACACCTATAACATGTATGGGTGCTGCAGTACTCTGCAGTACTCTGCTCACACGACCTGAGTTCGATCCCGGCGGAAGTTGGGTTCAGGGAGCCGGCTCAAGGTTGACTCAGCCTTCCATCCTTCCGAGGTCGGTAAAATGAGTACCCAGTTTCCTGGGGGTAAAGTGTAGATGACTGGGGAAGGCAATGGCAAAGTACCCCATAACAAAAGTCTGCCAAGAAAATGTTGTGATGCGACGGGGCTGCTGGTTCCAGGCAGCAGGTTCCAGGGTTGCTGCCAGGCTCTGGGCCAAGCTATTATTTATTATTGGTACCTTTCCTGCTGCCTGCTCAAGCAAGGTTTCTGGGGGTGGTGCGGTAGGGATCTTGACCAAACTTGGATGATGGCTGGAGGAGAGCCTGCTGGCCCCTACGAACATCCAACCACGAACATGTTCATAAACAGGTCATGCTTGTAAGTGTTCATGAGTCCCTGTTCGTGGATGGCAACGAACAACGAACATCATGTTCGGGTTTTTTTCTGTTTCTTCCCATCTCTAGTAATGACTCGGTGCTTGCACAGGGGACTACCTTTACCTTTAACATGTTTGCCTCTCCAACAACCCTTGCCTCCCTTTTCACCTCCTCCAGCAGGCCATTTTACAAAGTGGGAGCCACAACAGAGAATGCTTAGGTATGGGACGCTGCTGATCTTACAGAGTTCACATCACTCATGCCCCTGGTTCTGTTCTCCTCACATAAATTTAAGCATTCCAGCATTCTCGGTAGAAAAGGCAGGGCTTTTTTCCAGCTGGAACGTGGTGGAACAGAGTTCCGACACCTCTTGAAAATGGTCACATGGCCGGTAGCCCAGCCCCCTGATCTCCAGACAGAGAGGAGTTTAGATTGCCCTCCATGCCACGTGGTGCGGAGGGCAATTTAAACTCCCCTCTGTCTGGAGACAAGGGGGTGGGGCCACCGGCCATGTGACCATTTTGGCCAAGGGCGATTTAAACTTTTAAAAACTCCCCCCCTTGTTCCAGCTGACCCAAAGTGATGTCACTGTGCGGTCCTGAGTTCCACCACTGAGTTCCACCACCTCTTTTCCCAGACAAAAAGCCCTGAGAAAAGGTAAATTGAGTACTACCAAAATTAGAGAATGATCACTTGGGAGGGACTTGGAAAGCCAGGGCTTGCCTAAATATTATTTCACTAGAAACAATACAAAGATGAAAACACACACAGAATCTCATCCCATACATACAATCCTTTAAGTTATGACAGAAATGATGGAGTGAGTGTAAATAATGCAGCCGAATTATGCTGTGCTGATTAGAGAGGCAAAAGTTTTATTTGAGGAAGTTACATACTTGATAGTAAAGAGGAGAGAGAGAGATCCTAGCTATCTGACTACATCTTGCAGAGAGAGAGAAGAAGTGTGGCAGGAGAGAGAAGGAGCAGGATATTGCCCTGTTTAGCCCAATAGGAGACAAGACAAGGAAATGACCCTCAGGAAACAAGAGAGGTGCTGCTCTCACTGTCCTAAGTAAGTGATCCTTGCTGCCCCCTGCATGGTAGGCTCTTCTTCCTTCTTGCTGCAGCAGTACACCAGACATTGCTATTTCCAACAAGAAACCTTTCTATTTTATTTCTGAAATGACATAAACGGACCACATCATTTCCTCCAGAAACCCCGTCAAGTGTACCCCTTTCTCCCCTCCCCTCCCCTCAAGTTTGGGCCCTGTGCTCATTTCTTGGCCATAAATATGGGTCTGGGGAAGACCTCAATGAGTTTGATGCTCATGAGAACAAGGCAAACTTGGGAGATCTCACATCAGAGTGAGGAGAGAGATGGGCAGCCTTAAGCATTGGTTGAGATCATTGTGAATCACATGCTACCTTTCCTTCTTGGTAGTAGTAAGCCGGTCCAGCTTGTGGGTTAACTAGACAGATGCGCGTGCATTAAGCTGAGAACAGCGGTCTCCAGTGTGATGCCCACCCATACCTTTCCTGGTGCCCCCCAAGTGTTTTAGAAAGTAGGCAGGGCTAAACGGGGCTTTTCCCAGCTGGGCTTCTAATTGGCTGTGCAGATTCAAAAGAATTGCTTTGGCAGCAGCTGCCATCACAGCACAAGGACCTTCAAACGGCAAGACTGAAATTAACCTTTGTGTATGCGAGAAAACAGTATCTTCATTTTAAAAGGCATCCCATTAAGCAGAGCTTCTGTCTGAAATTTTGCAAAATTACTGTTAAACCTATGCGTAACACAGAGCTGGAATCAGCATTAGCCAGACTGGGTCATTTGCAGACCAATCAGAGCTGCCTTAGGGCCCACTCACCTCCTCTCCTCCTCCTGCCTCCCCTTGGCTTTCCTCGCTGTCTGGCTCCTGTGCGCTGGGAAGAAGCATGTATGCCTTCCAGATTGTGCGGCAGAGCCCTGTGGCATCCAGCATCCTACCATCGAAGCCTTCTTCTCCACCACATAAGGTAGGAGCCTTTTTGGACTGGGAGGGGGTATGTGTTAAATGGTAGAGAGTAGTTGAAGATAGAGAGGGTGGGCAGCCATGTTGAGAATGCCACACTCTCCCCACCAGTGACAGGCAGCGTGTGCCATGCCATCTTAATGTGAGTTCACAGCTATCAGCAACACACACAAAGGCAGACCAGAGTCAAACCAAACAAGAGGCAAGAGAGCAGCGATTAGTATAGATATGACAGCTCTTGACATATTTAATTGCACATAAAAGAAGACACACCAACTCCCCAAAAGAAATCTTCCTCTCCTTACCCAACAACTGTTACCAGAAATTTCCCATTTGGTTACACACACACAAAAAACCCTGTGTGGAGGTATTTATTTTAATAAATGGAGAATGCAGGTGGACTATGCCTTAACTCAATGTGTTCCAGGGCTTTGAAGCATTTTTCTCCTAGCCTAATGAGCGAGCTAACCTGGCTGACACCAAAATTATGGAATTCCCTCTCCAGGGAGATTTCTCTGTCCCTCTCTATGACTTTCCTCCACCAGCAGTTGAAGACTCTTCTGTTTTGTTTTCTTTTGTTTCTTTTGTTTGGCATTCTCTCACTAATCCTCGCTGACACTCTTTCCGATTATGTGTTTAATTGCTTTTAATTGTACTTTTGTCTGTGTGTTTAAAGTATGTTTTAATGTTTTTCTTGTTTGCTCCCTTCAGGAACCTAACTTTGGAGGAAAGGTGGCATTAACGTGTTTTAAATAAATATGTTACAAAAACCCAAGTAACCTATCAGTTACTATGCTCAGTTCAAGGTATTGGTTATCCTATACAAAGCTCTTCATGGCCTTGGTCCAGAATACCTATGGACCGTCTCCCTCCCTATGTTCCTTCACAGCAACTTTGCTCATCTGAACAGGGTCTCCTGCAGGTGCCCCCCCTGCACATGTGTGAAATCAACAGCAGCCAGTACACGGGCTGTCTCCATGGTGGCCCCTACCCTGTAGAACGGCCTGCCTGAGGAGGTCAGGAGAGCCCCCACTCCCCTAGCTTTCCACAAACAATGCAAAACCAAATTATTCAAAAAGGCTTTGGGAGGGGTCTCAGATGCTTCGCTAATGAGTTAGGGACCATAGACTTCACCACTATCTTGCCTTACGTACTATCTGTTGTTTTAAATATGCAGTCCTATGAACTACCTGTGCTTCATGTTGTATAATGTCAGCCCTAGAATTGCTTCTGTTCTGTTTCAGCATTTCTTGAACTCTGTGCTGGAGCCTTGCTAATGCTATGTCTTTGTAAACTTGTGTTTATTTACCCCATGGCTTTGTTTATGGAAATGGCCTTGAAACCGACTGTACTAATCTCACACTGTATAATCTGCCTTGAGTTTCAGTGAGAAAGGTGGACATAAGTAAGTAAGTAAAAGATGCAAAAACTGTGAGTTAAGGCACAGGAGGGGACAGATTTTAAAATGGACTGTGCATGTGCATCCTGAAATTCCTGAACTGATATACATGAAAATAAACTGGCACTGTCCTGAAAAGTAGGATTAAATGCTAATGGTGTCCTTGCCAAATCCCAGGTCCAAAATTAAAATAAACCTCATCCCCAACTGCTTTAGACTGGAATAGGTGGACCCAGACATAAAGATACCCTTTACTTATTATTATATGTTTCTTTATTGAAAACACTTATATGCTACCTTTACACACAAAATAGGATCCCCAAGGCAGCGAACAACAAATAATAAAACCTTTAAAACATTAAAATAACATTGAAAAAATCTTATAACCAAACACATACAAACTTAGGGAGGAGGCCACTAAGAGTTTACTTGGGATATGCCATACAAAATAAACCTTCACCTGCTGGTGGAAGACAATGACATATGGGCTGTTTTCACACTGTTTACCGGCCACAGGACATTGTGCCAAGCTCCCGGAACGACAGCGTCTTCCTGGCGTGATTTCGCGTGAGAACTGTCTCGCGTGAAATCACGCCAGGAAGATGCTGTCGTTCCAGGAGCTTAGCGCGATGTTCCATGGCCAGTAAGCAGTGTGAAAACAGCCATGGAGAAAGGCAAATCTCCCTGGGGAGGGAGTTCCAAGGTTGCCCTCACTATCTGCTTTCTTAGGCTGCCAAACACCTCTCTCTGCAAGTGAGAATTTTAATTGCCTATAAAATGGAGACACTCCTCTCTGAAACTCATCTAGAAGCGTGCCTTGGATGAAGAGTACAATCCCTGAGAAGATCATCCCAATTGGATAGTAATGGTAGAAAGATTAAAAAATTGAAGTGTCTTTGAAACCAACAGAAACACATTAAGAATAAAGGAAATACACATGTGCAATTATAATTTTAGAATAAATTATTCTTGTTTAGTATATTCATTCTGGTAAGTTGAACATCAACAGCCCCTCTTAAAATATTCTGAATGTGCATCATGTGTATTTCCTTTGTTGGACCTTACTTTGCTCGGCTTTTATCTTACCTGAACCTGTACCTATCTGAACCTGGATCATGTTTGCCCCTTTTGCAGCTAGCAATGCCCCCTACACCCTGGCACTAATTGGGTTTTAATTATGGTTTTAAAATAAGCTCTGATTTGAAGTCCCCTCTGCCCTTACCCGGGTTGTGATGTGTGAGCACTGAAGCAAACCAATTCTTGAGCAGATGAATAGCTTGGGTCTCCGTGATCTTTATTTTTGTCAGTCTTTCACATCACTGCTCCATATCACTGTCACGTTGACATGCTGTAGCTTTATATTTGGCATGTGACAAATGAATTTCTTGTGGAGGTAACAAGCTGGCAGAGCCCCAAGCAGCAAATCTTCCTGTGGACACCTGCAAATAGGAGGAGTAGCATGTAGCCATCCATTCTTCCCCAGGTACTCCAAAGCTCACAGATTCTTCCATGATAATGCTGGAAAATGTCCTCAGTCAAAGACTGAGCAGCCAACTTGACGGCAACCATGCGGTTGTTCCTGGCTGAATGTTACCTAAAGGTTTGACACAAGCAGGGCTTTTTTCTGGGAAAAGAGGTGGTGGAACTCAGTGGGTTGCCCTCGGAGAAAATGGTCACATGGCTGGTGGCCCCGCCCCCTGATCTCCAGACAGAGGGGAGTTTAGATTGCCCTCCACGTTGCTCAGCAGCACAGAGCTCAATCTGAACTCCCCTCTGTCTGGAGATCAGGGGGCGGGGCCACCGGCCATGTGACCATTTTCAAGAGGTTCTGGAACTCCGTTCCACCGCATTCCAGCTGAAAAAAAGCCCTGGACATAAGTCAGTTTTGGTGCTAGAAATAATCTTGAATGGGTGAAAAGAAAGTTGAGGGTAATTTTGTCTCAAAATTAATTTAAAGCCCACCAAGGCTATCTTTAGGTATCTGAAGGCCTTTGGAGATGGAACTAAGAGCAAAACCACACGTTAAGAAATACCCAGGTTCAGCACGTGTTCTCTTACCTCAAAGTTTGCCGGGATCTGTAGGCATCCTGGAAGCTTAAAGTTTAGCAATTACAGAGCAGCAGAAAGGGGAAGGGAAATACAGGCGCCTGTATTTCCCTCCCTGCTGAGACACTGGACAGTTGCTGCCAGTCAGAGTAAACAGTACTGCCACTGAGAGGCCAAGGGTCTGATTCAGTATAAGGCAGTTTTATGTGTGTGTTCAGGAGCGACTTGGCCTATGAAGAGCTGTTCAGTGTCCTGGGAACAGCAGAAGCAAGGCTAGTGGGAAATGAGGTCTGGAGATTGTCTCCTATGTGCTATGTCAGACTGTGTTACAGCTAATGAATCACACCAGACACTTGTTTGGGTTAGGAATGGCCACAACTTTATTGATTACAGCTGGATGGAGCATTGGCTGGGCATCTGGGCACAGATCCCCATTGGCATCGGAGGCCTGGCTGCTGACCGATGCATCACCTGCCAGCCTCCCGCTGGCTCACCTCGGCACACATCGTTCCATCGCCGGCCCTGCCTGGTGATCCTTGCTTCCAGATCCATCGGGGTGAGCAGTCCCGAAGGCCCACTCACCCCGTTGGAATCCGGCCCAATGCCTCAGAACCGCCAAACCCATAAAGTTGTGACAGTGCCCCCCTATAGTCCTTAATCAGCGGAGGGTGGGAGGGTGACTAGCTGCCCCTGAGGATGCTCAGGTGAAAATGGCGCTGACCACATGGCTGGACCAGCGCAGGATGGATGCTCCTCCTCCTCCGGGTAATCCCGCCTCCACTGCATGTTGCACCCAGTGCCAACCCAGCTTCCCGGTAAGTCGTCAAGCTTCCTTTTACAAGGATGCCCTTGGGTTCACTGTATAGCACTCTGAGGCACACCTTACTCAAGACTCATCAAGTTCAGAGGCAATGTAAAGACTTCTGATGTGGCTGGGCCCACACAAGAATTGAGGTTGCCCCATCCTAACTCCTGTATCATCACAAGAGTCTCTACGGCCATAATACTGCCATAATACTGGTTGTGATGAAAATTATAGCTAGGATAATGGATAAAATTATCTGGGGCTCTTTCCACTTGAATACAGACTGGAGAAGAAAATGGCTGCACTGGAGTTAATTCCTGAAGACTACATTTGAAAAGAATAACAGAGGCTCTTGGATGTGTAGTTAACATGGAGCTCCCTGGGTATATAGTGGGTTTTACACATCTCTCAGCTATATCAGAGTTGCAAATGCAAATTTCAGCACTCTAAGACATTATGTGGATTTGTCACACTCCCTGGAGGGCCGAAGACCTATAAAGCAATGAGTGAAAAAAGAATGTGAAATTAGAATCCCTCTTTATGACATTTTCCATGTAGTTACACAAAATAAACTTCTGTTCTGCGTTATGATTGCTACTCTCATGGGGCCTGACTACAGAGCCATTTCATACATGTGCCCTGGAAAGCACTCGCTTCACACTATATTAATAGATATTCATTTCTCACTGAAAGGATTTAAAATTTAATTTTATGGCTCTGCCTATCTGTAATGCTGTGAGTTGCTAACACTTCCTTCTTCGTGTCACTCATCCTCACAAGAAACCTCAGAAACAACCTGCAAGTCACATTTTATAGATGGTGATCTGGTTAAGCCCTGGCTGAACACACACACACACACACATACACACTCCATATTCCATCCACTGGACAAAATGTTTACATAGAAGGGGTGGCCAAACCGCGGCTCAGGAGCCACATGTGGCTCTTCTAGACATATTGTGCGGCTCCCGGATGGCTCTGAGTATCGCCGTGGCCATACATCTTATTTTAGTTTAGTTTATTTCCCTCCTCTTTCTTCTTTCTTTCCATGTCTTTCATATTTTCAATAAAAATGTTGGGGTTGCTAGGTCTGACTCAGAAAATATCTGGGGACTTTGGGGGTGAAGCCTAGCAAGGATGTGACTTCACTTTCGTGATGTCACTTCCAAGTCAAAGGTCAAGTGATGGCTCTTCCCAAGCTCCACCCCTTCTGATGATATCACTTCCAGCATATTACACCAAAACTCCACCCCTTCCTGTGATGTCACTTTCAGGACACTCCCCCCAAACCCGCCTCTTCCTCTGAAGTCACTTCAATGCATCATGTCTTGCGGCTCTCAAACATCTGACATTTATTCTATATGGCTCTTACATTAAGCCAGTTTGGCCAGCCCTAATATACTAATGACATAGTTCCCAAAGTCTTTCTCCTAACAAATAATAGGCTTGTTGCAAAACTTAGAGGGTGGAATTGTTGTGATCTTTTAGGGTTGTTGCAAAGACAACATTCTCAATAATTGTTGCCCTGAATGCCATGGAAGAAGAAAATGATACAATTGCAATAAATTATGTAAATGCTTCTGTTGCCCAAGAGAGCCACAAAACATAAGGATCCATATTGACATGTGAGCAACAGAACTGTATTTTGTTCCTTGGTATTGTTTCCAGTCTGACTTTTCCCAAGTACTGGAATACATGGGGGCCCTTGCGACTTCTATACCACTGCTAGGTAGACACAGACCTGCTGCTCAGCTTTAGAGGCTGTACCTTTAGACCAGGGATGCTGCCTAATACCAAGTCAGACTCTTGAACTATCAAAGTCAGTACTGTCTAGTTGGACTAGCAGCAGCTCTCCACGGTTTGGGGCAGAGGTCCTATACATCACCTGTGGTGCTGCCATCCTATAGGTGGGACCTGGAGATCTCCCAGAATTACAACTGATCTCCAGACAACAAAGATATGTCCTCTGGAAAAAACAGCTGCTTTAAGGGCTCTATGGCATTATACATCACTGAGATCCTTCCTTTCCCCAAACCCCACCCTCCCCAGGTTCCACCCCTGTATCTCCAGGAATTTGCTAACTCAGAGTTGGCAACCCTATAAACTATTATCTGATCTTTTTAATGAGTAGAGATTGAACCTGAGACCATCTGCCTGCAAAACAGATGCTCTGCTGCTCAGCCAGTTTGCAAAGGCCTCTTCTAAGGCCCTACTTTGGATGGCCCTGCTATCTGAGGGTGACAGTCTGAAAGATGGCCTTCTCAGTTGTGGCACCCAAAGCATAGAACACCTGAGAGCTAAGCAACAAAGACGAATTAGAAAGGGGTTAAGATTTAGCCTCTTAGAAGGAGAGGTGAAACTGACAGAGCCTTTGGGAGGCAAAGAGGAAATTAACAAACCCTCTGAGCAGCCATCTCCCTGCTCTGTGGAGAGGGGAAATTGACAAAAACCTTCTGATCTCTTTTAAAACTCAGCTTCCCAGCTAACATTGCAACTCCCTTCAGGAGCTCCTCCTCGCATAATTCGTCTCTTGTAGCTTGGCTCTGAGGGACATGTGTTTGTTCCCTTCTAGCAGTGTCTTCCACCAGCAGGTGAAGGCTTTTTCTTTTTGCCTCATGTTCTCTCAATGACCTCTCCTTCCTGCCCTATGTACTAATTGTTGATTTTATACTTTTTATATATGTATTTTTATTTTGATTCTATTATGTGTTTTAATACTATGTTTTTAAATTGTTAGCTACCTTGGTGGCTCTGATGGGGCAGAAAGGCAGGGTATACATTTTGTAGATGAGGATGATGACAATGATTCTGTGGTATATAGGGTTGCCAGGTGGGAGGAGGGAGGCTTGGCACTTACCTTTCGCATCCCCCCTCTATGCGCACGAAGTGACTTCTGGAAAGTGACATCATCGTGCAGGCTACATGCCGTCCCTAGGCGCATTCTTGCATTCCACAGGGGGCCGCATTGAGCCTGATTCGAGCTGAATCGACCCCAATTTGGGCCAAATCATACCCAAATTGGGCTGCAGCAGAGTGCAGGAGCTCTGCCAGTGTAGCACAAGGGGCCTTGGAGTACTCCTATGCTCCGCAGTGGCCTGATTCTACTATGCTCCACAGCAGTCCGATCTGGGCTGAATCAGGCCCAATTCAAGAGGCATGTTCCCTTGCCCTTCCCCCCTTTTCTACCCCAGGTAAGTGGGGGCTGGGGTAGAGGGTGGGAGCAGGTGATCCCCTGCCCCAAGGGGGGACTGGCAACCCTAGTAGTATACCCAGTGTACATACTCATTTCACCCTGGGGCATGGGACAGGCCTGTTGAATTGAGTATATGCCCTAAAATTCCACCCCCTCCAGCCATTTATGCTTTGCAAAGGAAGATCACTAGCTATTGGACAAAGAAGCTTGAGGAATCCCATTCTGCAGGGCTTATTGAAGCTGTATTTAAGACCTTGTGCTGTAGAATAGCAATAGCTGATATTTTAAAAAATGCTCTTATTTTCTTTGAATCTGCACTAGAGCTTTTGCTAGACAAATAGCAAGCACAACAGTGCCCCCAGACTGTAGAAAGACATTTTAGCAAGTGAGAGTAACGTAACCAATATGTTCCAATTTATTTATTTATTTATTCATCTGTCTGCATAGGGTGAGTAATGTTGCATAAAACAGTGAAATGCCAATTTCGAAGCAAATCTGTTCAAAATGCTGCTCTTGTGTTAACATACTTTTTCAGCTGTCTAAATTTATCTGAACATAATCTGCTTCTCTTGAAAATAATGATCTCAGTTTGAAAGTTATTGGGAGGGGACACACAAACATTTCTGAGAAATAAACAGCCGTTTAAAATAGCCTTTACAATTATCTCTTTGTAACTAGAAAGCTAAAGCTTTGCACAGAGACAGGAGCTCTCAGCAATAGCTTAGCTACATCATTATTTAACTACTTCCCCTAAAGAATTGCTAATGATGAAAACAGATGAAACATTTTAGAAGAGCGGAGCTGATTTAGAATGGCTTTCACAATATTCAGCACAAATATACATCAAGGATATTTTTTTTTTGTCCAGGGTTTTTGTGTGCCTTTTGTCCAGGCTGAAAAAACAGGTTGTGCAAGTTTTCAGAACAAAACAACTAATGATAATGCCATTTGGCTAATGCCTGTGCTCAGGGCTTTTTTTCTGGGAAAAGAGGTGGTGGAACTCAGTGGCGGAACTCAGGACCGCACAATGACGTCACTTGGGGTCAGCTGGAACAAGGGGAGAGTTTTTAAAAGTTTAAATGGTCCTCAGCCAAAATGGTCACATGGCCGGTGGCCCCGCCCCCTGATCTCCAGACAGAGGAGAGTTTAGATTGCCCTCTGCACCGCTCAGTGGCGTGGAGGGCAATCTAAACTCCCCTCTGTCTGGAGATTAGGGGGTGGGGCCACCAGCCATGTGACCATTTTCAAGAGGTGCCGAAACACTGTTCTCCCGCGTTCCAGCTGAAAAAAAGCCTTGCCTGTGCTGTCACCAAAAAAAACCCCTCTCCTTCAACTCCCAGAACAGTTTTCCAACTGTTTTGAAAACTGCCTTCTTTAAAATTAATAATAATTTGAAACATCAGTGTTTTCATAGAAGTACTTGCATGCAACTAGGGGGACTTGTATTAGCCGAACAATCCTAAGCAGAGTTACACTTTTCTGAGTCCATTGAAGTTGGTGGGTTTTAAAGAGTGTAACCTGGTTTAGAATTGCTCTGCTAAAAATTTTAAAGTCTGAAGCGTAGATAGAAGGACAAGACTGGTGGCTGACTCAGTGTTTGAGTTGACAGAATGCTTGTCTTTCAAGCAAAATGAAAGTCTGGAGGAAGCCAGGCTCATATTGTGGGTGAACAATCTGTTGCGATATATTTTTAAATATTAAATCTGTCTTTAACAGAAAGCATCTACCCTGTAATATGTGCAGAACAGACAATTTAATGACTTGGATTAATAAGGTAGGGAGTTATTTTAAGATATTTCAAAACGTTGTTTCAAGTAGGTGCTTTGGGTGTGCATACTAACTCCATCCCCCCCTTTTCTCTCTAGGTTTTCCTATAGTATACCTAACTGGTACTTAATAATAGCTCCAGGGGTCATTTCGTAGAAAGAGAGCTGGAGGAACTCATTAGCATAACACATCAGCACAACTCATTAGCATATGCCACACCCCTTGACATCACCGGAAATGTGTAATTAGCATAACTGATTTGCATATGCCACACCCCCTGACATAACCTATCCTGGCTGCTTTGGACCCAATCCTGGGCATTCAGGGCCAAAATTGGGCCCAAAATGGCCAAGAGTCAGGTAGGTGGGGCCACCTGACATGTGACCTCTTTGGGGAACTGCCGGAACTGTGTTCCTACGTGTTCCCCCTCAAAATGAGCCCTGAATAGCTCCAAAGTCTGGATAACCAGTGCCTACTCTTGGGGACTGGAATGCATGTCACAGACAATCTGCCTGGAAGTGGAGCTGAAAGGAATAGCATGAGGTCTGAAGCTAGCTGAAGATGATTGCTAGATTTGCTGGTGGCAGAAGCAGCTCCTTGGTAATTGGGTAGTGTTGCCCCATGAAACCTTCCAGAATGTCCTATCACTCACGGGCCAAACTAGACATATTTTTTAGAGTTAGGTCTGGGTTCCCCCAACTCTCAACTCTCAAAGCAGCTGCTGGGGACCAGAGTGCAGGGAGAAAGGGGACCTCAGCCTTCCCCTCTGTACCAGTTTCCTGAACGGAAGCAAGAGTGGGGCCTTATTTGCCCCATTGAGGGCAGGGGCTGCAGTTCCCAATAGAAACACTTGGTATTTTAATCCGCTTGGCTGGAAGTGGCTTCGTCCTTTCTGAAGATTTTGTTCAGCTGTTTGCCAGTCTCATGCTGTTTCTGTTAGCTTTACTGACACATAGAGCAATGTTGCAATCTGTCTTTGCTCTGAAAGAGAGGGAGAACTTTAAACTTGGTTGAGAAGGAGATCCTTCTAAAAGGTAATGATTATTCTCTACATCTCTCTGTAAACAAGAGGAAGAAGCAATTGTTAGTTGAGTGTATCCTTGTTGGCTACAGGTTTCAGGCCAAACTCTGAAGTCACATGCCCTGATTAAGGATAAATGCCCATTAACACTGACATACAGATACTGAAACATTCCCCGAGGTCATCATGTGCTCCATTCCAAAGGCACTGTTGTTATTATAGTCACAAGGCAAACGCACTTGAGTGTGACTGTGCAAAACAACCACGAATCTCTTGCAACACATCCACTTTCTGAGGAAACTTGTTTCCTTGTACTCTCACATTTCTCATCTCCTTGCATTTCTTGATAAGACTTGACCTTGCAAGAAATCTCTCTTTTCCCCTATAATATAGCCAGCCACACAGCCTTTTATTAAAAGGTGCCCAAGTCAGAATTGCCATATAGTCAAGGGGTATTGCCTTATGGCAATATACATTACTTTAATGCCATAAGGAGCCCGGTGGCACAGAGTGGTAAGCTGCAGTACTGCAGCCCAAGCTCTGCTCACGACCTGAGTTCGATCCTGGCGGAAGCCGGGTTCAAGTAGCCGGCTCAAGGTTGACTCAGCCTTCCATCCTTCCGAGGTTGGTAAAATGAGGACCCAGTTTCCTGGGGGTAAAGTGTAGATGATTGGGGAAGGCAATGGCAAACCACCCCGTAAAAAGTCTGCCAAGAAAACGTCATGATGCGACATCCCCCATGGGTCAGTAATGACTCAGTGCTTGCACCTTTACCTGATGCCATATTACTTACCGGTTCCTTTTTTGGTCCGTATGTCTATTCCAATATTCAGGCGAGAGTAATAAAAGGTGGGAGATGCTTTGTTTCAGTTCGTGTATACTCTTTCACCTATTTCAGCCCATTTCTATCTCTATGAAATGTTTATTGTTATAAACTTCTCCACTTACCTGTGGAATGTTATAGAATCCCTATATTGTATTGAACAATTATACCCCAAAATATGCTTTCCTGAAGAGTTCTACTTGTGCAATAAAAATATTTTTAAAATTGTGAATAGAATTCTTCAGGAGACCCTCAAAGTGGATATAGGGCTATGTACTGCTGTCTAGTACCTACCGTACCAGGGTCAGGCTGTCAGCTACAGTGGGGTGAAAGACTGAAATGCCGGAGGGGGCCTGAAATACCTGAAAGCTTAGGGGCCCGGCCATCGGTTAAACAGTTACCCACCTGAAACTATGGTGAGAAAGTTTCCAAGCTGGCCCCCAGGCAGAAACACACAGGAGCAAGGCTGCTACTGGCCAGAGGCTCAGTCCCAAATACAAGCTCAACCCAGAGAAAGCCCAACAGAATCAAACTGAAATAAGGGAATGGAATGCTCCAGAACCAAAGTAAAGCAAGGGGATTCACCAGAGAATCATGTCAAAACAGGAAATTCCACCCAAACCAAACTGAAGCCAGGAACACTGTTGCAACTTAGCCCAACTGAACTGTTGTCACTCACAGAAGCCAGGCAGACAAGGAGAGCTCCTGCACGGATTGGCCACTCTCTCTCCTCTCCCTGCCTTACTCCACCTTCCCTCCTGCCTATTTCTAACTCCCCTCCCCCTCCTCTCTAGGAAAATAACGCGAGGGATGCCAACTGAAGCTGTATCTCTCAGATTTACTGAGATGAACCTAAATTTATCCCAGGATCTTCTTGATCCAGGGCCTGGATCAAATCCAGGATTCTTTAATTTGGAGCAGGAAAGTCTGATTTAGCTGAATCAGCAAAAATTCAGCTTTTTTACCCAGTTCCGAGACCCGGATCACACACCCTCTACTTCCATGTCTTAGTCGAGTGTTTTAACCACCATATCACACTAGCCATCTAAGACGGATTTCCATTTTATAGTGAACAAAACACTTTAAAATCCATTGCAAAAACTGGCAGAATTTTTGTGACTCTATTGTACAAATACTCTGCAAAGAAAAAAAATCTGCATTCCCAACCCCTTCCACATCTCACGTTTGATAGAGTCAGAGCTGAGAAACAATTCCAATACATTCTTCCCAACACAAGAATTATCTGTTTAAAAGCCTACTTGTTTGCCTTTCACTAAATTACAGCTTTTAAAGCAAGGCCCCCTGGGGATAACAGACAGCTGATTTAATTTTTAATCAGCATTTAAAAAGCCTTTTTTTATTCTTGTAAGTTGAGCCCATTTTCATTAATTTGAATTAAAACACCTCTAAAAAAGCAAAAGGTCTTTAAACCTTCGAAAACACATACCAAGTTACAGCTCCAGCTAAGCATAAAAGCCCTTTTACTATTTGTCAAGGGATTTATTTTAAAAAATAACATGAGCTGGTCAATTTGAAATGTCACATTAAAAGATCTGTTGCCTCATCAGGACATAGCATTCTAGTCACAAAGCTCCTATAAACTGTGTAATTTCAAGCATGTTTAAAAGAAATCTAAGTGGCCTTGTTTTTCCATTATAAACCTGCCATATGAGACGCTGTGTATGAGTTTGGTGTGTGTGTGCACACGTGCACGTGTGTGTGTTTTGCAGAGCACATCCTGAATTTGGCAAATGTTACCAAATAAATATGGCATGAGTCCAAACATAGATATTCCTTACCTTTGCTCTGGTCTAGTGTCTCTATAACCAGAGAGTGTGTCAGGGTAGCACCAAGAAACAAACTAGGACATTCGCAGTTGTACATCATGAGAAACCAAAGTTAAAGACTAACCTTAGTTAATGAAAAGGTGGTCCTCACAGAGAAATAGCAACAAGCAGGGTGGAGGCAGGTGGAAAAGCATCCATGTGGTCCTAGACTAGAGATGGGCATGAACAGAAAAAAACCCCGAACATGACTCACGAACAACCACAAACATGGCCCTGTTCACGAATATGTTTGTGGTTGACTTTTCGTGGGGGCCAGCATGCTCTCTTCCAGCCATCATCCAAGTTTGGTCACCACTGCCAAAAATCTGATCTGAGCAGTCACCAGGAAAGGTACCAATAATAAATAATAGCTTGGCCCCAGAGCCTGGCAGCAGCCCTGGAACTTGAAGGGTAGATCCCTACCGTATCACTCCCAGAAACCTTACCTGAGCAGGCAGCAGGAAAGGTACCAATGATAAATAATAGCTTGCCCCAGAGCCTGACAGCAGCCCTGGTACATGAAGGGGTAGATCCCTATCCCACCACACACAAAGAAAATTCAAGCTCCAATGCACTCTATCAAAATGCCAACAGCAACTCTCTCCCTCTCCACTGTCTGCAAACTAAGCCAGAGCTGGGAGCTCCCCTCCCCCCTGGTCTTTGCTCCCTTGTAACAAATTTGGAGCTCCACATTTGAAAGGAAGACCTGCCTATCAAGCTAAATTGGGCTTAGATTGGGGTTTCCACAGCAACAGCAGGAGTTCAGACAGAGTTCAGGCAGTCCCTGTCTCCGGTTGCCGGACTGTCTGGCATGACAGACAGCAACGAACAAGGCTTGCAACGACCACCTGTTCGTTTAGAATGGGGCCTCACGAACAGCTAGTTCACGAACAGCAGATTGGGCTGTTCGTGGGGTTTTTTTGTTCGTATTGCTGTTCGTGCCCATCTCTATCCTAGACCCACACTGCTTGGCTCCTATCCCTTCCCCTGCAATCCACTGTATTGACACAGGAACACCAAGGTGACCAGAGTTGTGGCCCTCCTTTCCCCCCTTCATAGCACTGCCTCTCAACTGTGGACAAAAAGGCCATTGAAGAGCTGGAAGGAGGAAAGGAAGGAGGATCTTAGCTTTGCGTCCTTCCTACGGTTGCCAGGCTGTAGCAATGCAGCAGAAATTATACTGAGTTGCTAGTTCCAGGCTGGGAAATTCCTGGAGATTTGGGGGTAGGGTCTGGGGAGGGCAGGGTTTGAGGAGTTCAGCAAGGTATAATGCCATCAAGTCCATCTCGCTACCAAAGCAGCCATTTTCTCCAGCGGAACTATTGTCTGGAGATCAGTTGTAATTCTGGGAGATCTCCAGGCCCCACCTGGAGGCTGGCATGGTGACAGTGATGCCCCCCTTTTTTTCTCCTATCTCCCGACGACTGGGTGCAGCAATGGAGCCTGGAAATTGGCTATCCTAGTCCCTCCATGAATTGTCTATGGGCCAGCGTCCACACAGAGGCTCACAAAGAACCATCTCACCAAAGGGTTCGGGGGCTTTTTGTGCCAGTTAAAAGGGGAAAGTCCCAAGAGCCCCAAGAGCTTGGGATAAACATAACATCCTGTGGAAATTAAAAAAAACAAAAACAGCTGATGTTGCAGAGGGAGAGTCGATCAAAAGCTTGGTGCAGAAGGCATGCTGGTTTGATGGACCTTAATTAACTGTAGTTAGTAGAATGGACCGTGTCCAGATAATCCCACTGTCCATTGGTAGTGTAATCAAACCATAGTTGCACGTGATGTCTGAACTGAGCCACTATATTATGTATCAGAACATTAGGGTGACACTGTGCCACTGAGATGCATATTTAAGACTACATAATGAAAGATTTAAGTTATATTACTATTTACTGGTAACTTCATTTTAAAATTTGCTGCCCTCCATGGTTTTGCAATTCGATATATGAGTACAATCCAATGGTAGTTGCAGACATTTACGTCCTGCTAAGCACACAGAAAGAGAAATGCAAACATGCCTTTACAGCTCTCTTTGAAATCAATGAGTCTCAAAACGGGTTAACTTTGGCTGACTTTTGCCCAATGTGCTACATATTTATGTCTTCTTAATGACATGGTTGTATGGTATATGGCACTGAAATGATTACATATTAATTTCAGAGAACTTTGATCTTGCCCAAATGTATATTCAGGGACCAAGCTGCCATTCTATGACGACGGCACAGTGTGCACTACTTGCAAATAAAAGGTAACCGCCACTCCCACCCCCCAAATCCAGTTCTGTTTTAAATTAAAACAAGAACTAGTTTTCCCAGGGCATGTGACCTTTAATTTATGAGGGCTCTGACTTGCTTATCAGGTGACATTAATGGAATCGCTGACCTGTATCAAAAGGGGGGGGGACGGGGACTCAGATGCTTGTAGTCTTTGGAACCAACCGCTTTCTGTTGTATCGTACTCAGATATTATGCAAGCTTGGTTTTGCCTTTTGAATAACTGTAGTCTACCTGATAAGAAAAAAAGTGTTTGATGTCGCTCCCAGAACAGAATGATGTTTCAATTACTTGAGAATGGCTTTAAGCAATTTAAGCTAGTAGCGAAGCTTTTAACTCCCTCCACCCACTCCAGAATTGTTCTATAAATTCTGAGCATGGGGCACCAACCCTACCAAGCGGAGAGAACATTTTTTGCAGAAACAGTTGAGTAATATCATCACATGACCCAGATGTGGCCTATGGGGCTCGGGGTGTATCCTTGCCAAAGCTGTTTTGAGTCCCTCCCTCTTTCTCCCTAGAAAGGGACACAATTGGAGACAGAAGATCATACAAGTGGATATACACTACTGAGAGGCAGACTCAGCTGAAGAGGTTTTGTGTCCAACACTGCTTCCATCTGGGTGCATGAAAAGACACACAGTCGTGGCACCAGCAGCTGGTCCACACAATTCTAGGCATCCCTTTCTGGAACTGAATTTCCATGAGGGTCAATAAACATTCTATGTTAGGAAGCCTAGAAAGCAGGGCTAGTCTGCTAGACAACCCAAAATCTGTTGCAGGCACACAGCAAATCCACTGTATGTTACAACCACCTACACCTTAAATGAGTTGTCTGTATTAGCTACTCGGACTAGACAGGGCCAGAACTAGGGTTGCCGGAGCCCAGGGCAACCCAAGTCTGGCGCTGCAATAGTGCAGGCCAGCTGACCAATCAGGGGCCACCAGGGTGGCTCAGGGGTTGGCCTGGCTTGCTGATCACAGAGGGCTAGTTCTCTCTGTCCTGCTTGCCCAGCATAAAAGAGTTGCTCCTCTGACACGGTGTCACCATTTGATTTGGTCACCTTCCCAACATCCCTCCCCTGGTTCTGGGGCCAGCTTGGGTTGCGTAACACATACCTAGGGCTACAAGAGCTAGGTATAGTTGTGTGTTTAATATTTCTGGGTTCACATATAAATACTACCAGAAAGAAATGGCTGAAACAATTGTAATATGAAGAACAACTAAAACAGTTCTTTACAACAGTTGCTAAGCTTTGTTCTAGAACTATGATGATATGGTCTTAGGGCACGCCAAATTACCAGTTTCATAACACTGTAAAAACACAAGAGAATGTCTCTAAAATGTAAATTCCATCACTACAATGTGGAAGCATGGTATCACCCTTCAGACTCGTGACTCTCTCCATAGGCCTACAGCAACTGCCACCTCTGGAGCACACCTTTGAAATAGCCACACATAAAAAAAAAATTCAAAAGGATGGAACTCATCAAAAAGGAATGTGTCTGTAATCATTGCTTTCCCCCCCCCACCTCATTTGCCATCTTTGTACTGGAGTTCTTCAAATGGGTATGTTTGTGAATACATAACAAGCCATGCATATACATTGTGCTCTTAAAGATGAAAAATGTGACAAGAAAATATGGCATGATTGATCATTTATAATGCATTGTTTTGCTCTGCTCTGATGAAATCGAAAACTCCGAAGTGTGCGCTTTTCGAGAAAAACAAATGCATAATTTCATGATATAAAAGAAGGGTGGGGAGAGTGATTTTATTCCTTTTTTTTCTGACAGCAAAGTACAGATGGCCCTGTTCTGTTATTTTTATCACAGCAGGAAGGCCTCAGTGTTCTTACGGTCTAGGCGGTTATTTTTGGCAGTGTGGTGTTGTGAAAAGGAGTGAATGACATCATTGTTTCACCTGCATTTATTCTGCAGTAATATTCAGCTGTCATTACTAATCTAGATGGCTGGCCAAAGAAACTAATTTCTAATTAGACCTCTGCTGCCTTTTTATACATTGTTCAGGGAAAGATTCAGAGCTCTGCTTCCTCTTTCTTTTGTGTTTGGTAGTGAGTGGTTATAACAAGGTAAATATAAATACCTTCTCATAAAATCAACACTTGACTATTGTAATGCACTATACATTGGTCTCCCATCTAAGTAAACTAGGAGGCTCCAGTTGGTGCAAAATGCTGCAGCTCGACTGTTAGCAGGAGTGAGCAGGAGCATGAATATCACTCCCATCCTGCAGTCACTCCATTTCCATACCTATCAGTTACCATACACAATTCACAGTATTGGTTACTACATACAAAGCTCCTCAGGGCCTTGGCCCAGCATACCTACGAGATCACCTCACTCCTTAGATCCCTCCATGGCAGCTTCGTTCATCCGAACAGGGTCTCTTGCAGGTGCCAGCCTGCGCGTGGGCAAAATCAACAGCAGCCCGCACACTGGCTTTCTCTGTGGTGGCCCCTACCCTGTGGATCCACTGATCAAGTGGAGCGCAAGTGGAGCGCAAGTGAGCAGGAAGGAATACATGCGGGTCTGTTCACTTGCCATTCAAGTGTAATTCGTCACTTCTAGCTTGGCCCTATATGGAAATGTCCTCGATATTGATTGTACTAATCTCACACTATGTAATCCAACTTGAGTCTCAGTGAGAAAGGCGGACTGTAAATGAAATAAATAAAGTATACTGTGTTGTGTTAAATCCTGTTAAAGCTAAGCAAGAAGTCATAAGGAACACGTGACAGGAACCTAATCACTGCCATGATGGAACCACAACCAATCAAGATATTCAGTGCAATTACATGATAGAGCTTTTTCCTGGACTGTACTATATCAGACTGCAGGAAAGGGAATCACAACTTTGAATGTTTCTTCCACACATAACCCCCACCCCCATAGAAAACTCACACCACATGGGGAAAGCTAACCTAATCTTTTCCTCTGAGATGCTATTTTTCTGTAATCAGAGAGAATGTGAGGTAGAAGTATTCAAACATACTATCTCTTCCTTCAGTCCCAAACTGTACAGCCTACAAAACAGTATGCACACATGCCACGTGATTTCATTATATATTTAGGCTGGTTCTTAGTCATGGCCAACACTGCCACTTGTTAGGAGCAACATCTGTAATTGCAGCAACACGTGCAAGAAATTTTGCCTCCCTGGTTATTCCCTATGACAAAGAATAGCAAGGAATCCCAATGCCAGCAACAGATTCTGGGTGAGGAGTCCTATGATGTGCCACTACAACATAAGCAAATAGATTGCAGAAGTATCACCACTGAGTGAACAAACAAGGGAGAGATGAGCCTCAAGCTAGTTTCCCTTGATTCATACCCTGTAATGTTCCCAGTGCAGATTAAAATAAAATATCTTCTTCAGAGGTGTCAGTCTTATGTTCATATCTATCAAAGCAGCTTCCTTTTCCAAACAAGGAGGACCAGCAAGGACCCATTGTCAAAACTAGGGAAAATGCAAAAGGAGAAACCACGGGTGCTTAAGAAAAAGTTTAGTCACATGGGATGAATAACAAAGCAACACCCAGTGAAGAACATCCACAACACCCTTGGTGGTGGGAGGGGAGAAGAAGAGGAACCCTTTTCAGTTTTCACTTACTGCAGGCCAAGTCACCTCTTCGTACCTTCAGGTTAAGGGAGACTTATGGATCCTAATGGATTCCGGAATGCTTGGTGGGATTTCTCTGGGCCTGCTGGCAACTCGCTCAATGGGCTTACAGAGTCCTGGAATAAGAGTCTTTAGGAGGCCAGTGACAGAGTTGCTCTCCAATGCCCTCTTCACTTTTGACTCTCAGTAGCTCCATGGTATAATGAGGAGCTAAGAGAGTCTAAGAGACCATTAAGACGGCCAGAGCATAAATGGCGCCAGGCTTGTGGTGAGACTATGAGGACATGTTATAGGGCTCAGTTGAAGGCCTATGGTGAAGGCTACTTCTCTGCCTCCATCACGTCCACTAGTTTGCATCCTGCTCACTTATTTAGATTGATACAGCAGTTAGCTACTCCTTCTATGGAGTCTGAAGTGGTAGATGATTTGATTTTTAGCTGTGACTTATTTGCAAATTATTTTACGGATAAAGTCTCTGTGTTTCGTGCTGACCTGGCTGCCAAGTTTGCTGCTTGTAGCATACCACCAACTCCGTCTGCACTGTTGGATCCATTCTTAGACTCCTTCAGTCCACTTACATGCACAGATGTTGACAGAACCCTGATGGCTGTAAAGTGCACCACCTGCTTCTTGGACCCCTGCTCCTCTTGGCTAATTAAATCTTGCCATGATGTAGTGGGAAGCCCCTTGTGAGCAATTATGAATTGTTCTCTCACATTGGACCAGTTTCCTAGCTCCCTCAAGGAGGCGGTAGTGAGACCTCCATTGAAAAAGCCTTCCTTGGATAAAGGGGAGCTAGCAAATAACTTCCTAGTGTCAAATTAGCCTTTCCTGGGTAAGGCCATTGAGAAGACAGTGGCTAACCAGCTTCAGGGTTTTTGAATGATACATCAGCTCTTGATCCATTCCAGTCTGGCTTCAGGCTGGGCTTTGGGGCCGAAATAAGGGTGGTTGTGCGGGGTTGATTTTATTAGATCTGTCGGCAGCATTTGACACAGTTGACCATTTGGTCCTGGTCAATTTCCTAGCCTCACAGGGATAAGAGCTACTGCCTTATAATGGTTTGCCTCTTTCCTCCAAGGAAACTCAATGAGGATAGTCATTGGAAATGAAGGTTCATCCCAATGGGAACAACACTGTGGGGTCCCACAAGGATCGATTTTGTCCCTGATGATACTTCTATCTATCTATCTATCTATCTATCTATCTATCTATCTATCTATCTATCTATCTATCTATCTATCTATCTATCTATCCATCCACTCTCTAGCTTTCTAGCAGATGTTAACAGGTTCGAGGTTGGAAGCCACCAGTATGCTGATGACACCCAACTCTACCTTCTACTTGATAAGCAGAAACTCTTTGTTAGCCCAATGCCTGGATGCCATGGAGGAGTGGCTAAAGGTTGCTGGCTGAAGTTAAATCCTTTGAAAACTGAGGTCCTGTGGCTGCAAAGGACTTCTGCCGTGGGGATTTGTCACTCCCATTACTCAATAGAGCCCAGCTTTCTGCTGCAAACTCTGTGAAGAGTTTGAACATTTGGCTTGATCCTAAGCTTTCCATGGACAAACAGGTGGCCATGTTGGCTAGAAACAGCATTTTCCCATCTTTATCAGGCCTGACAACTTTCCCCATATCTATCTCAATCTGACCTTGCCACATTGATCCACGTGACAGTCACCTCTCATTTAGAGTACTGCAGAACGCTCTATGGTGGGCTACCCTTGAAGATGCTTCAGAGACTTTAGGTGCTGCAGAATTCGGTTGCTAGTTGCTGACCTGATTTTGAAGCAGCTGCACTGGTTACCAGTTAGGCGCCAGATCCAATTCAAGGTGTTAGTCCCCACCTTTAAAGCCTTTCACAGTCTGGGACCCTCATATCTTCGGATCCACCTCTCCCATTATGACACACACACACACACGCTTTGTTCATGTTCGCAGGGCTTGCTGGTGGTTCCTGGGCCTGGGGTGACACAGGTTTCTTCCACCAGGAAGAGGGTTTTTACAGTTGTGGTGCCCTCCCTTTGGAATGCGCCATTGGAAAGCATTCATGCTCAGCAGGACCTGTTGAAGTTTCAGAAACTTTGTAGGGCAGAACTGTACCAGTGTGCTTTTGCGATCTAATATTCTTCTGTGAAGCAGAGCAAATTGCTGTGCATTTTATCTACCTGCAATTTTTATGTTATCTGCCAGGTTTTATAAGCTGAGGTTGAGACTAGCGTGGTTTTTAATTATTTGTATTGGACTGCTGTTTTATTCTGATTTTATTGACTATTATATTTTGTATTGATTTTAGCTGTTGTGATTGAACTGCTTCGAGATCTTGATGGAAGAGAAACGATATAGAAATTAAATAAATAAATAAATATTTTATTGTTGGCCTCCATTGTTTTGGGAAGAAAAACTTGAAGTAGATTATACACCTGCTGTGGGTAGCAAAATGTTTGGCTATGAGTTAAAAGTGCTCATCCTAGATATCAAAAGCCATAATCAAGATGGCCTCTAGCAGATAAAGGTTTTTTTTTTTGAAAATTTTTTTATTGGGTTAGGATCAAATGTTTACACATTACAGTCAATATTCCCATTTCCCAATTTCTAACCCCCTCCCTTTCCCCCCCCCATTTTGTTGACTTCCAACAGTTTTCCAACCCTTTATCCCTTTTCCCTTACTCTTTATATATTCCTCTATCTAGCAAATATATATTCTCCCTTTATTCTAAGCAATACTTCTTTAACTATTTTTAATACTCTGTACCCTGCCTATGAGTCCCTTTTTCCATAATGGATAAACAATTTATCCCATTTTTCATTATTTCACTTTCAAATATTTCTATATATCATAAACTATGTAAACCATACATTCATATAAATCAATCAGTTTAACTTATACTCTGTATGTTATTCTATTCTTATTCTATGTCATTATTTCTTCTTCTTTCTATTTTAATTATATTTGTTTACATTAGTATTTCTATTCCCCTTCAATCATAGGTCTGTATATGATATCAATCAATTTGACTCATATACAGCTTCAAATAAACATATTCAGTTTGGTACATTGTACAGAATCAAAAAGAAAATATTATTAGTTAGTCAATCCTTATAGTTAACCCTTATGATTAATTATTCTCTATCGATATTCTATTTATTATTCTATATATATCAATCTAATATCATCACTGCTTAGAAATTCTCTTTTATCTCTTCTCCTCCCCGGTAAAGTCACCCCCCTCTACATTTTATTGTACTTCAGTAGTTCTCAAACTGCCACAGTTCTCCTCCCACCTCCCATTTCTTCTCCAAATATTGGTCAAATCCACATTACTCATTCTAAGTCGCATGTTCCCCGCATTCCCCACGCAATCCCGAGTGCCGGTCACATTACCTCATTAAACAGACGCATTTCATTCGCATTTCTCCCGAATATGTGGTCACAGGTTTTCAACGGGAGTTTCACGGTGGCCGTGAACGGGCCAATGCGCAATTTACGTGGTTTTTTAAAAAAACCACCCCCCTTCCTGTCTCTCCGGCAGTTATGAGAGTTCCTATTGGCTGATTCAACTTGCAAGTGCTCCGTAGTCTGCAAAAGACTGTTTTTGACTTCATAGCATTGGATTTATTGATTATGCTGTTTCTGAATCAAATCTAGTAGTTTGAAAAATCATTTTGGGGTGAATCCACCCTCAGAACGGACTCGCGAAACTTCCTTTTTAACTGTTTTTTATTTTTTTTATTTTATATTACTGTAATATCGAAATTATGAAATATCGAAATAATGACACTCCAAGGAAGTGAAACTTCAGTAAAATTCAGGCACTGAACTGTCCTGCATAGGAAATGCCCACAAAAGCTTCCCAAATGCTTCCAAATTTCCAAAAAAGAAACGGGAGAGAGCCATCAGTGCTGTCAGTGGGGGAAAGAGAGGCAACATTATCTTCAATGATGTTTCTTTATAAGGAAAGATCGAAATAACGGAAAAGTGCGCTCAAAAATTTTTTAAAAAATGGGCGGGAAAAAAAGGTCCCGCCCAAAAAAGCGGTTTTCGAGTGGCCGTGTGACCGGAGGGACGCGCGAGAAAGACGGATTGGAAGCAGGAATGTGAACAAAGAGGAAAAAATCGTGGATTGGAGGCAAACGGAAGATATCCGATAAACATGCGGGTAATGGGTGAATGTGGATTCGACCATTGTTTCAGCTTCTCCCAGTCTGTGTTAAACTGTCCTGAGTCCAGATTTCTCAATTTTCTTGTCATTTTATCCATTTCTGCCATATACAGCAATTTGTGGATCCAATCTTCAATGGTTGGCACTTCTTGTATTTTCCATTTTTGCGCATACAAAAGTCTAGCTGCTGCCGTCATGTAAAATATCAGCGTCCTATGATGGGCTGGAATTCCCTCCATTCCCAAGTTTAGTAGCAGGAGTTCTGGGTTCTTATTAACTTGAAATTGTAAAATTTCACTCATTTCTCTTATTATTTCCCCCCAGTACTGCCTAGCTACCTCACACGTCCACCACATATGATAGAGGGAGCCCTCATGCTTCCTACATTTCCAGCATTTATTAGAAGTGTTCAAATTCCCTAGCGCAATCTTCTTTGGTGTCATGTACCAACGGTAAATCATTTTGTAAATGTTCTCTTTTATACTAATGCATGTCGTTGTCTTCATTGTAGTCTTCCACAAGTATTCCCATGCCTCCATTGTTATTTCTTTGTTAAAATTTATGGCCCATTTCACCATTTGTCCTTTAACTACTTCCTCTAGCAGATAAAGTTGAAGTCATCCTCAACCACAACTACGTCCATGATCACGAGGGCATAATATTTGACCCTTTCTGTCCACTGATAAAAACACATGGTCAAACAACCATGAACACATAAATCATTCCGTCACCAGATCTGAATGAGTAGCTGGACTACCCACACATGATTTTGACTCTGGAAGTCCTTAGTTGACATGGAGGTGAAGGTGATTTTTAGCTGTGGAATATGGAGTCCGCAGTTCAGTTTTTTGCCAAGCATGAAATGAATTATAATACGCTTACTGTGAGTGGGAGGACAATGGCAGCAGCCTGCATAGGAATGGAGGATTCATTGGTTCCCTGAATGCCTAATGAAAACCAGGCATTGAATAATGGATAAAATGCAGGACTCTTTGTGAATGGGCTCTAAGTATTCATTATCCAAGACTCTCAACGAAAATAATAGGACTTTAGCCTACCCTAAACCCACCTTCGCAAGCCCACATAATTCTTCTCGAAGGACTTTACTGTGAGTGAACATATTATGAAGCTTCAAGAACAACAGTCCAAAAACGAGAATAAGTAGTAAACAAACATTTTTTTTTTAAACTTCAGGATATGTTTCCGAGGTACATTCTGTTCTGAGATATTTTTACTCATGGTATTTTGAAAAGCACTATGTATGCAGATGGCCCTAATTAGTAATGATACAAGTATTCTTATTATCAGCACCCACATAGGTTCTTCATAATGTTCCTGTGCACGGCCATGTTGGGCCAGAGCACCTGGTCTTGCTGAGGGGAGAGACTCCCACCCCCACCTCCCATCCTCTAATGTTTACAAGTGCTTGATAAACATCTTGCCCAGATCACACTGTGATTTCTCTTACTTCCTCCAAGTTCCCAATGGCCATGGGGTGGTGGAGCCTGATGGGAGCCAAGCATATAGTTTTATTTGACAGGTCACTCATTTGACAGGTTATTCATTACAGAGAGGTCATATTTACTGGCATCTCCAAAGTGTTCAAATGCAAGCAATATTTGTATGGTCTGACCTGAAGGGAAATTTAAAAGAACTCCTCACAAGCAACAAAACTGTGAGGAGAACCTCACAGGGTTTGCTCTAGCTTCGCCTGCACATGAGGAAAAGACTTGTTGTCGTCATCATCGTCATTATCGTCGTCATCGTCGTCATCATCATCAATTCTGCTTATATTATAGTCCTTACGCATAACCAAATACAATACCATCACCAAATAACAATACATTAAAATACGAGATCTACAGAGTAAAAGGTGAATAATAATACTTTATAAAATACATTAAAAATATACCCATATAGTTAAGATTCAGCATTTAGATATAAAAGAGAATCAAAATATTTGCAGATTCTGAGTGCAAATGACAACACAGAATCTCTCCTAAAAACTAGTTGAAAGGACTTTTCAAAAATTCTCCTCAAAACGTTCTCATGGTTTCCAGTGTGCCCATGTCTGTGTGCAACCAGAAGTTGCCAGAGAAGACCACATATCTCCTCTCCTACAACAGGATACTGCTCAAATTCCCTTAGAACCAGCAGGCCAGGAAACCCAAGTGGACCTGTCCACCTCCTGCATCTCCAGAGTCTCCTATAGGATCCTGGGAATGGAGAAGGCAGAAGGTCAGACCTGAAACATGGACCAGTCACAGGAGTATGTGCTTGGTAGCTCAGGGTCTTCCACACTCTAGCCTCTCTCAGAAGGAAGATACGGCATCAAAGATCTTTGCAGATTAAGGAGTCACACCAGCCACTGTCTGTTAACCAGCCAAACTGAGAGGGTCAGGGACTGGTGGAGTGAAATTACACCATTGGAACAATGTCACAGCAAATACCAGAAAGTGACATCACAATAATGACAGGATGTCAGGGCAACGCTTTCAGATTCTAACAAAAACCTATGGTAAAACAACAGAGTTTTGTCTGAATCCAAGAGCATCATACTGGCAACGTGATGTCACTTCTTGGTATTTACTGGGGTTTACAGCATGACTCAGATTTTTAGACATTTCTCTCCTGCTGACCCTCAGTGGGCTGGTGGGCAACAAACAGGGAGGCCAGGCAGTCTCCCGCTGAGGGTGATCTCCCTATTTCAGGATCAGGCACCTAGCTCTGGTTCCAGGAAAGGGTGGGACTCTCAGTCCCCTATATAATCCTGCAGCTGAGTTGCACACACTTGCCCATGGCCCCTGCCAATGACATCACTTCTGGTGCGGCCTGGAAAGGACAGCATTGTGCTAGGACCAATTTTAAAAATCGTTTATTTTTAAAGAATCGACCCTGGCATGACGCCATCTTTTCTGGGTCACACCAGAAGTGATGTCATTGGCAGGTCCCATGTGCACACACGCATCCATTCCACCAGCCTGCTCCCCCACCCTGCTTTCTCCAGCCTGTCAGCTGGTGATCAATGTGAAGAGAAATGAATAGGAGGGGGATTGCCTACCATCAGCAGGCACCCAACAAGGCTGCCCCTGGGATCTCCCACCACAGCAGGTCTTGCTTGCCTGCACTCCAGTGGCTGATGGGAGAAAGATTTCCCAGAAAAAAAACCCTGCTCACACACATCACTCACACCACTGATCACGGTCACCTCTCCATGTCCCTGCCCCCCCTCCCCTGTCTCCTTCTAGTTACCAGCCGAGGCTAGGCTTAGAGAGGAAAAGTTATTGCTCTTTAATTCCCTGCAACCCTTGGCAACCATTTTATTTCTTTTGCTAACAGTTCTCTGTGCCACTTCTCTAACAAGATTGCCCAAACCAGTTTTCAAAATATAAAAGAAGAACAATCTGAAACAATAAAAACGCCAGTACAACAATCCTGTATTAGGCACTGAGGGCCAAGCTACAAGTGACAAATGACACTTGAACAGCAAGTGTATTTCTCCCTGTTCACTTGCCCTCCACTCAATCCACTTGCCATTCAAGTGTCATTCGTCACTTGTAGCTTGGCCCTGAGAAACATATACATAATTTCTTATTTGACTGAGGGCAATGCTTCTCTCCTGTACATAAAAACCTTATGAACACGTTGAATTCATCAGTTCAGAATCTTAACTTCTAATTAGGGCTGCAAGCTTTAATCAGTAATTGTCTATAACTTCAGCCCATTAGTCGACAGAGGACTGTTCTAATAATAGGAAGCAAATTTCAGTTGACAAGACATTATGTTAACTGCATGTGTGTTTATTCTTTGGTTCTCTTGTGTTACTGCATTTAGAGAATGAAAAAAAGAATGCCACATTTCAATATCTCCAAAAGTTTGGGGCAGCATGCAAATGTATTTACATTTAGTTGATGAATTTATTTAAAGGCAAACTCAACCAAAAATAATCAGTGAACATCCCTACATTTGCCTGTATAAAATGTTTTCATTATTTATTAGCACGGCTTTTTCTTTCTCTTACTAAAAGGAGAGGGGGAATGTGGCAGCTGTTTTCCCTCCCTTTGTTTATATTACTTCATGACTGCCTTGTATGCCTTGGCACTTCCCTAGCTCAGGAAAGGTGACAGGGAACTTGTGATCTAGAGAAAGCAGTGCCTGCTCTTCTGAGCCAGTTTGGTGAAGTGGATAAGAGCACAGGACTCTAATCTGGAGAACCGGGTTTGATTCCCCACTCCTCCACTTGAAGCCAGCTGGGTGACCTTGGGTCAGTCACACAGCTTCTAGGATCTCTCTCAGCCCTATCCACCACACAGGGTGATTATTGTTATGAGGATAATAATCACATACTTTGTAAACCGCTCTGAGCGGGCGTTAAGTTGTCCTGAAGGGTGGTATATAAATCGAATGTTGTTGTTGTTGTTATATAAGGTGCAGACCAGTCCTTGAGTGATCCCCAATAAGCGTAGAGCTGCAAAATCTCCATCACCTAAGGTAAATCAAAAAACTGCTTGGCATGCCATCTGGCCCAGAGGTTCTATGAGGTAAATATTTTTAGGGAATGGTTTGGCTCAGTTTGGGTCAGATCTAGCCTGGAAATATTTTTATTCAGTCCCCTGAAACCAGTATTAAAAATAAAGTTGTTTTCAAAAGATTTTAGGGGCTAGAGGCATTTAAGATTTTAATGGTAGTTCATTAGCTCTGTTGGATTGTTGGCTGCCTCCATTGGCAATACAAGGGTCAAGTGTTGACTAAAGATTGATTTAATATGGACTGTAGAAATCAGAGCCACGTGAGAACTCCTGAAAAATATTTTTGGTTTAGGCACACCCTTAGCCCTCTTTTCAATGCTTTCCTGTTTGGGACTCCAAATTGAACGATGATGTGGCATGGATCCACATGAGATGGGCCATAAAATTCTATTGGTGGAATCCTCACAGTAGATCTTTGGGAGCCATTATCAGTCAGTCTCATACACACACACTCTACTGTGTTAACCACTACATCCATTCACTTTGTCTTGGAAACATTATCCCTTCCCCCTCATTCTCTATTTATGGAGATTTGATATAGTTTTGCCCTTGTTGAATTTCATTTTCTCTTTATTTGCTCGGCTCTCCAATCTTAAGATAATGTTGAAGATATTTAATTGCTTACTTTTAGAGACATCTTGAACCCTTCTCGTAATATCCTCTGAAAACTTTTGTACGAGATATCCTTAAACCCATTTAAAGCATGAGCAGATGTTTACAGAAACTATCTGATTGCACTCCAAAGAAAACAAAGACCCATATCATTAAAGGACTGGCAGAAAGGGGGAAATAGAATAAAAAATAGCTGCCAGAATTAAACAAGGTGCAGATGGGAAGGGAGGCAGAACTCTCCCAGCTTTTCCTGTTGGATCCTCTCTACATGTCCTGGGATGCATTAAAAAGCAGAATTTGCAGAAAGGCAACCACTGTAGTTGAGAGCAGATTCACACACTGGCCTGCCAAGTTCACAGTGATTCTGGGGCTTGACTATGGAGCCTCAAGGACTGGAATTTGCCTGAAGTTTGGGACTGAGGGTGCTTAGACTTCAGGTATTATTGGAGGTGTAGGGTAAAACCTTTCTGCCCACCCCATTCATCTCAGCCTCTGAAAACCAAATCCATGCCTTCTTCATAGCCCCTCATCCTGGATTCAGATTCCCTACACAAGAAATCTTACATGGGGACACTCAAGTGACTTGCTTTCTGGGTGGTCTTATAATCAAGTGTATTCTGCCTCCCTAGCAATGCATGTGGATCCACAATGGGAGAACAAGTGTAAGATCTTTCACTTGAGTGTCCCCATGTAGGACATCTTGTGTAGAGAGACTTTTGGTTATGCTACAATGTGACAAAATGTTAGGAACTGTCTTCGACAGACTTACAATACTAGCACTTGATTGATGATACTTGTAGGTGTCTGGATTTTTAAAATGAAAGCAACCTTGCTGCCTGCCAATATTTCAGTGGTGAACACTGCCAGTCTCCTTTATAAAAGCAGCAGGAGGCCTTTTCTGCTCTTTTCTGCTCTGATGGAAATAAATGATATGTTTGCCCTCTGCCTGCCGTGGGAATAGGATCAGGCCTTCTGTTTTCCCCCCACCACCATCTGTTAATATTAAGCCATATCGTTCACCAAGGCTGCAGAATTACCACCAGTGGTATTTTTCCCCCTACTTGGCCTTGCAGACATTTTAAAAAGGCGGAAATACCACCTATGGTTATATTCTGTATTTAAAGGATACATTTATTTGTAATATTAGTTGTTTTACTCAATCTATGAAAAATACTCAATGAGTATATATTTAAATAGAGAAATGAACCCTGGGCCTTTAGACAGAGTGGGGAAATCAATGGCAGGACCTTGATAGTCATCATGGTATTCTCATGCCACTACTTGTTGAATGGTCATGTCAACATCATGAGCTTAAAACATGGCAGTAAGGCAAGTGTTCCCTATTTATTAGAAATGGGTATAATGAGGTGCCTTATACTGAGTCAGACAAGTGGTCCATTTAGGTCATTTGTATCTATCCTGAGTGGCAGATGCAAACTATATATGAAGTATGCACTCTTTCGCTGAACTATGGAATAGACATGGGCACAAACGAGGGGGAAAACCCGAACACTCTGTTCATCGTTCGTTGCCATCCACAAACAACGAACATGGACGAACATGAACTGTTCCCCCCCCCATTTATCCTCCCTCCCCTCAAACCCACTTACCTGGCCCTTTAAAGATCCCTTTCAACTATCAGCTGGCAGATGATAGTTTAAAGGGCCCTGTCCTGGCAAAAACAGCAGTGTCTGCTGGCAGCTAGTTTGAGGGGTTACAAAGGTGACCTTCCCAATGTCCAATACCCACCAAATTTGCAAGGGGCATAGTCCTCACTGTCCTCTGAAGACCCCCGAAGTGTCAGAGAGATTGCGCCCCGGGAAAGGCATGATCTACAGGTCTCCCTGTTGGCTGTCATTTTCACAGTGGCAAAAACGGGACTCTCTGCTGGAAGTACTTTGAAGGGTTAAAGCCAGAAGGAAAGCCGGAAGGAGTTCAGACAGAGTTCAGTCCCTCCCTGCCTCCGGTTGCCAAGGGGATTGATTGCAGGTGCCAGACTGTCTGGCTTGACAAAAGGCTGCCGAAGAGGCAACGAATGAGGCTTGTAACGACCACCTGTTCGTTTAGGATGGGTCCTCACAAACAGCTTGTTCAGGAACAGCAGATTAGGCAGTTCGTGGGTTTTTTCTGTTCGTAATGCTGTTCGTGCCCATGTCTAGTATGGAACCTACACAAATCAGTGGGAATTCGAGATTGTGGCCAACCTACAGGGGCTGATTAATCTATGGTACTCTTGAAAGAACATAGTAACATAAGATCATAAGACCATATCACTCCAGTCTTGTTCCATCTGCACTGGCTCCCAATTTTCTTCCTGGCCCAATTCAAGCTGCTGGTATTGACCTTTAAAGTCCTATAGGGATTGGGATAAGTATACCTTAAGGACCACTTTCTCTCATATGAACCTACCCATTCACTCCGGTCATCTTTGGAGGTCCACTTCATGTACCTCTGCTGTCTGAGGCTAAATGGATGGCAACCTGAGAAAGGGCCTTCTCAGCCATGGCGCCAAAACTTTGGAATTCCCTCCTCAGAGAGATTTATCTGTTTTCTTCAATTGCTGTTGTCTTCCATCAGCAGATGAAGACTTTTTTTTGTTTGCTTTGACATACCCCCAATAACTATTACTCCCCGTTTTTTGTGTTATGTATTTGTATGTGTGTTTCATTCAATTGTTTTATACTTTTTAAAATACTTTAATTTTTTAAAATGTTTTGATGTTTTCTGCTTTTGGGACCCTATTTTGGTGGCATACAAATGCTTTAAAATAAATAAATAAAATACAGTAGTAGCTGGGAGAAGAGGGAAAGATTGGAGGGTGTGCAGGAGCTGTGTAGTGTCTGGGAAAGCAAGAGGAGAGAAAGAGGTGTGTATGTCCATGGACTCTGTCTTGGTGCTGCTCCCTCAACAGCCCAACCTCTTCCCCAACCCCCTGCAATACCTCATTGCCCTCTCCGTACTGTGGAAGATATATTGCACTGAGTCACTTTCCATCCAGCTCTTTGTCAGCATCTACCATCTTCCACATCTCCTCAACCCAGTGCCTCCCCCCACTCACCCAGTGCATGTTCTCAATCTCCACATGTGGTCCAGCTGGCAGAGGAGGAGGAGTTGACCTCAGGGGAAGCCTTGTGAACTGTCTGCTCAGAAGAAGAGAAGTGACATCATTGAGGCACTTTCAGGAGCACACGCTTGCAAAGCTTGTGCAATGATCAACCTGCTGGTAAGTACCTCCCCACCCCTGCTGCCAGGAGGGTATAGGGACCTATGAGTGAGTGAGCAGGAAGGGAGGCTCAAGCAGAGGGCCTGGTAGTGGGCAGCACAGGGGGAGCTGGGCACTTTCTACCTATGGCCCCCCAAAACATGGAACTACCCCTGGCTCAGTGTTAAGCAATTTTGAGCAGCTTCTACAGTTGAGTAGCATCTACTCTCTCACGCACGGTGATTCTTACCTGGTGGTAAAAGAACCGTGTCTTTTTTCTAAGTTTAGATGCCAAATAGGGATGCTTTCACTGCTGGTGCCACACTAAGACCCCTTGCCCTGTGCAGCTGAGATTGAAAACTAGGCCATCTTTATGCGATTTACCTGTATTTATATTTCTACCTTGTAGAGAACATATGCTGTTAGGTTTGATGAATACAGTCAGTTGTGCTATTTCTGTAAGCAAAACATGACATTTAACTAGGTATACACACTTTCCTGTGTAGAATATCTTTACAGGAAAATCATCATGTGTGAAGTGGCTTCTAAAAGAATCAAATTCAGCACTTCCTTTGAGGCAAGGCTTTGACCTGTATTTTGGACCTGACCATGGAATCTTCCATGTCATATATTAGTTGATTTTTCTTCTTCATTGCATATGAATGTTGATTGATAAAAAAAAATCAAGTAAAATGTATCCTGATGGTTACTACAGTGATTTTCTTAGACTCTTAGGGAGGATTAGAGGGAGAAACGGAGAAGGACAGAGTGGTCAAATGTTACCTCCATATGCAATGTAACTGCCATATACAAAGGCTATTTCAGAATGCCATTTGCTTTGGGTTCTTAGCAGGGGCAGCTGCACCATTTGTATGATATTTGTTGGTTTTTCAAAAACATATGATTAGGTACTATAAAACACGGAATGCTAGAATAGATGGGTGCCAAGGTCATAGTTCCTCTAGGGCACCAAAAAACCTTGGGCCAACCCTGGATGGCTCACCATACAAAATAAATTTGCACTTGTGGGTCATCATACCAAAAAGGTTGGGAACCACTGATCTAGTCCACCATCCTGTTTCTTCCTGAAGGGCCAACAAAGACAGCATAGCGGGTGAGCCTTCCCCTGAATAATATTCAGGTAACTAAGAGGCGGAATATGTGAGCCAATTTTGACGTTAATGAAAATACATAATACTTACTATCTCTCTCACACACATCTGGTGGTTGTTTTGCTTTTCAAAGTTATTTCTGAAACAATGAGGTGGGATTCCCAATCACATGAACCTCAAAAATGTTCATACATAAAGCAAGGCAAAGCTATTTGCGTCTTGTGGGCTGTATGTTGCCTGCCCATGCCTTAGGACAATGATCTCCAATGTGCCGCCCATGGGTGCCATGGTACCCACTAGTGTGTTTTCTAGTGCCCCCAAAGCAAAGAGTCAGTCATGGCTTTCTTCCACTTCAAGGATGTTGGAAGCACTCTCAGGAAGAGTCCAAGAGGCACCACCTTTCTGCCTGCATGAGGAGCAACCATTCAGAAACAGCAACTTCTATCACAGGAAGGTGTTTGGCTTAAAAGCTACCAATATTCTGTGATTGGCTCCGGTACCACACGGCACCCTTTTGTGGTAATGTCCCCCATTGCCTCTTCTACTGCCACTTTAACCACTACACTGCTAGTTTGATGTAGTGATTAAGAGCGTGGGCCTCTAATCTGGAGAGCCCGGTTTGATTCCCCGCTGCTCCACTTGAAGCCAGCTGTGTGACCTTGGGTCAGTCACAGCTTCTAGGAGCACTTTCAGCCCCACTCACCTCACAGAGTAATTATTGTTGTGGGGATAATAATTACATACTTTGTAAACTGCTCTGAGTGGGTGTTAAATTGTCCTGAAGGGCAATATAGAAATCAAATGTTGTTGTTGTTATTGTTGTTGTTGTTATTATTCTCAAAATTCCAACAGTGCCTACAGGCTCACAAAAGTTGGGAACCCTAAATTACAGGTTCGCCAAGAATTAATTACTTTTTAAATTCATCCCCCTGTTCTTAGACCAGAGTCTTGAACAATAAAACTAAAAAAAAATGAATAAAGCCCATATCTAAAAATACCTCCCTTCAGCACTTCTCTGCCGCCTCTAGAAATCAAGCAACAAAATAAGTACGTTTAGGATCAGAATCCTCTAAGAGGAATTGAACCTTTTGCTCGGATGTTGCGAGAGGAAGCATCAAGGCATGGCATAATCCATTTTAGCCGAAGCTGAAACACATAAGGGCATTGCAAGAGAATATGTACAAGAGAGTCAACTGACTGAATGGGGCAGGGCATAACCGATTTGAGAAAGGAATCTTTGACAGGTGACCCAGCGGGCAAGTTAAATTGTGAATGCATAAAGGTTCTACATAACTTTGGGCTAACCAAGGAATCTAAATAAGAAGGGAGTTTACCCTTAGACAGGAGGCCCAAGGCAAAGAGAGAGCATGTCCTCCGAGCATCAAAATGGGTATAGCTCTTACCTCTGGCATAAATCAGTTTGGTCACATGTTTTTTGGGATTGATTTACAGAGGAAGAAGAAAGATCCTCCACCTTAAGATTTATAAGAGATAACTTCTTTTTAGAAAGCTGAAGCCAGGAAGACTTATGAGAGTCACAGAGGTTTAGTCTTGCCAAGCTACCCTCAGAGGCCTCAAAAAAAAAAGAAAGAAACCAAAAATTAAAGGCACATACCCAGGTAGAGGCTTCTATAGCGTTAAGACCAAATTAATAACGAAGGGCTGGTGATGAAATACACCTAGGAAGCCCTCCAGTTGCTCGAAGGAACAAAGACTGTACTGTGTTTATAGGATCATCTACAGCAGAGATCCATATAGGGACACCATACAAAAGTTGTGAAATCAGCACTGAGTTAAAAACTCTAATAGCAGCTGGGATATAATGTGCCCCATTAGAAAAAAAGAAATGCCAAACTGCCTTCATAGTAGCCATAATTTTCTGAGTGACCAGTTGTTTATGACATCTCCAGGACAAGGTAGACTGGAAAAAAAATGCCCAAATACCTAAAAGAGGATCTTCTGCCCATTAACTATCCATGTCTCTCTAATAGTCAGAGAGCAAGGCGCAAACTTAATAATTTTACTTTTAGTAAAATTAATAGGCAATTCCTCCTGCAGATGATAAAAATGGAAACTTTTCAAAGCCCAAAGAAGACTGATCTGGGAGTGAGAAAGTAAAACTGAATCATTTACAGAAGGTAAAAGTGTCCATTAATTTAGGCAGGTGCAGAAATAATCAGGAAAAAAACCTTTCAAATCAGACAGATAGAAGCTAAATAAAGATGGTGCTAAAAGGCACCTCTGTCAGACCCCCTCAGACAACAGGAAAGGGAGCAGTTACGTGACCCTCATTATTACACCACACTTGGGCAGTAGAATTGTTATAGAGATTTTTAATTAACCACAACAATCTCCTGCCAATTGTGGTTTGTTTCAATTTAGCCCATAGATGGCTTCTAGATATGGAACTGAATGCATAGGAAAGGTCTACAAAGGCTGCATATAAAAAGCCCTTCCTCGAAATGGCATACTCAGGGCTCATTTCGAGGGGGAACGTGCAGGAACACAGTTCCAGAAGTTCCCCAAAGAGTTCACATGTCAGGTGGCCCCACCCAGCTGACTCTCGGTCATTTTGGGCCCGTTTCAGCCTGGATTGGGGCCGAAACAGCCCGGATTGGGCCTCTGATGGGTGGTGGATCACTCTCCCACTCAGCAGCAGCCCGATCCTGACCATTCCGGGCCCCTTTTTGGCCATTTTCAGCCCCTTTTTGCCATTTTGGGCCCAATTTTGGCCCTGAATGGCCAGGATTGGGTCCAAAACAGCCAAGATAGGTGATGTCAGGGGTGTGGCATATGCTAATGAGCTATGCTAATGAGTTCCTCCAGCTCTTTTTCTATGAAATGACCCCTGGCATACTTACTAATCAAGTGGGATAATACATGACAATGATCAAGTGTATTCTGTCCTTTATGGAATCTCACCTGTTCTCAGCCAGTGATCTTGGAATTGGCCATCCAAGACTGAAGTCTGCTCAACAGAAATGCTGTGTAGATCTTACCTACAACTGACAATAAACTAATGGGTCAGAACAAGTTCTTAGGATTGTCCTTTTCCCCAGCTTTAGCGACTAGAACAATTATACTAGAATGCCATTCAGGGGGGATGTCGTGGGCTCTGAGTCCTCAGAGGATGAAGACCTCAGGGAGGATGACAAGGGAGAGAGTATGCCGAGCCCCTCCAGAGTCAGCCGCTTGGAAGACCAGCAGGGAGGGGAACAGCAGGAACCCTTGCCAGAGCAGGCTGAGGCATCCAGGGCAGACTCAGAGACAGAGGCTGTTCCCTTACCTGCACCAGCAGTTGAGACCAGGGCAACATCCCCACCCAGCTCCCCTGAGCCTGAAAGGCAGCGTAGAGTGCGGCAGCGTCTTGCTGCACAGGAAAGGAGACGAAGTGCAAGGCTTCAGGCACTCAAACAGTGGCATAGTGACCTTGAGTCTTAGCAGGATGCAGCTCTGCTCTGGAGGTGATTGCTCTTAAGCCAGGACGCCCTTCCCCTCATTGCAGACACACCTGCGCACAGACCTGCCCGGTCCTACTGCGGCCCAGCTCTGCTCTGACTGCTCTGTTGGCTCTGACCTTTGAATTCGGCTCCCTGGACTACGCTCCCTGTTTGCTCCCCGGTCGGCTTGGTTTATACTCCGGACTCTTAGAGATGCTTGAGGCAGACTCCCCGCCTGCATTCCAGCGCAGAGGATCACACTCACAGAATTCACTCTAGTGAAAAGATTGGCCAAAAGAGGCACCCACCAGTCCTTGTTATTAATAATGAATTCCACTAGAATGCCATCAGGGCCAGCAGCCTTCTGTGTATGGGGTCCTTGGATAAGGTTTACTATCTCTGAGCATAGGTCTGGCTGTCATTCTGGCAGATCAAGAGGAACTGAGGCATCTAGATTGTCAGCATGTTCCATCTTAGAATACAAAGATGAAAAATGTGATACCCAAGTATGAGCAGTAATAGCATGAGATAAACTACCTCTAGTTTTTAAAGAGGAGGAAATGATCGACCAAATTCTGGAGGGTTCATTACGCCGAGCAGCCTTGATTAGCTTCTGCCAGGATCTCATTCTGGCAGCAGTTTTCGTTTCCTTCACAATTCGCTTACAAGCACCCTTAGCAGCCAAAAGGTCTTTCACCGAACTGTCGGGCTGGAGCTGTCTTATCAATCACAACTTGTGGGATGCCAGACGTTTAGCATATCTACATGCTCCGTCAAACCAATTATTTCTTGGAACAGCTTTACAGAAAAATGGCTTAAGTAAAAAAAATAGAAAATTTCCATAATCTAGAAAAGAGACCAATCCCCTTCCTATGGTCTGTGGTACTCATTATCAATATACACAAAGCCTGACATTATTTTCAGTCTCAGATTGTTTTCAAAGGTTGAGGACCAGGGAGCAGCTCTCGAACCCTTCCCTTCTATGTCCAAATGGTCCTGTGGACCTTTTGCTAAATAAAGAGGACTGGATAGAGAGTAGCTATCAGAGGCAAATGAGCACCTCCGAGGATTCACCAACTCCAAAGTCAGTGATTAAAGAAAGAGCAGCAAAATTAAACAATAATCTACAATACTACATTCTCTTATAGAGATAAATAACGATGGGTAACCGTGTTAGTCTGTCTGTAACAGCAGAAAAGAGCAAGAATCCAGTAGCCCCTATAAGACTAACAGCATTTGTGGTAGGGCATGAGCTTTCGCGAGCCACAGCTCACTTCTCCTGTGACTCACAAAAGCTCATACCCTATCACAAATTTTGTTAGTCTTATAGGTGCTACTGGACTCTTCAAGGGGAATAGTAAACTCTTCAAGGGGATCAAAGAATTAATTACTTCTGCATAGTACAGATCAGAGAGTTTACGAATATTGTATTATTTGTCCTTCAGGCATTCACCGACACTACCTTTATTAAAGTATAAGGTTGCCAATTCCTGGTTGGGACATTCCTGGAGATTTGGGAGTGGAGTCTGGAGAGGAGAGGGACTTCAGCAGGTTATAATACCATACAGTCCACTCTCCAATGCACCCATTTTCTCCAGGAGAACTGATCTCTGTCTTCTGTAGATCGGTTGTAATTCCAGGAGATTTCCAGGCTCCACCTAGAGGCTGGCAAACCTGTTAAGGTGGTTGCTTGAAAGTAAATGTAAGGATGCTTCCATTGTTCAATGATCAGTGGTGACATTAGATACAAGTTGCAACAGAACCCTGAAACAGCAAACTTCATTCAACTGTGAACATTCTCTTTCTACGACAAAAACAGGAAATGATATCTGTGCCAGGGTTTGCATTATAACTGACTTTCTGCAATGTTACTGTCTCCTTTTTATCTCATTTTTATATCTGCTGACAAGTGTTCATTTGGAATTAATGGCTGCAAATACAGTAGTCATAAAAGTAATCATATCTTCATACAATGCTGTACCTCTTCGTTACTTATAGAGTTCATAAACCTGCATGATGCCACTGCACAAAATCAAGTTTAGTTCTGTGCTCTGTATGGTTTCATTAGAGATCACAGCAATCTATTTCATGCCGGAGTTATTCACTGCAGAGGAAAAAGGATTGTTTAGATTAAAGATGTCTCTTACCTATTAATACATTACCTTTTTAGTTAATCAGAGATCTAAAATGGCAAACTCTTCTCCCAATTGCAAAAGCAAACTGGTTTTTTAAAAAGAATTTTATTAAAGAAAGGAAATTAAAGTAAGTGCATAATATAAAAGTTATACAGATTCTAAATTAGACACTAAATTAAAAGTTATACCATCTTATACAACCAATAAGCATATAAACAATACAGTTACAATAGCTTTGAGAGTAAAACAAGCAATACATTTGTTTCCTTCGCCTGATAAATAAAACATTTCATATTTGTTTTCCCCAAGCCTAAATACATAACATTTCTCCTTCTCCCTCCCTCCCTCCCTCCCTCCCTCCCTCCCTCTAAGCTTCTGTTTCAATTAGTTTAGCCTAAGTAATCGAAGAAATCCTTCCATTTTCCCCAAATACAAGAACAGCTCTGCTTGTCTGGACACAAAAGCAATCTAGTTGGGCAGAGCGGGCAGGAGTGAGGCATTTCGCACAGGTGCTTGGTGGCCGGGCGGTGATACTGGAGCCGCAGCTCCAGCCTGCCTCCATTGCTCAGCTGTTGGAGGAGTGGGCAGAGCAGCTGTTTGGGGGCGAGGGACCAGCAGCATCAGGCTTTTCCCGCACTTGCAGCTGAGCTTCCCCACCGCCACTCCAGTCTTGCCACGGCCTGCCCCTTCTACAGAGCACTACAGTTGCAGGCTGAGTTGTGGGCAGATTTCGCTGTTTTCCAGAACAAGGTAAACCATGTAGAAACGGCCCAAGTTAGTCTATGCAGAAATAGTGTGTTTTGCAGCCTGTATAGTGTACATGAAAGGAATCTCTAACCAACTGCAGCTTCCCAAAGCATGGACACATAGCAAAGTAATTTCTCTACTATAACCTATATTTATTTAAAGTTTTTATAAGCTCACCTTTCACCTGAATGCTGGAACCCATCAGGATCAATTTGACCTCTCTAGAAAGGATAGGCCCTGATGACATGCATTTTATGATAGTCTAAAGGTCTTTCTTCTTTGTAGCAGTGTAAATCAATGGACCCTCATTGTAAACTGGAGGAATTAAAGTTGGTGTTGATTATGTGTAGAGTGGAACCCGACTTGTATTCTTGCAGAGGGCTTTTATGAATTTTAGAAAGTCAGCTGTTCAATACAGTAATGGAGCCATCAGACTTAATAGCCGTTGTTTATCATTCCCTACAATCTGTTTAAAAGCAGCGCAACTCTCTGAGACACCAGGGACTTAGTAGAGGAGGATTCTTGTTTTTCTAAAACCTATTCCAAAAGTTGACACTTAGTGCTTTTGCTTATTGCATTACTCTTTCATGTCCACCGCCAAAATGCGATTTAGAACAAATTAGTCCTTGGAAGATGGTTTACAGAGAAGCCACAAATGGCCATGATTTCCCTGGGGGTGGAAATATTTTGTGTTAAAATGAAATGAAAGATCAATGTAAATATTGGTCTAAATTCCCTCAGGAAAGAGAACAGTTGTGACACATTCCTCTCCCTATTTCTGAATTTGCTTTCTTGAAGATAATAGGATTCTCCCCCTACACACACACATCATTAAAATGATTTTTTGAATGAATTCTGCCTTATCTATGGGGATTACTAGCAATGACAGCATTTACATTCCGGAGAACTTGACACCTATGCTGAGGTGTGTATTGCCAAGGCTCACAAGTCCACCGTCCTTCACTAGAAAAAGCACACACCACTTTGGAGCTTATAGCAATCAGCCCCAGGTGAGCAGCAATGTGCTCAGTCCCACAGCTAGTCACAACTGTATGACTAGAACTCCTCAAGGAAGCCATTTTAGGGAGAAGCAACAGGCATGGGTGAAGACTGAAGCACGTTGCCTCTCCTACCAGAGCTGTGGGTAGCTTCATTGTGGCCCCTGCCCCTGTTTTCCCTGGCTTCCATCCCTGTGTTCTGCAGGTGAGGGGCTACACCTTTGAATTCTTCCCTGCAAAGAAATACATTGCACTCAGAAAAATTACATTTCAGAGAGCAAGAAACAAGTCAGACTGCTGCTTGGTGACATCATGCTAGAATGAGAAGGGTTTTTTTAAAACAAGATGGAGAAAATTCAAACATGCAAGCTACCATCACCCCAGGAAATAGTGTACGAGTCACTACTTGATTTCCCCAAACGTATATAAACTGGATGTTTTTGCTTTTCTTTTCGCTTTGTCTCAGGTGCTACTGAGTTGCGTAGAACTAATGGCCGTGGTAGCAATGCCACCTATTTTCTGGCTAAGCCGCTATTAAACAGCTGAAGAACTCAACAGATACAGTTTATCTATCTGGTACATTTTTATCCAACCCTTTCTCCAAGAAGCTCAGGGTTGCATTCATGACTACTCTTCTCTGTTCTGTCTTTACAACAATACTACAAGGTAGGCTAGGCTGAGAAAGACTGAGCCACACAGTCAGCCTTTCAGCTTCATGGCAGGGCAGGGATCTAAACTTAGATGCCCCAGATCCTAGCCCAGCACTCTAACCACTACAATACACCGACTTCCATCTCTTCCTGGTATGGGGAGGCTTCACATGTTAAATTTCTGCCTTTGTTACACACACAGACAGGAGTCTAAAATGAAGGACTGGTTACTCCGGCTAGTAGTGAGATGGTTCTATTTGGCAAGATGCTGAAACAAATGGCCTTTTCACCACTTAAAATGATGTTTACCTTTCTTATTCTCTCTCCTTTGTGTTATTATTTTTAATTTTCTGTGTACATTTTAAGTGCCTTACATAATCATAAAATAAAAGTAATCACAGACCTGGGCACGAACCAAAAAAAATTAACGAACCAGCGGATCGTGGTTCAGTGCAGACCACGATCCCGAATTCCCGAAACGCAATGAACATCTCCTCTTGCCGAACCGAACCAGATCGTGGTTCATGGAGGTCAAAGTGGCAAGCAAGAGCTCTGTCCCACTCCACCGCTCGCAGAAAGTGAAACCCAGCCTGGGAGACCATGGCTATTTATAAGCATGGGTCCCATTCAGCAACACAGGAGGTCTGTGTTTGGCCGTCAGAACTGCCTATCAGGGTTTGCAGGGATGAGATTGGAGTGCCCATGGCTACAGAACACCCCCTTCCCCCTCCCTCCCCTGGGTGTCTTCTCCCAACTTGTAACTGCTTTGCAGCTCCGTGGTTGGAAAGAAGCCCTGCTGATCAAGGAAAGCTGGGCTTCCATTAGGGTTTCCAGGGCAACAGAAGGAGGGCAGACAGAGTTCAGGCATTCCCCTGGCTCCGTTGCCAGGGGAATAGATTGCTGGCGCCTGAGTGTCTGGCTTCCCGAACCGCACCCGAACGCAATGAACCAGGCCTGTCCCGACTGCTGGTTCGTTGGCCGTGGCCGATCACGATCCGCTGGGTCATGATCGCGCGATTGCCATTTTCATGGGTTTTTGAGGTTCGTAATGCAGTTCGTGCCCATCTCTAATCACAGAAATACTTCTGTGTAAGTCCAACCTACATGAAGATGAGAATGAAAGAGGTGTTATTTCATAAAGATAATTAAAGGCCTTGTGGACTGGCCAAGACTATTCTCAAACTGTGGAGGAAACAGCCTTATACCAAAAAAGTTGTTCGAAGTATAACTGCAACATATAGGTGTTAGAAAAACTTTATAGATTGTCAGAGATTTGCGACTGTCTGTGGTTCAATGTTGTTTGTACAGTCCAGAATGTGCCAAGTGGCATATTTGTTGGGTGCTTCTGTGCCAGGGGCCTGCTAAAATTGTTCAGAATTGGTATGTATGAGTTTTGGGACAGCTGACAATGATAGGTTACCTTGTTGCCAGGACATCACTGCAAATTGGCCCAAAGAAGGATAGCATCTGATTCCTCTGTTTTAAACGGAGGCATCTACCCCCCGCACATAGCCAATGCTGAGTTAGTCACCAGTAGAGATGGGTACGAACTGGGAAAATTCCAAACTGAGCGGTTTGTGGTTCGTCGCATTTCACAAACCACGAACTTTCACAAACTTGCCCTGGTTTGCTAGGAAACTGATTGACGGGTGCCAGGCTGTTTGCAATGATGAAACGAAATGTGAACCAAACAAACCAGGTTAAAATTCATCACAGTTCATGAGAAATGAGCTCCCGCAAACCACCGGTTCACGAACCATGAACCAGCCCAGCTTGTGATGAACTTCGGTTCATATTTCGGTTTGTGCCCGCCTCTAGTCACCAGTTCTCATCTTGAACTTCTGGAACTTTGTCACTGCCAATTCTGGTTATCAGATCATCTCATTTCCAACAACACCATGATGAAAAGCAAAGAAATAAGGATTTTCTTCTTTGCCCCCTCTCATGCTTCTCTCAATTGGTTTTTTTAAATGTTTTGTCTATTTTTAATCTGGCCTTTCTTTTTTATCTTGAAAGGTTCTTTAAGTCCCCTTTTGATCATTTCTCCCAATGAGAGATATCTCACCAGGTATTTCTTCCTTTGGTGTATATAGTACTGAAATGTCTGCTTTATGTCAAAAGCAGAGAGTTGTGTGTGTGTTTGTGTCTATGAATAGCAGGAGAACCTAAATGCCAGTCATTGTAGAAAGACTGATGTCTATCAACTTCAGTGCATTGGTGGCTAACAGGTCAGGGAAAAGAGTCTGGCTTATTCCTAGGCTTTTAACAGAAGTTGGCAGGTGAAGCTTTGCGTGGGACAGAGCCAAATGTCATTACTGGCTAATTGCTGCCCATGAAACTATTGCTAAAGGACAGATATAAGGGCTGGTTCAAAAGCTGGCAACCTTGTCAGTGGGCTTGTGGCTAACAAGAAGAACCAATTTCAAGGCTCGGCAGACTCAGGTAACAGCTGAGGTACCAAACAATAATGTGTTTTCTTTGAAAAACTTCCACGAGCAGCTAAATACTGAAAGAACCAACTCAGCAGATCTTGGTGCTGCTCCCTGCATGTTGACGCTTACCCACCAGCCCCAGGGGGAAAGCAGTAATGAAGACCACCATTTGCTTGCCTACCTGCTCCCTCTGGGTGGACTTTATGGGCTGAGTTCTCCTCCCATCTAGAGGGTGAGGGCTGGAACAAGAGCAGGCAGCAGCTGCTGAGGCTCTTTGACACTATCTGCCTTCCTAGGGATCTCTGAAGCAGCACCCACTGAGGAGTTTCCTGACACTTATTTGCTTCTTTGACCAAGTATCTCTTTCTGAAAGTAAAGAGCCAGTCTTGGCTTTCCTCCATCTCACTGAAGGTGCTTCAGAAGAATCCAGGAGACATCCCCTTTGAATCTGCAGAGAGCCCCCTTCAGAGACATCTGCTTCATTGTAGAAGGATGGTTGGCTTGACACCTCTCCACATTTCATAATTGGCCCAGTGTCCCATTGCAGCCATTTTGTAGGGATATAATGCCCACCCCGATCACAAAATTCCACAGGCTGAACAAGATTAGGGACTCCAGGACTAGGGGCTGTGCTAACAGTCAGGATGAGGGGGGGAGTAGATTATGCTCACTGGAGTGGGGCAGCAAAGGCATTTTGCCCAGAACCTGCCTTGTCGTAGCATGTTAAGCTGAAGCTGTTCATTGTATGATGATGTAGCCATCAGCAAAGCTGCACCAGCTGACCTCTGATGGCATAAAGCCATTGAAGAGCCTCTAATCAGTGGCAACCTGAATTTATAAACTCCTCCCTTTCCATCTGCAATGTTCCTTCCGATTTCATGCATTCTTCCTCCCTGAACAAAAATGCTAGAGATTCATTTCTTACTCTTTAGAACTCCAATGCTCAAAATTTGCACAGGATGCAAAGATGTCTTATTTACATTTAGCATCTTGAACAAATGTACGTACAAAACTGCTGATCTTTGCAAATTAAAATGGCTGTGAACAAACATGGATAAATAATGCATTAGGCCACTCAAGCTATAGATATTTTCAAAGAGCTAAAATAATGCAAATGTTACTGTTTCCTCCTCTCACCACCATCACCTCAGGAATATTTGTTAGCTGTCTGATATTTGGGTTATATCCTCAGATCAGCTTCTTTGCCTTCTGTTCTCAGAGCTAAATTAGATACGACAGTGGCAAATCCATGTGTATAAACTTGGATCTGCTACATCCACATGGAAGGTGGGGCGGATGGGGGTCTGTTTTTAAAAACAAAAGAGCATATGGGTGAGGACCTGAGCACAGAATCATACCTCCCACAAACACACGCAGTTTATTTCAAAAACAGCCCATACAAGGGCTTTCTCTGTGGTGGCCCCTATCCTGCGGAATGGCCTGCCTGAGGAGGTCAGCAGAGTCCCCCCCTCTCCTGACTTTCCGCAAATGATGCAAAACCGAATTATTCCAAAAGGATTTTTACTCAAATGGGAGGGCTGTATTGTAGGGAAGATGCTTCACTAATGAGTTAGGGACCATAGACTTCATCACTATATTGCCTTACATATTATCTGCTGCTTTAAATATGTACTCCTATGTACCACCTGTGCTCCATGTTGTCTAATGTCAGGCCTAGAACTGATGATGTTCTGTTTCAGTGTTTTTTCTACTCTGTATTGAATTTTTGCTAATGCTATGTCTTTAAAACTTACATCTATTGACCCTATGGCATTGTTTATGGAAATGTCACTACTATATTGAAATGTACTCGATACTGATTGTACTAATCTCATACTGTGTAATCCGCCTTGAGTCTCAGTGAGAAAGGTGGACTATAAATAAATAAATAAATAATTTCCCAGAGGTCTAATAGAGGAAGTGTGGGTGGCGAGGGAAATGGCCTTCTGAGGACAAACTACTGGGGAATAAATGAGAATGGGGGTTCCTTGCCTGTTCTTTTGTTCCTTATATTAGACTCTTCCAATCCACTTTTAATATAATGGTAGCAGACGATGTAAATGCCATGTTTAAAGCCATGGATCTGCTTCTGACATATCTGTTTTGGCCCCCTTAGTCCTTTCTGGGAAGACAAAATGTGCTGTTAACTCTTTAAAAATAGATCCTGATACAATGCAAACTATGCACCTTGTAATTTAACATGAGAAGCACCCCTTGCTGCAAATATATAACATGCTTGTCTTAAACTCTGCTCCAGAAAGCAGAAGTGGTCCTCTGAGCATGGACAGAGTGTCTTCTTTTCTGCCAAGAAGCAGCTTTTAAAAAACAATTGAGCGCTTGGACCTACAAAGATCTGCCAGCACATCGGCATGGATGGAGTGCTGCTTTCTCATCTCTCCCTTTCTGCAGCAGTCCCCTAAGACCTCTCCAAGTTGCTCCTAGGGAGTGGTGGTAACCCTGTAAAAATTGCACGGAAGAAACAGTCAGTGGTAATTACCCCCTTAATAGTGGAAACGTCCTTCTGTTTGCACAGGAGCAGGTTTTGATGGGCACATAGTGCTGGCCCTGTGGCACTACCAGTATCATAGATGCTGCTTAAATCAGGTTCCTTCTGGCTGCCAACGGCCCTTAGAGAAGTGGCCCATCAGAAACTTTCCTGGCAAGTTAAAGGTCCAATCCAGCCATGGTATATGACCAGAAGCATTCAATTGTCGTCTCACATGTTCAGAGAGCAGCGATTGAAAATTTACTAAACTCCAGTGAATCTTGGCTCAGATTAAGCCTGGATGATATGAAAAAAGTGGCCTTCAGCTCTTCAAGGAATCAAGGCAGGATAACAACAGTAGCAGACTTAAATGTGCATCTGTTACGACTGTTTGCTGGTGTGACCAGCTCCACAGTCAGCACTTTGTTAAATGACTTTCCTGAGCTACGGTCTTCTTTGAGGGTAACTTGTACTGCAGTATCTGAAACTACAGCATTTTGCCGGCTCTGTTTGCTATTCAACTCACTCAAGGGAGCTAAGTAAACACATACATCAATTACAGCAGAAACTGACCTTAGTAGCAAAACACAACACGCGAGGAACTCTGAAACGGACGCTGTAAGCAATAAGTGGAGCAGAGCTTGGGGAAGACACGGAGCTGTAGCCTGAAAGATATTCATCTTTGCAAAGATAAAATGATGACATTAGCTGATGCTAGGGATTTTTTTTAAAAAAACTAAAACCTAGAAACCTTTTTCCTACAGAGGACTCTCTTGAGACAGCTGATCATATTTTTATAGGTCATCCAAATTGCTCAGAATTTAGCAGTTTGAGGACTGCAGCCTTGGGATCCTCATCCAGATATAATTCTATGCAGCTTGGCAAAGAGAATTGAAGAGAAGTGAGTGAGTAGGAACTGTTAAGAAAATAGGTCTCGGAAAGGCTTGGGGAGTGATTACATGAAATACGAAATGTGAAGTGGGTTGGGGGAAACTCCAACCCAACTCTCGTTTGGCGTGTGACTGCACTCACCTTCAAAATGGCAGGGATGGGGTCCTCCTGAGCATGTGCACAGAGCAGAGGAGACTTCATTGGTTCCTGTTTTTCACCCATACTTTTGCATATAGAATGGGATGTGCATTCATCTTGCTGCTGGAGACGTGTCTCGTGGCAAAACTTGCTTCTTCGGCAGTAAGACAAACAGCTTGCCTCCCATGACTCTCTTCTATCTGCACAAGTGTGCTGCGTGGAAATCAAGGACAGAGAAGCCGCTGCTGTTTTGCACACATGCTTGGGAGCCCATTCCCCCCCGCCCCCGCATTTTGAAGGTGAGTGTGATCACACGTTAAATGTGAGTTGGGTTGCAGTTTTCCCAACTCATCTTGCATTTAGTGTCTCTTGTAATCAGACCCTTGGAAAGGGAAGACATAGGCTTTAGTTTGGCGAAAGCAGGGCTATTTTTACTAGGAAAAAAGGTGGTGGAACTCTCAAGAGGGAAATGAGGGAGAAACACACGGGCCCCCTTTCAAAATGGCCATTTCCTCCAGGGGAACTGATCTCTGTCTGGAGATCAGGGGGCGGGACCACTGGGCACAAGAGGTGCCGGAACTCCGTTCCACTGCTTTCCTGCTGAAAAAAAGCCCTGGGTGAAAGCATGGCATAAATGCCAGAGTTCGGCTCTTGTGGCCCTTTCTGATATGCCCAGGATAATGCTAATCACCACTTTGGGGTCAGAAAGGAATTTTCCTCCAGAGAGCCAGTTTTGTGTAGTGGTTAAGAGCGCAGGACTCTAATCTGGAGAACTGGGTTTGATTCCCCACTCCTCCTCTTGAAGCCAGCTGGGTGACCTTGGGTCAGTCACAATTCTCTCAGCCCCTCCCACCTCACAGGGTGTTTTGTTGTGGGGATAAAAATAACATACTTTGTAAACCACTCTGACTGGGTGTTAAGTTGTCCTGAAGGGCGGTATATAAATCAAATGTTGTTGTTGTTGTTGTTATCTGATTGGCCAGCAATCCTGGAGGGGTTTTTGCCTCTCTCTGGGCAATAAGTAAGGTGTCACTGGGGTAGTGGAAATTACATGCATTGTGCAGGGGTTGGACTAGATGGCCTTTGGGGTTCCTACTAGCTCTATGATTCTACTATTCTAAGTGTATCTCTGTGGAATTTCTCCTGAGTGCCCTTTTTTCTCCTGCAGGGCCTGGAATGCCTTTTGGTTTACAGAGGAACCTGGGGTGATAAACTGATTGGGTAGACTGTTACAGTGCACGTGGAAGAAAACTCATAGTGAATGGAATCTAACAGGGATGAGAGCGCATTATTGTGCCTAATCCAAGGCAACCATGATAGTAAAGCACGCTTGCTTCTCTGCTACCATTGCATCCACGCAGTGCCATCCAGTGGACATTTTCTGGCCTGTGAGGATCTGAGGAGGTTTTCTGGAAGGCCTGCAGGACTGCTCCGACCCTTTTCGCATGCATTTTACAGATCAAACCACTTGCGCCTGCTGTAGCTTAGTCCCTTATACAAGGGTTCTATAACCCACTTCGGCTTCTGAAGGCAGAGGGGTTTTTTAAGGTCTCATAACCTTAAGGTTAAAACACTGCCCTCCCACAGTTAATGAAGTTTTAATCCAGATTCTTCCCAACCTGTTGTGCTCCATTGTTTTGTTATATTTTATCGTTAAGGTGTGTGAAACCATGAAAAAAATTCATTGGCCTCCAGAAGCCAAAACACATCAAAGAGCCACTAGCTCCATGGAAGAATTTCAGTTGGTGAATCCTGATAAAGTGGACGAGCGGCTTAGAAGGGCACGGCCCACCAAGTCTTACGTCAGCCCTTGCCCTTCATGGCTGTGTGTCAAGCTGGGCTGGTTTGGTCAAATGGACCCAAGTTGCTCTTCAGGAAAATATAGTTCCAGGTGCTTTAGAAGAGGCAGTTGTGTGATCTTTGGTGAAGAATATTGGGTTTTAGTTAAGGTACGTTAACTAATCAAACTGCACGCAGAAAGCTCTCATCCAAGTTAGAGAACCAATAACTGTTTATTTATCTAAAGAAATATATTTCCATAAGTTTAGTGGAGAGAAAGAACTAGTAACTGATCTAACTAGCTAGGATGGCTTTAGATAGAAAGTTGGCCATCTCTCTCTCAGGAGGAGACACCATGCTGCCTCTCCTGGTGCATGCAGGAGAGGAGAGAGAGAGAAGGGAAGGAAGGAAGTTCCCCTGGCAGGAAGGAGACTTGTAGCAGCCCATCTATCTAACTGACTCTATGGTTGTTGCCTTCCTTCTTCTCTGCTGGCAGTCCTAAAGGCCTGAGCAAGAGGCAGCGCCAGTCCCTTCTTCTAACAAGGAAGGTATCTCTGGACCTGAGTAGTAGTCAATATTCTATTCTTGGGCAAGGTGCTTGTGGGGACAGTGGCTGGCTATGCAGCTTCAGACAGTCTCGGAGGAGACAGATTACGTAGAACCGTTTCAATCTGGATTCAAGTCTAGGTTTTGTATACAAACACCTCTGGTCATGTTGACCAATGATCATGGCTGACAGGGTGACTGGGAATGGGTGCCTGTTGATTCTCCTGGACCTGTTCTAGGCTTTCAGTACTATCAGCCATGGCATCTTTCTGGAGAGGCTGGACTGGGAACGTGTGGGGAAGTGCTGTGATTTGGTGGCTCCGCTCTTGCTTGACTGGCCAATTTCAGAAGGTACCACTGAGGGATTACTGTTCAGCCACATGGCATTTATGCTATGGTGTCCCACAGGGATCTATCTTGACCCCCCATGCTAACTTAATATCCACAGATTGTCCAGGAGTTTGGAGTGAGGTAAATGACACGCAGGTCTAATAGCTGAGCCAGGTGGGTCTGTGGAAATCCTGAATAAGTGCCTAGAGAAGGTAATGGGATGACTGTTCATCTGTTTTGAGGCACAATTCAGAGCTCAGATTTTCACTTTTATGGCCTTAACAGGCTTGGGCTCAAAATCTTGAAGGACTGACTCTTCCTGTGTTGTTCAGCCTGCCTGTTGAAATCCTTTTCTCAAAGCCTGCTCTCTGTACCTCACCTACAGAGGTAAGGCAGGAGGCAACAGGAGACATGGCTGTTTCAGTGCTGGAACCTTGCCTTTGGGATGCCTTCCGCCTTTAGATTTGCTTGGCACCTACTTTACTTGTTTTCAGGTGCCTTACCAAAACATTTCTGTTTACCAAGGTTTTTAACTAATGGGCTCAATCTTTTTTTTAATGGTCATCACCTAGCCTGAGGCAGATTTCATCAATGTCATTTTAGACTGCTCCATTTCCTGTGTCTTTTTTTGCCTGAGTGTGCTTTAATTGGAGGTTGTTATTGGTATGGTTTTTCAAACTTATTTTAATTTTTTAAAATTTGTTATTTTTAGTCTGCCTTTCTCATCAAGACTCGTGGTGGATTACATAGCGAGTACAGTCAATTTCAAGGGAATTCCAATAAACAACGTTATAGGGTATATAAATGCAAGTTTGCCAGATTTAAAACAAACAGTTGAAGAAATGTTGTCATATGACAACAGCAGCGAGACTGTTATATGCTCAAAAATGGAAAGTTTCAATATTACCTACTGTAGAAGAGTGGTTGGAAAAATGATGGACTATGCTGATATGGCTAAACTGATGTCTTTGATCAGGGAAAAGACATTAAATATTTGGATACCTGGAAGTCCCTTATAGATTTTTTGTGTGAAACAGAAATGAATAAATGGTCTGTGCTTTCAAAGATTAGGGACAGGGAAAGAATTTTTAGATGGAAAGGAAAAGTATTCATTAATGGCAATTTTAGAGTGAGAGCCAAAACACAGGAGAAGAAATACCCAGGTTCAGCACATGTTCTCTTACCTCAAGGTTTGCCGGGATCTGTAGGCATCCTGGAAGCTTAAAGTTTAGCATTTACAGAGCAGCAGGAAGGGAAATACAGGCGCCTGTATTTCCCTTCCCCTTCCTGCTGCTCTGTAAATGCTAAACTTTAAGCTGCCAAGACACCTACACTTCCCAACAAACCTTGAGGTAAGAGAACAAGTTTAGCATTTACAGAGCAGCAGGAAGGGGAAGGGAAATACAGGCGCCTGTATTTCCCTTCCTGCTGCTCTGTAAATGCTAAACTTTAAGCTTCCAGGATGCCTACAGATCCCGGCAAACCTTGAGGTAAGAGAACACGTGCTGAACCTAGGTTTTTCTTCTCGTGTGTTTTGGCTCTGAGTGCATAATATATAATATTTGTATACCTTTTCAAAGAGAAAATTGGCATATTCCTATTTATATAAGTATTTTTCCTTTGTCCTTTTTGTTCTTTTTGTTCTTTTTTCTGATCTCTTTGATCTTTTGAATTATGACCTTTTTTCTTTTGTAGTTTCTTTTAAGCAATTCTAAGACTGACATATTAAATAACACAGAACAGTACCCAGTAGGATCATACTTAAAGCAACATAGTAGCACATGACAGTAAAGTCTATGGTCCCTATCTCTTTACTGATGCATCTCTTTAAGACTACTTCCTTACAATACAGCCTTCCTGTTTGAGTAAAAAGTCCTTCTGAATAATTTGTGGAAAGTCGGGAGAATGGGAGCTTTCCTGATCTCTTCAAATAGGCTGTTCCATAAAGTGGAGGCCACCACAAAGAATATATATGTACAGGCAGCTGTTGATTTTGCCCATGTGCATGGTGGCGCCTGCAGAAGGCCTTTTTCAGTTGAGCAAGGCTGCTATGGTGGAACACAGGGAGAGAGAGTGTTCCATACATATGCCGGACTACGGCCATGAAGAACTTTGCATGTGATAGGCAATACTTTGAACTGAGCCTGGTAAGTGATAGGTAGCAAGTACCTATCGCTTACCAGATTGAAGAATAAGAGTAATGTTCATGCTCTTCCTAGCTCCTGATAATAACCAAGCATTCTGCACCAACTGGAGGCTCCAAGTTAACTTAGAGCGGAGATGTACAGAGTGCATTCCAGTAGTCAAGTCTTGATGTTACCACGGCATGGGTCCAGGTGGCCAGACCAGCTGTGTCAAGATAGGGGACCATCTTCCAGGCTAGACTGAGGTTGTAGAAGGCATTTTTGAAGCTGGCTTAGATTGTTTTTTGGATATGTTTTTATTGAGTGCTTGGTTTTGTTTTATTGTTTTAGGTGCCTCGATCAGTTCTGGAGAGACAGCATCTGAATTTTCTAAATAATAAATATTCTAAATACATTAAATAGATGGATCTACAAAGAGATCTAAATATCATAGAACTTAAAAACATCATCAATAGATATTACTGTTACCACTGGTCCCACCTGTATGATTTGATACATTTTTGTTTGAAAACCGTTTGCTACTAATGTAATATAACTGCTCTTTAGTAAAGTCTTTAAAAAATTTTAATTCTTTTCAAAAGGTTTTAAAAAATTGTCTCTCTTTTACAGCTGTATGGAGAAATATGCCATCTATGGTGAACTTTTTTAAAAAATATCAACTCTTCCCGTGGTCCCGTTCTTCAGCCTTTAACAACTGCTTGACTTGCAGAAATGTAAGTGAAGCCTTCGCTATCCATTTATTTCTATGCAAAGAAACATTTCACATGTTCCGTTTCAGTCTGTCGGGTTGCCATGAGGCACAGGAGCACAGAGAGTAGGAGAGATGCTAGACTCCGCTGCATTCAGTTTTTGCGGTATAGCTCTTAGAGCTTTAGCATTGGCGGTTCCAAATTTTGAAAGAAAATGAGTTAGTGGGTCAGTAGGTGGCAGTCCTCCATCTGGCTTGCTGCCGACCTGAGGTTTCCAAAAAGTTAGAGAATGACTCTTCTTTAAAATACTATCCTTTATACAAGATAGAGCAGACTGGCCTTATTTCGGAATGTCGCGATCCAAAAGAGCGCAACAGTCTCCGGTGTTCCTTATGAAATTTTTGACATAGTGAACCCATAACAAAGATAATGCTGAAATGAAATTTCACTGTGAAATCTGGAATAATGTATTCAAAAGTACCTTTGACCCCATATTTATTGATATAAAATACCTGTATCCCAAATCTCAGTGAAAATGTTCTCCGGGTAGCTTATAAAATTAAAATCCTACAACAGCAAGACCGTCACTTGTAAAATTAAAAGCTAACAACATAAAAGCAGAGAGAGAGAGAGAGAAATAATACAAATAAAAACTATTCCAATCAATATGTACCATATAACCAGGACTCATTTCGAAGGGGAACGCACAGAAACACAGTTCCAGCAGTTCCCCAAAGAGGTCACATGTCAGGTGGCCCCGCCCACCTGACTCGTGGCCATTTTGGGCCTGTTTCAGCCTGGATTGGGGCCAAAATGGCCCGGATCGGGCCTCTGATGGGTGGTGGATCACTCTCCCACTCAGCAGCAGCCCGATGCTGACCATTTTGGACCCCTTTTCAGCCATTTTCTGCCCCTTTTTGCCATTTTGGGCCCAATTTCGGCCCTGAATGGCCAGGATTGGGTCCAAAACAGCCAGAATAGGTGATGTCAGAGGGTGTGGCATATGCAAATCAGCTATGCTAATGACACACTTTCAGGGATGTCAAGGGGTGTGGCATATGCTAATGAGTTATGCTAATGAGTTCCTCCAGCTCTTCTTCTACGAAATGACTCCTGCGTATAACCCAAAGCCATAAACAGCCTCTAGCACCAAAAAAACATAGCAAGCACAGAGCACAAAGCCAAAAAAATTTCAGGCATGGAAAAGCAGGATAACAGTCAAGGAGAGACAGCCCAAGAAAAAGAAAATGCCTTTGCCTGGTGTCTAAAAACCATTTGGCACCAAACAAGCTTCTACGGGAAAGGAGGCCTCTCACCTTTGAATGCAGTATTTGTCATCATGTATCAGCAATGCCCTTCTGTTCTCTGCACAGGACAGTTCCTATGTAAAAAAAATATACAAATCTGACATTAAATGTGCAATATTTAGAAATGACTGGGAGAATATTTCAATGGCCTTGGACATTGTTTCTGATCCAGAAGTCACAATTATTCTCCAAAAGAGCGGCAAAGGGAGACCCCGGCATGAAACTGCTTATTATATTAACAGGTTTCACGCTGCCTTCTTCACCACCCCCCTATGTTGAACCAGGACTTGGGATTTTTATCTCACTATCGTTAACTCTTTTTGCAAAACATGGAACTATCCAACAATTACAGGCGTTCATAACTAGTGGGTGATCTCTGCATTGTTCTTAATTAGTTTTAAATCATTACATTTTCCTCTGTACTTGGTCCCTTGAACTCTGCTATTTGTTTGTTTTGTAATCAATGCTCAATGTACTCAATGTTCTCAATGTTTTGTACTCAAGGCGAGGATCCGCCTATCACATTTGGAAAGAGGGGCTCTTGTTCATGAGAATTCAGAGTGGAATAAAATTGGGTTAATTGTTAAGGTGACACGAGACTCTTGCTTACTGTTGCAGTTTATCCATAACAGTGGGGAAATCAAGAGAGTGAGGGGAGGCATCTATCAACTGCCAACTACCCTGTGGGAGGGGGAAGGAAAGCAATGGGCTACATTCAATAATTAGTATTTGTTAGTTGTGGTCGGTTTTTCTTTTGGGAAAAGGTGGGATATAAATTAATAAAGGGTAGCAAGACAGTGGCCGTTTTCACACTGCTTACCAGCCATGAAACATCGCGCCAAGCTCCCAGAACGACAGCGTCTTCCTGGCACGATTTCGCACGAGAGTTCTTGTGTGAAATACGCCAGGAAGACGCTATCGTTCTGGGAGCTTGGCGCGATGTTCCGTGGCCGGTAAGCAGTGTGAAAACGGCCAGTTACAAGCAAATGCAGCTGTATACACACATGCTTGGCTGCATTTGGAGATGAGGAAATATGCCATTTTACGAGTCAATTCCACTCCTTCCATGCAGCAAACTTTTACTTCTGCATTCATCTTACCACAGCTTTGGCTCCTTCCACATGGTGGATTAACCTGTACCCCTGACTCTCAAACAAGAGTGGGGATTTTGGGGCACCCACATGACATCATTCTCTATCTGTGTTCCTCCCATCACCTTTGGTGGTTTCCTAGGGTTTACTCCAATGTTTCCAAAACCTGGTTTGCTCCCATCTTTGTGGACACCAAAAAAGAAGAGAACACCCACAATAAATGCTTCATAGGGAATAGACATTTCACTTCAACAACACTTAAAGAGCAATAAAAGAATTACAATTTGTAATTGTGGATCTGTAAGTGTTTATATAAGGTGCAAGTGCAAAATATCAATTAAATTCACAACATCCCATTACATTTCATAACATCCAGTAACTATATAAAAACATAACATCTGTTTCTGGCTTCCATTTCCATCTTTCTGGACACATCAGAGTCAAAACAGATTTCCCTACAACGTGGATGGGAACATCCACATTTTCAAAACTTGTCGCCTATATACAGCACCATTTCACTTCCCAATCCCATTGTAATGGCCATCCTCCCTCCCCAGCAGGCTTTTTGCTGGATTTGGCTTTTCTAGACAAAATGATTGAAGGAGCAGTAACGGAACAGATAAATTAATCATTAAGTAGGCCCCAGAAACCTAATTAAAGGATTCCATGTTTGGGCCATTAGCAGAGTCTATCATGGGGCATAGGAAGCATGATTATAGGTGGTTGTGAGCTCGTTCTGCTGGCTGGTGTGTGTGCAGGAGAGAAAATAATAAATCATACACTTGCTTTATATTTAGAAAAGAAAGAAGAGTTCTTTATTGTAGGAACTCCATACTCTGATAGGAAAGGAGGAGAGACAGATCCGAACTACCTATCTAGTCTGAGGATGCACATGGATGCTAGGACAAGGCCTACATCCATGCTGCCAAGATGGAGGGAGGAGTAGAGAGAGGGAGATGTTGCCTGGAACAATGACAGGAAGTGAGAAGGAGGAAGTCCAGAGGAGGAAATCCTAAGAATAGCAATCTACATATCAAAGGACAGTCAGAGCAGTAAACAGAGTGCCCTGACCTCTCTATCTTTCTAACTCTTTGGTTTGTCCCCCTCTGAAACCTGAGGAAAGGGACAGCGCTGAACCCTTCTCTTCCAACAAACAACTCCAAGCCTTCTTGGATAATTGATTTCCTCTGGGCCCTTTTCAGTCTAGTTTCAGGCTGGACTTTCCGATGCAGATGACTCTGGGGACTTTACTTGAGAGACTTCCATTTGAATGTTGACAAGGGCTATGTGATTTTTTCTATTACTCCTACTGGAGCTGTCTGCAGCTTTTGATATGGTAGATCATACCATCCAGTTGAGGTATATGGATACAGAAGCAGGTATCAAGTACCTAGGACTGGTTTAAATTGTTCCTCATGGATGGGACACAAAAATTTGCTGTTGGAGACTGGCTGTCTTCAGTGGGGGAAGGTTGGTGTCGTATAGTGGTTAGGGTGTCGGACTAAGACCTGGGATGAGAAGTTTTCAATCTCTTGCTCAAACATGGAAGCCTACCAGGTAACCTTGGGCTCATCACAGTCTCTCAGCTTAACCAATCCTCACAATGTTGTTGACATTGTGGGGATTACGTGGAGGAGGAGTTGGGAGCCATGGGAAAAGCAGCTTTGAGTCCCTGATCATGGAGAAAAGTGGGATATAAATAATATTTTTTTTAAAAAAAGCATAAGTCTTGTGGGGTTCCACCAAGCACACTATGTTATTTAACTTCTATATAAAGTCTTCAGAAGAAATCATTCATAGTTTTGGCACTGGATGTCATCCATTTGCCATTGGCATCCAGCTCTACATCTCTCTAGCCAAATCCCCTGGTAATTGGGGAGAGGTCTTGAGTAGAGATGGGCACGAATCAGATAAAAACCGAACCATGTGGTTCATGGTTCGTCAAATTTCACAAACCATGAACCATGCACTTTCATGAACCTGCCCCTGGTTCGCGAATCGGTTTCTTTGGTTCATGAAAACGTCACATCCAGGTCAGAAAATAATCACTCCCGGGCCAGCAGAAGTTCACTTCCAGGTCAGCAGAAGGTCTGCAGGAAGTCCATCCCCTATGGCCTAGGAAACCGATTGATTGGCACCAAGCTGTCTGCAGTGACAAACCAAAAGATGAACCAAACGAACCAGCCTAAAAGTTCGTGGCGGTTCGTCAGAAATGGGATCTGACGAATAGTGGTTCACAAACCACGAACTGACCTGGTTCGTGCTTAATTTTGGTTCGTATTTCGGTTCGTGCCCATGTCTAGTCTTGAGCCACTGCCTGACTGCTGAGGTCAAATGGCGGAAAGCAAACAAACAGAACTGAATCCAGACAAGATGGAAGTGATGCTAGTTGGAAAGGTGGTGATCTTGAAGGACACTGTGCTTCCTACTTTCAGGAGGTTCAGCCGACCCTTGCTGACTCAGGCAAGAGCTTAGGGATTATACTGGATCCAACACTGCTGCTGGAAAAGCAAGTTAATGCAGCTGCAAAAAACACTTTATCCCACCTCAGTCTAGCTCGCAAGATGGCCCCTTACCTTGACACAGCTGCTCTGGCCACCTGGATCCACATCACAGTAACATCAAGACTAGTCTACTGTAATGCACACTATGTAAGTCTTCCCTCACAGTCAACTCAGAAACTCTAGTTGGTGCAGAATGCAGCAGCTTAGTTTTCCTCAGGGGCTTGGTGGAACATGCATATTTCTCCCATTCTGCAGTCACTCTATTGGCTGTCCATCAGTTACTGGGTTCAATTCAAGTTATTGGCTATCACATACAAAGCCCTTCATGGTCTTGGTCCCTCTTATCTGTGGGACTCCCTTTCTCCCTATGTTCTACCATGACAGCTTTGCACATCTGAGCTAGACTTGCTGAAAGTACCACCCTGCAAGCTAGCAGAATCAGCAACTCCTTGTACATATGCATTCTCTGTGGTACCCCCACCTTATGGAGGTTGGGAAGGTTCCCACTCTCCTGGCTTTCTGCAAACTATGCAAAACCGAATTATTCAGGAGGGCTTTTTTATATAAGCAGTAGGGCTGTACTGTAATGAAATGGTTCAAAAAGATGCTTTGGGAAAGGGACTGTGGACTATACTACTGGGTATCACGTACGGACTTTTGCAGTAGGTATGCACCTACTATGTAATGTCTGCATCCTTTATGCTTTGTATCAGATCTGATCCAGACTTCTGCTGATTTTCAGTTTTGGCAATCCAAATCCTATTGCATTGTTTATTGGATATCCCATCTTGTTGATCATATTGACTTACATGGTGTAATCCAGCTTGACTCTGTGAGAAAGGCAGTCTACAAATGATGTTAATAAAATTAATCAATAAGGGGAAAGAATGGAGAATTGCTTGGTAAGGACACTCTGCTGCCACTACAAATGCCTCGGTGAATTTAGTGCTCATAAGTTCACAACAGGCATTTGCCCCATGTAGAAACAGCTTTGAAAGAGCCATCTGATTTCTAAAAAATCTTATCAAAAATGAATCCTTCCCCTCTCCTGGCCTATTTATACACAATCAGTTCCTTTTCCCAGTTAGCTACTCTGCCCAAAGCTAGCAAATTTGAGCACATGTACTCCAAAGATTCATGCCCATGAACAGAAGAAGAAAACAATGCTGTTGCTTGATAATCTTTAAAATCTTGGTATTATCCTAAAATGGAAAGGGCGGGGGCAGATTAGAACATTTGCAGTAAAATACAAACAATGGTGAGATTTTCTCTTATGACAGTTCAAGATAAGAAGCATCTCCTCTGGAGGCAAAAAACATTCGCTTAGGGCAAGCTACGTGTCCAGAAACACGTTCCCTTCCACCCTGGCAAATATCAGAGCTAAAGCAATGCTTCCCACTATCCTTTAAGTTGGAAAGCTGCTTTGCCATTTATAACACTGCACGGCGTTCCCCTGCGGCTTCTGATTGGGTGGTATTTTAGACTCTGAAGGAAAGATTTCTAGGTTAATAACTGCAGCGTTGCTGTATTATACTGGCGGGCAGAACACCGTTGACAAGATAAACTGTACAGAACTCTGTGTGAATGAGCTGATGCTTCCGCATCCTTTCTTGGTGGAGCTATTAACCAATTGAAATGGAGTTAATTAATACACACACAATCTATGCAACAGCAGGCTTAAAGCATAAGTTCAGGAGGCCCAGCAGAATCTTATAACATGCCGCCACACACAAGGACGCATACAATCATAAACGTCTAATATCCTAATAACAGGCTTGCAGTTGGACTGGACTCCACTAAAGCCTACCATCTTGCCATCCTGGACAACAAATAGATTTTTTAAAAAAACCTACCCTTCCTCCAAGGAGTATAGAGCAATGCCCATGGTGCCTTCCCTCCATTTCATCCTCACAACCCTGGGAGGTGGGTTACGCTGAGAGTATGTGCTTAGCCCAAGTAGGGCTGTCTGTTCTGGCTTGGGAAATTCTTTGGGGACACGCCTGGAGTAGGCAGAGTTTATGGAGGGGGTGCCCAGGGGAGATGTAATACCATAGATTCACCCTCCAATGCTGCCACTTCCTCAAGGGGAACGGGGAAAGTAAAGAGTGATAGTTAACAGACTAAAGATTCCTAGACCTTTCTCTGGATTCTGGGTGTATAGAGGGAAGGCATTCTGCATATATCCAAAGGAACTAATTACGATCTTGTCTATTTCAAATCTAGAACCGTATTTGAACATCATGCCATTCTTATTTGATTGTTTATGTATTCACTTGGCTGTTTACACAATCACGTACTAATTTTTTGTTCTGTAAACAAAATTGTTTACTTGTATCTTTTTCTTCTGAAAAACGTAAAAGTGGGCACTACTGTTAAAGGATAAAGGGTGCTTTTTTGTTTTGTCCATAAAGTACAAGTTAAATTAAGTGCGTAAACGTCTCCCCATAAGGCACACCGGAGAACTTAGCAACAAAGGCCTCTTCAAGTCTCGGCCCAGTGCCTGTTTCTTTTCTCACTGTAGGGTTTTGCCTGTTTCCCCAAGGGGTAGACAGTGTTTCAGAGACAAATGGTCCTCTGAAGTTTTATTTGCACTTTACAAAGCTAATTTGGGACTTGTTCCCAGTTTTGTGGTTTCAGGTGAAAAATAAAACATGAAAGCGGCTTTTCTACTTCTGAGGTAAGTGTAGCTGGCAGTTGACTGGGCCGGAGCAACATTACAGCTCTTTTATTTGCCATTTATTCTTCAACTAAATGATTCTCTTTGTGGGTGGCCAAACCTAAAACGCTACCATGTGCCTCTCACATACCTGAATGTTACGAGGGATGAAAGAGTTGCCAATGCTCAGAGCTCTCTGATGCTTTCAATTATGTCCTTGAGTCTTGGGGCCCCTGAGAGGTTAATGTGTTGATTTATTCGTCCCATTCGGAACCCTTCCTTTCCTGAAAGGGACTTAGGGCAGGATACGTGGGGTTGTCCCCATTCCACGATGGATGGATTACTCATGCTTAACAGCAAACACAACACATGCCATTGCCACTAGATTATGCCTCAGCTGGTATTAAGCTACACAATGCCTGCAAACAGGTTTAACTGCTGGTTTGCTATTGGTGGTATTTGCCACTCCCCATTGGTTAGATTTTCCTCTGATGCTTTGTACGCATGAGTGAACAATGTGTAAAAGGCTCCCCCGGGCATTTGGTTATGCACTTGAACAGTGCGGTCCTATGCAGAGTTAGTCCAGTATAAGCCCATTGATTTTTATAATAACAACAATAACATTCAATTTATATACCGCCGTTCAGGACAACATAATGCCCACTCAGAAAGGTTTACAAAGTGTGTTATTATTATCCTCACGACAATCACTCTGTGAGGTGGGTGGGGCTGAGAGAGCTCTGAGAAGCTGTGACTGACCCAAGGTCACCCAGCTGGCTTTAAGCAGAGGAGTGGGGAATCAAACCCAGTTCTCCAGATTAGAGTCCTGCCGCTCTTAACCATTATGACAAACTGGGACTCTAATGGGCTTAACCTGGAATAAGTACATATGTTTGCACTGTTAATAATAATACTAAGAAGAAGAAGAAGAAGAAGAAGAAGAAGAAGAAGAAGAAGAAGAAGAAGAAGAAGAAGAAGAAGAACAGCAGCAACAACAACAACAACAACATTTGATTTATATACTGCCCTTCAGGACAACTTAATGCCCACTCAGAGCGGTTTACAAAGTATGCCATTATTATCCCCACAACAAAACACCCTGTGAGGTGGGTGGGGCTGAGAGAGTTCCAGAGAACTGTGACTGTCCCAAGGTCACCCAGCTGGCTTCAAGCGGAGGAGTGGGGAATCAAACCCGGCTCTCCAGATTAGAGTCCTGCCACTCTTACACCAAACTGGCTCTCAGAACATGTTTGAGAGATTTTGCCAGCAAACTTTGCAAAGGCATCAGAAGGGATAATTAGTTTGTGTGGATTTAGAGGTTATGACTTCAGGGTCAGCAAGTGCCAAGCTACTTTGAACAGCTGAGCTGGACATGAATTAGCTGGTGCAGTGATACCAGTGAAGCAAGATTTCTTTGCAGCTTCCAACCGCTACTGCCTTATAGTTCTTCCAATAAGCTCTATAGATGGGGTTGCCAGGTCCAGGTTAGGAAATTCCTGGAGATTTGGGGGGTGGAGACAGGAGAGGATGGAGTTTAGGAAGGGGAGGGACCTCAGCAGGGTATAATGCTGTAGGATGCACCCCTCAAAGCAGCCATTTTCTCTAGGGGAACTGATCTCTGGTCTGGAGAGCGGTTTTAATTCTGGGAGATCTCCAGCCCATACCTGAAGGTATTGTATTCCTCTGCGGCATTTTTTGCAACCAGTGGTGTATATAAGACTATATATGATGCATATGCATACTTACCCTTTCCTAGGATTTTAAATTGGGAGTCTTAGGTACTATTTATTTAAGATTTATGTTGAGTATATTTATTACACTTATTAAGCACTTTGGGCACTGTGCACTTTAAAGTAGAAAAAGAAGCTATAAAAATAAACAAAATATATTTAACAGGATCATTAGTTTTTTCCCTTCAGGGGGCTTTTGCCTTCTTTCTCCCATACCTGGAGGTTGGCAACTCTATAAGCCATTCAGGGCAATTCTGTTCAAGTTTTCCACCAATATCATTCTAGGTGTCTTCCAGCTTTCTTCAAGTTACTCAGCCCCTAGTAAACTAAGGGGCTGGATTCTGCCTAGAAGGTGGGAGAAGACAACAAGGAAGTTATCCTCTCTTGGCCTTACAGGGTTGGTTTGAGAATATAGGGGAGAACCATGTATGCCACCCCAAGGTCCTTGGAAGATGGATGGATGGATGGACGGACGGACGGACGGACGGACGGACGGACAGATACAAGCAATAGTATTGATTCAATAGTATGAAGACAGAAAAGACAATGTCTCTTAGCATCACAATGAAGGGCCATCTCCACCAACACTAACATCAGAAAAAAAAACTTTAAACATTTTAGGTGTTCACAGAAACATGACAGTTTCTGTGCCTCGCAGCATGTTGAACTTGTTGGCCTCAAAAATTGCGTGAGCATGCAAACTTTCACGTACCTTAGCAGCAAATCCCTTTACAAGGCTGCGTTTTTCTTGCATCATTCCCCACCCCCCGCTCCCCCCGTGTGTTCTGTCCAGACAGAACTGTTTGTCTTCTGTATCATCCACGGATATCCCCTTTATCTCACCTCCCTTATCACCTACCAAAGGGTAATTACTGCGAAAGGCAGGAGCGTGAGGTTTATGCACCAGGCATACCTGGATGGAGAGGTCCATAAAAGGAGATTCATTCTTACACTGGATTTAAAGGCAAAATCACATTTGAAGTTGCTGTCAAAAAGCTACTGAATGTTTCTTTTCTTCTCCCCCATGATGTGATGCATGATATAGTTTACTGCTCCCCTTTATCAGCAGCTAATGGTGTACAGTGGGAAGCAGAGAAACATCCAATATGATGAAATCATATGGCATATATCATTGTTATGGAAAAAAATGTATCTGGTGATTCTTTAAGACGGGAAACCACCCAATGTCTCCCTTCTCAGCTCTTAACCTTAGTACAGATAAACACACTGATTGTAAACAATTTTAATCCATAAAGTGCTAACAGTGAACAAAATGCAAAATTTTCCCAATAAATATAATAAATACCAACAATACCTAAATATATCACTCTATTCAATCAATGTATAAATATAACAGTCAATAAATAATCCCATCAATAAATAACAAACTCCTAAATTAATAAATATTCCATCAACACATTACAACCAGAAACCGAATTATACACACATCAATAGTAGAAACAATCATAGATATACAAAGTCAATAATTTATATACAGTTGCATCTCCAAAGTTCATAACACAAAGCTCCTGTTCTATCAGTAGTTGGCAAGATGCCCGAAATTCTGGGAGTGGTCACGCCTTCTCTAAGAGGAGCTGCTTGCAGCTTGCCCAACAAATCGCAAGCAGAGTTTGCTTCGTGGAAATGGCTTTCTCAGAGGCAACAAAGTTAACAGTTGGAGAGCATGAATCAGATCAGAAGTATCTGGTCTGGTGTCGACAGCTGCAATGTCCGTTCTTTAAGACGAACAAAATTTATTCTAGCATGAGCTTCGGTGAATGAGATTGCATTTCTTCAGATGTACAGGAGAGCACAATCATTTTACAGACACTTTCATAATCCAAGTTAAAAGTATCTATGAAATGATTGTGCACTCGTATGCATCTGATGAAGTGGGTTCTGAGTCACAAAAAGCAGGGTGGAATAAATGTTGTTAGTCTTTAAGGTGTCACCGGATTTATGTTTTATTTTGTTCTAACCTACTACAGCAGAGGACCACCATTTTAAGCAGCCACATTATTTAGTGGGTAAAATCGAGTTCCTCTGTAAGTTCATGAAAGGAAATTTCTAAGAAATTTGATAGGTTAAGATCCCATTGATCCATTCAGCTAGCAGTGGTGCTTTCCTCCGGCACATGGAGCCTTCCCCGGACACTCTTACATCAAGAGAAGTTGCCACATACTGGAGAAAAGTGCCATCTCTAGCAGAATGGATCCACAAAATCCAACCCGTAAACCAGTCGGTCTGTTCTTATGTTAGTGAGATGCATCTCTTAAATTATTCACCTGTTCTGTGAGCTTCAGCTCCTGAAGTATGACAACCACAGACAGTGTGTTTTTCTTGGTGATGCCTCAGCTATGGAATACCCTCCTCTTACACGTTCATCTGGCACACCTAATTAAGAATATAAAGAACATAAGAAGAGCCCTGCTGGATCAGACCAGCGGTCCATCTAGTCCAGTATTCTGTCTCATGCAGTGGCTAACCAGTTACTGTGGAGGGTCAACAACAGGGCACAGAGGCTGAGGCCTTCCCTGAAGATGCTGATTTTTCAGGGAAGTCATTTTAATTTCCAAGGTGCTGATTTTTCAACTAAATGCCCATTGATTCAACAACTGAAGTGACAACAGGAAGAAAATTTGCACTAATTCCCTCCTCCTATATTATACCATATACACAGGAAAATAACTATGTCCAGATCTAACAGTGCAATCCTCAGCAGAGTTACGCCAGTCTAAACCCATTGAAATTAATGAGCTTAAACTGGAGTGATTCTTCTTAGGACTGCGTTCTAAATTAACACCCCCCTAGTAAAGTTAAGCAACAATATTGTTACTTAAAATAGCACAGAATTAACTACTAAATCAACCACTGGCCACACACACACACTTCCTCTGTTGTAGCCCTCACCTTGTAGAATGCCCTCCTTGAGAAGGTCAAGACAGCTTCCACTCTCCTGGCTTTCCACAAACTATACAAGACTGAATTCTTCAGAAGGGCTTCCTACTCAGATTATAGGGCCGTGTCATAAGCAATAGCTCAGAGAGAGACTTTGCTAAGGGACATTTCACAATGCTCTTCACTCTGGCCACTTGCCCATTTCACTTCCACTGTTTTATTTTTTTATATATATTTTTTAAAAAATAAAACGTGGAAGCCAGTGTGAGTAGGTCCACGTATTCATCCCTTGCTAACAAACTCATACATACAACTCCCGGGTATTTCACAACCCCAACAAGATGTTCAAGTCCTCTTGCCTTCTGGTGGGAGAAAATAGACTAATAGTTTCTCATGAGGAAAGACTTAGGCATCGGTATTACTTTTCAAAGAAAGAAAAACAATAAACCAGAGGGCTTTGCTTTCTTCTTCTTCAGAAAAAAAATGGTCTTCTATCACTTACTTATCACTTCATCAACAAAAGCTTCACGAATGAGCAGGACTAGCCAAGCTAAGGTCAAGAGGTCATTCCAGCAGCAACTGTCATTGTGACAGATGAACGTCCTGAAATCTTGTCTTGGATCTGAGTAAAACTAGAGGGTGCCAAAACTGGGGTGACAGCTACCATTCCCAAGGCTGTCAAATAGCCTAAGCACAACTCTGTGCTGTGAAACCACTTGCTTCTTGTTTGTGTCTGTGCCGTCCACAGGTGACTATAGTTTATTATAACAACACCAGAATTATGTTAATAATTATTGCAGATGAGTTTTCACTTGCCGGGGAGGGGCTGTGGCTCATAGTAGAATATTGCTTTGCATTTGCAATCTCCAAGTTTTTTTAAAAGAAAAATTCAGGAGGGCCACTGCCAGTCAGAATAGACAATATTGAGAGACAAAGATCAATGACTCATCTAGTGCACACACACACACATGATCTCTTTCCTCCCTCTCCCTCCCTCCTTCAGCAGTCGTAAAAATAAAATGGAAGAGAGCAGTTCTATATTTACTTGAAAGGAAGATGACTCGGAATGAACAAGTTTTATACTGTATATACTTGTAACCAGGGCTTTTTTTTCAGGGGGAACACGGTGGAACGGAGTTCCGGAACCTCTTGAAAATGGACATATGGCTGGTGGCCCCGCCCCCTGATCTCCAGACAGAGGGGAGTTTAGATTGCCCTCCACGCCGCTGAGCGGCGTGGAGGGCAATCTAAACTCCCCTCTGTCTGGAGATCAGGGGGCGGGGCCACCAGCCATGTGACCATTTTCTCTGAGGGCAACCCACTGAGTTCCACCACCTCTTTTCCCAGAAAAAAAGCCCTGCTTGTAACTTATATGTAAGTGTAAGACAACTTTTCTTTTTTTGACAGCACACCTGCGGTGGGTGGGGGGAATCTAGTTTAGACTTCCTTTTAGGTAAATACCATATGTGTACCTTCCTCAGTGCCCTGCAAAAAGAGCAAGATACAAATACAACGGAAAGACAAACAGTAAGGCAGATTCAAGGACACCGCCTCTGGTCAAAAATTCAACAGCAAATTGCCTGTGATGATCAAATCCTGTTTAGGCTGCGGCAACATGCTTCATGTACAGGTGGTCCTTGAAGACCATTTGGAAACTTCAGCTAGTGCAGATAAAGTCAATTATTTCAATTATTTCAAACCCTACTCACAGTCGGAAAAACATTCATACCAGTGCTAACATAGGAATACTATACCAATAAATAAAGTGCAAGGTGCCCAAAGTGCTACTAATATATTGCACCTAAGAGGTAAAGTGCAAATGCAAAAGGAGCACCATATACACAAGTCCTTTCAATGGTGGTAAGTTCCAAAGCACCGTGTATCCAACTTGTAGGGAAGAATTTCTCAGTGATACTTCACTCCAAATGGCTGTAATTCTGCCAAAGCACAAAAGTCCTTTGAGATCAACATGCTGAATAATAGATCCAGAGGAGTTAGCCGTGTTAGTCTGTAGTAGCAAAATCAAAAAGAGTCCAGTAGCACCTTTAAGACTAATAATAATATGAATGAATGAATAATAATCCTCTTGAATAATAGGGTTTGAAATAATTGAAATAATTGTTCATTAAAATTGTATCGTTTATACATTGACCTTATACTACTGTGTGGCTTTATATATTGCTTGTAATATATGATATATTAATTCTCTCCTTGCAGACTCCTTTGCTCCCAGTTGTGCCCTTCTCTCTAGCTTTCCTCTGAAGCTCACAATGTTTACATTCTCAAATGCTTTTACTGATGACTGCTGATTTGTCTCTGTCTTAAAGTGGATGCCTGTCATGTCATCTTGCAGTTAACATTTCTGGTATGTTGCTTTGAGCACGTAACATTAGCTCGAAAAAACAACTCATAAATTTTATACATAAACAAATAATTCTGCCAGTCTCATCTGTTAAAACATGATTAAGTAAATGGAAGCCCAAAGGCTGGAACAAATTTTCAGTTTGTTTCTCCACAATGCACTGCTAGCTACAATATCTTGCATATTTCCATTTGTGTTACTGTCTAGACTTGGCTTTTTTCCCCACCACTATCTTGTGCAGCTTCTGTGGCAAGGAGACAGAGGTTAATCAACACTTTCCATATCCATAAGAAAAGATTAAGCAAGACACTCTTTATTTATGGCACATAAAATGTTTGAAATGCTTACCGATGCTCAAAGTTTCCTTTTAGCATTTTCAATACTGCTGTGGGTTATATTGTTATGCTCCATTTACCCCCACGACATACAATGAGGACTTCAAGACTATTAACAAAGAACATATACTTAAAGTTATTGCCAGTGCCGTGAAGTCCAAGCTTTAAGGAATTAACGAAGAATTTACGGATATCACAGGAATGAATACCGCAGTAAGCAACAGTGGGTGGAATATATTAAAAAACAGACGTTGATTCTTTGCTAACGTTGTGGAAAGACATTTATGAAGGCACTAAAGGAAAAAGGCAGTATTTCTAGCCATTCACTCGAAAAGTAATGAAGCAGGGCAAAATTAATGTTACGATTCCTGAAAGTCAATTTCAAACTGTGGGCTAATATAAGGCTGAGTCCCAAAGAGGAAGTAACTCTCTCAAGTGTGCTGACAACACTCTTAACAAACTCTGCATTTCCATAAACCAATAAAATTAAGCTACCTTGCTCTGCTACCATTCAGATTGGGAACTCCAAGAAATATTATTAATGCAGAAGGAGATTTGCCTCAAGGGCTCCAAGATTAATGCTGCCTTTCGACAGAATAGCAGAAGATTTGTTTAGCCATAAACTCAGTCAATTACAGGTAAGTCAGCTGTAATTGAAGGGAGAGGGACATATAGGGTCTTTTTTTGTTCTCCAGTTACCCTGTTAGTAATTAAGCAAGCAGTCCTCTAAATGTGTGCTGAAGCATGCTAGCGTACTGCAAGAGAACTGTTACTGTGCCATAAGGAAAAAGTTGCTTAAATAATTAAATATTCCGGTGAGCCCTTTCCCACAAGATGCTGTCTTCTATGTCTACATGATGTTCTGATCTGGCATTGCTTCCTCTCAATCAAAACATACCTCCTCATAGCACCTTATTCACGAACTTCACGAACTTCCTCAGATACAAAGAGAGAAAGAAAGAAAATCATTTCTCTCATTTTTATGTTGAAATTCACAGAGCAGCAGGTAGGAATTCAGCAAAGAGAGGCCTGGTATCATAAATAAGGTGTGGTTTTCTATGTTAGAGGCTTGAACAGTTCACACACAATGGATGATGAGAGAGGTCAGAAGCTCTAGCCTCTCAATAGATCTCTGCTGGGAGGTAGCAGTTCTGTGCACTGGTTGTAATCGGAGCATGTGGTTGTAAAGTTCATCGGGAGTAGGCTATGCATAAACCAAGGACTATCCTCATCAAATGTTCCAGCGGCTTGAAATTATTATTGAGCTATTGCACATGTACAATCTGCATTCAACAGGTTAGGTGCCAAAAATGCAGCAGGTGCATGAACACAAAGTAGGCACATAATTCCCCCTAACTCTCAACAAAACCAACAATGGCCTCTTCAAATGCATGTGTAATTTACAAAACAATGCCTTTTAGCTTCATGTGATGAAATAAGGAATTTGTGTGTTCCTCCTGGTTTTGACAATCACACATCCCCAGATGCATAGATCCAGAGGAGTTAGCCATGTTAGCCTGTAATTGCAAAATAGTAGAGTCCAGAATCACCTTTAAGACTAACCAACTTTATTGTAGCATAAGCTTTCAAGAACCACAGCTCTCTTTGTCAGATCTGACAAAGAGAGCTGTAGTTCTCGAAAGCTTATGACAAAGAGAGCTGTGATTCTCAAAAGCTTATGCTACAATAAAGTTGGTTAATCTTAAAGGTGCTACTGGACTCTTTACTATTCCCCAAATGTATGTGATTTACAAAACCTATAAGTTGTTAAACCCAGAGGTATTTAAAGATCCATAACTTGCTGATCTTGTTCATATATATATATACACACACACACACACACACACACACACACATTTGGACAAGAGAAGTCAAAAGAAATAATACAAGAAATTTGCACCTTTACACTTGTAGAAACCGATAAATATTTTAAAAAGAAAAGAAAATGTACATTTGTTCTTGGAATCCTGATTGCTGCTGCCAATATTGATTTATTCATCCAAATCTAAATGTTATTCATCCAACGTTAAAACTTCAATGCATGTGTCTCAGGGTCTGAACTACAAATTCCATAAGGTATTGTAGTCATGTGGAAGTGCAAAGCACATGTAAGCCAACTATATGAGCCAGATAAGAACTTTGATTAATAGAACACTCTCATTTATTTATTTATTTATTTATTTATTTATTTATTTATTTATTTATTTATTTATTTGTTTATTTATTTATAATCCGCCTTTCTCACTGACACTCAAGGCGGATTATACAGTATGAGATTAGTACAATCAGTATCAAGTACATTTCCATACAGTATCAAGGACATAAACAATGCCATATGGTAAATAGATACAAGTTTAAAAAGACACAGCATTAGCAAGAATCCAATACAGAGTAGAAAAAATACTGAAACAGAACATCAATTCTAGAACTGGCATTAGACAGCATGAAGCACAGGTGGTACATAGGAGTATATATGTAAAGCAACAGACAATATGTAAGGCAATATAGTGGTGAAGTCTACGGTCCCTAACTCCTTAGCGAAGCATCTGAGACCCCAGTCCTACAATAAAGCCCTCCCATTTGAGTAAAAAGCCTTTTTGAATAATTCAGTTTTGAATCATTTGCAGAAAGTAAGGAAAGTGGGGGCTCTCCTGACCTCCTCAAGCAGGCCATTCCTCAGGGTGGGGGCCACCACCGAGAAAGCCCGTGTATGGGCTGCTGTTGATTTTGTCCATGTGCAGGCTGGCACCTGCAGGAGACCCTGTTCCTGCCATGGAGGAACATAGGGAGGGAGATGGTCCCGTAGGTATACCGGATCAAAGCCATGAAGAGCTTTGTATGTAATAACCAATATCTTGAAATGAGCACAGTAAGTGGTAGGTAGCTAATGAAGTGACTGTAGGATGGGAATGATGTTCATGCTCCTGCTCGCTCCTGATAACAGTCGAGCTGCAGTATTTTACACTAATTGGAGCCTCCTATGAAGAGACATTGGGATTAGGGGTGTGCATTGAGAAGATTTCATTTTTGATTCTGGGGGTTCTGGAATAATTCTGTTCCATTGCTATTTGTTCTGGGTGGGCTGGCGCTGGCTCAGAACTGATCCATTTGTTTTTTTTCCGTTGTCATGAGTTTCACCTTCTGCGCATGCCTTGGCCACATGTACAGATGCACGCTGTTCTTTTCAAAAGGGTGGGAAAACAAAGCTCTGGAGCAGTTGTTTTTGCATGCAACAGCACCAAAATTGCACAGAACACACACACAAAATGCTTCTTTATGATAATGACAAAACCAATAATTACCTTTGAGTCCTGCTGTTATGCCATGTTTCCCTGTGCCTTGTCGTTTTGTTTCCATGATGAGGGGTACATACTCCTCACCCAAATATGCCCAGGACTCCATTTAAACCTGCCGGCTACCAGCCTGGCTTGCACTGTACGTAAAAGTGCACAGAAAGGGAGGGCTAAATGTTGTTTGTTTTTTCCTTCATGGGAAGGAAAGCATTTTACTAGTATTTTTTACTAGTAAAAGTGAGAGACTGGACAAGTTGCTGACTGCCAGTCTCCCTTTCCAACTAAAACTGTTAAACCCAGAGTTGAATGAAAAAGAAGAAGAAACAATGATGGGCAGAGCTGAATGAGGGAGTCCCATTGATGTGCTTGCAAATAAAAAATCTGACCAGATCGGTCCTTCCACATGGAATACTGATCTGGAAGGACTTGGGTGTGCATTCATGTGCAAGTGTGCAATGCACATGCCTGCTACCTCCCCATCATTTCATGCTGGGTTAACAGTTTTAATCAGAAACGTCCAAGAAGCCAGACGGGTTTCTGGTCCAGATGAAATTCCTCCTGATGCTCCTTGACCCTCTATCTTTGGAGGACTTCTTTAGTCACAGTGGTGGCCCAGGCACCATGGCAGCTAAACAGCAGCAGAAGGCCACTGAACGGGCATGAACCAGCTCTACATGACTGGGGCCTCCTAGCTCTACTTTAATAATTGCTTTTTGTTTGCAGTTTTCACTCTGATATGCTGATATCCCTTGCGGCAGCCAGGGACTTGGGGGCTGAAGGAAACCCCTCCCTTCTCAAAACCATGCGGGCATGCCTGCGTGGATATTACCAGAATTTCCTTGCATTATGCATAAAAACACACAGAAAGGTATAGTGATGGCAATGCTGGCAGTGATGGCATTGGCCCTCTGATGCTCCCATCCCTGGTGCAAAACAAACCTTTTGCAATTTGATCCTTACGAGCCACTCAATGCCATTATCTAGGAAGAAATGAAGAAAAAATGCACTCATGCATGCCACACACATCCCCTTCCTTCCGACAGAGTTAACAGACTTGTATTTAAGGAAAACAAAATGTTGCTGGTTTGCCTCCTGCTGCCTGATCTCCCTGTGCGGTCTCTGCACAGTAAAAACTGAAATGAAACAAACAAACTTTTCAGCGGGGGGAGCTGTTACAGCTTTGTGTCCTGAATTTGTTCTGCTGTTCTAGAAGTTTCTTTAATGAGCCAATCCAGCTATTTTTGAGTGTATTTTCAGCTTCTTCTTCTTCTTTTTTGTTATATAAACCCCTAATTGGGATAATGAGCATGTAGCATGCCCTGTCAGGATACAGGTACTCTGTCTCCCTGCACACGTGAGCCAACAATACTAGTAAAATTTTCCTAAACAGAACAATCTTTGTTGAGTCAGCTGAAAAAGAATTGACCCAAAATGAAAGGAGCCCTGAGGAAACTGTCCATTAGTGCTTCAGACGTGGATGCATAGCCAAAGGACCTACCCCTAGAGGAGCCTGCAGGTGGCTTTTCTCTTTCTAAGCAGGAAGAATGCTCCGAACAGCAACACAGAGACATACAGGGAGAGATCTCTTTTAAGGAGATCAGTGGGTCTCAAATTATTGTCCATAGACAACTGGCAGGAAACTTGGGGAAAGGAAGGGAGGCTCAGCACGGACCCAGCTGTGGGTGGTATTCTCCCATCCTATTGCCAGCTGTTAGGACAGCTGATGGTGACATGGGTCTGGGAGGCTATGAAGGGTATATGCTGTGCTGCTGCCAGCCAGAAGCAAATGGAATCCCAATGGCACTCCCAGAACCTCAGGGGCTTGGCTAAGACAAGTCAATGGCAGGCCTAGGAGATGGGAAAAGGAGGGTTGAGGCCAGGAAGGCTGGTGGAGTTGCAAGGAGGGCTGGGGGAGCCAGAAAACAATGGTAAAAGTGGACTGGGCAGGGCCAGGCCAGAGATGGTGCAGATCAAAGCAGGGAGCAGAAAGCAAAGGAAGAGTCTGGTCGTTTCCTTGCATGTGTTTATTTTACAAAAATTAAAGAAAACCCAATTTATAGTAAAGGTAACAACAGCTAAGTGATTCTCACACAGGGTACTATTATATTGTGTTCTGTTCTCCATACAGCATGCTAATGCCTCTGAAGAATGCTGTGTATTCTAAACATCTCCCAATGCGCTTGGACTACTAGGGCTCTTCCAACTCTAACAACAACAACAACAACAACAACATTTGATTTACATAGCACCCTTCAGGATGACTTAACACCTACTCAGAGTGGTTTACAAAATATGTTATTATTATCCCCACAACAATCACCCTGTGAGGTGGGTAGGGCTGAGAGAACTCTGAGAAGCTGTGACTGACCCAAGGTCACCCAGCTGGTTTCCAGTGGAGCAGTGGGGAATCAAACCCAGCTCTCCAGATTAGAGTCCCGCGCTCTTAACCACGACACCAAACTGGCTCTGTGTCTCTGTGATCAAAGATAAGAAATCCATCGCAACACAGCCATTTGTGATGGGGTATGAGAGAAGTATTGTCTACATCAATCAATGGTACATTTTACTATCCATCCATGAACACTTCTGGTTTAGTAACCCAAGACTTGAATTCAGTCTAGAGGGCTGTCTGAGAACCTGACAATTAAGCTGGCGGGAATATGGAGAAGGGCTTGTTTGGCATATTGCCCCCCACATTTTGGAACATACTCCCTCAGGAGTTGAGAACGGCTGCTTCCTCAAAACCATCTGGATAGACTTGTAATTTCCAACAAGTCTTTGAATTAGATCAATAAGAAATGGTGTGGCAGAGGAAAAGCCTTATTGATAAACCAACTTTTATTTTATTTTAACAGAATTTTAATTGTATTTTACTGGTTCCGTACTGATTTGTAAACCATCCTAGAGGCCATTTAGTTGAAAGGTGGTCTATAATTAAACTCATCTGGGTTCAGATTTTCTCAGTTGTACGTGGCTGTGGCAATGAAGCAGTTAAATGTCATGCTTTGTGCTCCTTTATTGATCTTTTTCTAAGAGCACACATATTCATGGCTTATCTCAAAAACGATAGCAGACGGGTGGGTTTGATGACTCATGGGCTTTGCTAGCCATTTTTGTATTTTGTTTGTCGTGGCTGGAAGAAGCCAGTTTTCTGCTGTGATGATGGTTCTTTGTTGTGCTTCCTCATCTCATTTATATTGTGTGCAGTAGCATCTGCTGACAACAGAATGGAACACCCACAACTTTGGTGAATGAGGACAGCATGCTCTTTCAGTAACAGGCAGGGTTCCAACAATGTCTACATTTCTATTCTGGGTGTTCATCCAAAAAAAAGTCCTGTATAGCTCTTGATATATTTTGCCTTCTTCCTCTGGCTTCTCCCTGGTAATGGTCTTAAACTATGACCATAAAGTTGACGTGTCTGTGAACCAGAACACATATGGTGCTAGGTGTCTTAATATCAGCATAGAACATTTTTAATATGATGATCACATTATGCTCCATGGATAAAATCTGATTGGTTTAGTCCAGGGCTTTTTTTCAGTGGGAATGCAGTGGAACAGAGTTCTAGCACCTCTTGAAAATGGTCACATGGCTGGAGGCCCCACCCCCTGATCTCCAGACAGAGGGGAGTTTAGATTGCCCTCCATGCCACCAAGCGGCGTGGAGGGCAATCTAAACTCCCCTCTGTCTGAAGATCAGGGGGCGGGGCCACCAGCCATGTGACCATTTTCGCCAAGGACAATTTAAACTTTAAAAAACTCCCCCCTTGTTCCAGCTGACCCAAAGTGATGTCATTGTGCGGTCTTGAGTTCCACCACCGAGTTCCGCCACCTCTTTTCCCAGAAAAAAAGCCCTGGTTGAGTCAGCGCTGACGGACGTTGCTCAGCAACAATGGAAGAAGTGAGGGGAGATGAAAGTAGAAGGAAGCCACAGAAGTCCAGGGACAGCTTTGGAGAGTAACTTCTGCTTCAGGCTGTGAGGATAGAATGATACACAGGGTTGCTGTCCCAAACTGGCAACATTCCTCCAATTGTCTCCAAAACACAGAGACCGTGCATTGTGATAGATCATGCCATGAATTTCCTAGTCCTTCTCTACATTATTGGCATGGCGGGCAAGGAGAAGGAAATGCTTGTTGCAGTAATTCAAAGAAATAAGTAACCCTTCATCTTTCAAGGGGATGGTGGAGATGAGACAACTTGTGCCCCGTATACAATATAATTCTATCCTGAAATCTAGAAACAGGAGTGGGGATATGTTCGTAGAGTAGCACATTGGGAGCAGCAAAGCATGTATGTGCGCCTGCATTGCAGAGTGTGTACATGGAGAGAAAAACTCACACGTGGATCCCAGTTAAGCTTAAGGAAAACAATGGGTCCATTTATTACTGGAACCTCATTGCAGATAGGAAAGGGTAGAGGTAGGATTCTTTCTAGGTAGCTAGTCTAGGGATGGATTCAGAGGAGTTAGCCGTGTTAGTCTGTAGTAACAAAATAGTAAAGAGTCCAGGAGCACCTTAAGACTAACCAACTTTATTGTAGCATAAGCTTTTGAGAGCCACAGCTCTCTTCGTCAGATGCAATAAAGTTAGTTAGTCTTAAAGGTGCTACTGGACTCTACTTTAAAGATGCTGGTGGATTACAGGGCAGCATGTTCTGAACCCATGGTGGCAAAATGGAGAAGACAAGACCAGAGACAGGAAAGTGTGGTGTAAGAAGGAAGTCCCAGAGAACACAATCTACACTTCAAACAGATAGTTCAGGATAGTAGAAAGGAAGGATGGACAGACCTTTGACCTCTCTCTCTCTCATTTTCACCCTCTGAAACTTGAGATAAGGGACAGTGTTAATAATCCTTTGCTTCTTACAGGATACAGCTAATTTAACAGCTGACAAAATTTTTAAAAATGGTTTGGACAATGTAATATTTTGTTACGAAGCCCAGACTTTAAGTCCGCCCTCTGAATGGATGAAATACCTAGTACCTATAGCTCATAGACGCCAGGTCACATTCTAAGCCAAAAGGCAGCCCCGTGATATGAAAAGAGGTTTAGGTTGTGAGCAGTGTTGTATTACAGCTGCCCAAATAGTTAATTAAACAATATTGGTTAGCCATGAAAGCATTACAGTGTGTGGGTGAGAGGGGGGAGTTTTCAGTTTTCTTTAATCCTTTTTAAATACAGTCTAAGTACAGGTCAAACTTTTATGTTTGTTGTTCAAGAGACTCTTTATATGAAACTTTTTATATGACTGCTTTTTTTAAAAAAAATCATGGTATCTGAGGTTCACATTACCTTCTGTGTTAACCTGGAAATTATCTGGATTAATGCAACAAGTAGGAAATAAATTGTTTGATTCTGTCCACAGTATATCTTTTACCATTCCCACTAGGTAGGTTTTAAGTGTTTATGCGGGGCTATATTTATATTTATGATAATTGTTGTAAGATATGTGATATATGCTAATTAGATTTTATAATATTTATATTTGTACTATTTTAACTGAAGTTTTAACTTGTATAATTCTTAACAAATAAGGGAATGTCTTATTTTACTAGTTTAAAGCTGGTCGTGAACCGAAATAAATAAAGTAGTAGTAGGTTAGGAGATAATGACTGGTCCAAGGTTGCCAAATGCTGAAAAATTAAGTGATACACGAACGTCTCTCAATTGCCCTTAAAAATCTCATAGTTGTATGCTGATGTTAGTACCTGGGAGAGTTAGATTCTCTTCACGGTGAAAAATGGAAGACATTCTCTTTCCTTTCTGGCTTTATGGGTACCAGGACTTACCAGAATCTAACTTTGTTATCTATGGTCAACACCAGGCTTAATTCAGAAATATATGAAGTATGTTTGGACTTGAAGAGGCACTTGTTTAAGTGTGAAGTGCATTTCCCTTCCCAACTTCCTTCACACATCAGGCCGTACAGATCAAAGCATTTCCAAGCAGACTTCAGCCCCCCACCCTCCCCTAGAAATTAAATATTGCCCTCCTTCTCTGGTCTGAGAATCCCAGTTCATAATTCCATCCCATTCTGGGTTACTGAGGAACTGGGGTACTGCGTTATTTTTTGAAAGACCCAAACTGCTATTAGCCCTAATCTTTCTCCCTTCCATGTCAAAGAGGCCTGAAATGTCATGCGGGAAAGGGTTAACTCCCCCCCCAGATGATCACACACACACACACACACACATACACAATGGTTGTTTTTTTTTTAAAGAAAATTAAGGATGTCTTTGAATCAGATCACAGATTTCATCTTCTTGTGCCTATGAGAGTCTTTAGGCCAGTCTCGCTCCCATTTTAACTTGCTTCCTTTCTGTACTCTGCAACTGTACACCTATCCCAGGGGAACCACTGCATTCCTCCCATCAAAGTCTTCACCAGAACAATGTACCAGTTCTTGTAGGCTTGCATGATTCCCTTGCTGGCCTTTGAAAAATGCAAGATTGAAACCAAGAGGGGAAGTCTCCAAATAACATCCAACAACAAGGGGAACCTAAGCCAAGGAGACTACGCACAATATATACACTATTCGCAATAGTAACAATTTTTGTAGAATTTACTTGGAATGTTACCAATGCATCTACACAGATTGTTATGTATGAATGAGCAACTTTATTATGGCTTTTGAAGAAGCTTTGCAAAATGGGATGTTTTAGTTGCTAGCACACCCATTGCCAACTCTCCCGGATTGTTGCTTCCCACTGGAACCACATCAAACCAGACTTGGTTCTTCTCAGCGGCTGCTTGTCTGCAAAGAAAGAAGGAAAAAGGATTACATCTGTTAAAAGGAACAAAACTTTATGAACTTACCTCCTATACTTGCCTTATGGTCTTTGCATTGGTTTGGACAATAAGCAGTCTATTAGGGATGTTTACCCTGGTGACAGAAGGAATTTAATTGTAACAATATATCTTAATGTATCTATATTTAATATTGCACTTTGAGCACTTGCACTTTATAAAAAAGTTATTAAACAACAAAAATTACTATTACTAATAGTGTATATATTGTGCGTAGTCTCCTTGGCTTAGGTTCCCCTTGTCTTTGAAAAATGAAGGCAAGTGCTGAAATTCTTGGGGAGAGATTGATATCATTGCTGTCTGCTTCCAGTAACAAAAGCCCAAGCAGTTTGCCCAAGGACCCTTTAACAAGCCGGCCAGTGGTAGTTCACAAGTTGATTTGCTAGCAGGGGAATTGTGCATACATGTGGGGGTGGGGTGTAGGTCCTTCCCAATGATCTTTAGAAGGTACTGATGGAGGCCAGGGATTCTCAGTCGTCACTGTGCAAGTGCTCTGATTCATAAGAGGGATACGTAGAATTTTAATTTCATCTGTTCAGGGTATGTCAGGGGAACACAAATGGACTCTTTATTTATGAGCTGTGCTTATTACAGAGCATGCATTGACAGTATAATGGATTTGGATGAGAGCAAGATCATATTGTGTTGCATTGGGAAAGTGATGCAAACCATCACTTCCATGTGGCAAGAGAAAACCAGGAGTGCTGGTTTTTATTTAGTACAGACCAGATTTAAGAACAGCATGCCTATTACAAGGTTTTTGTTCAGTTTCTGAGAAGATAGTAAGAAATCTAGAATTTGAGCCATAAAAGAACATTAAAGTCTGTCTCTCAATTACTGGTTCCTCCATCATGGCACACCAGCCGCACATGCTCTCTAGGATCTTATGCAAGGCTTCCACTTCCTTTGAGCACAAAGGAACCCTGAGCTACGGCTTTTTTTCTGGGAAAAGAGGTGGTGGAACTGGGATTCAGGTATTTAAATACTTCAGTATGCTCCTTAATGATTTAGAAATCTTTACAGAGCACACTGAAGCTCAAAGCAGCACTTTTTTTGCCATTTGTAAATGGCAACAAAAGTGTTGCTTTCAAAAGCCAGCTGCTTTTCAGCTGACGGGAGGGGAAGCCACCACCACCCTCCCATCAGCTGAAAAAAGCTGCAGGTTTTGAAAGCAGCAACAGTTTTCTTGCAAAAAAAGTATTGCTGCTTTCAAATGCCCCGCTGGTTTTTTTTTAGCTGAGGGGAGGAGGAGGAGGGGTCCCTCCTCTCTCCCTTATGCTGAAAAAGTTGTCGACATTTTAAAACAGCTTTTTTCAGCTGATGGGAGGGGAATCTCCCCTCTCTCAGTGGGAAAAAACTGCCGGCTTTGAAAGCAGCAACACTTGGGCTGATCGGGGAGGAAAGGGGCAGGGCCACTGAACATATGATTACTTTCAAGAGGTGCTGGAACGCCGTTCCATGGCGTTCTGGCTGAAAAAAAGTCCTGGATTCCACAGTTCCTGGCCAGGTGATGAAGGCCTTTCATTAGTTTCATCTCTAACTTGGCCTGACCCCCAAATCTGGAAGAGTTCATTTTTCAGAGCAGTTTCAGCCAGTGCAACTCCCTACTGCCTGGAGAAATGGCAGCAGTCTGTCTAGCCAGATGTGCTGAGGAAGGGGGCTCTGACCTGGCAATGAACTGCCAATTTCCCTTGGGACTCAGCATAGCCCTATGGAATTCCAGGGAGGCCAGAGCCATGAAGCACTTGATGCCAGGAAGTCTCTATAGCCACACATTATGTTACACTTATGAGTAAGTAAATAACAGAGCCATCTTAAGCAGAGCTACATCTATTGACTTAGGACATTTACACTGCAAACCGAAACTGAAGTAACTTTGCGTAGGATTGCAGTTAGAAGGATGTTATCTCTGCTTAAGATTTCACTGCAAAACAATCCCACCGTCTATTACTATTTAAAATTCTGTAATTGTTTAGTAATTGGATGGGAGACCTCCCAAGAAGATCAGCGTTGCTATGCAGAGGCAGGCAATAGCAAGCCACCTCTTTTAGTCTCTTTACCTTGAAAACCCCAGCAATGGTCACCATAGGTCAGCTATGACTTGTCAGTACTTTCCACCACCATCATCAATGTGGATTGATGAGAAGACAAGAAACACTCAAATTGTCCTCGTGGAATTCAATCTTCATGTCACTTTACCATACTTGCACTAGCCATTTTCAGTCAGTTAAATAATGTCCCTGTTCTCTAGCCTAGAGCTTTGTGTGTGTGTGTGTAAAGCACACAAAACTGGAGAATACATGCAGAAAAATAACACTCTGCTGGTATCTATGTGGAGCAGCTGTTTCACATGCAAAAGCTGCCCTAGCTGTCCCAATATTAGAGAGGGGCAATAAAGAACCCAGAAAAAATCAAGAAAACCAAGAATCTGAAGTATCTAAAGAAGGGATCTGTGACTCTCAAAAGCTCATACCCTAGAAATCTAGTTGGTCTTTAAGGTGCTACTCAAAGCTTCCTCTTCTACTGTGGACCAATATTGCTACGTACCTGAAAGAAAAATTCTGTAAGTCTTTCAGACTGGCCCTCACCTGGATAGCCAAGGCAAGCCCGATCTTGTCAAATCTTGGAAGCTAAGAAGGATTGGTCTTGGTTAGTAAGGTGTGCACCAAGAAAGTTTCTGTTTCCATTTTGGTTTTGGGGGTTCCACAAGACTTCCATTCCATTACTCGTTTGTTCTGGGTTGATCGGTGCCAGCTTAGAATGGATCCATTTGGGTTTTTTTGTTTTCATGAGTTTCAGCCCGTTGCACATGCATTGGGTGCACATGTGTAAATGCACGCTCTTCTTTTCAGGGAATGGAGAAACGAGGTTCTTGGACAGCTGTTTTTGCATACAACAGCACCGAAATCACACAGAACACAGTCTTTCCTCTAAACTATCAACCCACCAAGTTTGAGAACAAGGTTCCGTGTTTATGGACCCCAAGGAATGCTTGGGGAAGGCACACGTCAAGGTGAGTGTTGTGCTGTACAGTGCACACACATGCACACACTGTTCTTTTTTGTGGGGGGTGTTCAAAAAACAAGGATCTATTTGAGCTTAACCTAAAACTGCATCATCCAAAACCCTTTGAAACAAGGTTCTGTTTGAGTTTAACCAAAAACTGTATCGTCCAAGACTCTTTGATACAACGAGTTTCTCCTCAGGCACATGAAAACTCACAAATCAATGGACTCCAAAGAAGGTAACTGTTGGCAGGCACACACAATAGCAGGAAACATACTAGCAAAGTGACACTAGCATGGCATGTCAGCACAGCACCAAAGCAGAAAAGCACTCCATTGCCATCTAGCACACTGCAGCGATTTTTTTTAAAAAAATGCTTCTTTATGATAGCAAAGCCAATAAATTATTACCTTTGAGTACTGCTGTTACATCATATTTCCCTGTGCCTTGTAGTTTTATTTTCACAATGAGAGACCAATCCGGCTCACCCTAATCTCTTTTACAGCAGCCCAGGACTCCCTGTTTAAACCCACTGGCCTGTCTTTGCATGATGCGTAAAAGTGCTCACAAAGGGCAGGTTAGATGTTGGTTTTTCCTTCACAGGAAGGGAAGTAGAGGGAGGGTGGCCTTTCCCCCCCTATTTTTACTAATAAAAGTGGGAGACTAGACAGTTGATTGCCGGTCTCCCTTTCCAGCTAAAACCATTAACTCAGAGTTGAATGAAAATGAAGAAGCAACATTGGCGGGCACTGCTAAACAAGAGTCCCATTTCCATACCCAAAAATAAAAAATCTGACCAGATCGGTCCTTCCATGTGGAACATTGACCTAGAAAGGCTTGGATGTGCATGTGTGTGTGGATGGGCATTGCCCATGCCTGCTACTTCCCTGTCATTTAACTCTGGATTAACAGTTCTAATCAGAAAAGCCCTAAAAAACCTACCAGAAAGCTTTCTGAGCATGTTGAAATTCCTCCCGGTATCCCTCAACCTGCTATCTTTGGAGGACTTCATGAGTCATGGTGAGTGGCCCTGGCACCATGGCCCCAAAGCGAAGGGCAGCACCAACAGAAGTCCACTGAACAGGCATGAATCAGCTCTACATGCCTGGGACCTTCTGGCTCTCCTTTCACAATTGCTTTTTCTTTCCAATTTTCACCCTAATCTGCATAACATGAGCCTTTGTGGCAGACGGGGGGCTCAGAGGATGAAGGAGAGTACATCCTCCTCAAAACCACGTATAATGCTCATGTGGTTATTTGCGGCCCAGCCTTTCCTTGCATTATGCATAAAAGTGCACAGAAATGGTGATGGCAACACCGGCTGCAATGGTACCATGCCATCTGCTGCTCCCCTCCCTGGTGCAAAGCAAACCTTTGATCCCACTGCTAATGCCATTGCCCAGGAAGTGATGAAAAAGATGCACTCCTGTGTGCCGCACACATCATCTTCTTACTAATGAAGTTAACGCTAAAGGCTCGGTCCCTCCCCTTTGGAACCAATTTGTTGCATGACGAGTGCACACAGACTTGCCATTAAGAAAAAACAAGATGCTGTCAGATGGCCCCCAACTGCCTGGCCTGCCTGTGTGGCCTCTGCACAGCAAGTACTGAAATGAAACACACAAACTTTTTGGTGGGAGGAGGGATCATTACAGCCTCACTTCCTGGATTTGGTTAAGTGTTCCAGAAGCTGCTTTAATGAGCAGAACCACCTAGTTCTGTGTGTAATTTTGGGTTGTTTTTCCTGTTATGCACACCCCTATTGGTTATTAATCGGATGGGAGACCTCCAAAGAAGACCAGGGTTGCAGAAGCAGGCAATGGCAAACCACTTCTGTTAGTCTCTTGCCATGAAAACCCTATGAGGGGTTGCCATAAGCCAACTATGACTTGATGGCACTCTCCACTACCACCACCCTGCAGCCTGAGCATTAATCTGTATCTAATACCTTCTGGCTTCTCTTGACTTTCCCCTTTCCCGGCTTCTATTGCAGGCAAAAGGAGTCCTTCCTGTTTCTTAGATGAAATCAAAGTGTCCCAGGATTCTCTGTATCCCCATAACTGAGGAAAATAGAACAATGTGTTATGCTATCCCGCAACTTCATTGACGCTGCAAGCAAAAATAGCTATGCCCAAGTATTTATATGCATCTCACTATTTTTAAACACAGGATTTCTGACATTTCAGAGGCGTCATCCAGAATGTCAAAAGGGCAGCTTAACTGCAGCTCGCAGAGATCGTTCAGGGCTTTTCAACCATTTTCTAAGCAGAAACAAACTACAAGGGCTTATCCTTACCTACACTCCTCTTCCCATAACAGAGAGCAGAGTATGTGTGCCCTCCTCCACATAATGTAGCATATGACCTTGTGCTTCACAGAAGACCTTTACAAATGGAGATTAGCAATGTAATTGGAAGGGGATGAAAAAGCTCCATTAGGTACATTCATTAGAGCAGGGGTTTCTAACAGGACACCCATAGCACCCGCCTGATGCCCGCCTAGTGCTTTAAGAAAGTGGGTGGGGTCAAGTGGGGCTTTTACCCAGCGGAGCTACTAACTTGCTATTGGAGATCTGATTGGCTGTGCAAATTTTGAAGACTGTTGCTTTGGCAGTAGCTGCTACCACAGTACAAGGTTCTTCGCTGTGTGACTGAAAATGAGCTGAGTGTATGCAAGACGTTCTTTCAAAACAAGATGCTCATTTTAAAAGGCATCCTGTTAAACAGAGCTTCTGCCTGTAATGTTGAAGAGTTGCTGTTAGAGTTACGCATAACATCACTCCCTGACATTTTGCAGTTGGCTCTGCCTCCTGCAGCAGAGATTTTGTGGTTGGCTCCACCAGAAATTGTCAGAATTCCAGAGGTGCCCATAGGCTCAAAAAGGTTGGGGACCCTTGCACTGGAGATGAATGGGAAGACCAACTTATGAATAAAGACATTCGTTTAATTCCTTGCCTTGGTGCTTGGTGGTCTGGTAGAGAGTAGTTCTGCTTTAGTGGGATGGAGAGTTCTTTGGCTTTTGTTACCCTACTCAAGCCTTTGTTATAAGGATGGACTATAAATCTACATCAAAAAAACACTAAAAAAAGTCAGAGCTAGTTGGAGCCAAGGAAGTCAATAACAGGAAGACAACAAAACTAAGAACTGACCTTATAAAACGTAGGATATTAAATTTTCTTTGGAGCAACATCTTAAATCAAACCTTCTGAGACAGTGTATTGTGATGCTTATAGGTTTAGACTAGGGGCCCACCTACATTTTACTCACCTACTCCCTAGGGCTTGACAATCAGATATGTGCTGCAAGTTTTGTGCTTGGAACTCAATTCTCAGATGTATAGGCTATTCGTTTCAGGACCATAGTGCATGGGGAAGACTTGAAGCCTTCCTCTTGCGGTCTTCCTGTTCTAAAATCACCAGTGGGTGACCAGAGAGTCAATATGGTGCAGCAGTTAGGATGTTAGATTACAAGGAAGGAAAGGGATTAAGATGTACTAAATAATAGTTGCCCCATTGGGGAAACCACATATACTGACGGGCTGTGCGTACATTTCTCCAGCATGGCAATAGCTCCCTTTGTGACAGTTCATGTCAGGAAAATGGCACAGGAGAAGGCTTAAGCCTCGTATCCCAGTGTGCTATGGGCCAGCCCAAAGCACCTTCTACATTGCTGGGAACTGAGTTCTGAGCACACAAGTTGGAGGATCTGTCTGATCACCAGGACTTAAGGCGAATGAAAAGAAAATGGAATAATACGTCGTAGAATTCCTATCCATACTTTTCATGAGGCTCAGCTCAGCTGGGGACATAGACGGCCTTGGAAGAAGGACAGAATACAAAAGTCATGAATAGAGAGCGTCAGGAGGAACAATAAAAAAGAAAAGTGTAGCGTATTCAGTATCCATATTCCTATGATGCTGCCCTTTTATAAGTTCCCATCATGTTCTAAATGCAGCAGGACAAGAAATCCACGTGAGGCCTTTCGTTCAAGGCTGCTTTTTCATCGCTTCTGGCTCCATACTGCATCCATGTCTCTCCAGACTTCTGCATGCATGGTCAAAATATCTGGATTCAGTCTCCAAACTCCTTCCCACAGGCTTTTTTTGCATTTCGCATGGAGAAAGGCTGCAACTGATACAGCATCGATTTTCCCTTGGTTTTTCTGCAGCTTTTCTCCCTGCACACACAACCTGATGGGTTTTTTCCCAGCCAAGTCAAAACAGGATTTTTTTTTTCAAGTGCAGAATCCTCTATTTAGTGTGAGGCCTGGCCCTGCCGTTCACCCTCCCCTTTATTCCCCTCCATCCTGACTGACTGAACAGCAACCAATCAAGTTTTTTTCTTGAATTTTATTTTAAAAAATTAAATGACAACGTTGTAACGTTGATGCCATTAAAAAATACCCCCCTAAAAAACCCTATGTAAGTTTCTTCAGCAATCCACTGAGGAAACTGACCAGTCCTTGGCCCAGGAATGGAGGAAACTGACCTGTCCTCAGCTAATTGACTGAGGAAACGGATGAGTTCTCAAAGGCTGCAGCATTGCTCTAGTGCAGAAATAACAAAGAGACACCACTTTGCTTTAACTCCTTCAAAGTGTAGAATTAAAGAATCAAAGCAACATGGTGCCGGAACCAATGAATAAAGCGAATCCAGTCCTCGTGGGTTGAATATGCAGAAAGCCCCATGTAAAGTTTAGCACGTGGAAGAGGCCATGGGTTAAACAAAGCAGATAAAGAATGGTGAACAGGGCTCTGGAGAGGGAACGAGTAAATTTGTTCAACAATTTTAAATACTTAAGAAGTCAAAGTAAAAGTAACGCAGTAAGGCTGAGGAACATGTATGCTATGCATTAAACCAGAGGAATGAATTCACGGTTTTAAAATTCACTGATCACACAGAGCAGAGGGTCCTAACCTGTTGGATGGGACCCCAAAATGGGTCACAGGCCAGCCATTCCTCATGGCGGCTTCTGCCCCTTGCATCCTTCCCGTTCTCTCCTCTTCTTCTTTTCCAGCTTCTCACATGCTCACATCACCTTCCCTCTTTGTGACACTAATGTGGGGGGGGGAGTTGTCTGGCAACTAGTAACTTTACAGTAATCACTGGAGGAAGGGAACAAAAGGCTGGATTGTAGGTAGGAGTTGTTCAGCACATGGAAAAGCGGGAGGAGGAAAGAAAGAGTTGAGTGTGCGCACAGGCTCTGTCTTGGCACTGCTCTTTCAGCAGCCAACCTCTTGCCCAGCCCCCTGCAGTGCTTCACTGCCCTTTACCTGCTGTGGTGGGACATGTACTGCACAGAGCCACTTGCCACCCACCTCTTTGCCGACATCTGGCATTTTCATGCATCTCCTCAACCCTGCACCCCCTGCCTTCTCAGTCTCTTGAACCAGCCCTGGATGGGTCATCATACAAAGTAAATTTGGACTTCTGGGTCACCATATGAAAAGTGGGGAAGCACTCCCATAGAGACTGGGATCAGGGACAACACGGTTTGTAAAACAGATGGTCAGGGGCTGGTTGATATGGTAGGGCTAAGCGGAGTGCCAGTGCCAAGAGGAAAACAGAAATGAAACACAAAGAAATCAGAGGTAGAAGAAAGATTGGAACACATATGCCTTAGCATACGCAGTCCTCTTCATGACACACGAGTATTTTAGGAAATACCTTTCCTTTGCTTTCCGCAAAGACTCCACCTGCTAAGGACTGAAGAATTTTTCAGCTGATTAATTATCTGCCTTTAAACAATGTATAATGCAATCTATGCTGAGTTACTCCAGACTGAACTCTTTGATCTCAACTGGGGGAACTCTGCATAGGATTGCACTGTAAACCTACTAAGACTGCAACTCTATGACCATTTATCTAGGAGTAAGCCACTGACATCCGTGGGGCTTATGTCTGAGCAAACTGCATTGCATGTAAATAAAATTAAAATCCATTTATCATATTACCAAAATCTCTGCACAGAGGCCTTCTAAGATACTGTTGAGAAACTGGAGTTATTTAATAAACCAACCACTCATTAGGAAGAATCAGAGGAGTTAGCCATGTTAGTCTGTAGTTGCAAAATCACAATCTGATGAACAGAGCTGTGGTTCTCGAAAGCTTATGCTACAAATAAGTTGGTTAGTCTTAAAGGTGCTACTGGACTCTTTATTATATTGGGAAGAGTAGCCATCTTTAACATTTCCTTTTCATTCCCTGTTTACAGTAACACCCCAGAACCAAAACAATGTGATCTTAACTTTCAGTCTCAGTGATTGATAGTTGAATCTTCAGGGCACAATTCTGCTCTCTGTTTGCCAAGGCCAGGGTACAGAGGCTCAAGTGTACAAGAGGGATAAGAAGTTAGCTTTTTCCTACACCTCTCTGGTCCCTTCATCAGTTGCTGCTCTTTCCACAACTCTAATTGAGAATAAAAATGTTTGAATTTGAAATCCAGTTTTGCAGTATGGATGTGAAAATTTACCACCACTTTCAGGAGTCATTTCACACTTGTTGGCATCAATCATTTTAGAGGCATCAAATAAGAAATCTCATAAGCTGCCAAATCCAAAAATACCTATTATATACCAAGTATTAAAAAGTCAAATATGACAACTAATATAGAAGCCATGCCATGTCTGCGATAGAAAACTGTCAAATATGAGCAATCAAGACATCAAATGTTGAAATCAAATATCACAGATGTCATAAATATCAGATACTGAGCAAACCTTTGGCAAATATCTGAGTTCTGACATAATATTTGGGAAACATTTGACATCAAAACTTGTAGACAAACCTTTCTGAGAGCAAACGCACTTCCGCTGAAATTTGTGCAGGCTTTTATTTTTAAATCCTCAGTTTTAATGGTGTGGTTTTCTTCTTTTAAACGCTTGACAAACTCCTGCAACCTTTGTAGGTGGTTTCATTTTAATGCTTCTCTCTTCGCTTGGTATTCAATTACATGCCAAGAAGGCCTATGTTCTTGATTAACAATATAATGTAAACCATATCATGGGCTAGGTGCATTGTGCAACCTTCGTACATAATTTACTGTACGTGGCTTTGTAATTGTGCCTGTCTGAATCACCAGCTGCTTATGAATGGGAAGGGCCATGAATTGGTCAAACCACAAGCAGTGGAATAATAGGCACAGCTCTGACCACAACGACCAGTTTGCAAATGCTGAGACATTAATCTTTAACTCTGGAATGTCCACTTGCCAAGTTCAACTACTTGTAGTGTAAATGAACAGTGCTTTATGTACATACTTGATTTCGGTTCATTATATAATATAAGATTTGGTGCATTATATGATTGATGATATGATTGATGATACCTGAATTCCCCATTATATGGCTGTTCTTTCATTCTCAGAAAATAACTTATTTTTAACCCAGCACAGTGGAAGATGGGCATTTTTGTCAAAGCTGGAGGAGTGTGATTAAGGGTTTGGCCATCCAAACGTCTGTTCAGTGGGATTACAAAATTAGCAATTCTCCCGTGTGGTGGTTGAGAACAGGGTATCATGCTATCTAGGGAGTGTGGAAATGAACGAGGATATGGGGGAGAGAAGCACACTTAGTGAGGGATTATGTAAATCATACAACTCTTTTGTAATCATTGGTAGTTACTATGATAACAGTTTTAAACAACAGATTTGGGTTTCAAGCTTACGGCCTTCAAACTCAAATCACTAGTCTCCATATTATCTTTACAAATATCAGCCAGCCTAACTATTCTAAAGAAATTATGGATTTCCACCAATAAACACTCAACAAATAATCATTTGGGGAGGGGCCAGGGCTCGTGGCAGAGCATATGCTTTGCAGGCAGGAAGACCCAGATCCAGTCCCTGGTACCTGCTGTTAGACAGCAGCGGCGCCAGGGTTTTTGGCGCCTGCAGCCTGCCAGCGGACCGGGCGCCCTAATTGCTGCAGCAGGCGGCTGGGACGGCTTGCAGGTAGCCTCCAAGCTCTCCAGCTCAGTTGCCCTGCACCGCCGCAGACGCCTGCCCAAGGCTGCTGCGCCCGGCTGGGGGCATGTGCAGGTGGCGGTGGCGGTGGCGGCGCAGGGCAGGAGGGCTAGGAGGCTGCAGCTCCGTGGCGCGCACTCCCGCCCCCCACGCCTCCTCCGGCGCCCCCTCCAGCACCCCACGCCCTGAGGCCACCACCTACCTGGCCTCAATGGGCACGCCGGCCCTGCTGTTAGAAAGCTCAGGTAGGAGAAGATGTGAAAGACCTCTGCCTGAGACCCTGGAGAGTCTCACAGTTTGAGACCCTGGGGGACATTTCTACTCAACAGCATGCTCTTTCTGATCTTTCCCATCTCCAATATGTTCTTTCCCAAGCCTGTTTTACTCTGATCGTTTCAGCAAGAACACAACACAAGCATGTTAGCACATCATGTGGAAGGAAAAAGGAGGATTTTCCTGCTGCAAATATCCTGCCCACACTGATGTCCTTTTTGCGCAATCAAGTCCTTGAAGGGGCCATTTTCCCAACATTTTTATTCCTGTTGTGTCACCACAGGTTGGGGGCGGGGGTTGAGACCAAGGGCCTGACCGTGTATAAGGCAGCATAATACATGATCAGTTATGGGTGGTTACAGGAATCAACCCACAGTCAAGTCTAGAGGTGGGGGGAAAGAGCATAAAATTAAGAGTTGACAGAGAGGAATGGAGTCAGCACAGAGGATAACAGCCATAGAGGTCTCCCAATGAAAATGAAATCCTGCCCTCAAGTCATAGTTGATTTATGGCACGCCTTGGCGGGGTTTCCATGGCAAGAGACTAACAGAGATAGGGCCAAGTTTGGCTCGTAGTTTGCCATTGCCTGCCTCTGCAACCCTGGTCTTTCTTGGAGGTCTCACATCCAATTACTAACCAAGGCCAACCGTGCTTAACTTATAAGATCTGACAAGTTCTTCCAGGACAGTCTTAAATCCCACTCATGTCCAATAAGTATGCAGTCTAAAAAATAAAGAAAGCAAGGATAAGATGACGTCAAACTATACTGATTTCGATGGTTGTTGTGAATTTTCCAGGCTGTATCGCCGTGGTCTTGGCATTGTAGTTCCTGACGTTTCACCAGCAGCTGTGACTGGCATCTTCAGAGGTGTAGCACTGAAAGACAGGGATCTCTCTGTGTCAAACAGGAATCAGTTTGACACTGAGAGATCTCTGTCTTTCGGTGCTACACCTCTGAAGATGCCAGTCACAGCAGCTGGCGAAACGACAGGAACTACAATGCCAAGATCACGGCGATACAGCCCGGAAAATCCACAACAACCATCGTTCTCCGGCCGTGAAAGCCTTCGACAATATATGCTGATTTCGTGGTTTCTTTGTAAGCGGCAAAAAATTTGGGTGATCTTCTGCAACAACTGAGAGCACATGGGTTCATTCTCAGTGCCATTTTTCTCTGCTCCTTCTGTCCTCCTTATCCCTCAGCCTCTTTCACTCACGTTGACTTTCATTGACTATGGTGACCCACATGGTCTTGTTGATGCTTTTACCGATTCTCATAAATGAAATCATGTCAATTTCCACAGCCCATAAGAGCAAATGCAGTGTGGGAAAACAAGGGCTACGGCAGTAAAAAGGCCAAGAAGAAAGAGAACAGCAGAGAGAAAGCAACAGCTGGAAGAACAGAAAAACATGAAACAATGTACTCCCCCCCCCCCACCATAATTTGTTCAGCTGTATTGAATGCAATACTTTTGGAACAAATAAGAAAATTTTCAGCACACTCCATGTTATGGCACACGGTCATAGAGATGCCACAGAAAGATCACTGATGAGCATCCTTGCGGAAGAGGTCCCCCCCACCCCACTGGCATGCCTTCATCTTGTCTGTGAATCAGGGGCATCCAAACTGCATTCTATAAATATTATTTGCTACCTGTTTGCATTATTCTCTGTGAATATACAAGCTGATTCCGAACTGCACCACAATCCCAAATCTGTTACATGATTTCTAAAACGTTAATATGGTATTGAAAAATTCCTGCTTATCTTTTCACATCATGGTGGTGTATCTGTGGCTTATTGACATTGAATGAAGCCCAGAAACAGGGAGGGTGACTAAAGAGGGCGGGAGGCACTGTTAATATGTTTTAAAGATAAGTTTTGTTTACCTAACTCAGGTCTCCTAAATTTTATATCCTTGGTCGGTTCTGCTAGTCAGCCTCTCTGTCAGGCAGAGGGATGGCTGGGCTTTCAAACGGCAGTCATTCATCAAATTGAACAATAATGCTATACTCTTTATCAGAGCTGGATTTATTCCCCTTTGTTTCTAAGATGATGTCATCAGTCCTGTATATATGTATATAATACAACAACAACAATAAATGTGTGCTTGCGAGATGGAAAGCAGATGTGTCTCCTGATGTGTCAGATTGGATAGATAAGATCCATGAATATGCATCAATGGCTAAATCAGGGCCTTTTTTCAGGGGGAACGCGGGGGAACGGAGTTCCGGAACCTCTTGAAAATGGTCACATGGCTGGTGGCCCCGCCCCCTGATCTCCAGACAGAGGGGAGTTTGGACGCGCGGAGGGCAATCTAAACTCCCCTCTGTCTGGAGATCAGGGGGCGGGGCCACCAGCCATGTGATCATTTTCTCTGAGGGCAACCCACTGAGTTCCACCACCTCTTTTCCCAGAAAAAAAAGCCCTGGGCTAAATTAACTACTTATGAACATAATAGACCAATAGCTGAATTTTGGAGAAAATGGAGGGACTTTTTTGATTATTTAGGCCAGAACAAACACCAATTAAGGTAGCTTAGTGTAATTTACTATAAAGATAAAAGGATGGAACACAAAGAATGATTAGTAAAATAGTAGATATTATATAAGTAACCAAGGAGAGAAGGAGATTTACAACACAACGAAGTTCTGTTACTAAAATTCTTATATCTTAACCTTTATCAGTTTAGCTCATTTTTAAATGTAGTGCCTGTTTGTTATAAACTAATTTTAGATCTGTTATGTGTATAAGTTACTATGTCTCAAATTAACTGCAAGTATTGTTTGTATCAGTTTTTCTATGCACTTTCCATTGCTAAATATTACCTATTTCTAAATAATTTTTTTAAAAAAAAACAATAACCGTGTGCTTATATACTGCTGTTCTGTACAGATTAGTGCCACACTCAGAATGGTTAACAAAGTTAGTGTTATTATTATCCCCACAGTACAGCTGGGGAGCTGGGGCTGAGAGAAGCGGTTTACCCAAGACCACCTGCAGAGCTCATGGCCATAGTGGGAGTCAAACCAGCAGAGTCCTGGCTCAGAGCCTAGTCACTTAACTACTATGCTACAGCAGTACAAGAAATAGGACTGCCCCCTTTATTGATCCAATTGCAGGAGAATTTTCAACTAAGAACATCATAGGAGTAATGAAACGAAACCAAGAGCCCAGCTGAGCTGTTCATATAAGCAACAAAATGTTGCAAATACATATAGTCCATCTTTAATGCTCACTATTGCATTCTTCCTGTTGTCAAATGGAATTCCAAGATAATAAGCTATATTAGTAAATAATTAGATAATTATTTCTTTAAATTAGATAATAAGCTATATAGTAAAGAGCCCTGTGGCGCAGAGTGGTATGCTGCAGTACTGCAGCCCAAGCTCTGCTCACGACCTGAGTTCAATCCTTCTGTCAGGTTCAGGTAGCCAGCTCAAGGTTGACTCAGCCTTCCATCCTTCCAAGATCGGTAAAATGAGTACCCAGTTTCCTGGGGGTAAAGTGTAGATGACTGAGGAAAGCCATGGCAAACCACCCCATTAAAAGTCTGTTAAGAAAATGTCGTGATGTGACGTCCTCCCATGGGTCAGTAATGGCTCGCTGCTTGCACAGGGGACTACCTTTACCTTTAAGCTATATTAGACCAAACATTTTATCTTGCCTAATATATAAAAATATGCATGACAATGAGACACAATTGTTCCGTTTTATGCTTTGAATTGCCTTTACAAAATTATTCACTATTCCAGTACTATGATTTTGAATCGAATTGCCCCCGCACTTGAATTATGTTATGCATACTTCAGAAGTAACAATTTCAAAGTAAGTCTGTTTGAAAAGAATATACATTCTAATCTTACACAGCCACTTCTTACAATATATTTTGAACCCAGGCACAGATTGTACTGTATCAAAATACTGCATCAGTTGTGGATGGAACGTGTGCACTTATATTTCCACATGTCTTAGAAAAACACAATGGAAGAAATAAGAAAAAAAAAAGGATCCTGGCCCTGCCTGTCATGCCAGGAAAAGCAGTTGTCTCATAACTAGGAAGGATCTTTCTTTTGATCTGACTCACATTCTATGGATTAGATACAGAGGAATTAGCCGTTTTAGTCTATAGTGGCAAAATAGTAGAGTCCAGTAGCACCTTTAAGACTAACCAACTTTATTGTAGCATAAGCTTTCGAGAGCCCCAGATCTCTCCGTCAGATGCATCTGATGAAGAGAGCTGTCGCTCTTGAAAGTTTATGCTACAATAAAGTTGGTTAGTCTTAAAGGTGCTTCTGGACTCTTTACTATTCTATGGATGTCTATATGGATTGAAGACCATCAAACTGAACACAAGATCTCTGTATTTCAGCAAAGAACCTGATATTTTCCTCTGCTAATTTCTCTGTAAGACATATGGGCTACTTGTTGAACACTGAGTTATTCAAAGCCACTGAATTACTGCAAAGAGAGAAGGAAGGCCTTTTCCACACAAGTGATTTTTGCCGCTTTTGGCCCTATACCGCCTTGGGTTTTCTTCCAAATTCTGGACACTTATCTCCCCCTTCAGATTTCAATGCAGCGTTTCAAGGGTTCTCTTCCGCCACATTAAAATCTGAAGGGGAAGTTAAGTGTCTGGAATTCAGAAGAAACCCTGAAGAGGTATGGGGCCAAAAGTGGCACAAATCACTCATGTAAAAAAGGCCAAAGAAAATGCAAGCATTTGCTTCAACCTTTTATTGTTTTTTGCCAGTATTGATTTAAATTAGTTTGTGTTTTTTTATTTAAAAAAACAACACGATCTAAGTTACCCTGAGTTTGGTTTAGTCTAGCCTCTTTGTTTCGCTTGCATTGTAATTATCCTTGTCATTATTTGCTTACACTCTAAATTGTCTTCTAGGCATATATTTATTCCAGATATTAAAAGGTAATGGCTTTGAATCAGTACAGTATTTCTGTGCCCTGGGGAACACTACTTTCTTGCTTCCACCCTCCCACTGAAGCCCAAAATGCCCCAGGGAATGCCCGGGGACAACATTTCAGGGAGGCATTTGGGCTGCAGTGGGAAAGGGGAGACAAGACAAGAAAACCGTGTTCCGCAGTCAGAAATCCCCCCCATGGAAACACTGTGCTGGACCCAAGCTTATATTCTTTAAAAAGGCATGTTCGGTTAACTCTTCATTGGAATTACAAACATCTCATTTAGCATCTTTCTCAGACGCTGATGGAGGCTCAAGTTAACTTGCAAGTTAACAGAAGGAAGGTACCACATACAATTATGTTGTGTATGGTACTGGAGAGCTCATGGGTTCACACAAGAGTGAGCAGAAGTGCTTGGGCCCAGATGCATTCAAGGTTCTGATGAACTGAGTATATCTGCTTAAGATACAGTTTGGTGTAGTGGCTAAGAGACTGAGATGAGAAGCAGTTTTGCTTCCAGTTAAAATATCATCTCTGTCATGAACAAGGTTGCCTCTCTCTCTCAGCCAACAACCTTATAGGGCTCTTGTGAGATCAGTGAGATAACATGTGTGAACACATGAAGCTATCTTCTGTTGAGTCAGACATTTGGTCCATCAAGATCAGCGTTGACTACTCGGACTGGTACTAGTGACCCTCCAGGGCCTCAGGCAGAGGTCTTTCACATCACCTGCTACTTGATCCTTTTAACTGGAAGTGATGGAGATTGAACTTGGTATCTTTTGCATAAAAACAGATGCTCTGTCTCTGAGCCATAACTCCACACCAACTGCTGTGTTCATGTAGAAATCGCTATATAAATTGGAATATTATTCTGATTGTTGCCAATGACAACTATTACTTTGTACATGGAGGCCCCAATATTTGCTTTGCTCTCTCCCAAGCACCTTACAAAATCTCTTCAGCTTCTCCTCTCCTTTCCTCCCAAGTCTTGATTCTCTAAGCAAAACAGCTTCCTCTTCTCTTTATGTTCACCGTGGATGTCTAAAAACATTGCACCCCACATTTATAACAATCCCCTTGCAATCATCCCAATGTTTATCTTCTTTCCAGCAGTGACCTTGAGATAACAGGTATCCAGAGCAACGGAGCAAAAGATGTTGAGGTAAAATAAATACTAGGCTTGGGAGGGTATGAGGTGAAGTGGTCAGCAAACAGACTCACTACCATTTGATCAACAACAAAGTCCTTGTTTATGGCACTATCTAGTGCACCTTCAACCTCCACACTTGATAAAGTCTTTGGTCATCGACACCCTCGCCATTTTCCCCACTGAGCTTCATGCAAGCTGTCCTGAATTCCCTCCTTAATCACAAAAATATCGGTGTAAGCTGCCGTTGTTCGATCACTCTGTGTTCAGAAGCCTCTTTATTTTTCTCTCAACATCTTCTAGGGCTTAGCCCTGGATTGAACAGATTCTGGTGCTGATTCTGAATCCTGGCACAAATGGAATCTGTGTGTCTGTCTGTCCGCCTGCCTAAAATATTTTTATTTCACTTTCCCTCCAAGGAGCTTAGGGCAACATACATCGTTTTCCCTTCCCTAATTTAAGTTTCGGACACCCTTTTCTCTGTGGTTTTGGCAAGGCACTGCGCTCTTTGTTTCTGACTATTTTCTCATTTGGAGGTGTAGCCATCATATCTGTAGGTTCTGGTTTATCTTAGGAATGATCTTAATTCTAATTAAGGAGTGAATGAAGAGAGTTTATTCAGGAACTACAACTTTGATAGAAAGCTGAGAGAAACAGAATAGATACTAACTACCTCACTAAAGAGGGAGAGAGAGACTTCCGGGAAGAAACAGGAAGTCACCTAAGAATACCAATCTGGAGACATGCAAGAAGGACAGAAGAGAGGAGGAAAGAAGGATCCCATCCTGCTTTTTATCTGACTGTCAGACCTGCTGCCCCCTGCAGGTATTCTGTGTCTTCTGCCTTCTCTGTACGATTTCCAACAATATCTACAGATGCATTGTGTTTTAAGCCTTGTTGTGATCCGCCCTGAGCCCGCTGGTGTGGGGAGGGTGGAGTATAAATTGAATAAATTAAATTAATTAAATTTGCTAGTTCTTGAAAAAAGTCTACGGCCAAAGACTGGAAGATGCAGAGCCCCAAGGGTGTGCTTTAAGCCCGGGCCTTGCTTTAAGTAAGAGCCTCAGGACCAAGACAGACAATACCTGGCTGAAAGCCACGTTGATTCTTTGGAGAACGGCATAGCAAACAAACGAATTTCTACTTGCAGCACTAGGTGGAGGAAGTAGAAACCACAAAAAGGAACTACTGTATTATGTAATGTAAAGAGCAACATTCTTCCATCCACTTGGTCTCTGACACACAGAAGGCCAGCTGTAGGTGTGTTTGCAGCCCTGATACAAAACCTGAGTGGATGTGACCTTACGATCAGACGATGCCGAATGACCATGCTTCAAGACTGCACATTTTAAGTATGATGTGTCACCCCCATAGCCATTTTCTCAGAGAATAACTTCAGCAGAGCACTTCATAGTACAGGCACATAACTTCTAACACAAAATGTCTGCAATTCGAATTCTTGTAATTTAGTTAGCGATATCAATATGTCATACCAGTAGAAGCAACTTTCAGGTAATCTTTCTCACAATGACCTTATTTGGATGCAACTGTGTTGTAATTAATACTCTCAGGTACATTTCAGGAGGGAAGTTGAACTGGAAACTGGACATTTGCACCTATAACTCACTACATACCTTGCTACAAAAATGTTCTAGGAACATGTCTTGCATTGTTTCATGTGACAGGGATTGCACTGTGAGAACATCGTCCTGAAAAACATCAACTTAACCATCATGGTCCAGGGACTACTCTACACAGCTGTCATTTTCAGACACACTTGGGAATAAATTGGATCAGCAAAATGTGGCTAGCCAGATTCCTACAACTCCTTTGTTTAGGCACTCTTCTTCTAAAGTGCTAGAATACACATCGCCTACGTGTTCCGGCACGTTCCCCCTTGAAATGAGCCCTGCCTGTATGACTACATCTGTCGATGTGTCAACTGACGAAGACTATACAACACATAATAGCACAGGAAACCTTTTAAGCTGTGGATGTATTTTCCCTATTGGCTGTTCTACCAAGAACCAATTCTTGCATAGTTGTAAAGTTACCTCTAGCAGAGGTTTAGAGATAATCCCATTAAATTGTAATTGCAACTACATGACATTGTGCGCTGCTGTAGCACAATGGTTAAGTGGTTTGGCTATAAATCGGCACTCTTCTGGTTCGAATCCCACTACTGCCATGAGCTCAGCAAGTGGCTTTGGGTAAACCATTTCTCTCAGCCCCTGCTCCCCAGCTATATTGTGGGCATAATAATAACACTAACTTGTTCACTGCCCGGAGTGAGGCACTAATCTGTCTAGAAGAGCAGTATATAAGTGCAGATATTGTTACTGTCATTAATTCACCCTGAAGAAAATATCACAAAATATAATGGGTAAGCAAGTCCCAAACATTGGTCCTTTGGAGTAAGAATTGCAATAAATTGCAATTAGTGGTGGGTAATGCCCAGTTTGGGGGCACCTGTATTCACTATAATGAAGACTCACTGAAAAGAAATTTTTATTTTTCTGTTTGAATAGAGCTTTGTGTACAAGGAAAGCAAAAAATTTCCCTGATCAGAATCCTGGTAATAAAGTCAAGTCTGAAGACAGATACTGCTTATTTTGTGTGTGAGCGTGCATGCGTGGGTGTGTGCACACCATCAAATCGCAGCCAACTTATGGTAACCCCATAGGGTTTTCAAGGCATGAGACGTTCAGAAATAGTTTGCCATTGCCTGCTTCTGCGTAGCAACTGGACTTCTTTGGTGGACTCCCATCGAAATACACACCATGGCCATCGGCAACCCTGCTTTGTTTCCAAAATCTGATGAGATCGGGCTACCCGGACCATTATGTTCTCCTTTATTTGCTTCTATGAAATTCTAACTTTACTCCACCAGCAAAGAAAGGGAAGAATGAATGAACAAGTGAAAACAGCCCCTTAAGGAGATTATGTATAGCATCAAGGAATCCTATTTATAGTTAATTTCCTTTAAGGAGACTAACATGTTATCAAGCTTTGGAAAGTACGCTTCACAGATTTGGCAGGAAACAGTAAAGCAACTTCTACGAACTGAATAGTATTTCCTGTTTCAAAATAGAGTGTTAAAGAAGGCAGGTACCTTCATGTTGGTTAAGCATGTAGCTTGGCTTATGTGTCTGAAAGAAGAGAAACAAATGAAAGATGTTGTTTCATCCATAATTACATGGACTGGCTTGTTCTGGCCAGCCGCCTTAGACATGGTGAGCTTAGCTCGCTGGGCTAAGAACAATGTCACATTCAATATCCTTTGCTGTTTGCTCTCAGTCATGAATGGGCTGAGTGCCTGGATATACAACAGGGCTGAAATAATTTAAAGAAGTTTTCAGCAACAAAATAAAGAGCTGAAAATGAAATGTGAACTGAACATAAAAACGCTATGGAAGATAATACCTGTGAACCAAACCGATTTAATACATATTCCCAGTTTCCTGGTGTGATGATAAGTTTGTATAAGTACTCTTAATCTACTTTTCTCCTCAATGGGACTCCCAAGCAGCTTCCAAAACAGAGTTTAAATCAATAAATGGAACCAACCAAATAAAGGAGAACTCTCCAAATCTCGAGTGGGACCTGGATCCAATAGGCCAGCTCACATCAAGACCTCAGGCTAAAAGCAAAGGGCAAACAGTCCTTTGGCTCTTACTAAAAGACTCACACCTCTGGCCAAACCCAGGCTAACGTTGCTTCCACAGGGAGATTTTGCTCCACGTTCCCCTCCCGCAACTGCAGGGCTGTTTTTCATTTCTGACGTCTTTCTCTGGACTCCCTTATTCTGAACGAGTTTGTGACTGTGGACAAGGAAAGTTAGAGACTTTGGATCATGTAATAATTTTTTGCCCTAAGTGGAGTAAGGAAAGAGAGAGATTTATTATTCCTATTATGTTAAAAGAAAAGCTTCCCTTCCTTCCTTGGGCAATCTCAGTGTTATTGTCTGATAACTTTCCTGACAATCAAACTGCCATAGTGGCTTCCTTTTTTAGTCACGGTGATAAACAAGATTTTCATGAGTTTAGATAGTTTAAAGTGATAATGACGAGTTATGTCTATGTGAATTGGGTATGTTTCAAGTGTACAGTTCATATTTTGTTGGTGTTTGTATGGCTTATGGCTTCGGCCGGAAAAGCAATAAACATGTTATTATTATTATTATTGACATCTGTAGAACATTGTTGTACTGTCATCCATCTTCCAGGATTTCTCCTGCTTTGTTGCATGTTTTCCTAAACATATTTTGGTATGATCTTTCCAGAAAAATCAGACTCAGGGGAGGACTGGAAATCTTGTGGAGAAGGAAGTGTAGATTGTTGCATTTCCCTGCCATCTGATGCCACATCAGAAACCATTTCCCATGATGCCCACCAATCCCTCCCCCCCCCCTTGCCACCAACAGGTTTTTTTGGTTGGTTTTGCTTTTGTGAGCAGTAGGTATATTCTATGGTGAAATGCCCTCTACCATTTTTTTAAAAAAAATCTGGCAAAAAGCTTTCTAGTAGGAGGGAGGGGACAGCAGGTTCATGAATGCTGCTGCGGGGACTGAGCAGGGAAAGTTCAGCAGAACTCATCACGTGGAAGCCCCTTTTACCACTGCCCTATATTAGCAGCGGAAGTAGCAGCAGGGAAATCAAATAAGGTCATCATGTGGAAAACACCAAACTCAGTCCAAATCTTTCTTTTATATATATATATATATATATATATATATATATATTCTACCAAATTTTTCTTCTTTTTTAATTTTTTTTTATTTTTGAAAGAGTTTTTTTAAAGTTTTTAACCACAAACACAACAAAAAACCACATAAATAACATTTCAAATAGGTTACTCAATACAGATGATAATTATAACAGATGGCACATTGGATGTATCCACTTGTCTACAATAGCAAATATTTCTTAAAGGGTAAAGAGGTCCCAAAGAGCAAGCAAGTTTTGACTTCGTTCCACTAGAAGTCAAATAGTCTATAATTGGTACCCAATCTTCCCAGAAGTTTGATTGTAGGTCTGGCAAATCCATTAATTTAAGATTGTATGAAATTTTTCCCATAAAAGATAAATCCCATAATCTGTCATGCCAAGCTGAGATGTTAGGTGCTGCTGGGTTCTTCCATATGGACGCTATTGTGGTTTTAGCCAATGAAAGTAGAGACGCTATATGCTCTCTAGGAGCAGATGGTAGATCCTTATCCAACCAGAGGTTTAATAAAATTAACTCAGGCTTTAAAGGAACTTCATACCCAGTAATCAATTTTATTCTGTGTTTACTACCTCTATCCAAAAAGCTTCGATAACTTTGCATTCCCACCAGCAGTGAAGAAAGGAGTCAATTTCGCCGCATTGCTTCCAACATAAGGGGTGAATGTTTTTATTACAGTAGCTAAGCTTCTGGGGTGTAATGTACCACCTAGTTATCATTTTTAGTGACTGAGTTCTGATATTGATGGACCGTGACTTGATAACTGATGAGGATCAAATTTTAGACCAATGAGCCTCTGAAAATTTGAATTTTTTCTTATTTTTCTTTTCAGGTGCAAAACTGAGGGGAAATTAGAAAATTAAAGTACTGGTGCTGTAAATTCTGATGCCGCCTTCTTGGTCCTACTTTCACTCCAGCCTCAGTTCCCCGATGTACCTCACGGATCTGTTGTGAACAGCAGTGGCCTGTGGGGTCAGGATCATTTCTTTCCCCAACTACCTCAATCAGGTAGCAGCAGAGAGGAGGTGGTGATGAGATGGAGGGGTTGGGGAAAGGCCTGATTCACCTGGTACAAGCGAAGCACTGCTACGTCCCTCACCATATATACCCGACCTGTTTCCTTTGCTCCACGGCCTGGTAGTACTGGCAAAAATCTTCATCCAATAGAAAACAGCGTAAACAAGAACAGGAGGCCATCTTTACTGAGATTCATGTAATGAGTCCTGAAGGACTCAAATAATTTTAAATAATGGTTAGAATAATATAATAATTTCAAACAATGGTTCTTCACCAAGGGAAAATCCACTCATTTCAGTAGGAATGTCATTTGAGTGACATTCCTACTACATTGTAGTCAGTGTTCTTCATTCACTGTTGTAATATTTTGTTCGCAGCGGGCTGGAATAGTTGGTGGTATAAGAGAGAAATTTAATGCTGCGTTTGTGGGAACGTAAACTGTTCTTACTCTACATGGCAACTGGAAAACAAACCCAATAATGCTGTTAAGTCTCCCGAGGCACCTTATTCCTGCAGATATAGAGCTGCCAGTGCAATCCTAAAGCAATCAGCGGCCTTGGAAAGAAGTCAATGGGCTTGGAAGGGCATGACTCTGCTTGGGAATGCACTGTGCACCAGTGTGCCCGCTGCGTTCTGGCATGGGACAACATAGTTGCAGGTAACCCTATAGGAGCAGGTGACTCTAATGTGTTCTGCAGTGTGATTTTATGGCAGAACAAGTTATTGAGAACCACAGAGATGGCTCCATGCCACAGATGATGGTACTTAAGGCAGAAGATCCAGACAATGCCCGCACTGTATTTGGCATAGCATCCAGAGTGCACAGCAGAACCCTGGTAGTACCAAATTTATGGTGTGAACTACCAGTCATAGCCAGCTCAACTCACCTTATTATGCCTTTCTTTCTTTCTTTCTTTCTTTCTTTCTTTCTTTCTTTCTTTCTTTCTTTCTTTCTTTCTTTCTTTCTTTCTCTCTCTCTCTCTCTCTCTCTCTCTCTCTCTCTCTCTCTCTCTCTCTCTCTCTCTCTCTTACTACTGGGAGCAGGGTTGGCTCCACTTATTGGGCAGAGATTGTTGGATTTCTTAAATTAAGCTGGACACCAATGGGCATTTCTATCTCTATGATCACTCGTTCACATTCTGCATCCAAATTCTGCCCAGACCTCAAAACTGTCTGCCACTGGTGGCATCTAACTCACTAGACATGGACACTGTGGTAAAACAACCTCCCACACTCTGTGTTTTTCATTACTCAGGAAGGAAGCAAAAACAGGAGTTCCTTTAAGCCACTGGTGTACTGCCATACATAACTGCATTTGGCTTGACAGTTCACAAGTCAGTCTATCTAATCAGTATGTGGCCATCAGATCAACAATTGAGCCTTGGGAGACCATCTCAGCTTGGAGGAAGACAAATCACTTAGCTGCCCAAGTGAGCGTGCACCGAATTGCTGCCACCAGCATGCCAGAAGAAACGCTAAAAATCCACTACTGCACCTTCTAGCAATAAAAGCTAGTGATGGTCAAACTTACAATGGCATAGGCAAGCTCGGCAGTCATTCTAACCATGACTTCGCCCTTGTTGAATAATCAATGCCTGCATTGCTCTTGTGCTGGCCTGAGCAGAAATTCCTCTTACATCAAGATAACGTATTCTCACATTTCTACGAGGAGAGCTGATGTAGTGCTGTGGCTCAGAGGCAGAGCTAGAATCAGGATATCCCTAGTTTTGCCTGTAGCTCAAATTTCGTAAGGGCCTTATGTAATCCCGTGTCATCCTCGGTTCCTTATGGAGTAAGATATATATTGGCTTACATTACAGAGTCTCTTTAAAAATTACAAGATAATGTGTGGTATTTTGTGCGTTTGAAAGCACTACATAAATGCAAAACAATAACTGTAAGTTGCAAGTCACAGCCGCTGCAACACTGACAGAGTGATAGGGATGTATTCCTAACTACATCTTCCATAATTGATATATCTTGATGGAGTGATGAAGAGATGTTTGACCTGGTGTTGCTTGCATTGCGTGTGTTCTAGGAGTAATTGTAATAAGAGACACTGTGATACAGTGGAAACAGTGTGGAATGAAGAAGTAGGTTTGAATCCCGTAGTGCAAACTGAGAGGCAAATCACTAGTTCTCAGTCTAAATGGCCTCACAAGGTTGTTATTGAGCATAAACAGAGATACCCTGGTGTATATTGCCCTTGAGTACAGAGAAAGTCATATATAAATAACATTTTCCAGCTATTTATTATGTTTTTTGGTGGTACTTTCCTCCCAAGGAGCTTGCTTCCATTGTATCCACACAACCACCTTGCAAAGTAGGTTAGGCTGAGAGAATGTCTGGCCCAGGATTATCTGGGAAGCTTCAAGGCACAGAGGGGCCAAAGTAGGGGTTGCCAGTTTGGTGTAGTGGTTAAGAGCGCGGGACTCTAATATGGAGAGCCGGGTTTGATTCCCCACTCCTCCACTTGAAGCCAGTTGGGTGACCTTCGGTCAATCTCAGCTCTTTCAGAGCTCTCTCAGCCCCACCCACCTCACAGGGTGTTTGTTGTGGAGATAATAATAACATGCTTTGTAAACCGCTCTGAGTGGGCATTAAGTTGTCCTGAAGGGCAATATATAAATTCGAATGTTGTTGTTGTTATTTATTTCAAGGAATTCTTAGAAATAAAATTTAATGCTGCTTTACAAGTGCAAAGATAAAAAGGAACCTTAATTTAATACATTACAAGGATGATGTATTCTAATAATATTCTGATGTACATTATACACCATTTTCTTACATTCTTACAAGGCATTATTTTATTTTGAAGGTGGTTATCCTTTCCTAGTCTGAACTTCGCCGTTTTTAAAATAATGGAGGATTGGTAGGGAAAGAGTAATTAAACATTAATACAAGCTAGTAATTCAAAGTCCAGAGGGCAACTGAATTAACTAGTAGTTATCTTTTGCTGTTTACTTTACAATAAAATCCAGCAAACCTAAAAACTATGAGACCAACCCAAGGTCTTATTATTGCCATCTAAAAAGACTCAAAGATAACCCTGGGGTGTTAGCTGTTTGCCTGCAGTTGCCAAATTGAGGATGATAAATAATGACATGTTTATAACACAGATAGTAGAGTTTCAGCTTGCTGTCGTTGGCCCTGCAAACACACCCCTATGATCCCAATACGACCACTTATCTAAGTGTCCATGGACTTCCCGTTCGGAAGATGTGCCAAAGTTTCACTTAAATTGTTCAGTGTTGGGATCCTCCAAAAAGATCCTTTAGATCCTTCAAAAGATCCATTTAGATCCTTCTAAATGACAGCACACAAGCACAACTCATTGTAAAACTGGTATTTAAACAGCAGTTCACAATATCTGTGTGTATGACAGGAATATCCAATGTAGGACAAAAAACAAACAAAACAAACAAAGACAGCCTGCAAGTAGCCATGTTGATCCATCAAAAAATTCCAAAGATTGTGTAATGCCGTCAGTTAGGACCATCCATGAGGCAACTTGGGACAATAGCTACAGCGGTAAGATCCCTGTTGAAGGCTGATTGTCGGCCTTGAGCAGGTCAGCCTAACATAACTTACCTCACAGGGCTGCTGTGAGATAAAAATCCTACTTTAAGCTCATTGAGGGTATTTTCACATGAGTTATTTGCCCCGAGTTTGATGCTGTTGGAAGTGGGGTTTTTCCCCTTTTTATCCCATAGCATCGTGGAACATTCATGCACCCCCTGTGCTTTCCCTCGCTTTTCTCTGATCTTTCCCAAACCTGATTTGCTTCTGAAGTTCAGGGAAAGATCACAGCGAACCCCAAATGGCTGCCATGTGGGCAGGAAAGTTTGGATTTTCCTGGTCTCCTCTGTGCAGCAGCCATTTCCCCTACAACAGGCATTTCCTCTTCCTTGTCATCAGAGCTTTTTCTTCTTCTTTTTTTTAAAAATTGTTAATTGAATAATGTTATATCAATGTAATATTATACCAATATGTGTATTAGGTTTTCTGAATTCTCAGCTTTCATTTTTTAAAGCCTCTAGCTCCTTTTGTTGATAAGATATAAAGGAAAAGGCATCTCGCTGCACTTACTTTTTTAAAAAATGAAAACTTGAAATTCAGAAAACCTGATACATATATTGGTATAATGGTATTTTGGTAAAACATTATTCAATCTCTGATTTTTTTTAAAATAAAAAGCAAGCTTGGAAACAGGCAGTGTGGAAGCCCCATTGCCACTGTAGAGTATTAGAAGCCACAACTACAATGGGGAAACTACACAAGACTGTCTCCATGTGGAAAACACCTGAGAAAGGCTGGAATACAACCAAATGGAAAGACCAATCTCCACCTACTACAGAACTTTGGTTTACAAAAATCTGGAACCATTTGATAATGGAAAAAATAACTGACAATCTACATCAGACGGAATATCAATCTTCGGGATCAAACTTCTGGAAAAATGGATCCCATTTTACGAATTCATAGAAGCAAGAGATCTGCAACCTCCCTCTTCACACCACTCATTGTTAATGTATTAAAGTTGAAGCACTGTGTTAATATGTGTAAATGCAATGTATTATATTGGTTTGTTGTTTGATTATTGTTACAGTTCTAAAATTGAATAAAAATATTTTTTTAAAAAGGAAGAGCAACAAACTCCCTTTGTTATCTGATTGGTACAGGAAGATATGGGACATATTTGTAATGGATAAAATCCTAGACCGACAGAAGCAGATAGAGTCAGATCAATATATTTCTGATTTTGCTGAAATATGACAACCTATAATTGACTTTATAGCAAGTAATGAGGCAATATTCCACTTCACCCAGCCCAAATAGTTCCTGATTTTATGATGTAGATATGTTAATTGTCGTTCTATGATTGTAAATAAGTTTAGTTTACTCAGTTCTTTAATTATTTAGTAATCCTTATATATGCTTCAAGTGTCTTTCAATGTTTTGATTTCTAACTTTAATTTATGTTGTTTTAAGCTCTTATTATACCTTTTTATGTGTCAATAGTTTATCAAAAATAAAAAGAGTATACATTTCAAAAGAAAAAAGAAAAAGAAAGGCTGGAATACCTTAAGCATAACCAATCATAAAAATGAATTGTGATATCTGCCTGTTTCCTAATCCCACACAGATAAGGGTCGGTTTGGGGTCTCTCTGGATACCATTCAGTTCTATGGGACATGATGCAATATGAGATGAGTTTATGGAGAGAAAACCCCCACAACCAAGACACTGGGGACTCCAAGACTGGGGATAAGTTTCCACTCTTCCAATAAGTATTTCTAACTGTAGCATGCTTACAGATAATCTCAGGTAAGCGGATGGCCCCTAGTGGTTTGGCACACAGGAAAATAAAGAAAAACTGAATTCAAATATTGATCCCTGTAGATGAGGATAATTGAAAATGTACATTTATTTTTTCCTTATATAATTATTATTGCTTCGGAAGTGCAGCAGCTGTAGAAGAAAGACAGCGGGATTAGAACTCAGTTCTTTTACGATACAAAACAACTATGTAATCACTGACCGTGAACAGAAATAAATTTGCTCTTGCCTAAAATTCTGAGATTAACAAATAAAATGTTCATTGATTATTGAACTAGGTACTAAAACATGTGATAAATTTAAGTTCAATACAAAGAGCTCATATAGTATAGGATGTGATATATTTAATACAAAGAGCTGACATAGTATAGCAACTACAAGAATTTCATTCAGAAATCTTGTTTCTGTTAGGAATTCACTAGGTGCCTTTAGGCAAGCCACTGTATATGGCTGTTGTAAGAATAATGTACCCTCACCTGGATAGCCCCATGAGCCTGGTCTCATCAGATCTCAGAAACAAAGCAAGGTCAGCTTTGGTTAGTAATTGGATGGGAGACCTCCAACAAAGACCATGGTTGCAGAGGCAGGCAATGGCAAACCATCTCTGTTAGTCTCTTGCTTCGAAAACCCCACCAGGGAGTCACCATAAGTCAGCTATGACTTGAGGACACTCTGTATGCTAATGTTCTAAATATGGAGAATTCTACGCAAATACCAAATATGAGTTTGGGTGGTGGACCGAACACCTGGCCCACCTCCTTCTTAGTCTCCTGCATTGTCAAGCCCAGCACCCTCTGGGCCTCGAGAGGTCCCAGGACCTTGTAAAGATCCTCACACCATGAGCTGATCAATGGCAGCTGGCCCTGTAATTCAGGCAGGCACTGAGAGTGGGCCCTTTGACAGCCAGCTGTCTGAAAATCAGCCTGTTGGGAAGCTCCACTCTGGGGGCACGGTTAAGCAGAAATTGTTCAGGAAGCATAATCGGTCCTTCACAGTCTTGGCCATACTCCTATAGGGCTTCTGGGAAGAGGGAGGCCATTGGGTATGCACGAGGCCTGGCTGGTGGAAAAAGACCAGCTCTGGTTCTCAGCTTGGAAAAGATTGGATTCAATCCCTACCTCTCTCTTTCCAAGGCCAAGGGAAGGTACTTCAGCCATATTGGATCCTTGTGTGTAATACCTGGGTTCCAGGATCTTACAATATTATTTTTATTTAACTTCTGACAATATTTGACAGCTGACTTGTTGTCAATCATCTAGTCTGTGACAGTGTCAAACAGTCAACAGCTGCCATATGGCTGAGGTCACTATTTTATATCTTGTATGCAATGGTGTTCAGAATTCAGTACTGGTCAACTGTTAATTTGTGAGAATGTTCAGCATTTGACAGCAGACACGTAACTGTACTTAGCAAATGCTGGTGAAGGCACAGCCAGGTTCGAGAAGACGGAACTGGGCAGTTGCTTTGCGACATTGGCAGGGCTTTTTTTCTGGAAAATGAGGTGGTGGAACTCAGTGGTGGAACTCAGGACTGCACAATGACATCACTTTGGGTCAGCTGGAACAAGAAGGGAGTTTTTAAAAGTTTAAATCACCCTTGGCAAAAATGGTCACATGGCCGGTGGCCCCGCCCCGTGATCTCCAAACAGAGGGGAGTTTAGATTGTCCTCCGCACCACTGAGCGGCGCGGAGAACAATCTAAACTCTCCTCTGTTTGGAGATCAGGGGGCGGGGCCACCGGTCATGTGACCATTTTCAAGCGGAGCCAGAACTCTGTTCTGCTGCGTTCCAGCTGAAAAAAGCCCTGGATATTGGTGAGGACTTGATAGTTCATTCTTCTAAGCAAGCATGCTTAAAACTGGGGTGAATAGATATCTATGTAACTCATGCATTATGAGCCGGTGGTTTTTTTTTTTATATTATTTTTAATTTTTTTAATTACTAGTACTACAAAAAGGAAAAAGTGGGAACAGGGAGAAGGGGAAGAAACAACACATAACAACACAAACACTACATCTACAAGTAATGCATTCCCTTCATACTGCAATTATTTAACATTAGAACTTGTATAAAATGCTGTTAGATTGGTAAATCTTAAAAAATACAAATTACAATCAGGATTAGGTCTTCTTCCCCCCTCTGGGTCTCGGTCGCAATTCTCTCTGAACAGCTACAGTCACTGTGCTCGTTCCCTCCTCCCCTCCCCCTTCAGGCTTGAAATCCTCTTCTTCTTGCTGAAACTCTTGATGTTTACACACAAAGTCCCTTAGCTGGTCTTCTGATGTTATCTTGTGGGCTTGATCTTTATAGCTAAACCAGATACCTTCCGGAAATAACCATTTGTACTTTATTTCACGTTTCCTCAGAAGGGCTGCAAACCTTTTATATTTAAATCTTCTTTTCCGAGCTAAAAATGGAACATCCTTCAATATCTTAACCTTATTGCCCAGAAAGTCCAAGTCCACATTGTATGAATTATATAGGATGGTGTCCCGGATCTGCTTAGATGAAAAGTCCATAATAATCTCGTGAGGCAGCTGACACTTCGTTGCATATTTTGAAGAAGCCCGACGGACTTCCAAAATGGCGCTTTTTAACTCTTCTTTAGTTGCCTTCACGGGTATCGCCAAAAGTTCCGACGCCAGATCCTTTAAATTCTCATTTTCCTCCTCCTTCACATTCTGGAGACACAATATTGTCTGAGCACGATCCACTTGCAGCCCGATCAGTTGGTTCTCCAACAGCTTTAGTTCCTTGTTTGTTGCCCTCATGAGTACTGCGTTTTCCCGAGCAGACTTTTCCGCCCCCCCCCCCCCGCTGCTTCCTTAATGGTTTTCACTTCACTCTCAATTAAGCCAACCCTTTGATCAGTTTCGTTTAACTTGTCAACAAAGGGCTTTATGGTTTCGACGACCGACCGCTTTACTAGCTCCTCAAGAGACTCTCCTTTCCCCTGCAAAGCAGCCGAGATAGATTTGCCCATAGCGGGGCTCTGCTTTTTCGTCGCCATCTTAGGGGGGGGAATCCGCCAGCCAGGTTTCGAAACTCAGTGAGGGGGAAGAAATCCGAGCCTTCTTAGCTTCAAATCCCACCAATCCTTCGCATACGCTTGTAGTAACAGAAGGGATTCGCTACTTACAGGTTTTCACCTTAAATCTGCTTTTTGCCGTTCTCCATGGCCCAGCGGCACACGATGTGCTGCGCAAGTCTGCCGGCCTCCATAGGAGCAAACGGGCAATTTACCCCCCCGCATCGACTTCGGGGGGTTCTTCCCGTCGCGCTCCGGACCCTGACACCCTCACTGGGAGTCTAGGGGGCTAACCTTCGCAGGTCAGCCGCCCGGTCAGGCTGCTCGGGCGCTTCCTCCCGAACCTGCGGAGTGTCCGACATGGCCGAGAAAACGAAACCGAATCCCCATTATGAGCCGGTGTTAATGTCCTTGAAACTGCAATCTTAGGCGCATGAACTGGGCATGACTTCCATTGAATCAAGCTGCATTCTGAAATATACTTATTCGCAAGTAATTTTCATTTCTGAAAATAATTGACAAACTGGTGTCTGGTCCATGAAAGATTATGAAACAATATTAATGCACTTCACTGTAGTCAATGGTTTAGGAGGGTGCAACTCTGCTTAGGATGGCACTTTATATTTTGCTAATCTTTCAAGTGCAAAAAAGATGCTTCTGTTGCAACAGTGGGGCAGTTATTAGTAAATTACTGAGATGGGTATGTGAATTGCTCTTTTTAATGATTCCTCTACCCCACTTGTTATACTTATTCCCTAGGTTTATCAACCAAAAATCATCTTTTAACTATGCAAGATTAGAGTCTTGTGATTTCATCACAAGTCTTGGCATGTCATATTTAGATTGTCCACAAACAGTAATTCCAGTGATTAATTTGTCAGCAGACAACTCTGTTGCACGTCCCCTCATTAAAACACCACCAGCCTTGTCTCATTCCCCCCCCCTTTAAGCTGCTTTTTACTAGGCAAGATGACATTTCTCGTGACAAACCTTGTGATGCTGAAGGTCCAGGAAGTTCTATAAAGGTGCCACTTGAGATTGCATTGCAAGTGTGATAACCTTGCATTCCCTTTGGCTTTAAAGGGGATTAGTTACACTCATAAAACAGGCTCTCCTCTGTACAGAAAAATCAGACCCTTACAAAAAAACTAATACCTATGCCCTAAATACATTCATTTAGAAATATTTCCTAGTAAATGGGTTTAAGACATCCGTTTCCCCACATTTACACTCCTATAGGTCTGATACTATTATTTCTGCTCTTGTGAATTTTGATAACTTTGTGAGAAGCTCAAATACAATAGGTGGTGCTTTCCATTATTACAGCTCCCACCTGGAGGAAGCTTCCTGTGTAAATTTTTACTCACTACACAATTGCTAAAGGAAAGGCTCAGGAGCCCTGCCAGAGAAAAAGTGGCAGCAATGGAGGCCATAGCCATGGTGTGAATAAATTCTACTGGACTCAGTGGGATTTAGTCCCGTCCCGTGTAATCGTGCATAAGGATAGACAGCGCATGCCACTAATCCGGCTTTTTCCTCTTATAGGACTCTGACTGCAATAGAACTGTATTGTTGCCAGGTCTCTTACTGGCCCTGTTCCAGTGCCTATAACTACATCCTGGCAAGTAGAAATTTAGCAGGTGAAACTGTGTAGGCTGCAGGCTTTTTCCATCACTTTATCTCTATGCCAGCTTTTTTTTTGACTGGCTGTGCTCCAATACTTTTAACTGCAGCTTGGCATGCAGAAATTTAGCAGGCGAAGTTTTCCTCAACACTTTAATCTGCATGCCAAGGGAAATTTGCACCTGCTAAAATCTCCTGTGCCTTTAACAGCAGCCTGGCACACAGAGATTTTAGCAGGTGCAAATTTTCCTTGGCATGCAGAGCTGGGCCAGTAAAAAACAAACAAATTGGCGTGAAGTCCCACAGACTTCAACGACATTTATGCCCAAACTGGTGTGGTGTAGTGGCTATTGCTGGACTGAGACAATGGTTCAAATCCATGTTCCCCATAATCTTCACTAACAAAGAAAGCTGTGGTTTTCGAAAGCTTATGCTACAATAAAGTTGGCTATTCTTAAAGGTGTTACTGGACTCTTAAAGATGCTACAGACTAACACGGCTGACTCCTCTGGATCTATAATCTTTACTGGGGGCCACAGCCTAGCCCAGCCCAAAGGGTTGTAAAAGCCACATGAAGGGAGAGCCAAGAACGCTTTTTAAAGGAAGGGTGAGATAAAAAATGGCAAATATTAAACTATTACAATAATTTAAAGGTTGTAGTCTTAAATTTCTCGCTTGGTTTCTGTTGGGGCGGGGGGGGGGGACCCAAGAGCATAGCCTGTATAGATGTAAAAAGTGGCAACGTTATACCAACTCCTCCGTCCATTGTCACCCCGAGAATTCAGTATCTAGGGGACAAAGGAAAGCAAGAGAAGGAGGAAGCGCCTTCTGCCCGCCAACCCCAGGGCCGGCGTCCCACAATCCCCTTTCCCTCCGCAGCAGCATCCTTATCTCCCCCCGCGCAGACGACCGCTGGGGGCGGCCGGAGAGAGGCTCACGTGACCCGGCGGCTCCTGTGCAGCCCGGCCCAGCCTGAGGGAGGGGAAGGAAGGAGGGAAGGAAGGGCGGGCCGGGCGCGCGGCACGGGCTGCGGCTGCTTCTGCTCGCGCCAAGGCTCCACAAGGCGCCGGAGAAGTTTTGGTGCGTCCCGTGGAGCGCGCCGCTCTCCTCAGCGAGCGGGCGTCTGCTGGCAGGTGAGGCGCTGCGAGGGGGGGCGACTGAGGCTGGGGCGGACGCCCGCTGGAGAAGGGGGCACCGGGGAGGGGGGGCACGGCGGCTCGGAGAGATGCTTGGGACTCTCCCTCGGGAGTGCAAACGTCAGACCGAGAAGGCTTCTTCTTTTAATTCCCGTCGCTTCAGTTTTTTTGGAATACCCATTCGGGGTCTCTCCCCCCCCTCAAAAGGTTGACCCCCTTCCCTTTTAATGACTGCGTTCAAGTCTGACGTGCATACACAGAGGGATAATAAGTTAATACCTGTTCTTCGAAATGCTTAGCGAGTTTCGGTAAAGCGCTTTAAGTGAATTATATGCAGAGCAGATGCTGACTATCTCTTTTGTGGCCAGTGTGTAATGCTTTAAAAAGACTCGGTGGCTTTATCATTAAGAGAAGGGAGTTCCTGCTCTTGGCTTAGTTCTGGTAATCGTTTTATTCGTATTAAGCTAGATGGAGGAAATCCTCCTCCCCTGAGGTGAGAATTTCAGTGGCCAGAGCTACAAAGTTTCTGGATGCAAAAGAGAACTGAAAACGATGGAAACGTAAGGTGTCTTTTGGTAGTATTTGTTTTATACTCGAATATGCAAGAGGGAATTGAGTAGAAGCAAAGACAGTGCTACACTGGGGAGCAAAGCGGCACTCCTGCATCAGAGCCCCCCCCCCCCAAATCAATGTAGCCCCTTCAAGCCTTTTTCAGTCTAACTTACAATTGCAGCTCTTTGGATGAGAATCTATGTGCATTGCAAATGACAGGAAGACTGGAATGTGTTTTATGCAGGAAGGTTGATTTACAGTTAGGAACTCTGATACAAACAGATTTGAAACTGCTGTTCAGTTTTTCATACATGCACACCAGCCTCAGAAGACATCCAAAAGGCACTTTAAGAAGCATGTGAGAATTGAATTTGTGTCCATCTCTCAACTGCTTTCTCCTCTTGCCTTGCCCTTACTGAATACTAGTTTTCGCTCCCACCTTACAGGTAAGGTACCGCTCAGGAAAGTGATCTCATATGTATTACCGTTCATTATTTCTGGCAGCCAATTTAATGAAGACACTGGAACAGTGTTCTCACAGAACAGCACAAAGAAGAGGACCAGTTCTTAAAAGGCTGACCAAATTCCCAGATAGCAAGTTTTGACATAACATTTTTAGTTTTGTGGGATCGCTTCTGCTTCAAAAGAAAAGCCTTCCTGAAGATTGTGCCATTTGCCCTTGAAAACTCTGCTCTTTAATTCAGAATGGATAAAGCCAGTGGCGGCAGAAAGGCACTCTGTATATGCTCAGATATCTTTTCCATTGCTGCTGCATGTATTCTAGGGTCTCCAGAGTGCCCTGTACACATCAAGTGCTTCTCCAGTCTTTTATTTTCCTTTTCAAATCCAGTTCTTATTCTTCAATGTCAGCTTCAGCATTTCCCTCCGAGAGGTTTGGCCTCACTTAATTCCATTTCTTTCCTTCAAACCTTCAGGAGATATAAAATCTGTGAAGAGTAATGGGCACACAAGATGTAGCCAGAGATAAACACACTTAAAATCCATTGCTTGATTTCTTTGGAAAAGGTCTGAGTGATAAACAATCAGATTTAAAAGTGTTTTAATTTTGGCTAGGTTTTACCCAATATTTCCCAAGTGTCTGGAAAGCTGCTAAGAGAAAGCAAATTAAATATAATGAACAGCTGTTCCTGTGTTGTCTTTCCAGTAGCTTGCCCAAGAACGCCTAGGATAATAAAGATTGAACTACGAGTTAATATACATTGGTAAGAATTGTATATCCTGATCTATACTTGGAAATTAGGCCCGTTGCATTGAGAGGACTTTCTCCAAATAAGTTCCTGCCCTGGACTGATGCCTGGATGCTGTGGTCACATGGCTAATGAGAAAGAAATTGAAGCTGAACTCAGAAAAGACAGAGGTACTGCTGGTCAAAACTGCTGATTATATGGAAGGAATTGTATTGACAGCCTTGTGGTAAGATAGTTCTCACTCCGGCAGACAGTAAAGAACTTGCTAGTACACTGGGCCCCAACTTTGTTAGCGAATGAACAAGTTGATGCTGTTGCTAGAAGTAGCTCCTTTCAAGTTTGCCTGCTTCTCAGATTAGCTCCTCTCCTCCAGTCAGCAGTTCTGGTTATGCAGAACTATGCTCCTGTAACCTTGAGACTAGATTACTGCAATGCAGTTTATGGGGGGCTGCCCTTCAAGACAACCTGAAAGTTTTAATTTAGAATGCAGGGGCCTGCCTTTTTTGAATGGAACAAATCATGTTACGTCTGCTTTGGAACCATTGTTTGGGCTGCTGATTGGTTTCTGGTCTCCGTTTAAGTTGTGGTTTGGACTTTGGGGTGACTTGGGAACCGTATGTGAAAAACTGTCTCTCCTTGTGCATCATTTCCATTGTTCTCTCAAACCTCTTTGTGTTCCCTGCCTCTGAGGTGGCCCATCCTAGGGCTTTCTCTGTGGTTGCTCAGGAATGGGCTTCCAGTAGAAGTGAGAACTTCCCTCTACTTATGCGCATTTAGGAAAGTGTGTAAGATGGTGCTGTTCTGAAGGGGAAATTACTTATTTTATTGCTATTGTGCGCTGTGGACTTTGATTTTATCAATGGCTTGATACGTTTTATGGCTTCATTGTTTCTGGTGTTGTTGGTATGATTGTAGCATGCTTTTGTAAAGGGCCTTGGGCACACAAGTTGGGGAAATGTGTTCTATAAATATTTGAATGAATAAAGCCTGGCAGCCTAAAGCACACTTACTGGGGTTAACTCCCATTGAACTCAATGGGCATTATTTCTGAATAAGCATACTTAGGATCATGCAGCCAGTGTAACAGGCTTAAAATGCGCCCTAAGTAATAAATATGGTGAAAGGAACAACAATCGCTATGTTTACAATTTGTAAAACTGCTATACAAATTGGGGCTTAAGAAAAAAAACCAAACTTTCTCCACATAAGTACAGCCTAAACCAAAACTAACCATATGGAAATGTCTAACTTTACAGGGTTTTTTTTTTAAAAAAAACCTGGTATATTATGAATGAACCTGCATGATATTGGAATACTTTGATTAATTGAAACTTATTCCTATATGAAGGCATAATCCAGAAGAAGTTAAGCATAAGCCCTTTGAAATAATGGGGGCTTGGAAAGTGCTTAAACTTGGCTGAACAATACCTGGAATTCGCCTAGGATTACAAACTAGCAGCATAGTTGTTCTAGTTCTTTCTGTTCTCTACTTATTTCTAGTAAGCTTGGTTAGGGTTCCAGTCTTAAGTTGTGGTCCTTCCAAAGAAGTAGTCTCATTGAAATCAACTTCCGAACGTGTGTGTGTATATATTTATGTGTGAAATATTTATAAGGCCACATCAGGACTCAAGGCAGGTAACAATAAAATACAATACAATACAATCACAGTTAAAAGTATTAAAATACATTGAAACCACCCCCTTAACAACACTCTGTGAAGATATTTCCAGTGGCCCAGACTCTCGACCTGCTCCAAATGCTCTGTGGAATGTTTGTTTTTACAGCTTTGCCAGAAGCTCCCTTGACCTCTTCTGGGAGGCTGTTCCACAGGCATGTGGCTTACACTGAAAAGCCCATGCCCAAGTGATTAGAGAATGTGCCCTATTTATTTATTTATTTCATTTATACCCTACTTTTCTCCTCAATGAAGATGCAAACTGGCTTACAACATTCTCACCTTCTCCCATTTCGTCTTCACATCTACCTGCAGGGTGGTGTGACTGGCCCAAGGTCACCCAGCAAACTCCCAAGGTAAAGTGGGGATTTGAACCTGCGTCTCCTAGATCCTAATGTGACACTCGAACCACTAAACGACACTGGCTTTTAAAGATGTTTTGCAGATCGTTTTGTTAATTTAGGTGTGCTTTGTTATGTCCATTATATAACACAGCTCTGAGGGAAGAATGGTATACAGTGCTTTAATACTTCACATGATGTTTTCTAGCTGATATAAATATATTGAACTAGAAAAAGCAAGATACGACCTTGCTCGCCACCACTCCCCCCTCCCTTCATTAATCATTTAGAGCTCTCATAATGGAAATTGGATATACTGTTTCCTTGGATCATCATCTGGTACTTTTCAATGTCTATATTATAGGGGAGAATAAATTCATAGAAGCTGGAAGGGGCCTTGATTTTTCCTTCCCGCTGCAGTTGTGAGATGATTGTAGCCTCTCTGACACAGCTGTTCTCTCTTTAAATATGCCCACTGAAGCAGTTCCCCACAACTCATTCAGGCTGTTAGCTTCCTTGTCTAAACAAAAATGCCTAGCCCTCTTTGGACACATGAAGATATTTTTATAATATTTATATTTTCTTAACCTTCCTACTCTAGACATATTTTGCTGCTCAGGACACTTTGCCTCTGCCACATTTTGAAGGTGGCAAAGTACAAAATGCTTCGACAACATTTTGAGTAATATGAACTTTAGTCAAGGGCAAACTTTGGCTTAGCCTAGCATTGGTTAACTTCACAGAATGTATACAGAGTAGTTCCATGCCCTTGCAAATGTTGATATAACTGATAATGAATTAAGGTTTTTTCCATCATCTAGTGGTTTGGGTTGCTGTCTATAACATGAGCCGGGAATCCAGTCCTAAACTGGTATATATTGAGAGTTTCAGACTGTATCTTTGTCTGGTGGATAATTTCTAGTAAAAGTTGCCAGCTAACAAACTGGAGATCATGCATGTACCTTCGAAAGGTCTGAAGGAGCAAAAGAGGAGACTGCTACTGAACAAACACACGCGCACAGATTGGTCGTCGTCCCACCACTTCATTCCTTGCTGCAGCAGTTTTATGCCCCAGAGGAGCCAGCAGAGGATTGGTCAAGGTGCTGCTGGGAAAGCAAGGAGGATGCAGTGGACGGTTACATCTTTTCTTGCTTCTGTAGATTTTCTTCCCACGCAGGCTGCCACTCTCATCCTCTTGATCCAATGCCAGCCTTCCCCCTACCCCATATTCTTTATATTCTAGAGCTGTTGTCAACGCTGATCACTCCCTCCCTCACAGCCTCAGAATAGACATCCTCAGCCCTCAGACTTACTTGCTGGGCAAGCACCCAAGCGCCAAACGTGAGGTAAAAACTGAAAACCTCATCACCGGCTTCTGTGATAACACTCTTGATGGGCTTTGCAACCTGAGTTCAGTGTTGTAACCCAGTCTGCTTTGGGGGGCTTAAGGATGTGCCCCTGCTTGTGTTTCCTCACAAAGTCACTTTCATCCTCCAGTGGGTCTCTGTGTCATTCCTGGGATCCTGTTTGGAGATTCCTTTTGATCCATGCCTCCTGTGGAGGTAAGGTACATAAATCCACGGCTCTCTTCAACTGAGAGTGGACTGACCCTCAGTGGATGCTCAGTCTTCTGGCCCAGGGAGAGTGACAATAAAATTATACCTCACCACCATCATTGTCATCCAGCTCAGCTTTTCTGGGTTGTGAGAGGGGTCCTGAATTGGGCCCTGATGCTGTATCCTTAGAAGCTTCAGCAGCACATCACAATAAATTTGTGAGGTGTTTAGCAGTTAAAATTGCTTGCATCCATGCAGTCTTAGACTGTAAAGTAATGATAGTTCAGTCTCTGAAAGCTCCTTATACTGCATTCTGGTCAAGTTTTGTTGGATAACTTTTCCGTTATTGCAGTTTAAAGATGTCAGCACTACTTGCAGAGGTGTTGTTGCTCAATCTGTGCCCTTATTGTGTCTTACAACAAAATCTTGAGGGAGCATAATGAGTGCGATGGTTTCCTGATATTCTTTCACAAGATCTTCTTTCACAAATTCCTGCTTTCTCCACTGCACTGGAGAATTTAAGCAGGAATTCAAACAAGATTCTGAAGTTAGACTGTTCTTGGATATGAACCCAGGGGTTCACTGTCAGGAACAAGATGGTTTAGTCTTCAAAGAGGCGAGGACAAAGGTTATTAAAAATAGGGGGGGGGGGAGCTGAGGTAAATCTTGACTGATTATAAGAGGTGAAATGTTGAGTTTTAAAATATAATGCCTTGGGAGCAGGAGCTTTCCTAAGCAGGCTTCTTAGACTATGTTACACTCTAGTAAAAACATTACAGTTAAGCCTTGGCACCCAGCTATAATTTAGTAATTCTGTTGTTTCTTGGACAGTAATATTTATACTGTCCTTAAACTACTCCCTTATTCAAACTAATGCTTCACCAAACTCTCCTCTGTCACTTGAAACTACCAGTTGTCCAAAACTACAATGGTCAGGGGTTAACTCATTTCCTATTGGCTTGTTCAGAACACCATTCTCATTGGCTCCTGTGTTCCTGAGGTAACTTTTACTGTTCAACCTGTCCCAGCCATATGGTAATGGTGCTCATTTGCTTCTTTGAGAGAAGGACTTGTGCCTATTGCCCTTCAGAAGGTCATAGCCCAGCCTCTATTGAAGAAGTCTTTTTTTAGAAACCCCCCCCCCCAAACAAGGTTCTTAAACAATTATAACATGTTGCCAATATCCCGTTTTTTAATCTGCTCAAGCACGTAACGTCTGTTCAATTTCCAGTGAGTTTAGATGAAACTGATTATGTAGACCTGTTTCAGTTGGGTTCAGGCCAGGTATTGTAACAGAAACTATAGGCCATTTCCGCACAGGTTATCTGCCCCAAGTTCAATACTGTTGGGAAGCAGTATTCAGGTGACATGCATCCTTATCTTTGCTTTTCATCTTAATTCAGGTGAAGTGGTGGATGATGTGAGCATGAAAATGGGCTGGATGAAAGCCAATAAATTGAGGCTCAGTCCAGAGAGGACTTGAGGTACTTACTGGTGTGGATTGTAGACTTGGGAGATCGCCTACTATGGATGGGGTTTGCACTTCTTGACAAAGCTGGGTCATAAATTCAGGGTACTAAAATTTGATGCTTGGATTTCTAGTAGAAGTGGGGACCTACAATTCTTTAGGTTTGAAACATTTAGAGCTGATGGCAGTAAACATCCAAACTGCATGGTATCCCATGCGTGACCATTCTCATTCGTTTTTTGCCACTCAGTGGAAGTCTTAGTAGAATGCGGAACACCTACAAAGAGAGAGAGAGTTGTGCAGATGAAAGGAAATGAAACATAGAGAAACCATGAGCAATGCGAAGAAGTAAAGAGATGTGGGCTGGACACCGCCTTAGAAAAACAAGGAATCGAGTTAATAACTGATTGCTGGAAAGTAGCTGATAGCTCGGCTGGCAGCTTGTGTTACAGTTCCTGAAAGTAAAGAGACTCAAATGCTCATGCCGTGACCTTTTAAAAGCAAGTAGAAAGAAGCTGGGGGTTGTACTACTAAACTGGATTAAAAAGGGGGGAAAGGCATGATTGAGGTAGCCTACCGTATGTTCATTGAATCAGTGTCAGGGAGCAGGATTAGTTTTCTGATGTAGTTTTGGGGGAATTGCTTGGCTAATGGAGGGACTAAACTGCTGCAGCAGTTCAGGTAACTTGAAGAAAACACAGTGAATGGCTTGTTTGTGTAACATTTGTGCAGTGCAGTCCTATGCATGTTCACTCTGTGGTAAATCTCACGGCGATCAGTTTCTCTCAGGTGAGTGTGCCTAAGATTGCAACAATACCCTGGCCCTTGTAGGATGAAATTCCCGTGATGTGTGGTTTATGAATGGTTCAGCGAAGAGAGCTTTGCAATCGATAACATTATAGTGCTTTTAGAGTGCCCGAAGTGCTTAAAATGCACTGTCTCGGTAATATTGCTGACTGTCAATGGAAATTCTTTGAAACTTAGTTTCCTTCTTAGTACACAGAGTCATTGTTTAACAATTTCAATCCACCTTTCCTCCAAGGAACTCTGGTCAGCATATGTGGCTGTATATCTTTTATCTCGACAATGGTCCCTCAGTGGAGACTAAGCTTCAAGAGAGTGAAGGGCCTAGGGTCATCAAGCAAACCTCATTACTGCTAAATGAAGATGGTTTCCGAGGCCTCCAGAGCTGAAATGGGGCGTTTTGCCCATTGGGCTTCCTTTATGCTTCTTTTGTTTCAATGCAGAACCTTCTGAGTTGTTTCTACTGTAAATAGTTTTCCTGAATCGCAAGTTCAAGCTCTAAGCAGTCACTAATGACTATTTGCTCCAATACATCCAAGTTGTAAATAAGGATAATAGTCCTTACTGCAATGAAAGTGAATTTATTTCTTTTCCTCCAGGGAAGAACCATAAAGACGCTTGTGAACGGTTGTCCCTAACGAAGGTGCTCTTTCAGAACACGCTTTAAGATGGCTGTGAAGTCCCTTCTCTCCTCAGTGGTGAGTTGAAATTTATCCTCGGAAAAAGGGGTGTGGTTTTTTTCCTTTTTAGATTGCTCCCAATGCAAGGATAGGTGAAACCAGCTCATTCAGCTCTCTTTAAAGAAAAGCCTCTTTTGAGATGAAAATAACTTCTTAGTAGAAGAAGCAATATAGGGTTAGGATTCTTCCTCCTGCTCCAAGAACATGCTCGTTTCCCTCCCAAAGTTTCAAGAGCCCCTTAAAATTGGAATTAATATTGATCAGAACTTGCATGACAATCTGCTTGCAAATCTTGTCTAGCCAATTTCACCACACCATGGACTTAAAATGACTCTAAGCCTCAAGGGGCAGCTCCAAAAACGGAGTCAATGGCTTCTGTCCCTCCCTCCCACCCACCCACCCCAGCATTCTCCTGTACAAACTTAAAAGTTTATTAAGCTATTGCTGCTGAACACAGCCATTCCCTCCCTCCTCCCCTCTTCGTATACACACACATGCATCTGTGGCATCACACTATACATTTCTTTTATTCGTGCCAAAAGCACAAATATACAGCCAGGAGGGGTTTAAGGCAGAGTTGTCTGCCAACTAGAACACAAACCTATGTTGAGCGGATGCATTAATATATGTACTCTCTTGGGGAGCTGTTACTCACTTAGCCAAACCCTGGCATGATATTGCCTGTCATGCATTTATATAGTTTGTAAACTAGTAAGCCATTCCTTTCATTTTATGAGCGAACTCCATAAAATAAGATCTCATCCAGTCATTTTCCAACTGACTCGTGAGGTTTCCTTATCCTAAGCCAAAGGAGCATCACTCAAACACTCCCTCCTGCAGAGGGAGGGGGGCTGACCCTGGTTCTGTAGCCTGTTTGCTAGCTGGCCACCCCCGTCCCACGGGTTCTGGGGTTGAGCTGGGCAATGAGCACTATCAAAGATGCTGTTTTAATGGAAGTGTAATATGATCCGTTTTATCTTGTTTTATTGTTGTTTTTATCGCTCTGTGTTTCTGTTGTTGTTATCCGCTCTGAGCCTGCTTGCAGGGAGAGTGGGCTACAAATTCAATAAAATAAATAAATAATCCGTGAATGGCTTGTGCTTCATCCCTCATCAGTGATAGAGACTGCTATTTATGTAAGGAACAGAGAACTGTAAACTCCTGGTCTTATAGAAAAGAGTCCAGTAGCACCTTTAAGACTAACCAACTTTACTGTAGCATAAGCTTTCGAAAACCACAGTTCTCTTCGTCAGACGAAGAGACCTGTGGTTCTCAAAAGCTTATACTACAGTAAAGTTGGTTAGTCTTGAAGGTGCTACTGGACTCTTTTCTGTTTTGCTACTACAGACTAACACGGCTCACTCCTCTGGATCGTGGTCTTAGCGATCTTTGGGTCTTGGGCTGAAGTTCAGGGTGGGGCCCCAGAGTCACTGGCCCCTGCCACCATTCCCCTCTGGGGCCAGACAAGGGGCAGCCATTGCATTGTGCAAGGCTGCCTAGGAACCACCACTGCAGAGCCCCAGACAGGGCAGGCGCAAGCAGCAGTGGCAGGAGGAGCCTGCTATTTTTGTTCTCGTCACTATGTGCATTTCTATGCATGTGATCTTGTTCTGTTGTGGAGGGCAAGGCCACTGCCCTGGCTGCCCTTTGGCTAAGACTGCCCTTGCACTTCTCCCATCAGGCTGTCTTCTTTGATTATATTAATTCTACTCAGGAGGAGTCAGGATTTGCGAGACACTGTTGTATACTGGCTAGAACGTCAGATTAGGTTCCGAGAGATCAGTTCCTCACACTGCAGAAACCTTGGCAACCTTGAGATAGACATATTTGGTTATGTTCTCCTTCACAGGATGCTTGTGAGGAAAAAGGACTCTTATGTACTGCTCTGAGTGCCTCTGGGGGGAGTTGAGATTAAAGGGTACGATAGAATTTGATCCCGAGTCCTGTATTATTATTCTTCATTCTGTGGGTTAAATGAACAGATATAGGAACTTGATGACAAAAAGTGAGGGATCTTGCTGAATGGCTACTCTTATTAATGTAATGCTGGCTGTGAAAATGTACAACCCTAATACATGAAGCCCAGCTAACAGCATTGTGGACCTGAGAGTTTTCTAAACTATGCAGGCAATCTTGCATAACATTTTTCACAGGCTTGGACTGGATGGTTTATTTGGAGGTAATTCATAACTGCAGTTACATCCACATGCATGCAGTTCTTAATATAAATAGGATACATGTCTGAAGTAAGCATATTGAACTGCTCATCATTCATAACACAGACATGTTACCAACTGTCTGCTTTTCAGGATTCTTATGCACATCATCAGGCTGTCTTGTTCAGATATCCCTAGAGGATCAATTTGCTTTCTCATGTGAAAAAAAGTTTTCTTACTCCTGCTAATAAAATGAAAGGAAATTAAATGATCACAGTTTTCTGGGAATGTGCGTGTCTATTGCTAGTGTTTTCCAAATTCAATAAATATACATATTCAATAAAGGTACATATATCATCCAAAATTCTTGGACGAGCTTGTGTTTCCCCCTCTTTGCAGTAAGAAAACAGGGGGATGTAAGCTGTAGAAAGGGAGGGTTGGAAGGCAGTAGTAGCTGTGAGTGGAAATGCTACACTACTGATGATGTTTCAACCGGAGCCTCTTTCTATGTGGAGTTTAATTTGGTTAAGCCACTCATTATCTACACTCTACGCAGCCTCCCTGTCTGTTTTCAGATTGGGCATTATGTCCTTTTCCTTGCTCTGCTCTCAGATCTTAACATATCCCTCCTCCAACTCTGCCTCCCTCAACGGACACTGCCCTTTCTCCCTTGCTGCCCCTATGCTTGTTGTAACTGCCTCCTAGAACATCAGTGTGGTGCTCTGGCCTCTCTACTTCCCCCCCAGATGCCTCCTCTTAACTCCCACAATCCCCAACTCCCCTCCTCCTAAGCTGAAGCACACATAACTGGAAAGAAACCATATTCTTTCCCCATTTATTACTACTTCCATATCCTTCCCTCTGTCTCAAATGGTGGATTGTAAACTCCTTAAGTCATGGACTTGTTTTCTTGAATTCCGTAAAGTGCCACACACATTATTAATATACTTCTATCCAGGGCTTTTTTTCTGGGGAAAAGGTGGTGGAACTCAGTGGGTTGCCCTCAGAGAAAATGGTCACATGGCTGGTGGCCCCGCCCCCTGACCTCCAGACAGAGGGGAGTTTGCCCTCTGGACTGTGGCGCGGAGGGCAATCTAAGCTCCCCTCTGTCTGGAGATCAGGGGGCGGGGCCACCAGCCATGTGACCATTTTCAAGAGGTTCTGGAACTCCGTTCCCCCATGTTCCTGCCGAAAAAAAGCCTTGCTTCTATCAGTCTCACCGCTCCTGTTGCATTAACCCAAGGACTGGAATGGCTTAGTCTGACTGTCTTTAATGCAGTGCATGTTTGCAAGGAGTAATACCTTTAATTACAATGATGGAGTGAATTGGTTCCTTACTGTCAGTTTGCTGTTGAAGAGCCTTGATGATTAAGACACAATAATGCTTCATAAATGTAATAGATAGCTTCGGGTTCAATTTTTTTTAATCACTGCTCTCCTTTTGTTCAGCTACAGATATGCAAACTGTTTACATTCACTGTTTTCTTATAGAGCCCAACAGTGCAATTCTAAGCAGAGTTACACCCTTCTAATCTCAAATGAATTTAGATGGGTGCAACTCTGATTGGAATCAGATTGGAATCAGGATTGGATAGACACTCCCCCCTCATATTTTTATAATCAAAACAAGCAGAAATCTAAATGTGGAATACATTTTAAAAGGACCAGGGTTACTATTGGTTAAATACACTTTTGTTGTTTCATTGGGCATCAGTGAAGACTACACATATATCTATTTATGGTTTTTAAAGTGGATGTTGTTGTAAATTTTAATATGATGTTATCTGCTCTGAGCCCATTCATGGGGAGAGCAGATTATAAATGTAATAAATCAGTCTATCAATCAGAGGTTTTCCACGGGTTTTTTCCTCTTTTTTGCTAACTCAATGTGTAGTTGCAGTTTCAGATTTAAATAGTGGGAATCGGAAGCCCACCAAGTCAGCAGAGGTGCCGAACTGTGCAAAACTCAAATGGCCATTTGCAAGGCCCAGAAAACATCATTTAAGGCTTTTTACTCTAGTGTTGCTGTGTTGCTTACAGAGTAAATTGTATTTGGCAAGGCTGTGTCTCAAAGATTAACGGTAGGTAGATTAGACTGTCCTTGATTTTACCATTTAATCCTGCACTGCTGGCTTGGTATACTGAAGAGAACAAAATAACAGACACAATGGATAAATCTTTCCTTTGCTCTGAATTACATTAACAACCCTATAAGTATGCAAACTACCAGTACCCTGTAACAGGCAAGGAAAGCCATGAGTATAAGCTTGCAACTGCAGTCACTTAGCACCCTATGCTTAAAGATCCTGGAGGATTTTGGACCTTGGTCCAAGCAGAGCTGAATATACTCCTAAAATGTAAAATTCTGCACCTAGGCAATGCATATTCTGGGTCAAGGAAATGTAAATTCTGCTTAAATGGAGCAAATGTGCATAATTTCACTTATTTAAAATATTTGTAAACCCACCAGCCAGTAAGAATATATAGTAAAATCAGATACATTTTAAAAAGTGTACCAATATACGAACACCCTATTAAACAGCCAGAAAACATTTACTTCATCAGTGCTTTCAAATTCCTTCCGCTGCTGTTGTGGAATAGCTCACTTTTGCAGCACTGCCCAAAAATCAGAAGGATGGAAGACCTCCTATCCTGACACTTCCGGGAGGCTGTTCCACAAATCCAGGGTAAAGGCAGTTGTACAACTAACCATAGGCCAAGGTGTCAGGTAAAACACACCCTGCTGAGAGCAGCAGGGGAGAATGCATAATTTCGCAAATTGTTAAAACTGTGCACGTGCTGTTCCTGTTTTGCTAGTCATGGGAAGAGGGCAAAGAGCTAGGCAGGGTACTGAAGACAAGCCCTCAGCGCTGGAAATGTCATCCATCCCTTTCCCTGGCTTCTAAAATTGACAAGGCATTGCTCCTACACACATCTAACTATATATTTGCAGCTATACATTCTAGAAACCTAGCTCACTTATCTGGTTGGTGATCAGTTCCACAGCAGGATGGGCAAATGGATATTTGGGATTCACATAGGAATCCCAAAGGGGGCAAAATACATTTGGGGGTAGCTTTTTAATATTACCAGCGGGACCACAGACAGCTCTTGCTACAATGAGAAGCGTTGGCCTCCTATGTAGTTTGGACATGCACTGGGTGGTGGCGGGGGGCAGGAATGCTCAAGTTCTGTCTTCACACATTACACAATGTGCAGGTAGTGTGGGTCAGTTGCAATGAGAATGTATCAGAGCCTTCTCTTCTATATGCCCTTTGCCGGAGGTTTTTTTTACCAGTGCCCCATGTTTCAGATACTCAATGCCAGCTCGTTTCAGTGTCATGAGGTTTTTGAACTTTTTGCCTTTTTTTCCTAAGGCACGAGGGAAAGCTGCCTTTATTCTGTTGTGGGTTTAGGTAATGAAAGGGTCTTGAGCTGTCTAGACAGAATGTATAGTCCTCAGTACTGGCTACTGGGTTAGCATTATAAGAAGAAAAAGCCAGATGAGGATTTCACACTTTCATTTTAATTGTAAATTAATCCGCAGAGGCAGCCCATTTTGCAATGTAAAAAAATGCACAAAATAAATACATCTCCACAAAAATAAGTGGAATAGAGAAAAGGTTAAGAAAGATGGATCGTCTCGTAACTTTGTTATGGTAAGAATACTATTGAGTGGGTGTATATAATAGTTTATAAAAACTAGCTGTTTTCCGGAAACAGGCTATAGCTTCCTGAACCTGGGGGAGGAGGGAGGGTTGGTTGACAGGTTCTGGGATCCAACTCCCTACCCGGGACGGAGCACTGTCAGTGCTTGCTCCAGTGGTGAGGAGTTTGTGTGTGGTCCTGGAGGCCTCCTTGACAGTGGAGGCCCAGGTCACAGCAGTTGCCAGGTCTACATTTTTTCATCTTCACCAGGCCAGGCAACTTGCTCCCTACCTCTCGACCAGTGACCTAGCTGCGGTGAGCCATGCAATGGTCACCTCCAGATTGGACTACTGTAACTCGCTTTATGCTGGGCTGCCCTTGAGACTGCTCCGGAAACTGCAAATGGTCCAGAATGCAGCAGTGTGCATCCTGACTGGAACTCCATTCCGGTCACATATAACACCAGTTTTGCGCCAATTGCACTGGCTCCCGGTTGAATTCCAGATCAGGTTCAAGGTGTTGGTTCTAACCTTTAAAGGCCTTAGCGGACTGGGACCAGCATACCTGCGGGACCGCCTCTCACCACATGTTCCAAATAGTCTGCTTCATTCAGCAGATAAACACCTACTGGTGCTCTCCAGCTCCAGGGAGGTTCACCTTGCCTCGACCAGGGCCAGGGCTTTCTTGGCCCTGGCCCCAACCTGGTGGAACTCTCTGTCTGTCTCAACGTGGGCCCATTCGGATTTGTTATCCTTCCGTTGGGCTTGCAAGACAGAGATGTTCCACCAGGCATTTGGTGGTTGAGGAAGCCAGAGCACCTAAGAGATCATGTCAGCTGTTATGTGTTGCTTGAGTAGAACAAAGGCTCCTGAGGCCTACAAAGCTATTGGTGTTTGGTGCTGGCCCAGTCAATCAGAACTGTTGCTTTATAGACCAATCGCTGTGCTGCAAAATAGATACTTTTATATAGTTTATGCAAACAAAGGATTCTAGCTGCTTACATTGTATTGGTTGTTGTTAAAAGTGGGTGTGGTTTCTACAAGTATAAATTGGTTACTGTTGGGCCTGAGTCTTTTGTCTGTCTGCTTCCAGCTTCCAATAAATACCTTATTATAATAAAGAGCTGTTAATCTCAATATATAATACTGGTGACAAAGGTAGGATTAGAAGACGGGTAGGCAGCTCTGCGACGCTGAGAGCTAAATCACCCTTGTTGCTGTGGAACTGTCGCCTCAGCCAACCAAGAGCTAATACACAGCCGCCCTGTCACAATTCACTGACAGTGAATCATGGCCACCAAGGGCCATTTTGAAGCTTTTGACTCAACCTCCAAGGACTGGGAGTCATACATCGTGAAGTTCGAGTTCTACCTGGAGGCAAACAAGGTCACTGATGTGGACCTCCAGAGAGCAACCTTCTTCAGCATCTGTGGGCGGTCCACTTTTGACATAGCCTGGGCACTCATGGCACTGGCTCAGCTCCAAGCTACGGCAGTCATCATCATCAAAGACCGGCTCCGAGACCACTTCTCACCACAGCCGTCCGAGATCGCCAGCCAGCACGCTTTCTACAAGCGGGACCAAGCCCAGGGCAAGTTGGCGACCATTTTCATTACAGCTCTCCAGCAAGTGGCACGACAATGCAACTTCACTGACCTAGAGACTGCGCTCCAAGATCAACTAGTATGTGGCCTGCGGGACGAGAAGCTGCAACGTTGGCAGTTCGCCAAGAAGGAACTCGCATTCAGGGAAGCCCTCAAGGAGGCACTAGCAGTGGAAGCAGCTGACCAGTTGACAAGAGAGGTGCACCAGTTGCGGAGCCCTCCCCTAGCAAAAAAAGGCAGAACCGGTCCATCATGAGAGCATTGAGAGCAATTCAGGGGACGATGATGAGGTTCACAGGACTCTAGCGGTACAGCCCAAGCGAACCGAACTGCAATGCACTAACAAGTTGCCCTGCACCAGCTGTGGAGGAAGCCACCACCGGAAGTTCTGAAAATTCCATGACGCTGAATGCCGGGCTTGCTAAAAGAGAGGGCGTATCACTCATGCATGCAGGGCACCCAAGAGCAGAGGCTCCCTGCTGCAGACACTGCAACAACAACGGCCAGAATGGAAGAGTTCTTTCTGGCTTGAAGAATGCCACTCCGTGAACAAGTGCTACAGCCATACCACAGTCCTGAACACTCGAATACCCACCAGAGAAAAGATCAGGGTAATGGTGCACATTGAAAGAACACTGGATCGGCACTCTCAATCATCTCAACAGACACCTTCCACCAAGTGTGTCCCAAGAAGAGACCGACAGCTTGAGCCATGCGACATACACTTGATGGACTTCCAGGGTCGTCGGGTTCCCATGGTGGTGTCGGCAAGTTCAAAGTCAGTTTTAAGGACTTTCATTGCCCCCTCCACCTGGTCATCGTCAAAGGGCACCACACAAGTTTGCTGAGGCTTGATTGGTTTGAGGCATTGGGAATCCACATCACTGGCATCTAACAAATCAACCAATTGGACATCGAGGCGGTCAGTTCTGAATTTCCATCCGTATTCAATGGCCCCATGGGGCGGTACACCGGACCACCGGTATCCTTTGACTTGGACCCTACAGTACTGCTGATCAGTTTAAAAGCTCAACATGTTCCCTTTGCTCTCAAGCCACACATTGATGAGGAGCTGGACTGGCTGGTCACACAAGGGGTCCTTGAGCCTGTGTCACATGCCCATTGGGAGACTCCCATTGTCACACCCATCAAGGGCAATGGGGCAGTACGCATCTGTGCGGACTATAGGTGCATCCTAAATAAGGCACTGCAACAGCACACTTATCCAGTGCCGGTAGTGAGTCATATCCTGGCATTGCTAGCAGGGGGCAAGATCTTTGCAAAGATTGACCTGGCACAAGCATACTAGCAGCTTCCAGGAGACGAAGCCACCATGGAAGCACAGACCATCATGATGCATCGAAGTACATTCAAGGTGAAGCGGCTCCAGTTCGGGGCAGGGTGGCACCCAGAATTTTTCAAGGACTTATGGAGGGGGACTGCTCAAGGGCATCCCAGGTGTCATTCCGTACTTTGATGACGTCCTGATCACGGGAACGTCCTCTACAGAACTTGCTGGCCGTCTGCAACAGGTACTCCGTCGCCTCCAGGACACCAGACTCAAGGTTAAGAAGGAAAAGTGTCAGTTCAGCGTGTCTCATGTAGAACTCCTGGGATTCATGAGTGACGCCAATGGCATCTACCCTACAGCCAGCAAAGTACAGGCCATCTGCAGTGCACCAACACCTCACTCCAAGAAAGAATTCCAAGCATTTCTTGGGCTCCTAAATTTCTACCACTCTTTCCTGCCACACAAGGCATCACTAGCTGAGCCCCTGCATAGACTACTTAAGAAGAAAACGCCCTGGGTCTGGGTTCGGAAGCACAACCAGGCATTCTCCGCAGTTAAGGAACTCCTTTTGTCAGACAGCATGCTCACCCATTATGATGAACTCAAGCCGCTCATGCTGCTCGCCTGCAATGCCTCACTTTATGGAATCAGCGCAGTCCTCAGCCATTGAACGCCTGAGGGGCGGGAGGCCCCTATCGCGTACTTTTCCAGGACCTTATTGTGAGTGGAACGGAACTATGGCCAGATTGGCAAAGAGGCTCTTGCTCTGGTCGCTGGTGTCAAAAAGCTCTACGACTATGTCTACGGACAGCACTTCGATATCGCTACAGACCACAAGTTGCTACTGGGCCTTTTGGCACAAGACCGAAAGACCTCACAGGTCATGTCTCCAAGAATGCTGCACTGGTCAGTTTTCCTGTCTGCTTATGATTACAAACTTTTCTATTGCCCGGGCAAAGCCTTGGGACATGCCAATGCCCTTAGTCACCTGCCACTAAAGGGCCCAACTGCAGGCCCTGTTCCTGCTCATGAGGTCATGCAGCTGGAAGACCTGCCCCAACCACTTCTCCGTGCATCAGACATCGCAGCCCAATCTGCCAAGGACCCCATGCTCTCTCGGGTCCTCAACTGGGCATGGAGGGGGTAGCCTACTGGCCAGCTGGACACCAAATTCCAGCCCTTCAGTTCCCACCAGCATGAGTTATCAGTCCACAAGGAATGCCTGCTCTAGGGAAACAGAGTCATCGTTCTGCCTTGACTACGTCAGCATGTGCTGGAGGCACTTCATGTGAGAAACCCGGGAATTGTCCAAATGAAGGCTCTGGTCTGTAGCTACGTGTGGTGGCCAGGGATGGACCAAGCTGTGGAGAGATGGGTCTGACCTGTCTGCCCTGCCAGGAGTCTCAGCCTGACATGCCACAGGCCCCTGTGCAGCCATTGGAGACAACGCACACACCGTGATTGCGGATCCACATTGATTTCGCTGGGCTTTTTCAGGGGCAAGTTTTCTCATCGTAGTGGACTCCTTTTCAAAGTGACTGGAATAATCCCCATATCAACCATGACGTCCGCGGTGGTCATCCACTTGTTAAGGCATCTGTTTGCGACCCACAGCCTGCCAGACACTATAGTTTCAGACAATGGTGCACAATTCATTCCCAGGAATTCTAAAGATTCCTCGAGAATGATGCCATCCAGCACATCACATCAGTGCCGTTCCATCCATCAATGAATGGATAGGCAGAAAGAATGGTGAGGGCCACTAAAGACTCCACAAATTAGGCCAGGGGGATTTGAGCCAGTGGTTGGCCGACTACTTATTGTGGCTGCACATCACTCCACACTCCACCACGGGACAAAGCCCAGCAAAGTTCTTGATGGGGTGACAGCTAGCAACCCTGCTTGATCAGCTCCACCCAGACTTAGATCTGGAAGCCTGGAGGGAGCCAGAGGTTTCAGGAACGCCCAGGAGGTTACAGCAGGGCAACTTAGTTTATGCCAGAAACTACAGAGATGGGCCAATCTGGGTTCCAGCTTTGGTGCTCAGGGGAACTGGGCTGATCTCCTACGAGGTGGCCGATTGCCACCGGCGGAATACTCTGGCGACACACCAATCAGCTACCACAGCGCTGGCCAGAGCGGGCACAGGGACAGGACAAAGACTATTCACCCTGCACCGCTGACACAAGGGCTGAATCTGCAATGGCGCCCGAGCAGAGTGGAGATAGTCCAGCGGCACTAAGCTGTTCAACAACTCAATCGAGTACGGGAAACTCCTCCACTTCTTCTAGCAGAACAGAGGCCGTTGTCAATGCCGAGCCACCCGTAAGAGCACCATCTATAGCAGTAGGGTTGCATAAGTCTCAGAGGGCTCGCCATCCCCTGGCATATCTCAGCAACTTCGTTTGTGATGGGCTAGCCCAAACTTGGGGGGGGGGAGGGGTGTTATGTATTGCTTGAGTAGAACGAAGGCTCCTGAGGCCTACAAAGCTATTGGTGCTTCAGAACTGTTGTCTTATAGTCCAGTCACTATGCTGCAAAATAGATACTTGTATATAGTTCATGCAAACGAAGGATTCTAGCTGCTTACATGGTTGTTAAAAGTGAGTGTGGTTTCTACAAGTATAAATTGGTTACTGTTGTGCCTGAGTCTTTTTCTGTCTGCTTCCAGCTTCCAATAAAGATGTTATTATAATAAAGAGCTGTTAATCTCAATATATAATATCAGCCTCCTGCCATGGGGGGGGAGTATATGCCACCCTCAGGCTCTGTAAACATTTATGACTGGCCACCCACCCTGCAGATTATGTAGTTTGAGGGGGTAGGGCAAAATGTGCGTGGCTGTTTATAATTGATGTGTTTTAATGTTTATATTGCTGCTAAATTTTTTTATTGTATATTCTAAAATGTGATCCGCTCTGAACCCGCTTGTGGGCAGAGCAGAATAGAAATCAAATCAAATAAATAAATAAGTTGTATTAAAAAATTGAAAATATTGAGCCTTAGATGGATGTGGCCCCTTGAAAAGGAGCAAGGCCATTTCCATGGAGAGGATATCATCATTGGGTGGTGGTTAAAGGCGCAGGAGCTTGAACAGGGAAAAAAGTTGTCCAGTTGAGAGATGCAGTTAAAATGTAAAGCCTTTTTAAAATACTGGATTTCATGCCCTTGAAACATGGGGGGGTGGGACACCACAAATCCTTTTCTCCTATAGTGATGACCTTGAAAAGAGCACATCTGTGATGATGTGAGAAGTCTATTTCATGCCCTTAGAAAATGATGTCTGGTCTACACAGGGTGCAGAAAGCAGGATATTGTAAGCTCAGGGACTCAGTGTTACAGACAATGTTGCCATTATAACAGTCTTGTTTGCAATATGGTGTTTTACAGTTTGAGGGATGGATAATTTGGGGTGGGAAACGGTCAAAAGAGTTAAGAAGCAGCTGATCTTTGTGTAAGGTGTCAGCCTCTCTGGCTTTGTTACAGATTGGGGGCGGGAGCGGCAGGGCAATCCTATGCAGAAGAAAGTCCTATTAAGCTTAGTTGGGCTTACTCACAGGTAAGTGTGTTCTGGAGTGCAGCGTGGGACACTTCTGTATAAGTCTCCTGTTGAGCTACACAGGCAGTCATCGCAGAGGCTTCCTTCTGTGCCAACGTTCGTAGGGTGGGGCTGAATAAAACTAGGAAGAATAGCAACGGCAGCAACTTCCCTTCCGTTACGCAGGTACATCTGTGAGTTTTATTGATGCTTCTCGACTCAGGTTTTTCCCATGTTATGTGTGAAACGGCTTCTTTCGTGACCGAGATGTCTCGCGTGGCAAAAGGTGGAGAGATCGCCGGGGCCCGTCCCCCTGCCTGCTGGCTGTTCAACATAACACTTACGGCTCTTCTGCAAGCTCTGCCGGGGACGGTGGGCGAAGTGACCCTGGCGCCTCAAAGTCGGCGCTCGCAGGCTCCGCTTGCGTCTGTGTTGGGTTTTCGGCGCCGCCCCCGTCCCCGCCTCCTTACGCTCAGCCACCCGCCCCCGTTTTCATGAATGAAATCCAATCGGCCGAGTATAAATAAAAGCGAAGCTGCCGACGTCACAATGAGAGCCGCTGGCCCCGCTGCTTCGGGGCTTGGCATCGCGCTCTCGATTCAGCCTGAAATCTCATGGGGGTCGGGGGCGAGGAGGGAGGAGCGGGTCGGGCAGCGGAGAGCCTCGGCTGCGGCGGCTGCAGGAAACGGTGCGAAGGCAGCCCCAGCGCCATGCTGCTTTTGTGCAAAGTTGGGCTGCTCGCTTGTCCTGGGCGCTCTGCGTAAGGAGCGGGGGGAGTCTGCCGCGGCGGGCGCGGCTGCCGCTGTTTGGAAGCAGCAGACCTTCCTGGGTAAGGTGTCGTGCGCCGCCGCGCGTGAGCGTGCTCAACTTCAGCGCGCGCTCCGTCCCGCTGTACACCCCCACCCGTCCTAGCTCTTGCCCGCTCGCTTGCCAGCGAGCCACGTGTGCCTGGCAGCCTCTCCCAAAGTCCTCAAATGAGCGCGGGAAGACCCGGAGGCTGCCCGCTGGGGTTGCAGGAGCGCTGCGTCCACCGGGCCCTTTAGACAGCCGCGGGCTTCCTTCCGAGCAGGTGACTCGTCCCGCGGTGTCAGGACTGCTGAGAGCACGTCGCTAGACTTGCAGGATGTGGGGAAAGGGGGTGCACGGCGGATTGGTGCGCTCTGGGCCGCCGTCTGTCCCTGCTGCGGCTGTGGAGTCTGTTGTGAGTTGCTGTGGCAACTGCAAGGGGCTGCTGCCCTGCGGGGGTTTGGAGCCGCACAGGAGGGGAGGGTCATCGGGAGGGGGCGCACGCCCACGAAGAAGGGCTGCACCAGATCAGCCATCTCAAAGGTAAAGGGGCGGGGATGTAAAATACCTCCACGTGTTTTGTATGCAAACCTAATGTTGCTTCAGGCGTGCGTACTCCTTCTCTAGAAGTCTTCCGTCCCGATTCCAGAGCAACTTTAGGGATAAAAGAGAAACACGCAACCAGCAGGGAAGTGGCCAAAGTTCCAAAGATAAATGCCAGGATTTCAAGGGCTTGTAGGAAAAAAGGGCTCTTGAAAGCCCTGAACTTTGGCTGAACTGTGCCCCTAGTATTTATTAAGCAGCAAATATTTTTAGTAGAGCCTTTGGGGTTCTTTCTTTTTTGGCTCATGGCATCTGACAGAAAGGATCCCTTTTATAACCAAAAAGGCAAGCGGAGCGGTTTGATCAGGCCCTTTTGACCCACTTGGCTGCTGCTGGCTTTAACGCAAGCCATGCGGCTGAAAAGCTGGCTTTGCACATCTGTTCACACAGCTATGTGAAGTGCTGCATATGGGCGCACTGAGAGCCAAGAGCCGATGCCAGAATATTCTCGGTGACTGACAGTAGCTCACCCAGAGTTTTGTTTTCTGTTCCTGGACGTGCTGTTGAACTGTAGCCAAACATGTAGTGCCTAGCAAACCGGTGGAGTTAAAGAAATGCTAAGTAGTACTAAATCTAATTTTTGTAAGCAAAGGAAGATTATAATTATGAATTTGGTTTATTCAACCTATCATATGTATGCTTGGTCCCCGGCCAATGGCCATTATGATGTTCTGCTTAATTAATCTCTGCTAAGGCAATAGATTTACAGAACTGTATCCTACAAATAATCTTGCTTCCTTTACCCTTTGCCCCAGTTTAACACAGTAAATTTTGCATAGACTTTACTTTCCTTGTCTGCTTTACTCCCTAGTGGGGTCTGAACTAGCCAGCAACATTATTTTTTCCTCCTCCATTTTATCCACATATTAACAACAACCATGTGAGGTAGGTTAGGTTAGGTTAGGCTGAAAGAGTGTTTGGCCCAAGGTTACCCAGCAAACTTTCATGGCAAGATGGGGATTCAAAGCTGAGCATCCCAGTTTGTGGTCTGACACTCCCATCACATTGACTTTTAAGAAAATGCTAGTTTGTTTTGACAACTTAGATTAAATGTATTGCAGTTTTTTGGGCCAAAGCACTGAAGTACTCCGTATAAATCTTATTTCCTATCCAGTGTACTCATATAATAAATACTATAAAGAATTCCTCTGTAGTCAGCTTGGGGTTTGTGTGCGTCTGATACTTTGAGATATTTGAGAGCATGGCCGTTTTCACACGTCTTACCGGCTCTGGTACATCGCGCAAAGCTCGATGCAGTCTCCCAGCCCTCCCACGCTGCCGCCGTCGCCAGCATGTGCCCCCGGCTGGAAGCAGCAGCTGTGGGCCAGCGCACACCTCCCCAGCCACCCGTTGTGCCTAGCTGGGAGCGCACACCAGTGGTGGCAGCGTGGGGCAGTCTGAGCGGGCAGCCCTCCCGCCCAGCCACCCCACAGTCCAGATGCGTGCACGTGCTTTGCGTGTGAGGGGGCAAGAGCAGACCTGAAGCTGCCCCTGGCCTCAGGCGCCAGAAACCCTGGTGCCAGCCCTGTGTAGTCCAACCCCTGCACAATGCAGGAAATTCACAGCTATTCCTCCCCTCCTCCCCTCCTCCAGTGGCCCCTACTTTATGCCCAGAGGAAGGCATGAAACCTCCAGAATCTTTGGCCAGTCTGGCCCAGAGGAAAATTCCCTCCTGTTGCCAAAGGCATATATAGATGGAAGAACGGTAGGATTATCATAATCATCACTAAATAAAGATTAAGTCTTGTTGGATGGGCGGAGCCCCTAAAATATGGCCTCACCAGATGCTGATTCACTGGGTAGAAATATTTTCCTGTTGTATGGATTGGAAATATTGCAAGTATAAGGTTTTGTATAGGAGATCGTTTTCTCAGGACAATGGGATCAACTCCTCCTTTCTGGGCACTGAGGAACTAGCCTCTAACAGCAGGGTAAGTGCAGTACAAACGTTACAGGAATAGCCTTGCAGCGAGAAAAAAAAAACTTTTGGCTTAAATTATTTTACATCGTAATCCTGGGGGAGGAGCTCATTCCTTTAAAAGAAAAAAAAAGCTCAGAAGTTGTGAATTGGTGTATGGGGGAAAAAAATAACTTTACACTATTTTGTTCTCTCTCTTTAAAGAAGCCACACAAATGTTTGTGTATGTTTGCAATTACAGTGTTTCAGATTTGTACAGAGAGATGCTATTGCATCATCAAGTGACGCTCTGGGCTCTATCCAGTCAGTGAAGACAGCACACGTATAAAATACATGCACTGGTTGGTTTTCTTGGAAGCTGGAGGAGAGGCTGAGATTTTTAATATGTACCTTTTCTGGTGCTACCAAAATACCTCCCTTGAACACCCCCTTTCTTTGCAAGTGGCCGAAAGAAGGGCAACGAAGACAAGGGCACTTACACCACACAGCATTTGCACAGCACTGAAAATGTGCCATCTGTGCCAGCCCTAGGAAAAGAATGGGCAACCCTTGTGCTTTGTTGTTCTCAGTTTATACTATATGCTAAAGTATTTGTACAGGCAAACTATCATTGACCTCAACAGCATTATGGACCCTTTAAGGATGTTTACGTTGGACAACTGAGTTGGTTCATATGGGGAAGAATTCTCTACAGCCCTGGTCAAACATGCTCTGTGAGACGGAAAGAGGGGCCAACATGTAGGGGGTTAAGAAAGGGCTGCGGGTGGGGTAATACAAAGCCGTGGAGAGTCCAAAAACAAAGTCTTAGTAGGGCCTCTCTCTCCCCTTCTCGTGCGCTATATTTGGAAATGTAAACACTGCAAGCTTTATTATTTTTTTCTGTTCATAGAACACCATCAGTATATGTGGTGGTTTTTCCTTGTGTTCTGTAAAGCCCAATTTACTTTGCTGGTACTAAGAGTTAGTGTGGTTTGGTATCTAGAGACGGGAGACCCAGGTTCAAATCCCTGCTCAGCTACTAAGCTTGCTTGGTAACCTTGGTCCTGCCACACACTCACGGCCTAATCTTAGCTTACAAGCTAAGGGGACAATATACGCCGCTGTGAGCTCCTGGAAGGAAGACAGGATAAAGATAGCATAAGAATAGTTCCAGAGGAGTTAGCCTTGTTAGTCTATAGTCGCAAAATAGTTGCATCAGATGAAGAGAACTGTGGCTTTTGAAAGCTTATGCTTCAATAAAGTTGGTTAGTCTTAAAGGTGCTAGTGGACTCTTTACTATTTTAGGAATAGTTGAATTTTTTAATCCACCTTGAGTGTCTGCAAGAAAAGTGGACTATAAATAAAGTAAGTACATAGAAAGTTTCCTGCTTTGAGGAGCTTGCAATCTAAATTTAGAGAGAGAGAATATAGGAAGTTAAGAACCAAAAAAATGAAGAATGGATGTGTGGAGTCTGGTGAAGAAAAATCCACATTGTCCGTCTGTTACCTGCAGCAACGTAAAGAAGCAGTCTGAACATTTTTGTAACTTTGAACCATAAATTGTGGACAGAGCAAGAAGGGAATCAGAAGAGTGGTGACTACAATCTGTGTCTGTACTTGGCATTATCCTATTTTGTGCAGTTGTGACTATCGATATCAATTTGATGTGGCTGCATTAATCTCTCCTGCAAACAAATTTGTCTTTTTCTTTAGTTTACTTTCCTACCAAGAGAACCCTAAGCAGCTTAACATCATTTTCCTCTTCTCTGTTTTATCCTCACGACAGCCCTGTGAATTCAGGCTTTGGCTGATTCCGCACACGTTGGATAATGCACTTTCAATGCACTTTATCAATTGTTTGAGGTGGGTTTTTTGTTCCGCACACGAAAAAATCCGTTCCAAATGATCTATAAAGAGGGTTGGAAGTGCATTATCAACGTGTGCGGAATCAGCCTAAGAGTGTATGCCTGGCCCAAAGTTACATAGCAAGCTTCCATGGCAGAGTGGGGACTTAAACCTGGGTCTCCCAGATGCTAGACTCAAACCACTACACCAGGCAGGTTCTTAATAAATACACAAAACCATGCTGCAAATACTGCTCAGTTGCATACGGAGCAATAGAACAATCCCAGACGTGCCCCAGAGCAGGTGGAAAGTAGCACATATATCTTTTGTGCTACAGACAGAAGGAAATAAGGACAAGCAAAGAGTGTCGAGGAACAGAATGGGCCAGTCCAGGCATGGCATAATGTGTATTTTTTTTCCCCTGCACATAGTTCTGTACTGTTTAAAGTGGGGATTTGGAAGCGGTACACAGTGTAATGTGTGAGTTCCTCTGATGGCTTTCAGCTGTTTTTAGTGTAAACTCTGCAGATCAGCAGCACACTTCATACGCTTCAGCAAGAATGGCCTTGCTGAATCAGACCAAAGTCCAGCCATCTGTTTGCAGCAGCCGCCAACCAGATGCCACTGGGAGTTCACGAAGGTGACTGCCCCTGCTCGTCGTTTGTCCCCAGCATCCGGTGCTCAGCAGCTCATTGCCGTTTTATGTAGTGATACCATTTTGCTTTTATATCTGAGGCAGGGCTCAGTTGAGTCTTGACTTTAGCCCTCCTGTTTGAAAGTGTGTCTTAGAATAATGACAGTGGTGTCAAACTTCTACCACTGGACAGAGGGGGCATCTTAAAATATTCTTTCTCAACGATGATAAGCTTTTTAAAGAAACATTGCAACGTTTTATCTCTTTGGCTGCAGCAACTTTACTGATGTTTGGCATTCTGTTGTGGCTTCTCATATTTGAAATTGTGCTTTATCCATTGACCATATTGTGAGAGGTTAGCCCACGTCCTGAAAATGAGGTCTTTTTGTAGCCTCAGTAGGCTGGACTAGTAACAAAGCCACAGGCTTTGCAGATTTAACTGAAACAAATGAAACAGTTTACTGGGAGGAACAGTAAAAGACTACAAGGAAGCATAGGAGAAAATTAGGAAAGGAATAAAAGTGCATAATTACATGGAAATAAAGATGAATTCACTTGCATTTCTGTTTCTGGCTCCATACATTCTTTCCTTCCCATTTCAGTTTAAAGCAAAATTATTCTAAGCCTATAAAGCATCGATACCCATATTTTTCTGCTGAGAGGCCTCAGTAGAGGCTTAGGACTTCAGGATGGCTCCAGTGGATCTTCAGTCAAGGAACCACAGCTGCTTGATTAGACCCATCCAACCCTCTGCCTTTAATTCATTTCTCTTGACTACTGGAACAGGGGCAGTGGCTTCATTTCAGTTTACTTAAGCATCCCCTCTTTTTTCCAACGTTGCAAAAATACACATTCTCATAACATCCCCTGTAGTACCTAAAACGGTGGCCTCTGTCTCCTTTGATAAAGCTTGCCTTGGTTCTTCAGGGTTGCCATGCTTTTCCCTGTTGGACTTACAAGCCAATCTTGGGTTGTTGGCTTGACTTTCAGGATTTCTCATACTGTTTTCCACACTCAGTACTCCTGCTGAGCCTGGGGGCACCCTTGTTTCAAACCTCGTGGTTGTGAACAGTTCTACCTGCTTTTGTGGTGGTCTGAGTAGTCCAGGTCCAAGTACCAGCCAGTTTGGGTGTGGAATGGGCTTCACATGCCCTCCTATAAAGCTAGCAGTTCCCAACGGACTGTCCAACGTAGCTATTTGTCTTCTGAGACAATCCTGCACACCATGGCCAGAATATCAGCATACAGCAGCAAGCTCCTTTTCTCCACCTTTCAGGCTTCCATCGAAGTTCACTGTTTCCATCTTTCAAGAAATACACAGATGAGTCACTTAAAGGCCGTTATAGTATGTATGTATGTATGTAATTTATAGTCCGCCTTTCTCACTGAGACTCAAGGTGGATTGCACAATATGAGATTAGTACAATCAATATCAAGTACATTTCAATACAGAATCAAGGACATTTCCGTAAACAATGCTATAGGGTAAATAGATGCAAGTTCAAAAGACATAGTATCAGCAAGAATCCAATACAGAGTAGAAAAAATACTGAAGCAGAACATAATCAACTCTAGGACTAACATTAGCACTGGTGGTACACAAGAGTACATATTTAAAGCAGCAGGTAATATGTAAGGCAATATAGTGATGAAGTCTTAACTCATTAGCAAAGCATCTGAGACCCCCTCCCTACAATACAGCCATCCCATTTGAGTAAAAAACCTTTTTGAACAGTTCAGTTTTGCATCGTTTACAAAAAACCAGGAGAGTGGTGGCTCTTCTGACTTCCTCAGGCAGGTCATTCCACAGGATAGGGGCCACCACAAAGAAAGCCCGTGTACGGGCTGCTGCTGACTTAACATAATTTATTCCCTGCCATTCTCCCCTCATAAGGGCCACCGCGGCAGCTAACAAAACATACGTATTAAAATCAGAACTTTAAAAACATGCAAAAGACATAAAACAATTAAAACATTTCAAGCATTGGGATCACTGGGATCTCTGAAGATAAGCCAAATGTATTTAACATCTCAGTCCAGTGGGAGTCTTCTTAATATCAAACCATTTGACTGTAATACCTTTTTAAACTATGCTTGAAAATTCAAAACAGTCATATTTTTTATCCCTGAATTACATCCTGTGACACTCTTTTTCAAGTTTCTGTAGAAGACACTGTTGGCATGTCACTGTTGGCTCCTGACTAAAGGTAAAGGTAGTCCCCTGTGCAAGCACCTGACCCATGGGGGATGTCGCATCACAACATTTTCTTGGCAGCCTTTTTATCGGGTGGTTTGCCATTGCCTTCCCCTGTAATCTACACTTTACCCCCAGGAACCTAGGTACTCATTTTACCGACCTCTGAAGGATGGAAGGCTGAGTTAACCTTGAGCCAGCTACCTGAACCTGGCTTCTGCCAGGATCCAACTCAGGTCGTGAGCAGAGCTTGAGCTGCAGTACTGCAGCTTACCACTCTGCACCATAGGGCTCCTGACTATCTACCCGTATATGGAGATTCCAGTTCCGGACAGTAGTTACATTAGGGCATTATCTTGTCTTCTGGAAAGCAAAACAATCTTCATATTTACAGAACATGGTGCCTTGATAACATGTGAATTCTTGTTTTCACTTTCTGCGGTTATCAGTTTTCTGACCAAGTCAATTTATGCTGTCAGCCACATCTCTCTCAGAAAGTCCACAAATTCAACTTTTCCCATTGGCTAAAAAAAATCCATCTTATCTCGATGGATTCCATCTGCTCTTGGACACTTCAGGTTTCATGAGGCAGACAGTAACGTTGTCAGGGTGACATTAACACATCTGATTTTCCTTGTGAAATCAGAAATATCCATCTTTTCCCCACTTCCATTTGAGAAAATGTACCACATCTTCTTCCAAATACTAGGCATCATTTGCCTTATTGTATTTGCACATTGCTTTTTATTTCTGCAGACTTGCTGGCTTCTTCTAGTATTCTTTATTTTGTATGAAGCCAGTTCCCAGTGGAACCAGGCCAAGAGTTTATATGAACCTGAATAATTCTCCCAGGTTTGGTGCAGAGAATAGAAAGAGTAAGTACTTATGTTAAGGCTGTGGTGTTTGGGAGAGGGCAAACCCCTTCACACTTCTGCCATAACATCATGTGTTCTTGAAGAAGCATTTCCTGCCCAAGCAGTGGAGCAGACATGGTAGCCAAATTTTTGTGTGGTTTGTCTGATATGTTAGCAATAGTTCAGGGTTTCTTCCCCCTGTAAAATAAATGTTTCTGACATAGAAAATTAACATTTATCAGATTTGGGGATGATTTTTCTTTTACTTTTTAAAGAAAGACAAGCATAAATCATGGGGAAAGCATAGATACGTTCCCTGTTTCTAGGGCAATATAGTCAGTTTTGGAAAATGAAATGGAACACAATGAGGAAGTCAATACCAGTAAAGTATATGGTTATAATGTAGTTCCTGGATTTCCATTGCTTTAGACTTCTGGTCATTTTATCTCTGTGTAGTAATGAATCCTTTAAAATTCCCATTATTATTATATTCCATTATTCTGCTTTTGCCTTGCTTCCCTTCTATGAAATGAACTGGACGGTTACAGTTTTTGCAGCCTTGATCTTGAAGAGTAACCTTATAGTTTTCAGCTGTGACACTGTATCTCCCTGCTTGGTGGATTCTTTAGAAGCCCAGTGGTTTGATCACATTTACGCTAGTCTTTCAGCAAAACAATCTGTCTTAGGCTGTTGCTGTCAGTCCCAATTTAAGCGTCCTACTTTCCTTTCTTCTCTTGCCTCTCTCTCTGTCTTGCCCTCCCCTGACTATGGTATTTGTGTGCTTTGGGTGGTGTTGGAGGGGAATGTAAGGATCTTGAAACATTATTTCCTCTGTCTTTAGGATATATCCAAACTTGAAGTTTTTCACAAAGTGTGCTAATTTTATTCACAGGAGAATGGGCCATAGTCAGAACTGCATTTTGTGATGTCTCGTGGTTTAATGTTGTGCTTCCTCAGCCTGGGAAATCCTTCCTAGCCAGCGGTGTTCCCATGTACCTGATCTCTATCCACTAAGGTCAGAACTGCACAACCTTGTGTAGTCCTGTGATCTTCCTTAACCCACATTTTAAAAAAAAATAAGCAAAACAGCTGTTGGGGCTGCAATTTTAAGTGGTAGATCACTGCTTAACCCTTATCCCATTTTTGCATTGGAAAATTGCCCATCGTCAACCCTCCAAAGCTGTTTTTGGTCTACTAGTGAAAACTTAAGACTGGGCATCAATTGCTTTCAGCAGGGATAAGGGGAACTTTTAGTGATGAAGAAAATTTTCAGTGTGGAGAAAATAGGGTGAGGACAACATGTTAAACAGCCCTCCTCCTGTGCCAGTCTACCAATAAATCATCGCTTCAGTGACTACTTTATATACAAAAATTAGCAAGTAATTGAAAAGAACAGTGGAGCTACCCCAAATGAATAGTTCTGCCATGAGAGTGTATTTTTTTTCCTAGACACTAAACAGGCTGCATTACATTCCTGTCTCACAAATCCTGTTAGCCCCCCCCCCTTTTTTTTTAGCACTGCAGGGTTGTATGAATGCAAATTCAGCATTATTTGGGGAAAACAAGATGAAAAACTCAAAGCAAATATAATTATGGTAGGATGCATATACAAAACAACAAACGTGTGAAGTTTAGCATGGAGATTGCAGTGAAATGGAATCCGGTGAGTGCTGGTCTGACCACACTCATTTTGAATAACATCACATGTCAAAGTGCTGCTACAGCCCATCGTAGTCTAGTTTTCTCCTGCTTCCATTTGCTGACAACTTGTTACCAATGTTTGTGCACAAAAAACGAGGGCATGTCTGTTACGACTTCCTTTGTTTAGTGCATATATATTTTATCAGTGTTGTAGCTGAAGGCTGAATTATTAACAGACGGGACTGCTGTTGACTTGTTGCTGTGATGTTGTAAAAACTGCAGGTTTTCTCGAGTTCGCTCCCCAGACCGTTCACTTTTATCCCTTTTGTTGCCTGCATTCCATTGCTTCTCCATACTATCAGACCTTCCCCAGAATCGACCAAACGTTTCTTATAACGCAAGTCTGCATTTCATGTTTTGAAAGTCCTTGAAGTTTAATCAGTTTGCTTTCTTTAAAAAAAAAATGTCCCCAGGAGTAAAGTATTGGTTTTTCCTTTAAAGGCTCAGTACAGGTATTTCGTAGTAGAGGACAGATCTAACAAGGGTTTATTAGCCATGATAAATAAATAAAAACCTCCTTGTTCAGAAGCAGTATGCTGTGATGCACCAGGAGCTAGGGATAGATCCCATGGGAAGAGTTTCTTGCTTTCGTTCTCTGACTGTGAACTTTACAGAAGCAATTGGCTGGGAACAGAATGCTGAACCAGTTGGACCTTGGGACTCATCCTGCTGGGCGCTGGTGTCTTTATGTAAGCTCCTGCTCTACTCTTTGGCCACTTCTCATCTAGAAGAGAGAAGCTAGTTTGACCGAGAGGCTGGGGTTGAAACCAGCAAGTCTCCCGTCGGTAATGTTGTCTTCTGCTGTGTTGCTAAGTTATGCTTGGCAAGCCACTCTATCTTAGCCTCAGCCCCTCATCTGTCATGCAGTGATTCCGCACACGTTGGATAATGCACTTCCAATCCTCTTTAGAGATCATTTGGAACTCAATTTTTCGAGTGCGAAACAAAAAGTCCACTTCCAAACAATAGCTAAAGTGCATTGAAAGTGCATTATCCAACGTGTGCAGAATCGGCTATAGAATAAAGGATACAGGCGTGTATCCTATCAGGCTGCAGTGCTCAGCAATTTCTGAAGCCTCCTTCCCACCAAAGGAGCCTTCTTCTGATTTAAGTGGCTTTTCTGCTGTGGGGAAAGCCAGTTAAAGGAAAGGAATACCACTGATGTACCTAGTGGGATTTTTCTATGAATAACAAGGTAGGGTGTGAGAATTTTTTTCAATGTGTAGGGAATGCTTGTGTGGGACCACCATGTGAGCCGCCGCCACCATCCCATTGCAGATGTTTGAGGAGGTGTGCCCTGAGCTGTTCCTCCATACAAGCAGGCACAGTTTAGTCTCCTCAATTTAGAATTTATTGCTGTTATTTAAAAAATCACCCTAATGGGCTTCCGGTTTGGGATCCATGGAGGTCTAACGCAGCTCCATTTGTGGAGCTGACCGGACTGCCGTTTTAACCGGCCGGAGGGGTGAAAATAACCCGCGGCCGACTGCTCTTAGGCGGGGAGCAGGCAAAGAACGCTCAAGACCCTAGGGTGAGCTAGATCTCGGACGAGGGGGGGCTCTACACAAGGAGTCTCCCCCCCGATCCTTGAGGTCCCACCTTGCGACGGGTCGGCTATAATCTCTGCGGCAGTTTTGGGGCCAATTCGGCTGGCATAAGACCTACATACCCAAGCTTCGATCGGGGAGGGAAGTCGAGTGGAGAATTTAAGATCGAAACAGCGATTACAACCCGAGAAAGTCGAAGAGAAGGTAAAGATCGCTATCTCTTGAAACGGGACAGATTGACAAAAACAGAGAGGAAAGAAAGTAGATTTTTAAACTGCAACAGACTAGTGAAAAGGAGGTGAAGACTCGGCAGGAGTTGTATTTTAAAAGAGACTAAGTTTAAAGAAGTTATTATAAAAATTGGACTATTGTTTTGAATACCTGTGGTTTTGGAGCTGTGGGAAAAAGACACCCATCGCGAGACCTGCTGTGGGAAGACGGGAGACAGGAAGTGCGTAACTACAATAGAGTGGCTGGAGGGAAGCGGCCCTTGCCAACGGACAGGAAGTGGGGAAACGCCATTTTTGAAAGGGGAAGGGTCGCGGCTTCAGCGGAAGAGGAAGTAGGCCATCTTGGATTATAATAACATAGAGAAACCATAGAGAAAAGACGCCCGACATTTTGGATACAAAAAAAATTAATTTTGGCAAAGATTGGGACATTTGAAAAAAAAGGAAAGCGTTTAAATATACGCCACGGAGCTAAGGAAGAGAGCAGATTCGTGGGAGCGAGCTAAAGCAAGCCCCACGATGTCGAAAAAAGAGTGGCAATCGGCAATAGAAAATTTGGACAAAAAACTTATAGACATGATGAAAGAACTTAAGGACACGAAACTGGAGCTTATTAAAGAGGTCAAAGAAGTTACACAGACAGTAAAGTCGGAGCTGTCAGAAGTGAAAAAAGGCGTGGAAACGATTAGCAGTGAATTACAAGGAACGAAGCAGAGAGTCAAAACAGTAGAAGACGCGATGGAGAATTTAATAGAAACGCAACAAACAGAGATGAGATTGGTGAAGGGGAGGATGTCAGTTGCAGAAACTAAACACATGGAGAAGCAGCTTCGTTTTCGTGGTCTGCCAGAAGTGGAAGGGAAGTCAGCGCAAGAACAGATGACTGAGGTGTTGGCTGAATACCTGGGGAAGGAGGAGGAGGAAATTGTGGCTATCCTAGATGTGGCGTACCGTGTGAATTCGAGAATTGCAACCCAGAGGAAATTACCAAGGGATGTGATCGTGCAGTTTACAACTAGAAACATGAAAGAGACGATTGTGACAAAACAATTTCAAGATCCATTGGAGATTGATGGCAAGACGATTATCATAATGAAGGAATTGCCCAGATCAGTGTTACTGGACAGGAAAAAATATAGAGTGTTAATTCAGACTTTGAAGGACATGAACACCAGGTACAGATGGGAGTTACCGGAAGGAGTGTCCTTCGAGTTTGGAGGGGCAAAAAAACGCATCAGATCTGAGCGGGAGATGGAGAGATTTATTAAGGACAATGAAAAAGACTTACCAACAAAACCATGAATATGGAGTGTAAAGTATTATCTTGGAATGTAAATGGACTTAACTCACCGAATAAGAGGAAAAATATTTTTCATTGGCTACTAAAACAAAAATGTGATATTGTTTGTTTGCAGGAGACCCATATTAGAAAACAGGATGTAAAATATTTAAAATCTGGAAAATTGGGCAAAGAATTTGTAGCGGCCTCCAACAAGAAAAAAAGAGGAGTGGTGTTGTACATAAAAGAGGAGCTGCAGCCAAAATTTGTTATGAGAGATGTGGAAGCTAGATTTGTAGCAGTGGAATGTAATTGGAACTTAAAGAGAGTGTTGGTAGTCGGACTTTATGCACCTAACGGTGCAAAGGAAAGTTTCTTTGAGGATTTAAGGAAGCACTTAGACGATCTTGTATATGACCAGATAATTCTTGCTGGAGATTTCAATGGAGTGACAGATTTGGAACTAGACAAAAAGACTACAACAGCACAAAAGAAAAGAGGACTATTGCCAAAGCTTTTTTTTGAGTTGATTCAACAAGAGACTCTCGAAGACGTATGGAGGAGAGAATATCCTAAAACCAGACAGTTTACTTTTTATTCTGCAAGGCATCTTACATTATCAAGAATCGATATGATCTGGGCCTCAAAGGACTTAGCGTTATGGACTAAGGAGGCAGAAATAATGCCGATGGTAGGCTCAGATCACAACCCAATTATGTGGAAATTTGGAAAAAGGAGAAAAAGGAAAGCCTGGAGAATAAATGAGGACTTGTTACAGGAAAGTGAGAATATGGAAATATTGAGAAGAGAGACAAAGTTCTTTATACAATACAACGTGAATAAAGAAGTACCAACCAGTAAAGTTTGGGACGCGTATAAGGCGGTTGTAAGGGGCATACTAATGGACTTAAATGGTAGAGCAAGGAAAAAGAAAGAGGAGAAAAGACAAGAGATTGAGGAGAAAATAAAGGCCAAAGAAGTACAGTTAAAAAAGAGACCAGGAAAAAAGAAAATACATCAGGAAATTAAAATCCTTCAAGAACAGCTAACAGCAATGAGTAATAAAGAATTGGAGTGGAACCTTAAAAGAATGAATCAAAAAGCGTTTGAGGGTGCTAATAAACCTGGGAAATATTTGGCATGGCAATTGAAGAAGAAAAGGGAAAAGAAAATAATAAATAAAATTTGTGAAGAAAACAAAACGTATCTGGAGCAGACTACCATTAGTAGAGCCTTTTATAAATTCTATGCTAAGCTGTATAATAAAAAAGAAGTAAACAAAGAATCAATAGCATCATATCTGGAGAAAACCAAACTTCCAGAGATCTCGGAAGCTTGGAGAAATAAGTTGAACAGTGAAGTAACTGATGAGGAAATAAGTAAGGCAATACAATCCGCAAATCTAGGAAAGGTGCCAGGGCCAGATGGACTTACGGCAAAATTTTATAAGATAATGGCCAATGAACTGGCACCATTCCTAAAAGAGGTGATGAACGGAGTTTTTAGGGATCAAAGGATCCCAGATACTTGGAGTGAAGCGAATATATCATTGATCCCAAAAGAGGGCCAAGATCTGACTAATGTGAAAAATTACAGGCCTATATCATTACTTAACAATGATTATAAAATTTTTGCGAAGATATTGGCGGAGAGATTGAAGGGGTGGCTCTCGGAAGTCATAGAGGAAGAACAAGCAGGCTTTTTGCCAGACAGACAAATAAGAGACAACTTAAGGACAGTGATCAATGCTATTGAATACTATGACAAGCGTTGTGATAAAGAGGTTGGTTTCTTCTTTGTAGACGCTGAAAAAGCGTTTGACAATTTAAACTGGGATTTTTTGTTTGCCACTATGGAAAAGCTACAACTGGGAGAAAGATTCATCAGAGCAATTAAAGAAATTTATAGAGACCAGACTGCAGCAATTGTAGTGAATGACGAACTGACCAAGAAATTGTATTGTCGAAGGCTTTCACGGCCGGAGAACGATGGTTGTTGGGGGTTTTCCGGGCTGTATTGCCGTGGTCTTGGCATTGTAGTTCCTGACGTTTCGCCAGCAGCTGTGGCTGGCATCTTCAGAGGTGTAGCACCAAAAGACAGAGATCTCTCAGTGTCACAGTGTGGAAAAGATGTAGGTCATTTGTATCTACTCAGGAGGGGTGGGGTTGAGCTGAGTCATTCTGTAAGAGTTTCCCAGGGTGTGGAATGCTAATGGCGGGAGGCTTCACTGAATCCTGAGGAGGTTCTTTTGCATATGGATTGGTGCTTGATGTGCTAATCTTCTCTGCAGGGCTATTGTCGGGTGTGGAGTGTTTTGTTGGCCTGGTGTTTTTCAGAACTGGAGCCCATGCTCTGTTCATTCTTAAGGTTTCTTCTTTCCTGTTGAAGTTTTGCTTATGCTTGTGAATTTCAATGGCTTCCCTGTGCAGTCTGACAAAGTAGTTGGAAGTGTTGTCCAGTATTTTGGTGTCCTGGAATAAGATACTGTGCCCTGTTTGAGTTAGGCTATGTTCAGCCACTGCTGATTTTTCAGGCTGTCCAAGTCTGCAGTGTCTTTCATGTTCTTTTATTCTTGTCTGGATGCTACGCTTTGTGGTCCCGATGTAAACTTGTCCACAGCTGCAGGGTATACGGTATACTCCTGCAGAGGTGAGGGGGTCTCTGCTGTCTTTTGCTGATCGTAGCATCTGTTGTATTTTTCGGGTGGGTCTGAATACTGCTTGAAGGTTATGCTTTTCCATAAGCTTTCCCATCTGATCAGTAATTCCTTTGATATATGGCAAAAACACTTTTCCTGTAGGTGACTGTTTTTCCTTGGTTGTTTGATTCATCCTGGGTTTGATTGCTCTTCGGATTTCATTTCTGGAGTAGCCATTTGCCTGAAGTGCGTGGTTTAGATGATTAATTTCCTCATTGAGAAAGCGCGGCTCACATATCCGTCTTGCACGATCCACTAATGTTTTCATTATGCCTCTTTTCTGTCGGGGGTGATGATTGGAGTTTTTGTGTAAGTAACGATCAGTGTGAGTTGGTTTCCTGTAGACCTTGTGACCTAACTGAAAGTTTGCTTTGCGGATGACCAAGGTATCCAGGAATGAGAGTTTTCCCTCACTTTCTTTCTCCATTGTGAATTGTATGTTCAGGTGGATGTTGTTGAGATGATTCAAAAACTCCCTCAATTCTTCCTCCCCATGGCTCCAAATGATGAATGTATCATCCACAAACCGGAACCATACACTGGGTTTGTGGGGTGCTGATTCTAGAGCTGTTTTTTCAAAATGTTCCATGGGACAACGAATTCTATGAACAGATGGATGGGGTGGCCATGGGGAGCCCACTCAGCCCAGTTATAGCAAACTTCTACATGGAACATTTTGAAAAAACAGCTCTAGAATCAGCACCCCACAAACCCAGTGTATGGTTCCGGTTTGTGGATGATACATTCATCATTTGGAGCCATGGGGAGGAAGAATTGAGGGAGTTTTTGAATCATCTCAACAACATCCACCTGAACATACAATTCACAATGGAGAAAGAAAGTGAGGGAAAACTCTCATTCCTGGATACCTTGGTCATCCGCAAAGCAAACTTTCAGTTAGGTCACAAGGTCTACAGGAAACCAACTCACACTGATCGTTACTTACACAAAAACTCCAATCATCACCCCCGACAGAAAAGAGGCATAATGAAAACATTAGTGGATCGTGCAAGACGGATATGTGAGCCGCGCTTTCTCAATGAGGAAATTAATCATCTAAACCACGCACTTCAGGCAAATGGCTACTCCAGAAATGAAATCCGAAGAGCAATCAAACCCAGGATGAATCAAACAACCAAGGAAAAACAGTCACCTACAGGAAAAGTGTTTTTGCCATATATCAAAGGAATTACTGATCAGATGGGAAAGCTTATGGAAAAGCATAACCTTCAAGCAGTATTCAGACCCACCCGAAAAATACAACAGATGCTACGATCAGCAAGACAGCAGAGACCCCCTCACCTCTGCAGGAGTATACCGTATACCCTGCAGCTGTGGACAAGTTTACATCGGGACCACAAAGCGTAGCATCCAGACAAGAATAAAAGAACATGAAAGACACTGCAGACTTGGACAGCCTGAAAAATCAGCAGTGGCTGAACATAGCCTAACTCAAACAGGGCACAGTATCTTATTCCAGGACACCAAAATACTGGACAACACTTCCAACTACTTTGTCAGACTGCACAGGGAAGCCATTGAAATTCACAAGCATAAGCAAAACTTCAACAGGAAAGAAGAAACCTTAAGAATGAACAGAGCATGGGCTCCAGTTCTGAAAAACACCAGGCCAACAAAACACTCCACACCCGACAATAGCCCTGCAGAGAAGATTAGCACATCAAGCACCAATCCATATGCAAAAGAACCTCCTCAGGATTCAGTGAAGCCTCCCGCCATTAGCATTCCACACCCTGGGAAACTCTTACAGAATGACTCAGCTCAACCCCACCCCTCCTGAGTAGATACAAATGACCTACATCTTTTCCACACTGTGACACTGAGAGATCTCTGTCTTTTGGTGCTACACCTCTGAAGATGCCAGCCACAGCTGCTGGCGAAACGTCAGGAACTACAATGCCAAGACCACGGCAATACAGCCCGGAAAACCCCCAACAACCATTGACCAAGAAATTGACGATTAGTAAAGGAACAAGACAAGGTTGCCCGTTATCTCCATTGTTGTTCATTTTAGTACTGGAGATCCTGATGATACAAATACGACAAGATGAGGAGATACGAGGAATAAAAATAAAGGACTATTCATATAAGGTTAGAGCATTTGCGGATGACATAATGTTAATTGTAGAAGATCCATTGGAGAACATGCCAAAAGTGATAGATAAGATCAAGGAGTTTGGCGATTTGGCAGGTTTCTTCATTAACAAAAAGAAGTCAAAGATATTATGCAAAAACATGACTAAGCAGAAACAACAATTGTTAATGGAAATAACGGATTGTGAAGTAACTAGTAAGGTGAAATACTTGGGAGTTGAGCTGACTGCAAAAAATATAGATTTGTTCAAGAATAATTATGAAAAATTATGGACTCAGATAGAGAGAGACTTGATCAAATGGAACAGATTGAACTTGTCATGGTTGGGCAGGATTGCAGCAGTTAAGATGAATGTGTTACCAAGAGTAATGTTTTTGCTACAGACAATACCAATCATCAGAGACTCTAAACAATTTGAAAAATGGCAGAGGAAAATATCAGATTTTGTTTGGGCAGGCAAGAAGCCTCGAGTGAAAGTAAAAGTTCTACAAGATGCAAAGGAAAGAGGCGGAATGCAACTGCCCAACCTGAGACTTTATCACGATGCAATCTGCCTAGTTTGGTTAAAAGAGTGGATGACATTAAAGAATAAGAAATTATTAGCCCTAGAAGGATATAAAAAATTTTTTGGATGGCACGCATACCTATGGCATGACAAAGTAAAGGTCAACTCGATGTTCCTGCATCACTTTGTAAGGAGAAGTTTATATACAATCTGGAAGAAGTACAGAATTTACTTACAAGAAGGAACCCCCTTGTGGGTAGTTCCATATGAGGTGATAGATCCGAGAGCTGTTGATAATGAACAACAATGTTTAACATACAAAGATATAACTAAAATTGAAGTATCTAAACTTAGAATAAAGACGCAAGAGGAACTATCACCTAACTATGATTGGTTCCAGTACAGACAGATTAGAGACTTATACAATTCGGACTCTGCAAAAGGGGGCATACGAACAGAGAACTCGGAACTAGAGCAGACCCTTTTTAAAGAAGACAAGAAAAGAATATCCAAGGTATACCAAGTACTGTTGAAATGGTATACTGAGGATGAGATTGTTAAAACACAGATGGTGAAATGGGCTATAAATTTCAATAAAGAAATAACAATGGAGGCATGGGAATACTTGTGGAAAACTACAATGAAGATAACGACATGTATTAATATTAAAGAGAACATTTTCAAAATGATCTATCGTTGGTACATGACACCAAAGAAGATTGCGCTAGGGAACTTGAATACTTCTAATAAATGCTGGAAATGTAAGAAACATGAGGGCTCCCTCTATCATATGTGGTGGTCGTGTGAGGTAGCTAGGCAGTTCTGGGGGGAAATAATAAGAGAAATGAGTGAAATTTTACAGTTTCAAATAAATAAGAACCCAGAACTCCTGCTGCTAAACTTGGGAATGGAGGGAATTCCAGCCCATCATAGGACGTTGATTTTTTATATGACTGCAGCAGCAAGACTTTTGTATGCGCAGAAATGGAAAGTACAAGAAGTGCCAACTATTGAAGATTGGATCTACAAATTGCTGTATATGGCTGAAATGGACAAGATGACAAGAAAACTGAGAGATCTGGACTCAGGGCAGTTTAACACAGACTGGGAGAAGCTGAAACAATATCTGGAGAAGAAATGGGAGGTGGGAGGAAAACTGTGGCAGTTTGAGAACTACTGAAGTATAATAAAAGTATAAAAGAGAGGGGTGACTTTACCGGGGGAGGAAGAGAAATGTGAATGTATAAGCAGTTAGATTAATTGATTGAGATATATATAGATATGTATAGGTTAACTGATAGAACATTGATAGAGAATAATTAATGATAAGGTTTAAACATGAGGATTGAGTAATTAACAATATTTTCTTTCTTTGATAAGATTTATATGCACCAAACTGAATGTACAGAAGAGTTAAATTGATTGATTATGCGAGGAGTTATATAGAATTACCATAAAAAGATGAAATGAGTAATATATAGAGAACAAATCAAATTGTTTGATTTAAATGTGGGAAATTTTTATGGTTTATGATATATAGGTTTATATAGAAATATTTAAAACTGGAAAATGGGATAAATTGTTTATCTAAAGACGTATAGTTTGGGTGTATAATAAGTAAAGGAGTTAAAGATGTACTGCTTAATATAATGGAGAATGTATATCTGTTTTAGACAGAGGAATTTAATAGAAGTAAGGGAAAAGGGACAGAGGGTGGGAAAGCTGTTGGAAGTCAACAAAAGGGGGGGAAAGGGAGGGGGTTAGAAACGAAAAATTAGGGGAAAATTGATTGTAATGTAAAAATAATAATGTTCTAACCCAATAAAAAAATTTTCAAAAAAAAAAAAATCACCCTAATGATGCATGACTCTGGAGAAGCACCATATAAATCTCCTAAATCAGGGGTGGGCAAATTGCAGCCTGCGGGCCACATGCGGCCCGCTACAGAGTTTTTTGTGGCCCGCCAAGACAGTAGAAAAGTGTGATAGGGTACATTTGTCTCATTAAACTGATTCTAAAATTAAATGTGCTTGCAGCTATAGATGATATGAAATTAGCACAATAAAATAAATTGAATAAAACTACCACTATTTTATCTAATTTATATTTATTGATTTTTATGATACAATTTATACCTTTTCTGAAATGCAAAGTTAACTAATGAATGCAATCATTTTAAAAGGTGCGGCCCTCCGCTAACCTCCGCTCCCACAAGGGGGCCCCCGAGCCAAAACAATTGCCCACCCCTGTCCTAAATAAACAATACAGGAGCAGTATTTGCAGGGCAGCTCTCAACCGCCTTTTGCTAATGTAGACTCTGGCTGTTCTGTTTCCACACTTTTCAGACGTCACATTTGTTTTGCCCTCTAATGACTGGTTGCAAATCCCATTAAGCTGCCATCTGCGGAGTGAGGCCACTGGCCTATCAAGCTCAATTTTGTCAGTTCTGAGTGGCAGAGGCTATCCAGTATCTCTGAGCCAAGCTACAAGTGACGCCTGACACAGGTTGGAGACTTGTCAGCTTCCCTCGTGTTTTGATGGGAAATGTAGGCATCCTGGTCTTGCAGCTGTAATGGAGAGCCAAGCTGTAAAACCAGGACGCCTACATTTCCCATCAAAACTTGAGGGAAGCTGACAAGTGTCCAACCTGTGTAAAGCGTCACTTGTAGCTTGGCTCTCAGGCTCTGGTCTTTCACATCCTACTCCCGCCTCCTTTTAACTGGAGATGCTGGTGACCTTCTGTGTACAAACAGATGCTCAAACACGTGTAGGAAGCTGGAAAACCACATCTGGGCACAATCCTGTACAGGATCGTGCCCAGATGTGGTTTTCCAGCTTCCTACACGTGTAGATCAATATGGCAAGATAATGATGCTGTTCCACATTGGACTGGTAGTAAAATATACTATCGATTGGACAGCCCTTAATTTCCCCTTCAGAGCGTGCACAGTTGGTTAGGCAATACTGAGCTCTGCATTGTGGCCCCAGAGTCATGTCAATTTAAATGTAAGCAACGTTGATATTAGTTTACTGTCCATCTGTCATTAAAAATATTCCATACTGAGTCTTAGAAAATGTAATTGATTGGAAAGAGTGAATATTGAGCAACAAAGTAGTACTTAAAAATATTACAAGGATGCTTTTTACACGCATTTAAGAGTTACAGCGGGGCGGGGGGGAAGCAATGATTATACAGTATGAGGCAAAATTACTTACCTCTGTAATTATACCTGTTCCTTAATTCTAAAATTGCTTTTCTATGCAGGAAAATAAAGTGTAAGAATAAGAGGTTTAATTATGTTTTGACAGTTATTGAACATTTCCAGGAAGGCTTCTGTTTAAACAAATCCCGGAATCAGCTTTCTAGAAAATGTGGTGGTGGGTTTGGATTTATTCTGCTTTCTGTCTCTCATTCATACATATTTTAATGACTTTTTTCAGCAGCTGATTGTGATCTGCCCAAAAAACCTGCAGCTCATTCAAATTGAAGGGGACTTTGCACGTTACCTCAGCATCCCTTCTCTCTCCTCTCCCTCTGCATCAGAATAATCTCCTTGCGCATCAGACTGGCATGCTGCTGGAATATGTGTAACTGCAATTTGTGTAACTGCTTGTGCAAGAACAGGTAGCCAAGGGGCAGGGCGGAGGCATTTCTGCAGCGTCAGATTGGCTCCAGTCATAAGCAGGTCTACTCTGAAGTAAGTCCCATTTTAGTCAGTGGAGTTTACTCCTGGGAAAGCATTCCCAGGATCACAGCCATTCTCTCTTCCCACCCTTCAGGTCAGTATACAGGGCTTTGGAGGATATGGGGATCGCAGATGGATTGTTCGACTGCAGCAGCGCCATCTCCACCCAAAGGAAGTGCCTGGATAAGGCCACGGGAGAGGGAGAGACTTGGCAGCCTGAAGACACAGGCTGAATACTATCCTTTACTCCCAAGCCACACAGGAAAATGGAAGTATTCTAGACTAGCTTGAAATTCGATAGCATCTTATTTTGAACAATTCTCCGTCTCCTTTCTGGTAAATCTAAGAACAGATTTTTGCCATTGATTTTGCATAAAGGGCCACATATTTTTCTTCAGTATAATTCATGATTTTTTAAAACATTTTTTAAAACAGTATAATTCATGATTTTTAAAAATGGAACTTCAACCTCCTCCCCCACTTTCTCCACTAACCCTTCCTTTCTGAAATACAAAGCATGCACGTGAGGTTATCTTGCATGTAGCTTAGCAAAAATAAGCTCCAGTGTTTATCAACACCACTTGGTAAAGAGAAAATGTATTTATTTATTGTGGCTAAATAATTTAAGCATGGATATGGTTTGCAGAAGGCATTCAGTAGTGCTCTTGAATTTTGCCTCGAAATTGCCAGTATTATTGTTGTCGGGGGCTGTCCATCTTTTAAAATTAGAGAGAGAGAGAGAACAGGGCAAAGATATACAGAAACTGCTGTTTGCAGCACGGTAGTATATTAGAGTTGCCATGAGGGAATAAAGTATAGATTTATCTTATTGTCATTTCCTGAGGGAAAGGCTGTAGCTTGGTGGCAGAGCCCATGCTTTCAGTGCAAAGATCCCAGGTATGTTCGTTGCCATTTCCAGTTAAAGGATCTCTGAGTTAAATTACAAGAGATGAATTACACGAGGACAAGCACGAAGGGAGTCGCAATTCTAGCTGGGAAGCTGAGTTTTAAAAGCTTTGTCAATTTCCCCTCTCTACAGAGCCAGCAAAGATCACTCCTCAGAGCATTTGTTTATTTCTTCTCCAGAACCTCCAGAAGGCTCTGTCAGTTTCACCTCCCCTTCTGGGAGGCAAAGAGGAAATAAACCCTCTGAGGAGTGATCTTAGGTGGCTCTGTAGAGAGGGGAAATTGACAAAGCCTTCCGATTTGTTTTTTAAAACTAAGCTTCCCGGCTAGCATCGCAACTCCCTTCACATGAGCATCCTTGTGTAATTCGTCTCTTGTAGTTTAGCTCTTAAATTGCAGGTGCTGGTAAATACCTTTCTCTGCCTTACACTCTGTGTGGACCATACTGAGCTAGATGGGCTGGCAGTCTGACTTAAGCATAAAGCAGCTTCATGTGTTTGCGCATACTTTAAAAGTGAACAGTCTCTGATTAAAATGGGCCAGATGTATTAGATCAGTTAGGTTTCTTGATCTCGATCAGGCTAGTTTTCTGTTCCACAAATCTGGCTGACTCTAGCGTTCAACAGTGTTGTTCTTGTCCCTGCCTCTCTCCTCACCTCCTTGTGATTTGAAACTTGTTTGGTTTTGTAACTTTGTAAAACCAAACACAAACAGTATGTTAATAAAGGTGCATTGAAGAGCACCTCACCCATTTTGTTTGCCTTGGGGAATGGAATGCGGGTGTAGCAGGAGCGTAGCCATGGCAGACAGGAGTGTCTCATAAAGTGTGAATCAGCCATATGGATAAAGCTACTACCATCTAGTCCTGCCAGCAACCCTGGCTCCACCATGCCTTATCTCCTTTAAGCGAGCTGTGTTTACAGAAAACCAAACAGAAAATAACACACTAGTGGGAAGGAAGGGAAGTATTCAAGGTCAAAACAACTGTGTTTGGGTTTGACTAACCAAGTGGGGTATATATATTAGCCCTCAGCTGTCATGCTGTTCAGTCTGAGTTTCATCCTTGCCTTTGAGCAAATTGAACGAGCAGCAAGCACCCCATTTTAAAGAGCAGGAACCTCTGAGAAACCCATGCAATTGTCTTGTTGCAGTCTCTGGTAGATGGATGCTGACATGGACTACGAAAGACCTAACGTCGAAACCATCAAATGTGTGGTTGTCGGGGATAATGCGGTGGGCAAGACGCGCTTGATCTGTGCAAGAGCATGCAACACCACCCTGACCCAGTACCAGCTGCTAGCAACTCATGTACCTACTGTCTGGGCAATTGATCAATACCGGGTTTGCCAAGAGGTATGTGTCAATCAATATGTTCATTCGGAAACAATAGATTTGCTTTAGTGGGTAAGTTTGGATGTGCAAAAGCCAGGAAAAGACTAATTTGAAATGGACCAATGAACTAGTCTTTCCATCAGTGTTTATAGAACATAGAGATCGTTGGACTGCTTCATCCCAAAGGGATATCTCAACATTTTTTCAGTATCCGCATTCTCTTGGATACTTTTCTTAAAGTTTTGTGTGTGTTCCATGTGGTAGCTTTATGTCTGAATGTATTTTTCTTGCAAGTTTTTTTTAACCTTTCTCGGGTTAATTTTTAAACAACTATTTGTTTGGCTATAGGACACTGTTTGGCTATGCCTCAGTACAATGTGGGAATGCCCATTTTGATTCATTATCCTCTTCCCCTGCCTTCCAGCTCCTAGTCTCAGTGAGTGGCCAGATGCAATAAAAGCAAAATAGGCTGTAGTTTCAAGTAGTTGTGCAGAAGGGAAAATTTCAGCAGATGAAACAGGTCATGTCACAGTGCTGCAGAGAAGCCACAGCTGTCTGAATTTCCTCTTCTATCAGGAGTCCTCTGGTATCTGGTCATCCTTGTTGGTGGCATTCTTAACGAAACACATGCTAAGCCATTTTTGTCCAAACCTTTGAGTTCACCCTGTATCTACATATGGTCCACAAGTCAAATTATATGGTTCCACTATTATATTGGATCTTCCCTGTGTTATACAAATATGCCTGCATTGCAAAGTAAATGCGGTCAGTTCAAGGCATGTAATATACGTTGTGCCAAAACCATGGCTTGGGCAAAGTGTAGTTTAGGTCCCAGACCACAATTTGAACTTCAAATGTACTTCAAAAAAAGTTAACCTGACTGTCTGGCTTTGCGTTCCGTCCTCTTGGCATTCCACTTCGTAAGTTCATTCCTATCTCCATGGTACAGCAGCATCTGAAGATGGTGGTCATATAACTATGGTTTTTCAATTCAAGCATTGCACCAAGCCACAGTTTTTAAAATGTCTGAATTCAGTCTTTGATTATGTCTTAAGAGTTGATCACAATTTCCAGGATTTTTCCCCCCCATGTAACTGTACTTGCATTTTACTAGTAAAGATGTGCCTGTTTCAGGTCCTTGAACGTTCTCGTGATGTTGTTGATGAAGTGAGTGTTTCTCTCAGGCTGTGGGACACATTTGGCGATCACCACAAAGACAGACGTTTTGCTTATGGGAGGTAAGTGGGAGTTAACCAAACTTTTTTTGAGGGTGGTATCAAAAGTAGTTGGGAAAGAATTGCAACTTTTGAAGCGTGGAATGGGAGGTGTGAAATTGATCAGGATACTTGTATTTTCAAAAAACAACATCTGTCAAAGGATTATAAATATTTATGGACTTGAAGAGAATATAGCTCTGCCAAACTGCATATACTTGATTGAAACATTAAAGATTTTGTGCAAAAGTTTTGAAATACTTTGTTTTGAAGAGCATCTGCAAAAATGTTTTAAAAAGTAACTGGAGCTGTGTTTCTTACTTGAATGGAAGTGATAAAGGATAATCTCTTTGCTTATTGCTGAGGCACCAACAACCATATTTACAGAGGAAGTGAAACATAGCCAACCCAGAATCTCCATGACATAGAATGTATCCTGTATTACAATACAGTGACCATTTCCTTCAGGCTCTTCATAGTTGCTCACTGCTATGATTAATTGAGAATCATGTTCATTTGGGAAGGGGATGTAGAATGTCTGTAGTCTTGTTTTAGTGTCTTCAGCATGAGCCAGAAGAGTACATGACATATGTAGGATTGTACCCTGATTGAAGTCAATTAAAATCAATGAAAGTACTCCATTTAAGCTTAAATGGGGAGGGGCTGATTGACAAGCGAAAGTCCAACGTCCCCTCTAGAGCTCTGGAACCAGTAATACAGTTCTTTGAGTCCTGGCCTCTGTTGGAAGGCTTACTTTCATTAGCTAGCTTTTATTGGTGTTACTTCCTTTAGTATATAAATTACTAGCTTGATACTCGTGCTTCACTATGATATTTAACTACTTTAAATCCAGTTATAATACTTATGGGTATGTAACATTTTTTGGTTTTGTTTTTTTGTTTGTTTGACTTGGCAACCCTAGTGAACTTTTAGGGGAAGACTGGGAGGTGCATTTTACCTCAGGACACATTCAGTGACTCCCAATAGCAACTGCATACTGTGCAGAATGTTGTGGGGTGAGGACCAATCTGGCCACATATGCAAATGACCTCTGTATTCCAACTGTCTCTTGGGGGGGATGAGGTGTGGGGATGAGGTGTGGAATGTTGTGAGCCCCAACCAGCTGGCATATGCAAGTGATCTTGAAAGGCTGGCCCAATCAGAGAAGAGTGGCCGAGCTGGTAGTGGGCAGGGGCACAAGCAGGCAACAGCCTGCCAGCCACACAGGGAAGCTGTATCCCTTTGGAAAATACATTTTACCCCTTTTGACCCCCTTAGGGGATGCATTTCTTAAAATCCCTTCTTAATGGGTGTTTACATCATGAAAGGAATGTTCTCCCCAAAATTCATGTTTCTAGGTCCAGTCAGTCTGGACACTTGTCTTTATATATATAGATTTTGGTCTAATATGCTGCAACTTGAACAATGTTCCCATGAGCAGCCATCTGCAATAGTTTAAAGTACAACAGGATGGTGGTGGTTTAACTTGCAGGTAACACTTTTTGTTGTAAACTCAGCTAGGAGGATGAGGGACATAACATTGGTAACAGCCGGTGACCCACAGGATTAACTGAACATTGTATCTTTCCTTAAAAATGTGTGTTTTTGCAGGTGAAATGCTCTTTCCTTCAAGGTTCAGATAAAATGTTTGTCTCTTTAAATATATTTGCATTTACCTATACATTCAGCCTTCACCTTAATACCCGCCCCCCTCAACCAGTCCTTGAATATTTTAAAAAGCAAAACGACCCACAAGCATAGGAGAAAAGAATTTTTTGGGTGACAACACAGATACTAGCCAGTAGATGCCCTTCACAATTGGTTTTTTTGCCTGGAAACGTGCAGAAATGTTTTTTTTTAAAGCTCACTTGACATAAAACTGGATCTGTGTTTTCAGGACAGGGAAAGTACTTTGAGATCGCCTCCACAACACTTTAAAATCTTAACATCTGTTTCTGGCTGTTCTCTGGGGATGAAGCAAGAAATAATCAGCAGCTAAGGCCTATGGTACAGCTGTCACACAGAGGCAACCAAAAGGAGCTTTCACATGGCAGTGCTTACTGAATGACTATTGTTTCCAAGGTTATTACCATGTGCACCAGTCCAATTGTAAGCTCCACAGGGTCTGTGGGGAGCCATGACAAGGAGAAGCAGTGGCTCAGTGGTACAGCATCTGCTTTACCCTGAGTAGGTGTCAGGTTCAGTCCCTATCATCTCCAGCGAAGAGAGATCCAGTAGTAGAGGATGTGAAAGACCTCTAGGCTGAGAGTTGTTGCAAGTCAGAGTAAACAGTACTGACCTTGATAGACCAATGATCTGACTTGGTAGTGGCTTCACGTGAGTTTATGGGCACACTGAGGCATTTAGTACAGGTTACAAATGTTAGGAACTCTTCATGGGAGCTTTAATGTATGAAGTTATTAGGAAAGGGATTGAAAACAAATCAGCCGGTATCATAATGCCTCTGTATAAATCGATGGTGAGGCCTCATTTGGAGTACTGTGTACAGTTCTGGTCGCCACACCTTAAAAAAGATATCATAGCACTGGAAAAAGTACAGAGAAGGGCAACTAAAATGATTAAAGGGTTGGAACACTTTCCCTATGAGGAAAGATTGAGGCGCTTGGGGCTCTTTAGCCTGGAGAAAAGACGACTGAGGGGAGACATGATAGAGGTTTACAAGATAATGCACGGGTTAGAGAAGGTAGAGAAAGATGTGTTTTTCTCCCTTTCTCACAATACAAGAACTCGTGGGCACTCTATGAAATTATTGAGCAGTCGGGTTAGAACAGATAGAAGAAAATACTACTTTACACAAAGGGTGATAAACACATGGAATTCGTTGCCACAGGAGGTGGTGGCAGCTACAAGCATTGCCAGCTTCAAGAGGGGACTGGACAAATATATGGAGCAGAGGTCCACCAGTGGCTATTAGCCACAGGAGATAGATGGTATTCTCTTTGTGGGGAGGTGGTGCTCTGTTGTCTTGGTGCTGGAAGGAAGGCAGTGGGAGGGCATCTGGTGTCCTGGCCTCACTGACAGTCCTTTAGATGGCACTGGATTTCTAGCCACTGTGTGTGACAGAATGTTGGACTGGATGGGCCACTGGCCTGATCCAACATGGCTTTGCTTATGTTCTTATGTTCTTAAGTAACTGAGAAGTTGTCGTTGAGAAATAGATTGCTGGCAAATGAGCAACTAGGACCGTGCGCTCGGGATCCAGGGAAAAAATCAGGATTTTTGCCAGTCTGGCTAAATCTGTTTTTTATTACTCAAATTGGAGAATTCCGGATATGATCCAGGAATCCAGATCCAGACTCCCAGGTAAATGCAGGAAATGTGGTTTCAGCCTTGGCCTGCTTCTTCCTGGGCTTCTTGCACTTTTTTCCAAGAGAAGAGGAGGGAGGGGGAGTGAGTGGCCAATCCGTGCAGGAGCGCTCCTTGGCTGCTTCCACACACATTGGATAATCCACTTTCAATACTCTTTAGTGAACATTTGAAACTGATTTTCCATGTGTGGAACAAAAAATCCACTTCCAAAGGATTGCGAAAGTGCATTGAAAGTGCATTATTCAACGTGTGTGGAAATGGCCCTTGTCTGCCTGGCTTCTCTGAGTGACACTGGTTCAGTTGGGCTAAGTTGCAAGCCTGGGTTTCCCTGCCCTGGTTCAGTTTGGTTTGGGTTGAGTTCTCTGTTTTAACATGATTCTGTGGTTTGATGTTGGTCCCCGAGATTCACTTTGGTTCTGTTGGGCTTCCACTTGCCCTCGTGTGTTTCTGCCTGAGAGTCTGCTTGGAAATATTTCCTGCATAGGAAACGATGGAGAGTGTCTGGGGATAGAATTGGCCCACGGGGTCCAGTCTTCCTGAAACTTGGGGGTTCTTTAGGGGACAGTAGGTTCCCTGCAAATCTGATGGAGTTTGCTTGGAAAATGCCCCCCAGTCCCCTAGATAGCTCCCCAGATAGTTTTCCCCATAGGGAATAATGACCGAATAAATCCAGAGCTCTGTCTTAAACAGATAGAGAATCTTTCCCAGATTTCAGGAATCCCAGATTTGGGAGGGGGTTCCCTGAAACCCAGAACTGGATTTTCCAGATTGTGTGTGCGCATTCATGCATGCGTGCACGCACGCACACACACACACCCTATGAGCAGCAGCAGGATCTGTAGCAAAAGCATGGTCCCGGGGCTTAGGAGTGAAAATGGTTTCTAGCAAAATAAGAGGTTCGGTGTGCCAAGCTTTGGAAATTGGGCTTCTCTATCTGTTATATGGGTCCCTTTTGCTATGAAGGAGAGAGCCTTATGAGAAGGGACTGGTTCATCAACCCTTGTCTTGGCAGTAGGTTTTTGAAGGGCAGTCAAAATCCTAAGAACTAGGAGCCAGAGGACTGGACTCTAATCTGGAGAACCAGGTTTGATTTCCCACTCTTCCACTTGAAGCCAGCTGGGTGACCTTGGGTCAGTCACAGCTCTCTGGAGCTCTCTCAGCCCCACCCACCTCACAGGGTGATTGTGGTGGGGGATAATGACATACTTTGTAAACCGCTCTGAGTGGGTGTTAAGTCATCCTGAAGGGTGGTATATAAATCGAATGTTGTTGTTATTATTATTATAATCAAATCATCCAGTGAAGAGTTTTAAAGCACATTCTTGCACTTAAATATACCACGCAAAGGCTATGATATTTCTTAGTTACTCGGGAGTCAGCGAGTTTCAAATTTGCTGAATCCTGATTAAGCAGAAATAGCCGCGTCTATGTTTACTTTTTGACTCCCCCGTTGAAGTGCCCTGATTGTATATATTAACATAAATTCTGTCGCTGAGCTGATTAGGAGGCAAAATCTCGCATGTTCCAATATTCACTGATAGAAGGGAAGAGTACCAATATATTTTGGTCCTGATTCTACAAAGGCCATGCATAATTGGGAACTAGTAGAATAAAGTTCTTTACCTGTGTAGTTATTGGTAGGTTTGGATTTTTATTGTAAGGCTATGTAAGCACAGTTTGTTCAAAGGTAGCTTCCTCCCCTCCCAACCCCTCAGAACTGGAAAATTGTAATGTAGTTAACCTTAAACATTTCATATCTCCCATCTTGCAAATTGAGTTTATTTGCAAATTTGGAACAGTGGTTCCCCTGCCCCACGCCCCCAGGGCTTAATAGGGACATTGGATTCTTCCCTCACTACAGATGCTGATTTTTTTGCTTTTTGCACCCCAACTCTGTCAAGCTAATTACAGTATTATTATACCTTCCATTATTCCTTTAAATACCCCTCCCACTTTATGGCTGGGGAAAACCCTACATCCACTTCTAAATGTATCTGAAGAAGGGAGCTTTTACTTTCGAAAGCTCATACCCTGGAAATCTAGTTGGTCTTTAAGGTGCTACTGGACCTGAATCTTGCTCATCTCCCAAGTGACTTTCATTATTATTTCAAAACTCTGATATAAAAAAAAATAACCAGAATAGAACAGCTATTGTATCTGCTGTTTTATGCAACACAATTCTGCATAAAGCAGCAGATTCAAGGCAAGGCAGGGAGACTCAAGGCAAGGCAATTGGCAAAGCAGAACAAAGTTTATTAGGATGGACACCTGATACAGACCAGCTTGGCTATTTCAGTTTCAGCCTTTATAAAATTTAGTATGATAATGAGCATCATCAGTTTACATGTCGCAATGTCATAAGTTTTAAGTCACTAAAGGATATCAGGAGTAACTAACAATACAACAGCTGCAGGTTACATAATACATATCAGTATTGGTCAAGCAGAAGAACAGAACGTGTGTAGATGTCTTAGATGAGAGATATGGCAAGGCTGGGTATGTTCAAGAGTGGACTGTCCCTTCTAGGAAGAGGCGATCAGGCACAGTACAGGTGTCACACACTAAGCAGAGAACAAACTTGGTCAGCAGAAGCATGTAACCCAAAAGGTCAGAGAAGGGGGAAGCGAGTTCCTCCTGGGCTCATCACAAGGGCAGTATTAAATACCATAAAAGGGATATTCAACATCCCCAACAGTTTTCAAAAGCAAGCAACTAATAAGATCATATTGGCAATGTTAATTATCATAAGGATAGACTAGATAAACTGCATAATTCGGTGTTACTTTACAATTTAGTATGTTAATATTTGCTTGCTTAATGTTTTTAGAGATTGAAATATTAACAGACCAGCTTTTAAGTAATACACCACAGCAGTATATATATATCCATTTCTCAAGAGAGATGCACACATACTATGGACAGCAGTGCAGAGTCAAGGTTGCAGACCAGACTGGCCTCCTCTCAGCTGGGCTTCCAAGCGCATAGTCTGTCCAGGGTTTGCCAGGCAGGGCTTTTTTTCAGCAGGAATGCGGTGGAACGGAGTTCCGGAACCTCTTGAAGATGGTCACATGGCTGGTGGCCGCCGCTCAGTGGCGCGGAGGGCAATCTCAACTCCCCTCTGTCTGGAGATCAGGGGGCGGGGCCACCAGCCATGTGACCATTTTCTCCGAGGGCAACCCACTGAGTTCCACCACCTCTTTTCCCAGAAAAAAAGCCCTGTTGCCAGGTAATCATCACTTTGATTTTTTTCAGGCAGCTGCTCCTGCATTGAATGGGGAAAGCTTCCATTCAGACTTTTCCCCCTTGCCCAGGAAAAGATCCTCTCTGTGTTTTTTTGTTTTCTGTCTTTTAAAGCGGAATAATAACAGTCTTTGGAATCGTTCTGGTAATTTGTTTGAAATTGTCTTCAGTGGTGATTAGTAAATACTGATTAATTTTTAGAACATGGTAATTTTATCCTGTAGGGTTCAGCTCTGTTATTTGTCTTCGTACAAAAAAAATAGTCTAAGGATTGGCCAAGAAAAAAATGCTTTTATTAGGCGGAATTCCAGTGGGATAGCATGTTAGTGTGGTACAGCCAAAACAGAGACTTGAGTCTTCCTCTTATAACAGGCACTTCCATTCCCAGAAGGAGAGGAGGTTTTTCCCTTTCATCACAGTTCCCCACTTTGTTCCATGAAATTCCTGGGAGTACACTGATCTACAGGGGGATATTTTCAGGAGGCAGGAAAGGTAGTATTTATACAGCACAATTTTGTATACTCTGCATAGGATCCGGAGTAGTTCGGGTTGTATGCGGTCCAAGTGAAATTGTGCTGCAGAAATGCTGTCTTTCCTTCCCCCACCCCTTGAAGAGCCTTGTGCCACCTAGAGTTGACAACCTCAGGGTGCTAGATCCAGAGGAGTTAGTCATGTTAGTCTGTAGTGGCAACATAGTAAAGAGTCCAGTAGCGCCTTTAAGACTAACCAACTTCATTGTAGCATAAGCTTTCAAGAGCATCTGATGAACAGAGCTGTGGCTCTTGAAAGCTTATGCTACAATAAAGTTGGTTAGTCTTAAAGGTGCTACTGGATTCTTTACTATTTTGCAACCTCAGAGTGGGGCATGGAGTTTTGGAGGGCAGACTGTATGGCACCACAACCCCATTGAGCTCACGTTCCTCCCTGAACTCTGCCTCCTCTAGGCTGCTCCCTCAGATCTCCAGGAATTTCCCAAGCCACAGCTGGTAATCCTAGTGGTACTTCAAAAATGAAATAATTTATAGTGGCATAAACCAGAGCTCTCTTCATCTGATACACCTGGATTTTGGCTCATGAATCAGGCTGTGGCTCATCAAAGCTTATGCCATAACAAGTATGTAGTTTTTAAGGGTGCCGAAAGACTCCACTGCTTTTACTGGGCAGTCTATGAATAGGTTCAGGGACATTGTCCTGTGCCCTATATACTGCATGCTTAGTATACAGTATACACAGTATCCTGTTTTCATGGGACAATTACGTTGTTTTGACTATTTAACATTCTTAGAAAGTAAAACAACTGATGAGTCAGCTTCTCTAAAACAAAGAAACTAAGCTTTATTCAACTGAGGTTTTTTTCAAGAGTTACATACCTACAGTCTGACACATGAATGGTTGCTGTCTGGCTTGACTCTTTGGCAAGAAATGTTAGTGGGCAGAGTTAGTCAGTTAGCCTTTATTGACATCAGTCGACACACAATACACACAATACAAAAAGCATAGAAAAACAAGGTTATTTCTGGAACCACTCCTGATGGAGTTTTATAGCCGTATAGAGAAACATTGCTACTTTTCTAGGTGGTTTTAGGCAGGGAGTCATTCAGAAGGCAATAGACCTTTAAGGAATCTGGGAGGACCCTCATGGTAACAGAGTCAGGAATTGTACATTTCCCCCTCATCACACTTAAGCAGTGAACGTTATATAAAGGAGACTGAGGTCTCCACAGCCCTCAGTTCTGTACCCAACAGCTGGACTCCTCGACTGAATCCCTCTCAAAGAACAAGAGTTACAGATAAGCAGCTTGTGTTTTCTTCTTCCGCACTGTCATATGTATGGAAGAAAAGATCTGTGAACATAGCTCACGATCCTGCAGCTCTCAAGGAGCAAAAGCTCTACACCCTCACTCAAGTTTGTACAAAAACTTCCACGGGCTTTTTAAAAAAAAACCTGAGTATGCAACCTTAGCCTTCATCCCTCCGTGTGAGATCAACCATCAGGATGACTCCAGGATGTGGACATGAATCTCTCAATCTGTAGCTTGAAGGTGATGAAAATATTTGGGATATTCATGGGCAGTTAGAAAAGAACAAGCGGGCTTCCTCATTCCTTTACGTGGTACCTGTCGGGATAGTCAGGTCGCGAAAAGGTCTTCTCTTGGCTTGGCTTGCAAGGATTTCCAGACAATTACCCATTTATTACTGTCCTTCAGAATTTAAATGAGGACAACTGGTATACTGGCTTCAATTTGTAAGTCATCACAGAAGTGTGCGCACTCTTTGTGTGTAGATACAAAAATCCATCGCTTCTAGTTTTGTATTTGTCTTTCCATGAGGCTGGATTTGGAAACAGATTTCTAGATACTCTAGATACTCAACCTAATGCTGTGAGAGGAAGTAGAAAAAATTTGTTATTTTAACTACCAGTAAAGAAATTTATTTAGCTAAGGTTTAATTAATTTACTGTAGGTAAGAAGTATACTAAAACGTATTAGACGTGTGTGCGATTGCTAGGAATTAATTTAATTTCAGCTTTGTGTTTACTTTTCTGATGAGGATATATGGTCTCTAAATCATTTAAGGTGTAATAATTTATTTGGCAACTTGAATGTGAGCTGCAGACTAAATTCTGCCTGTTCATAGCAAACAGAACACCTGATTTTGCCCATTCATAGGAACATGTGGAGGGACCACCCCACTGCAACAGAGAGAGCAACATTCAAAAGCCTGTGGGTAAAGAAATGTTCCTTCATTTTTTCTGTGTACATTGTACCATCAGCCATGGGCGTACTTTAACTCGCATCTTCCATAGTACATCAGACACCTGGTAGAGTATTTTGTAGCCCAGATAATCTTGAAGGTTCAAGCAGGCAACAACAAAACATGTACAATAGCAGGTTTTTAAAAGGATCAAGCGTTATCCTGCTACACCTTACCTCTGTATGATTTTGGAGTCCTAAAATGGTATTGTTAAGACTGATATACTTAATGAGTTATATGAGGAATAATAGAACAAGCACATTCACAGGTGGGAGATGAACATCCAAAGGGGGAGAATGAAGAGGATGGGAGGAGTGCTCGTCCCTTCCAAGCATTTTTTTGTCTCCAGCTGGAGACCAGAAGAAAACCCAGCTGAGGAAAAATGGTTGGGGGACTTCAGGGGAGAATCAGCAGGTAGAGAATGGTTAAATATCCCCCCTTCTTTCTTATAAATGGCCCATCTATATTTATTACTTCATTTGCACTTTGCCTTTCTCCCCAGTGAGGACCCAAAGCAGCTTACATCATTCTCCGCTCCTCCATTTTATCCTCACACAACTATCCTGAGGTAGGGTAGGCTGAGGCTGAGAGGGCGTGTGATGGAAGGAAGCAGGGAAGGTGCCTTTCTTTGTTGGAAAACTCCCTTGGGTGAAGAGTTCCTTGGAAAGAACCTGGTAGCTTTTTAAATAGGTGGTATAGACAGCATAAAGACTCTCTAATCTCCAAGAAGGAAGGCAGGAATTATAGTGAAGTCTTCTAATCCTTTAAGGTCCAGACACGTATTGGGCTACGTTCTGTATTCCTCCTGAGTCACTGTAGAGCTTGCTTTGTTTTAAGTGTTGAACAGCAGAATTTTGTCCTTGGCAGTCAACCACAGAATTCTGCACACAGGGCAAGTTAAAGTCTTCTTTTGGGCAGAATAATTCATTCTTGGAATGAATGGAAACAACTGACATCTTTATTTAACTATTGCTATTCAGAACTAGAGGTGGAAATTATAGCTTTGAATTTAACATTATCACCAATCATTTTGGATTTTACATTATCCACCAATGGTGGAAGTCTTTGGCTACATTCAAGCCTTGTTACCTTTTGCTTCTTCTCTTCCCCTTTGGTTCTCCTATTTCATTTCTCTGCTAGTTCTGTCCTTCTATCAAAATGTAAGGTCCTTAGGACATAGGGACATCTTCCACTCCCTCAACTGCACCTCTTCTTCTGTTTATATTGTTCTCTGTAATTACCATATATGTACATTGAGCCAACGTGATGTAGTGGTTGGAGTGTCAGACTAGGATCTGGTAGACTTGAGTTCAAATCCCAGCTCTGCCATAAAACTAACCGGGTGATCTAGGCCCAGTTGCGTGCACTCTCTCTCTGTGCCTAAACTACCTCACAAGGCTCTTGTGAGGGGAAAATGGAGAGGGAGGGACAGTCGTGTACCAACCTGAGGTCTTTGGACAAAGGATAAAAAATATACAAAATAAATACATTGAGAATGCTGTAGCATTGTTACTATTATTGAAATAGACAAACAGTTGGTATATCAAATGTCTTATCCATTTCTTGGCAAATACCACAACATGTTCATGATCTGTGTTGTTAAATGATTTCGTTTCACACAGAAGTTTTACAACAGTCTGCCGTTGATGCAAAGATAATCTTGTGGCTGGGCTAAATATAATTGCAAGGTTAGTTCTTGAAGCTAATGCAATTCAAATTATCTAGCTGTGTAGGATTGTGGTCATAGCCATTGTTATTTTAAGTTTTGTGTATTTGTTTAAAAACTGCTATCACGGTTCCCCCTCTCCCATCTTTTTGTGTTGCTCCAAATGATTTCTGGGGCTGTAAATGTATTTGGGGGGGGGGGTCTTCCCTGTAGCCTAGTTTGTTTTTGAAGACAGAATGAGAAAGGTTTAACTTTTTAATCATTTCTGATGAAGATGCCCAGTTAATGGCCACTAAACAGACTTATTTTTCTCTCTTTAATGGATATAACCGGGGGTGGGTGGGAGGTGTATTCTACATCATTTGAAAGTGCAGGACAAGAACTCTTGCATTAACACATCAATCGAGTAGCCACTGTGCTTTAACTTGCAAGTGGGATTAGAGACAATAACAGTATGCCCCATTTCAGAAATAGGGGATGTGCTTTTCTGCTTACTTCCATGTAGGGAAAACAATGTAATCAGTCCTCTAAAGTCAGAAAATGACATGTTCTCATTTTCTAAGACTGACATATTGAGCAATGTAAATTGAAGTAGATCTTGTCCTACCGGCAGCTACCAGTTGCCATTATTTGTATTGGCTCCTACTGAAAACCTTGATTTGTACTCTATAAATGTCTTACCACCAAAATCTGAATATATATTTCAGGTGTTTTGACAGTTTCGTGTGTAACACTTGTACTTAAGAAGCTTCACTGCTCTTGGTAAAGTATTGAATATTTCTCCCCCTTGCTCTCTCCCTGACCCCTTCCCAGGCAAATGCAATGTCTTGCCCTGCCTTTGTTGGATGCCTCTCTGGCTCTTCACATGCCAGGCCAGTCCGTGCATTGCAGCCTGCCAGACCGCCCATTCATTCTGTTTATGTGCCACATAGTCATCCATTTTCAGGCTGTATGGTTATGCCTGCCAGTCGCTGATGACCTTCTTCATCTTCACTTAGCGGCTGCTGCTCCATTTTACTAAGACATGTATATTGTCAAAATAGTTCCTTTTCGGTCTTGCTTATAAGCTATCTGTGCAAGCTAGTTCTTTCCACCCAGCACTAAAGTGCTTGCATGAATGCTGCAGGGGAGCTTGTGCCTGAGCTAATATCTTGTCTGTAAAAAGAAGTTTTCACTAATATGAATACTGTTGATTAGATTAGCTAGATTGCATTTTGGACCTGTGCTGATAAAGGGCTGTATTTTTCATAGTGGTGCATGCAAATCAATATCGGTTTTATGCTAGTTTAACTTGCATAACTTTCTCCAATGCATCCTGGGAACTGTAGTTTGAGTGTACCAAGAATTCATTTAACCCACATCACTGAACTACAGTTTCAAGATTTCTCTGAGGAGAGGATGACAACCAGGGCTTTTTTTTAGCGGGAATACGGTGGAACAGAGTTCTGGCACCTCTTGAAAATGGTCACATGGCCGGTGGCCCCGCCCCCTAAACTCCAGAGCAGAGGGGAGTTTAGATTGCCCTCCGCACCACTGGAGCGGCACGGAGGGCAATCTAAACTCCCCTCTGTCTGGAGATCAGGGGGCAGGGCCACTGGCCATGTGACCATTTTTGCCGAGGGCAATGTAAACTTTAAAAAACTCCTCCCTTGTTCCAGCTGACCCAAAGAGATGTCATTGTGCGGCCCTGAGTTCCACCACCTCTTTTCCCAGAAAAAAAACCCCTGATGACAACTATTAAACTAAGTCTGGGATGTAGATAGGGTCACAGTGGAATGTCTTTGGTATGAACTGAAGAATTGGAGGAGAGGAGTCATAGGTCAGTGCCAGAGAGCCTGGAATGCTGCTTCCAATCAGAGCAAACGACTGGGCTAGAGGGACCAATGGCCTGACTCAATCTTGTCTCTTTTAATACTTATATTAGAGCGTATCCAATTGCACATACCAGGGCCATGCGCTATCCATGGTCCCTCCAATACACGTGGTCACCATTTTATCAGAATAGGGCGACCATGCATATTTTCTACTTCAATGTAGTGTGTACAGAAGCTGAAAATAAACTTCATATAGTAAAATAAAGGAATGGACTGCATTCTCTGTAATGTCATTACTGTTCAAACAGTTAAGGAGGAAGCCATTATGGTAATTATGATTTAATTTTATCCCCGAGCCACAGGGTACACGAGGCCCAATGGATGTCTGGAGTTTGTTGTGGTAAATATATGAAGTATGTAGGGGAGATGTACATTTCCAAATGTGTAAGAGGGCATATACTAAAAAGCTTCTGCTAATCAGATCCTGTGTGTTCTATTTTGCAAGTGTACAACTGCAAATACCAAGTCAAACATAGATGTACCCACTATGCAATGTTAAGTGTCCGTGGACTAGAGAAGCCGTCACTTAACATTTGGTCGTAGTAACAGATAACTATGTGGAAAGGGGGGAAATGCAACATCAGTGGGTAAAGATGAGCTGTGTGGTGAAACAAAGATTTCTGTGAGACTTACAAAACACTTACTCCAGGGTAACTGCATCAGAGAGGTTACTCCCAGGGTATGTGATTAATAATAATATAATTATAATAATGGCCTTTATATACCACTCTTCTAGACAAATTAATGCCCCCCTCAGGGCTGTGAACAAAGTCAGTGTTGTTATTACAGTTGAATTACACTAGTGGTGTTCCATGTTTCCAGTCTGGAATCCGGCTTCAACAGAGCCGAGCAGGAGGGCTGGGGGCGGAGACAAGGGGGCATGTGTGTGATGTTGGCAACGTCAGTACATCACTGCTTGGCACAACCCAGAAGAGGGAAAGGGGTATCTCTAGGAAGTGATGTTGGTGATATCCCTGTGTTTTGTTTTATTTTTTATTGTCATGGAAAATAGGGCTTGCAGGTGGCCTGGCAAGCCTAAATTTCAACCCCCAAGTGGCAGCATGTGACCCACGGAGTAGCTGACAGGAAGTCACATGGCAGAAAAAGTAAAAGCGAGAATCTTTGAACCTGCCTGTTGTTGAGGAAATCCTTTTATTTCTCAGGGTACCAACATGTGGTTCCCCTCTTCTTAGTCTGAGTAATTGACCAAGACTTCAAATCTAGTGATCTCAGAAGTAAAGTTTATTTTCCAATACATTTGATGTACAAGGCAGATAGCAAAGCGCACCCCAGAATTTGGCAGCACCCATTTTTATACTTTTCAAAAGAAAAAGATACAAGTAAATAATTTTGTTTACAGATCAAGAAATTATTACATGAAGTGTAAGCAGGCAAGTAGATACTAAACAATCAAATAAGAGTTACGTGTTGTTCAGATATTATGGATTGACAGGTTAAGTTCATATCTGCTTTCGGTCAGATACAATAAACAAAATCTTAAGACTCCAATGATATCTAGACATATCTGAAGAGGATATACCCAGGGCTGAGAGAGAAGTGCAATAAGGGAAAACATGCGAGCTCTTATTCACTCAAGGATTAATACGCTTGCTAAGATCAATATGGCCTTTATCTTGTACTGACTAAGCACAGTAAAATGAAATAATAAACATAAAGTGCGTGTGCGTGCATGTTGATTTGAGACACTTAGGTTACTCCAGAGCATTAAGAAAGGTGGGAGACGTAAAGAAACAGCTGGGTACCCCCCAAATTCCCTAACACATGTGCTAAAAAGGAATTCCCTGCATCATTGAGTGACCTCTCCCCACCATCCTCCTACAGTGCAATCCTAAACAGAGTTACCCCAGTCTAATCTCATTGATTTCAATGGGTTTAGACTGGCGTGATTCCTCTTAGGGTTGCACTGTTAATGTGTGTGCAAAGGAAAGCAGGAAACAAAGCACCTTTGCTCGCGACCGTTGCAGACAAGCATCAGGTCCTCCAAAAAGTAGCAACAGATGGCAGCTCTGTGGGACTTGTGAGCCCAGCTATGCACCTAACTGAGGATAGCAACCCATTGGTTGAAGACCACTGGACATACAGTATGGACAACCTGGCTGTGTTTTGCCTGGCGTACTAGTCCCTACAAAAAAATCCAAATTCGATGAAGCAGTTTTGCAAAGATTGCTATCCAAATAGACTTAACATTAAGTAGACTTGCTTATCTGCTTGCACAGCATAGTTAACTTGTGTAGTTTGAGACTTGTAGTTGCAGATTTGGGTGTCCTTGTTGCAAAATTTGGATTTTGAAGTACATTGGGGTTGGACAGTGATTAATCTCCATCAGTACCTGAAGGTCCCCAAGTTGCCTTACTGAGAAGCACAAATACTGAAGGTCAGGAGATCCCCTGCGCAGCATAAAATATCAGAGTGCTGTAGTCAGCATCCCCATCTATAATTTGCCATGTTAGGCTGCACGAATAGAATCAGTGATTCTATTCGTGTTTACTCAGAAAAGTACTATTGAGTTAAGTAGGGCTTACTTTTGAGTTAATGCTCATAGTTTTGATACTATTCTAACACCATGATGAAGACTCTATCCTGAAACTTATTGTGGAGTTTTGACCTGGCAAACCTGATGATGTTTACATTTTAGGTTTTTCAAGGCGGAAGTGCTTGACCCCTGGGGGAAAAGTGTGTGTGCACGCATGTGCACATGAAGGAAATTTGGCTGGAACAGGGGGAAACGAAGAGAGTAGGGGATCTTGTGTCTGCCTTACCTTCCTACAGCACTGCATACCTGTCTAGAAGTATGTTGATGGGGAAAGCCAATGTGATGTAGTGTTAAGAGTGTCAGTCTAGGATCTGGGAGAACCAGGTTCAAATCTCCATTCTTCCATGGAAGCTTGCTGGGTGACCTCTCTCAATCTAACGTATCCTCTGTAAAAAGGAGGAGAGGAGAATTATGTATGCCTCCTTGGGTCCCCAGTGGGGAGAAAGGTGGAGTATAATTAAATTAAATTAAAAAATAAAATAATAATAATAAAAAGCAGTGATATTAATAGACTAAGAGAAAAGGCACTTCAGCTTTTCCTCCTTGCTAAGTGTGTAATACAATGGCGGGCGATTTTCTATCCCTGTAAAGAGTGTCTAAATTTTGGAAGGGTTTGCTGTCAAGAAGCAGGTAGGAAGCCGTTGATCTAGAGCTAAACTAAATGTGGCAACCATGAGGACTCCATCCTCTTTAGTTAGGCCATTAGTTTATTTACACATGACATAAATGTAGCTGTCAGATAGACCTGCCTTCTTTTCTCACAGATTTTTTTTTAAAAACCTTGAAATCTAAACACTTGGTTGTAAATGTTAGCACAAGCTATGCTCATCACATGTCTCCTTTGTCAACGTGTTGTTTTCATACCTCTCTGTGATTATTCCAGAACTGTGTGATGGTTTAGTGAAGTGCCCAGAAAGAATTGGATTAGAAAACGTTAGACAGATGTTTTGCTCTTGGAAATGATGTGGTCTGATTCTGAAATGGCCTTTCTTAAGTCTAAAAGTGTGTTTTTCTTCACTGCCCTCTCCTCTAGCCATTGTGAGCACAGAGCATACATGTAAGAATGCCATCGCATGTAAACTCTCATCAGTTCCTGTGTTGCATAGCACGGGGCGAGGGTATTTTTAGTTATCGCTAAGACGGGCTAGATACAACTGTGTCCTCAATGAAATGAGCAGAGCAGCCATGTGGAAAAGGTAGATCATTAATGATTTAGAAAGCCAATGCTGAGATTCACAGGTCTTGCTCTGTTAAATGCCCAGACTTGCAAGCACAATAAATTGGTGTTAAATTAAAGTTTAATAAGAATAGAATTGGAAAGAGCTTGTGTCTTTTGCGCACAGAACAGCTTTCCCTCCTGCTTATGGGGCTCTTGGAGAACTGTTCCCTTTCTATCATTGCCGTACTTCATTCCTTATTTTCCCTGTGAAGGATTCGCAGCTATCGTCTGTGGGGTTTGCGGCATCTGTGACTAAGAATTAGGAACGGATTGCTTAATTTTTAGTTATTTAAGACTGTGCTTCAGAGGACTGCTTCAGCATATGTTCTGATACAAAATCCCACATTGATGAGTTGCCTGGAGAAAAAAAAGATATATAAAATAATTATCATAGTAATTGTTTTATGAAGATCTAACTATTCTTCCATTTATGTAATGCAGCCCCCTTTTTCTGGCAAAAGCTGTTTTTATTTAATTGCTGCAATGTGCAAGATTTTTTTTTTTAGCAAAGCATAATTCCACTTTTCTTTCTTTCTCTCGTCGATTTCTTAATGTTTATCTCCACCCTTGTTGAAGAAGTGATTGGTTTTTGTAGACTAAGCAACAGCTAAAATCCCAGATTTATACAGTCATTATTCCCGATGTGGGAAAGTGTCCGAGGGACTGAGGGGTTGCATTTTTAGGCCAACTCCACCAAATTTGCCGGGAACCTACTCCTAACTGTCCACTAAATGCCACCTAAGTTTCAGGAAGGTTGGATCTGGGGGTCCAGTTCTGGGGGTCCCTGGACAAAGTGCACCCAACCACTCTCTGTTGTTTCCTATGGGGAAAAATATTTCCAAGGCTTTCTAGGCAAAGGGAACCTTTATCTTAGGCAACCCCTGACCAAAATGCAAGTTCTCCTCCTAGTGGATGCTGAACCAACAAAGCCCCACAGAACCAAGGGCATCAGTGTCAAACTAGAGAAGCCCTAAGGAGAATCCCTTTCCTGGGGTGGAGGCTTGCCAAGCCATAGAGTTTAAAAGATGGTCAGCAACAGCAACTTAAAGGGCTCTTTTGGCGCTTGGGTGGGGGTGAAGGGGCATAATGGGATGGGAATTCACTCTGCCTCCTGCTTGCTCTCCTGCCATGGTGCAGAGCTCTGCTCAGCTCCATTTGCACTGCTGCCCTTTTGCTCACCTGGTACAGCCGAATAATCCCGCCCAACAGAGTCCAGCTGCCTGGACTAGATCCAGGGTTCTCCTATGTGAACTAGCATAGCCAGATTATGCTGAACTGGCATAAATCCAGCTGTTTTCACTGGATAATCTGGGTATAACCCAGATTGCACTCCCCTACAAGTTCCTTCTTCCAAGATGGATTCTCTTTCCCTTTTGCTTCCTCTGCTGTTCAAAGTTTTTCCTCCATCAGAGAAGGAATAAATGGAAGAACGTCACCTGATCCAACTTAACAAAAGGTATCATTAAATCCATCCCTGTGTGGTTTTCTTTCAATGTACAGCTAGGGTTTGTCTGGTTTTTTTTAAATTGATCTAAGTACCAAGTCATTACTGACCCATGGGGGGACGTCGCATCATGACGTTTTCTTGGCAGACTTTTTACGGGGTGGTTTGCCATTGCCTTCCCCAGTTATCTACACCTTACCCCCATGAAACTGGGTACTTATTTTACCGACCTCGGAAGGATGGAAGGCTGAGTCAACCTTGAGCCGGCTACTTGAACCCAGGTTCTGCCAGGATTGAACTCAGGTCATGAGCAGAGCTTGGGCTGCAGTACTGCAGCTTACCACTCTGCCCCACATGGCTCTTAGTACCTATGGGGATCTAAGTACCTAGAGATATAATGTGTAAATGAGACAAAGGTGTTTGGTCATACATGTAGCATACAGGTTCACTATCAGAGAATTGAGACTTAGCTGAAGTTGCTTCTGAGTGGTGGACTCAGAGCGGGACCACAAGTGACGCCTGACACAGGTTGGGCACTTATCAGCTTCCCTCAAGTTTTGATGGGAAATGTAGGCATCCTAGTCTTGCAGCTTGGCTCTCCGACTGCTGTCCAATGGACTTTTCAACTGTCACTTGTCCAACATTCCGCCAAGCAGCCTACATTTCCCATCAAAACTTGAGGGAAGCTGGCAAGTGTCCAACCTGTCTCAGGCGTCACTTGTGGTCCCGCTCACAGTGGCACAACCATGTTTTCTGCCACATTGTACATGCAGTGGTCCTCCTAAAATACTTGTCAGCTCATCTCCTTATCCTATTACATCACATGTTTCTGCTAAACAGCTGGGTAGCCACCTAACTCCACTGCAAATTAGAGTTTGGCACATTGTGTTGAGAGCAGACCCAGCTGCTGTGGGATTTTGCCACTGTTTTGTTCCTTCTTGCATATGATGTCTGTCAGCATTGGAAGGAAGAGGTTTCCATGATCTTGTGGCAGGACATATTGTTGTTGTTGTTGTTGTTGTTGTTGTTGTTGTTGTTGTTGTTGTTGTTGTTGTTGTTGTTATTATTATTATTATTATTATTTTACAGATATTATATGCATTAGTTTGAAGTATACTGTACCAATCCAGTCCTGGTACATTCCTCGTAAATGTTATTCTTCAAATTAATTTGTTCAAAAGATTAAAATGGAGGCTGAGGTTTTAAACTTAATTTAAAACAAGTGCATATTTATTCCAGGTCTGATGTCGTCGTCCTGTGTTTTTCAATCGCTAACCCTAACTCCCTGAATCATGTGAAGACCATGTGGTGTCAAGAAATCAAGCACTTTTGTCCTCGCACACCTGTTATTCTGGTTGGCTGCCAACTGGATCTCCGATACGCTGATCTGGAAGCTGTAAACCGAGCCAGAAGGCCACTGGCAAGGTAAAAGTAGGCTCTGATGTAGAATAGATTATACTCCCCCTGGGCAACATTCGCATATGACTCCGTTTTCTGTGAAGAGCACCGCGCTCTACTTTCTAGAGTTGCATACAAAACTGCCTTGCGTGTGATCGAGAGTTTGGTCTACCTAACCTAGTCGCAGAGGGGAAGGGCCCGTGGCACAGTGGCAAGACCCTTCTCTGCCCAAGGCCCCGGAAAGCTGCTGCCAGTCTAAGTAGGAGATACTGACGATGATGGACCAATGGTCTGTTGTGAGGATAAAATGGAGGAGAGGAGAACAGTGCTTTGGGTCCCCATCGGGGAGAAGGTTGGGGATATAAATGAAGTAAATAAATACATTATTGCTACTCTTATGTCTCCTTCACAGGCCTATCAAAAGGGGTGATATCTTGCCACCTGAAAGAGGCAGAGAGGTTGCCAAGGAGCTTGGGATACCGTACTATGAAACCAGTGTATTCGACCAGTTTGGCATCAAGGATGTGTTTGATAATGCTATTAGAGCTGCGCTGATCTCCAGGAGACACCTGCAGTTTTGGAAATCACATCTGAAGAAAGTCCAGAAACCTTTACTTCAGGCTCCATTTCTACCTCCGAAGGCACCACCTCCAGTTATCAAAATCCCAGAGTGCCCCACCACCAGTATCAATGAAGCTGGATACCTATTGGACAATCCTTTGTGTGCAGATGTCATGTTTATCCTTCAGGAAAACACTCAGATTTTTGCTCATAAGATCTACCTAGCTACCTCCTCTTCCAAGTTTTATGATCTCTTTTTAATGGAATGTGAAGAAACCCCAGACTTACCTGAGCCACACTGTAATAAAGAAAAGATCAATAGAAACCTTTTGACCAGGGCGTGTAGTCTCGAAACAAACAGTGAGGGTGAAGTGGCAACTTTAAAAACTTTGCATGCCAAGCTGGTGTCTTCAGCAGAAGGTTACGACCCTTCAACAAGGTTAGAGCTGGAAGAGGGGGAAGCTGGTTGCATAAAACGAGCGCTGGCATCTTGGGGCAAAGGCTTTGTTAGCATGCATAAGGAAGTGCGAGTCAACCCTGTTTCAAAGAGGCTGGGCTCTATGACCATTGTCAAGATGGATGTTTCTGTTCAGCCTGGACCTTTTAAAACTGTCTTGCAGTTTTTGTATACAGGACAGCTGGATGAAAATGAAAAAGATCTGACCAGGGTAGCTCAAATTGCTGAGATACTGGAAGTATTTGACTTGCGAATGATGGTAGAAAACATCACCAATAAAGAAGCCTTCATGAATCAGGAAATTACAAAGGCGTTTCATGTCAGGAAAGCTAACAGGATAAAGGAATGCCTCTCTAAAGGGACATTTTCTGGTGAGTAAAATATACTCGGGCACCTCCCAGTTTTTCTTGTGAAGTGTTCCACAGCAGTAATTCAGATAGTAACCATGTGGAAAGCAACTTAGGACTCTTACGTGTGAGCTGGTTGTCTGGTTCAGATGGGGTAATGTGGTCCAAACAGAGCAGCTGCTTGGAAAAAGTAGCTGATAAGCTGACACCTGTGTTGGCAGGGGCTATACCCAGTGGGAATCCTTATGAGTAGGGCAGCGAAAGAATGCTGCCACCACACTCAAGAAAACAGCCCTTGTCAACAAGAATATGCTGGCATGTAGGTGACTTTCTCCATGTGACTGGAGGGCCCTGCACTGCTTCACAGGGAGGGTTATAGAGCATTTGAACCAGGGCAGTGTGGTACGGAGAGTATATATGCATTAGAAATGAACTTAGGATATCCTGTTCCAAACACCTGTTTAGCCATGCATACCCTAGGTGGAATGCCTAATAGGAATGCTGGTGACCTGTCAGACAGGATGGGATAAAGGAGTTGAGGGCTAAAAACTATGTATTGCTTTTAGGGCACATCTGCAGTGTAAATTGATATTGATTGGGGCAAGATATAATGCTAAGAATTCTCCATTAGCTTCCTTCAATTAAGTACAATCCCATCATTTCCTTGGGGAAAGCAGTTTAAGTCTGTGGTATAGACAGGGCTTTTTTTAGTGGGAATGCAGTGGAACGGAGTTCCGGCACCTCTTAAATATGGTCACATGGCCGGTGGCCCCACCCCCTGATCTCCAGACAGAGTGGAGTTTAGATTGCCCTCCGCACCACCGAGCGGCGCGGAGAGCAATCTAAACTCCCCTCTGTCTGGAAATCGGGGTGGGGCCACCAGCCATGTGACCATTTTCTCCGAGGGTAACCCACGAAGTTCCACCACCTCTTTCCCCAGAAAAAAAGCCCTGGGTGTAGATATATACACCCTTTGTGTACAGTGAAAATGACAAACATGTAGAGACCTGCACCAAACATTTGGCTAGTTAATTCAAATCAATACTCATCTTTGTGCAGGAATTGAAAAGGCATGCCGATGTCCTGTTTCATCCATTTGCAAGCAGCCTGAATCCTTTGTGGTTTTCCTGTCTGCATTCATTGAGGACACGTCCTGTTTTTGACCCTCTAACCTAAGCAGGAGTTTTGCTTCCCTCTTTCCAAGACATGCAGCAACTTGCACAACTGAGTGTGCCACATGAATGCAGTCTGGGATATTGTTAGGTGCTGTGTGCTACCTCCATTCACACAAACACAAAAACTGTCAGCTTGATTGGAGCAGGAGGTAGAAAAGGCATTTCTCCCCTGATCCGATCAAAGTTGATTGCGTTTTGCATTGTATCTTTGTATCCTGACTCTCTTCATTGCAATACACCTCCCGCTTTCTGATGGGGATATAAGGGCTTAGAGATCGCCATTTGTATCTGACAGTGGGAGCTTTGACTCTCAAAAGCTCACAGCCTGGAAATCTAGTTGGTCTTCAAGGTGCTACTGGACTCAAATCTTGCTCTTCTCCTGCAGACCATCATGGCTACTCGCCCGAAACAGACTTCATAAAGTGATGAATGCTGGATCCCTTCCTCCTGTGGAGGCCTAGTTTTCAGTTGCTCCCTTTTCAATGTCTTTAATGAAGCACATTCCTTGCCATAATTCTGTGGGGGAGCAGGGTGCCCCCCACTATGTCCTTCCCCAGTTATTATATCTGACTGCATTTTTACATCATGTGTTCTGTTTCTTTGATCCTGTGACAGATGTGACATTTAAATTAGAAGATGGAAACATAAATGCCCATAAGCCACTACTGATTTGCAGCTGTGAATGGATGTCTGCGATGTTTGGAGGATCATTTGTTGAAAGCTCAAACAGTGAGGTATTTGTCCTCTTCAACATGTAACCTCAGCGTTACTCTTTGAATGGCTTCACTCTTTGAATTGCTAAATTGCAATGGTTTCAATAACACGTTTGATAGGAGGTTGTCATCTTTGGCTAAGTCAACATTTTCAAAATGTGTCAGGTTCTCGGTGACTTCTTTTGAAAGCAGTCAACGTTGAGTCAATTTCTCTGATGATTTTTCTTTTCTGGGTCAAGGGTAATGTTGGATTTTTAAGTAAAAATATAATGTCCTTTAAAGAACTGGAAGTTCTGGAATGCTATTTAGAGTAAATTGGCTGGAAGCATTTCAAGAGATCAGCAATTGGAGGCTCCCAGGACAAACCAGGACCCTGGGGAGTACAGTCTGGCTCCCTAGTCACCAGCACAAAGGAAAGAAAGATGTGCCGGTACTCATACTCGTACTCAGAGATAATCATCTTTGGCAACCAGATTTGCCAGGATGTCAGTTTGGGGGGGGGGGGAGTTGGGCCAGGGCCTTGACCCTGATTCCATTGTCAGGATGCTCTTCCAAAAAATCTAGTTTCTGGCCATGGTGGTGCCTTCCAAAATAATCAGTCTCATTTTATATTTGGGGTCCCATCACTTCCATGATTTGGAAGAGATACCTGGCCAGCAATAGGAATCCAGGGGCCTCGTTTGTGGGACTCTGGTCATGGACGTTAAGCTAGCAACAGATAATCAATAAATTTGTAGTGTAGGTTGGATCTATGCTGTGGTTAAACAATTATAAAAAAGGGAAGTTGTGTCTAAAATATACAGCGATGAGCAGAGCCCCTATATAGGGAGGTGGGGAGCACATTTTATTGGGGCGTGGAGGTCCAAAGGGGCATGTCCTAGGTTGTAATCCCCATAACCATGTAGGGTTGTCAACTCCCAGTTGATAAATTCCTGGAGATTTTGGGTAGAGCCTGCAGAGGGTGGGTTTGGGGAGGGACTTCAGTGGAGTATAAAACCAGAGTCCCCCCTGCAAAGCAGCCATTTTATCCAGCAGAACTGACCTCTGCAGCCTGGAGATCTGTTGTAATTCCAATAACCAGTAAAGTTGGTTAGTCAAAGGTGCTACTGGCCTCTACTGTATTGCGACTACAGGCGTATCACGCCTAACTACTCTGGTTGTAATTCCAGGAGATCTGGTTGTAACCAAGCGTGACTCTCTCTGTATTGCTTCCACCTGGAGGTTAGCAAACTGATACCCATAAGGGAAAATTGAGGATAAACTGTAGATCATGTCTGATGAAATTTATAGGAACTTAATTCCTCATATCTGTTGTCTAGAGTTTGTGAGATTTGCTGGAGCAAGTCAGAAGCAGTGTTAGAGCCGCATTTTCAAGCAACCTTCTGAACTACTGGGCCTCGTGGGTCTTATCATATTGAGAATTACCAGTCTCAGAGTATCTTTTACACAAGCAAGAAGGAGGGACTCTGGTAGGAAGGGCACAGCAACGCACCGTAAGACAGTGGGACCAAGTGGTTCTGCTGCTTCTGGTAGGATTTCCAGGCACAAAATATATGTAAGTGCAGGGCTTTTTTTCTGGGAAAAGAGGTGGTGGAACTCTCTATTATGACATGTGTGCGCGCAAAGCACATGCGTGCCGCCGGAAGCAAACAATGACGTCACTTCCAGGAAGGGGGGTAGCTAATTCTGGCACCAGAAAAAGCAGTGCTGTTTGAAATGTCCTGGTGATTCACATATGATTCATAAACAGGTATAAATGCTGTTTGAAACGGCTACAGCCATATCACTTTGTGATACAGAAGTGGAATTTCTCTTCTAAGATGGCACCTGTGGTTATCGTAGGAACTTATTCTTAAAATAATTTACATGTTTTTAACAAAAAATTTGCTCCGTTAATCAGACACCTTTTGCTCAGTTGAGAGAGTTTCATCAATTTAAGCTAATCAACAAACCATCTAAACATTGTAGACAAAAACCAGTTTCCATATATTCACTGGGCGGGTGCCATATAATATAGGAGTCAAAGTTAAGCTACACTGTAGATAGTGCAGACTAGCTGTATATTATACAGTCTTCACTTTGATACAGGCCAATCTTTTTTTTATCATGTTTTGTAATCTGCTTTGTCTCAGTGAAAGAAAGGCCAGCTATAAATGAAGATAATAATTTAACCCTTAAGAATTCCAAAGATTAGAACGTCCAAATCTAACAAGACACGTACTTATTAAAATACCCATTTTTTACATTGCTATGAAGTATCCTGTCAGGTTTGTGAAATACTAACAATGTAGAAAAATCTACCAAATTATTTGTGTTTGTGATTTTAAAGAGAAAGGGCAGCTCAGCTCGACTCGTTTTATTTTTATCCAAACTCAGAATAATTTTCTGATTATTCATCATATTTTATCCATCTCAGCTTTGCTTTTGGCTTGATTATTGAGGGGATACATCCATATCAAGGGGGGAAATTATGCCCTTCAGCACTGCAGTGGCTGCTCTTCTTCTTTTTTTGTATTTAATATTCTGAAAGACTGTGTTCTACTTAAATTTTTTCTCATTACTTTTGAAACAGCAGTAAGCATAATTCCCTCCCCAGAGGCTAACTCAGCAGGTGGTTCATTAAAAATACATACCTTGATTTTTTTAGTAAGCAGCACTCTACAACAGGAACATACATTCATTTTCTAAAATCTGGTTCCTAATTATAAACCCTAATAGCCTGCGTTCTTCTCAGCAACCTTAAAATATTAATTGCAAAGCCTTGAATTTTTGTAGCACGGAAGGCGCTGTGCTTGAGCTCTATGGGTTCAAAAGTATTACCAGCACAGCCTTGGAAATGGAATGGAAAAAGTAACTGGATCCAAGAAGTGTGCGGCACGTAGAAACTGAGGCAATTTGACATAAATATAATGAGATCCTTGTAATTTATTTATTGTTTGGAAATTCTGCAGGGAGAGCCCGGTTATTTGCAGCAAGAACCCTTGCATTTGAAAAAGTAAGCAACCAAAAACAAATCTCCAGTATTAAAAAAGTTACTCTGCATTACAATAAGCCTCTCTCAGAGATGGTGGGTCACTGCCTTCCCCTAGTGGCCACTGCATACCAGCCTGCCTTTTTAGAACAGTAGATTTCGAACAATTTTCCAAAGGGATGCATGTAGAATTTGGCATATATTTAAATTCACCCAAAAATTTCCTTGAGAAAATAATTGAGATTTCAGAGTTTTAAAAATAATTTCTTCACTAGCATACCTCCCCCACCCTTCCACCCCGTACTCTCAAAATGCATCAAGGATATTTTACTGTTGAATTTTGGGCAGCCACTGAAGTTCCAGTGTTTTCCTTGCTCAGAGTAAAAATAATTTCATTTTCCTTTGATCGTTGTAGAATTAATTGTAGAGAATGACACCCCAGCAGCTCTGATGTGGGCAGAAATTAGTTTGCCCTCAATCAGGGCCCATGTATACGTTGTCATACTTAGATTCTGGAGAAAGCAATTACACCACTAGCCTACTCTGCCCACCGTGTCTCATGATGGTGCAGAAAGATACTACCTGGGTAGCTGGCTACAACAATATTCTCCACTGCTACTCCTGTGTCCAGTGACACCCAGGGTATTCTCAACTGGCTGTTCAAGTGTTGATGCAATTACACCTAGATAATTCATCTCCACCGTCTAATTTTCCCTCTGGTTTAAATTGATTAAAAGAGACCATCAGAGCCTCCAATCTGTCCAGCATTACCCTTCATAATCTCAGAATAGCCTTTACATCTTTTCTGTTCCGTACCTCACCAACAGCTTGCTTGTTGGTTGCTACACCCCCAAACCATTTGCTTTGCTCTTATGCATTTGCAGAGCTCTGGTTCTGGAGGATTTGCTCCATTATATTCTGTACTGCTCTCCTGACACAGAGCCTAGAACCAAATTTCTTGCAGCGCTCTTGGAGAACTTAAACTGTTCCTCAAAAGCAGAGAAGCTTACTCTTCTTTTCTTGGAGACTGACTTGCTCATCTGTGGCTATTAGCCACAGGAGATAGATGGTATTCTCTTTGTGGGGAGGTGGTGCTCTGTTGTCTTGGTGCTGGAAGGAAGGCAGTGGGAGGGCTTCTGTTGTCCTGGCCTCACTGACAGTCCTTTAGATGGCACTGGATTTCTAGCCACTGTGTGTGACAGAATGTTGGACTGGATGGGCCACTGGCCTGATCCAACATGGCTTTGCTTATGTTCTTATGTTCTTATCTCATACAGTGTGTCATTCTTTGCCTTGGCAACCAAGAAAACATAGACTAAAGTTGTATCTGGTTATTTTAATGGTGTTCTTTATGGTTTATGCTTTATGTTCTTTGGCTATATACAGTGTCTATAGAATGATACTGGTTAAAATGAGGAGGGCCTATATAGGGAGAGGGGGACAGTTCCAGAGGAGGGAGCTGTGAGCTCAGGGACCGTGGCTCAGGTGAACAACATCTGTTTTGCATGCAGAAGGTCTTCGATTCAGTCCCCAGGACCTCCAGTTGCTGCCAGTCGGAGCAGACATTTATATAGAAAATGTATGTGCCACCTCTCCAGAGACCTGCTCAAGGCTACTTAGAACACTTGCAGTGCCTCCAGGTTCCATCTTGCTTTTCAACACCTACGTAAAGCCGCTGAGAGAGGCCATCCAGATACTTGGGCTGAGCCTGCAGATGGCTCTCAACTCTCTTGCACTACTGGCAGATCCCAGGGAAAGCCAGTGTGGGGTAGTGGTTAAAGTGTCAGGTGAGGATCTGGGAGATCCAGGTTTGAATCCCTGCTCTGCCATGGAAGCTTACCAGGTGACCTTGGGCCAGTTATGCTCTCTTAGCCTAACCTACCTCATGGGGTGGGTTGAGGATAAAATGGAGAAGGGGGGACTGATATAAGCCGTTTTTAGTTTCCATTGAGGTGAAAAGTGGGGTATAAATGAAGTAAAATAAACTTACACTTTAAGAGTCAACCTCCCCCGGTAATCTAACTAACCAAGAGATTAGACACGGGAGTATGTGGGTGGGCACTTCTGGTTCTGAGATTATGGCAGAGGGCTTCCTCCTTTCTTTAGACCAATGACAGCTGAGGGCCTCCCTCGGCATTTCCTGCCAAAAACCAGTTTCCTAATAATATTCCCATGTACAGATCAGAGATTTGTAGGCTGTTCTCTCTGCTTTAGTGTTCAGACCTTTTATCTCTGGGCACTTCAGAGACCAGAGCAGGTCTTCAGTCAGGGGAAAGGTGACTGCTCAGGGGATACTCCTCTCTCTCTCTCTCTCTCTCTCACACACACACACACACCTAATAGGTGCTGCTCTACAATGGCTGTGCAAAGCTTAATGCAAGAGTTTTGCACGATGCTACAATGGGTGAGTTCTCTCGACATTCTTGTGCTTCTGCAAAAGATTATGTAAGTAGAAGATCCTCTTTGGACGAAGAGTGTACTTTACTCATGCATCGCTTTGGCACAAGCTATAAAAGAACCCTTCCGTGCGTGGGAAGCGCCTTTCACACATGGAAGAGCAACTCTGCATTCAACCGTGTGTGTTTTACTGAAGCAGGGGAGGGCAGCATCGAAAGTGATGCCAAACCGTTACTTCAGAGGAAGCTGCATGCCTGCACTGCCCTACTCCAATTCTTCTCTTTTGGGTGTAAAACAAAAGACAGCACTTGCAAGTCAAATCTCTGTTTTCTGGCTATTCCTTTCTTCCATCCATTCTTGCTTGGTTAGCAAAAAATACACATTGATTAAAATGGATAACATCATGAAGGTGTTCGTTTTAATGAATGTAAATGTGCACAGTGTGCCAAACCTGCTCCAGGAAAGTTTTTAGCACCTATTGGAGATAAATTTGGCTGGAGCTTAAGCAGCTCTCTGTGGGTTATGTTCAGCCATAGCTGATGTAAGAGTTCAGGAATAGAAAGGTAGTGGGAGAGCAGTTCACTATGAGTCACTGTTTTTCACTAGCAATAGGGAGGGATGCTATCCAAATATGGAAGTCATCACAATCACTAAATTCAACTTGAAAAGCTTGGGAAATGTTGTTACCATCTTCCATCTTGACTGCCTTGGTGGCTTGATTGTTACACTTATGAAAAAGGAAAAGGTATTCCTGTACAAAGTCTTTGTATTAACCTACAAAGCCCTATGCGGACTGGGACCGGCATATCTGCAGGACCGCCTCTCCCTATATGAGCCCCGGAGGACACTTCGATCCAGCAATAAGCAGCTGTTAATGGTCCCTGGCCCCAGGGAGGCCTGCCTAGCATCAACCAGAGCCAGGACCATTTTGGTCCTGGCTCCAGCCTGGTGGAACGCTCTGTCTAGAGACCAGAGACCAGCCGGATTTGCTTTCCTTCCGCCAGGCCTGCAAGATGGAGCTGTTCCGCCAGGCATACGATTGATGCTGGCTGGGCCTCCCTGCCAGCCATCTAGAGGAGAACGTGCCCCCCTACTGGAAGCACTTACCACCCAGCCTTGTTAAATACTTTTGGAGATGGTTGGGTGGTGGTCTTTGGAGAAGTCTGCTGTTTTTTTTTTTTAATTATATGATTTTATTGGTTTTAAAGCTATTTGTATTTTAAATTTATTATACCAATTGTAATCCACCCTGAGCCTGTTGATGCGGGGAGGGCAGAATATAAATTGAATTAAATAAATAAATAAATAAATAAATAAATAAATAAATAGTAATAATACATATTCTCTCCCTTGGAATAACTTTCAGCAAGCAAAGAAACCTGGGAACGGGAGTAGTCTTCCTAATGCGGAGATTTCTGAAACTTTACAGAGATACCCTAGGTATAAGAGGGTATCTGAGATCCTTGTAGGCCCGCAACATCAAGGGATTTTTAGGTTGAATATATTCTAGTCTCACTCTAGGAAAGAATATAAATGAATGTTATTCCCATACGCGGTTGACAGAATAAATTAATCAAAGCTCGTTCCTATTTCCTGCCTGGCATTCTGTGATCTTCAGATCTCAGGCGGTACAATTTTCTCACTAAAATGTCTGGCAGATTGCCTCTTACCTGTACAGTTTCTTTCTCTGTACCAGTTACTATCATTTAAAAGGTGCTACTGGACTCTTTGCTGTTTTATCATTTAAAAAGATAAGTGTATAGAGTGGGGCAGAAGCTGAACAACGCTTTCTATGAAATTGCTTCTGCTGGTAAAATGAACAGAAGTACAGGGAAAGTATTTGATGATCTTTAATCAGAGCAATAGGAGTTATGTTTTTAATTACATTTAGTTTGTAGAGGTAACACAAAATAATCACAGTTAATCAGTTTTGGTAAGATTGCACTGCTTCCTGATGGCGCAATCAGAAATTAATCCCGGGGTGAATGTTGAGGATATTTGGACTGCATGTGTTGCCTATAAGAGTTAAGTGTGCCTTCATGTATAATTTTAAAAAATAATGTGCTTTAGGTATTGGATGTTTGCGGGCATGGATATCATTGGGGAAGTGAGCTGTACCTCTCTCCCCATTGCTGCGACGGTGCTCAGTTGCTACATCTGCAGGCACAATCATTCCTTAACTTAAGAACAGTATAATTGGAAGCTGTGGAGCGAGAGTTGCAGCCGCAAACTCAGTGTTACTGAAAGCAACTGACATCGGAAAGGTAATACTGCTAGGTGCTGAAAAATAATCAGCAGTCCAGAAAGCATCTCTGAATTATTTTTAGCTGCACAGTGTTTATATTAAGGACAGGAATGAGCTAATGCAGAAGCAAAGCTCCAAAATGACAATGTGAATTGTCCTTGACGTGGTGTCTCTTGTGCTGTGTACTGTTTTCTCCATAGGATAGTTTGTCATGACAGGTACATATTCATGTTTGTGCATGTGCATAGGCCAACCAATGTTAAGCATTTAAGGCTGCAATCCAAAGAACACTTTCCTAGGAGCAAACCTCATTGAATAAAGTTGTCCTTACTTCTGAGTAGAACTTCTGTAGATTGCCTCTCATCTCCTGATTTGGGTGGGGGAGATGTAAGCGCTTGTTTATATCCCTCATTGCCCACACTGCTGGCTTCATGTTGTAGCAACTTGATGGGATATTAGTGAGATACACCCTAGTGAGGCATTTCTGGGGTGCAAAATATAGAAAATTTAGCACACTGCTTCTTGTATTGGCCCTTATATGCTAATCCTAGAAGGAAATTTCAGTTTGGCATATTGTTCTGAATCAACAGAGGCTAATGACCTGAGGAAAATAAGGCCTTCGTTGTGCAGTGAATACAAATACATAACATCCCAAGTGGCCAGTTCTGTTGAATTGGTTGAGATGTGCTTTTGGAGAAGGATGTATGGTGCGTTGTAAATGGGGTTCACTTCTTTTAATATCGGTGCATGCTCCCAGGGTTCAGCTTCCTGGACCTGATTTCCTTTGGATAAGAAAGAGCAACGGATACTTGTACACTAGCATATTATCTCCATTCTGCCTGGGAGGGGAAAATTCTAGCTCAGGGGCCTTGAGCTTCAGCCAGCTCTCCGCTCTCCCATTGCCTCTTGCAAAACTCTCTCTTCCCAAACTCAAGCTGCTGTTTCTTCTGACACACCACTTGTCCCCTTCCCCTCAGCTCTTTGTGTGTGTGGCCTTCTTCAAACTTTGTTGGGCAAATGGTTCAAACCCACAGGTCCTTTGGCTTTGAAGGAAAGACTCACCTGGCCGTTAGCTCTCATTGAGAAAATAGCAGCTGGCCATTCTGGGCAATGAGCATAACCAAGGAGTGGTCACACACACGTGAACATGCATGAAGCTGCCTTACTCAGAATCACACCCTCAGTCCATCAACGTCAGTATTGTCTATTCAGGCCAGCAGCAGCTCTCCGGGGTCTTGGGCAGAGGTCTTCCACCTCGCCTGCTACCTGATCCTTGGAAAAGCCAAGGAATGAACTGTGGACCTTCGGCATGCAAAGCAGAGACTTATTCCCTGAGCCACATCTCCTCCCCATCAGCCATAACAGCCTCATTCCGCGAGGCATTTTATGGACTAGATATTTCACTGTTTTACTAAGAGCCAAGCTACAAGTGACTCCTGACACAGGTTGGACACTTGTCAGCTTCCCTCAAGTTTTGATGGGAAATGTAGGCATCCTGGTCTTGCAGCTGTAATGAAGAGCCAAGCTGTAAAACCAGGACGCCTACATTTCCCATCAAAACTTGAGGGAAGCTGACAAGTGTCCAACCTGTATAAGGCGTCACTTGTAGCTTGGCTCAGATAATTACAATGAACTTTGGTTATACAATAGATCTTCCTAGTGTAATTGACGGGACTGAAAAACATTTCTTTTTGGATGAATCATTCCCGTATATGCTTTTAGGACTACAAAGGTTTCAGTGAGGCAATCAGCATGCCGCACCACAAACACACCGTATATTTGTTTGCTTGTTCACATTGTTTATAGTCCACCTTTCTCACTGAAACTCAAGGAAGATTACACAAATGTGAGTCAGCACAGTCAATTTCAAAGTTACTTCAATAAACAATGTAATAGGATTTATCCATGCAAATATGCAAAGATTTAAAACAGGCAGAAGTCCAGTACAGAGTTGAGGAAATGCTGAGACAGAGGATAAGCTACTCTAAAGCAGACATGTTAAACAATGTAGGGACTACCTAGTAGGATCATATTTAAAGCAATAGTAGTGAAGTCTGTAAAGTCTGTAATCCCTCTCTTTCCTTTTACCGATGCATCTCTTTGAGATCACTTCCTTACTGTACAGCCCTCCTATCTGAGTAAAAAGCTTTCTTGAATAATTGAGTTTTGTATAATTTGTGGAAAGCCCGGAGACCGGGAGCTTTTCTGATCTCTTCATGTCAGCCATTCCATAAAGTGGGGGCCACCACAGAGAATGCTCACATAGAGGCAGCTGTTGATTTTTTTCCATGTGCAAGATGGTACCTGCAGAAGACCCTGTTCAGATGAGTGAAGCTGCTGTGATGGATCATAGGGAGAGAGGCGGTCCCCTAGATATGATGGACCAAGGACTGGGGATCCAGAAAGGTACCTTTAGGGGCATCCCGGGTCTTGGGTATGCCCAGTGGAGTCACTAACTTATTCACTGAATGGCTGATCTCTCTGCCAGTTCTTAAACTGCTTTTCCTTTCAGTTTCCAAGGGGTTTGTGAAGTGATACGTATGTTTGTTGCAGTTAAACACAATGTCCAAAATCCCTTGGTTGCGTAGAGCTATTTATGTTTCTTCAGTTCCAGACTGTCCATATCACTTAGCATTTTTTTTAGTTTTTTTTAATTAATTTTTTTATAACTATAAACTATTAAACTATATACAATCAAGAATTTGCAGTCATACAAGAAGTTAATGTTAAAATCCGTTAATAAATACATACATCGAAATTAATACACACATAACATGTCATAATAAGTAAAAATTGAATGCACACTAGAGCAATTTAGAGGGTTATATCTGAGCATATATCTGAACAAATAAATGGAGAAAGTACTTGTAAATTCTAACATTAAATTGACAGATTACTTATATATTTGCATATGTATGAAAGAGTTTAAGACCAGGTAAGGAACTATTATTTTCAAGCTATTCAAAGAAAGGAAACCATTTCTCAAGAAAGTTGGTGGTTCTTGGAAAATTTTCTATTTGCTAAATTTTATCGTATAGCTTTTCTGATATATAATGGTCCCAGATTTTTTCGTGCCAGTTATCAATTGAGGGGGTAGACTTAGATTTCCAAAAGGTAGCGATTGCGCTCTTTGAGGCTACTAGTAAAGTGGCTATTAGGTCTCTTCTTATTGTTGAAATTTGGTGAAATGTGTGTGTGTGAATTACTATATTTAGGTTGGGGATGCCTCCTTCAGGACTTTACTAAGATCCTAGCCAAGTATTTGCATTTGAAAAAACAATTATACCCTGCTGAAAAAGAGAGCATGATGTAGGGGTGAAGAGATGATGCCCGGATCCTTTTTTCTGTAAAGATATTCAGATGTAGGTCAGGGACTCCAGACTGATGATTGTTTTTTGTTCTGCCACTGAGTATTTGAAATCTGCCCTGTTACAGAATCTAAAATGTAACATTCCGTGTACAGTGTACCTTCATTCCTAAATGTTACTCCCATATCAAAGCAAGAGTTTCTGTTTCTGGCACCTGAACATAATTTGCCTACCCAGCTGTATATGGTTACCTATATCACAGACATGAAGTCAAATAGTTCCCTCAATACAAATGAGCGTTACGAATAAGCAAAGCTGTACAAAGAATGCAACTTCAAATGCCAGTGAGCAGTCCAGCGAACTTCACAAGAGTTGTTGTGAAGAGAAAACGGAGGAGGAGAGAATCACATAGACCACCCTGAGCTCCTTGGAGGAAGGGTGAAATAAAAATGTGGGTGATAATGTCTTGTCCATGCCTAGATCATCTCTTCTGTTCTGAACATTTCGAAAACACCTTTTTTTCAGGTTCTTCTTCCAAACATCAACAAGACTTCCATGCAAACCATTCTGGATTATCTGTACACCAAGCAGCTGTCGTCCAGTCAGGAGTTGGACACTCTTGAATTAATTGCACTGGCAAACAGATTTTGCCTCCCACATTTGGTTGCACTTGCAGGTAAAGCTTCTGGCTCTTCCCTCGCATTGCTGCCGACTTTGCAGCCGCTCTTTTTACCAGCAGCATTGAAATCTTGTGTTGTTGCTTCGTTATGATCTTTGTCCAAAAAACAGATGTGCAGTTTTGCTTTTCCAAAACCAAACCATGAGACGTAGAAAAATGTAATTCTTCCTCTACTCCCCTCTGTGCTGAATTAATTTAGTCCGCTGAAAACGCTTGCACAGGCTTTAGAGACAGGAAGCAAAGAGTCTGTAATTCATAATGCCCATTAGGCAACCGATTACCCTTAATTGAAAGAGCATGGCCATTCGAGTTTCCATTGCAGATTCCTATTTTGAGAGCCTAATAGCTGATGTTCAACCATTTTAAATCAAGCCAGTTCAAGCACGCATCCCATAAAAGAGCAGAAACCAAGTTGGTTTTATTACTCTAGTCTGACTTGGTTAATTATTTTGTTAGTAATATGATGATAGCTAATTCCAGGAATTGCCAACTCCCCTCCCCGTTTTAAAGAGAATTGGCAGCTAGCACGATGGTTTCATTTTATTCCAAAGCTTCAAAAATAAATCCCCCATGAGCCCAAACTGTAGTGGCGGTATTCCCATTTTGGGTTTTTTTCCTCCATTGCCACTGGCAATACTGTAGAGGGTGAGGACACAGATAAAGCAATAACTTCTAAAATTCATTTATTTTTTCTAAGCACATTGGTTCGTGTTTCTTTTCCATCACAACAGAGCAACACGCAGTACAGGAGCTTACCAAAACTGCAGTGAGTGGTGTTAGTATAGATGGAGAAGTACTGAACTATTTGGAGATAGCCCAGGTTAGTACCAGTTTGTTATGGACAGCATATATTCTTTGCAACAATATTTCTTTTTAAAAAACCTAAAAACTTTTTCGGATGGTAAATGCTAGAGATGGGCATGAAGCGAAAAACGAACCAAAGTTCATCACAAACTGGGCCTTTTTTTTTTGGTTCGCAAACCAGCGGTTCATTGGAGGGCATTTCTGACAAAGCACAACAAACTGCTATGATTTTTAGGCCGGTTTGTTTGGTTCGTTTTTTAGTTTGTCACTGCAGCCTGTCACCGATCAATCAGTTTCCTAGGGACGGGGGAGGGGCTCTCTGCAAACCTTCTGCTGCCCCGGAAACCAAATGAACCAGTTTGCGAACCGGGCCATTTCCTGCCAGTTCATGGTTTGTGAAACGCAGTGAACCGTCATTTTCCCCATTTGTGCCCATCTCTAGTAATTGCATAATGCTTAGAAAGTTACTGTTTCCAAGAATGAAAAACAACATTGCAATGGTTTTATTTATTTTGGAATTTTTCTGAGAACTGTCTTAAAGGGATGCTGTAAATATTTTATTGTCCGGCCCTTTCTTTTTAGAAAGCTTAGGGTAGAAATTCATATTTTTCTTAGCGCACACATGTCCCCCAGCCCCTGTTTTCCATGAGGTAGAGCAGCATCTGTTAGCAGACCATCATCAAACAAGATAAGGAGCTGCTTATCTTTTTCCGGGCCTTCATGTCCTCCCTTACAAATACATACGCATGAAGATAGTTTTCCCACCAGCCGGTCTTTCTTTTAAAGCCTGGTTGCTGTGGAAAATAGGCTATAATCAACCTGAGGGGAATTGCATAGAAAAACTGACAGGCAGGCAAAGAGTTAGGCATTCCCACCTCCCACCTACCAGTGCTCCTCTGCAAATTCTCCCCTCCTCGCTTGCAGCACTGCTGCTACAAGATGCAAACATGGTTGGATACCCCATACATCCTTTAATATAGAGACCTGGCCTTGGAGTGGGACTTCCACTTGTCTTCCATGTAAGCTCTTTATTGTAGTTACCAAGCCTATTTAGCCGTTATCCAACCCCTCAATAAATTTTTGAGTGAGTCAGTCTACAATCATGGTTCAGAGCACTAGATCAAAAAGAAGGCTTTCCTGAGCAAATGCCAGTAACTCCCTTGCGCTGAATGTAGTATTTTATTTGTGGTGTTGTCAGACTTCTTCATGTCAGAAGACATCCCAGGATCGAGCCGCTCATATGGCTTAATCCTGGGATAATTCATGCATTAAATACCAGAATTGTTCTGAAAGGCAACTGTTAACGCCACAAAACCTTGACTCTTTTCCCTTCTTTTCCAGTTCCACAACGCTAACCAGCTAGCAGCTTGGTGCTTGCACTATATCTGCACCAACTACAACAGTGTTTGTTCCAAATTCCGCAAGGAAATCAAAACGAAATCTCCTGGTAAGGCCCCTTGGCAAACTTTTCTTCATCCATCTTCCCAACTTTTCTACGCTTTATCTTTTCAATGTGTGTGTGTAAAAACAAATACTTTGCAAAATTAAGTTAAATTGCATGTAAGCTTGTGATTAGAATGTTGGACTAGATTCTGGGAGACTCAAATTCAGATCCCCATTTTGCCATGAAAGCTCTCTCAATGGCCTTTGGCCGGTTGCATATTCTCAGCCTAGCCTACCTCACGGGGGGTGGTTGTGAGAATAAAATGGAAGAAAGAAGAATGATGTAAACTACCGTAAGTTTCCATTGGAGAGAAAGGTAGGGTATAAAATAAATATGTATGATTTTGAGGGTTTTTTTCCTTTTCCATTCAACCTTTTTAAAATAATTTGGTCCTTTTGCCAAGGATTCGGAAAAGCAAGGAGCAACAGGAAGGGAACATAGAACTGAATAGAGTTACCATCTTGTAATCTGCTCAGTCCCCCAGATTAGTTGGAGACAGGGGAACTGTGGCTCTTCCCACCAATTCTCTCCCTTACCTTGTTCTTCCTTTGCACCTATTTTGTGGTACAACTAAAATCTTGGTTACCACAGCAGATGAGAAAAGGAGGCAGGCAACAGGAGCAGGGAGGAAGCAGGCAGGAGAAGAAAAAGCTTCCTTTCTTCCGCTGCGTCATGGGATTTAAAAATGTAGATCAGTTGTTTATTCTATGGGCAGAAGGGCAGATAAACAAAGCTTTCAAGGTCCCAGAGCACCACAGTGTCAGTCCTGATTTCAGGAAGCCACACTCAAAGCTCTGTTTTGGTTTGTTTGTTTTTATGGTCTTCAGCCTGTGTGGCAAACTTGTCTTCACATCATTTTGGCAATGCTCTGTATTTTAGGCATACTGTTGCACAGGATAATCTCCGGGGAGAAGGGGCATTATCTTTAAAAGTAATCCTGGATAATTTAATACTAGCTAAATTGATCATCGTTGAATTCAAAATGGACTGTAGGAAATAAGTCAGAGATGGTGGGTAGGTTTAAGAAATGAAAAACACGTGTGAACTTGAGAATCTTCTCGGTATATTTATAGTTAGATGGTGGTATGAACTTTTCTTATGGCATCTCAGACCTGTTCCGATTTTATAGATTAGTGAGGCTGTAGAAGAATGCCTACCCATCCTTGCCCTGTCCAAGGCATGTCTGTCTCTGGACTTCTTTTGCCCCCACCCAGTAGATACGGCATCAGAATCTTTGGGTGATGGCCCATAAAGTGAAGCTCCATGCAGGCAACAAGGAAGAGGTTCCACTGAGTGATGGAAAAGGTTAATTGTTTGGGGAGGGGGGGGACATCTTGCCTATTGCACATTTGTTTTCTTCCTATTTGCAGGCATTAAAGACCTGGTCATGGCTCGAGGCGTCAGCCAGAGGGCTGTTTTAGCTTGTGGCCAGAGTGATCTACCAACTAAAATGAGAACATGCTCAGAATGTAGTTTTCTGCTTTTTGTATTGCTTGGCTAATTGTTTGATCTAAATTAGGTATTTTTTGTATGCCAATTTGGGTCCAACTGGAGAGAAAAACAGGGTTAAAAGTTATCTAAATAAATAAATATCTAAATATTAAAGTGGCATAGGCATGCTTAAACCTAATAATCCATTATCTTTAAGATCTGGGGGTTAGAGTTTATTTCTTTATTTTTTAAAATTGTTTTAATTTAATCTCAGAGTTGAAAGAGACCACCAGGATCATCTATTTTAACCTCCTGTCAACACAGGAACCCCAGCTAGAACATTCCTGACAAGTAGATACCCAGTTAATACTTAAAAACTTCCAACTATGAAGAATCAACTACCTTTAAAGGGAGCCTGTCGAACTCACTGCCTCATCAGAAAATTCTTCTTCAGATTTAAAAAAAAACCCTCAATTGCAGTAGTTTGTCTCCATTGAGTCCTAGTCCTGTTATCCAATACCGCTGAGGAAATACCTGCCCCATCACCCACATGGCAACACTTCAGGTATTGGAAGGTGGCAATCATAGCACCTTGCAAAAATCCCTTCTCCAGTGTAGATATTCCCAACTCCTTCAACCTCTCCTCATAGGACATGGACTCCAACCCTCTTTCCAGCTTTGTTGTCTTACACTGGACTCTTTCCAGCTTATCAATGTCCTTCCTAAAATGTGGTGCCCAAAACTGAATACAGTACTCTAGGTACAATCTAACTAAGGCAGTATACAGTAGCACAAATACCTCACATGATCTCAACGCCATGTTTCTGCCAACACAACCTAAAATCCCATTAGCATTCTTTACTGCCTCATTATAAGAGCCCCGTGGCACAGAGTGGTAAGCGGCAGTACTGCAGCCCAAGCTCTGCTCATGACCTGAGTTCAATCCCGGCGGAAGCCAGGTTCAGGTAGCCGGCTCAAGGTTGACTCAGCCTTCCATCCTTCCAAGGTCGGTAAATTAGTACCCAGTTTCCTGGGGGTGTAAAGTGTAGATGACTGGGGAAGGCAATGGCAAACCACCCCCTAAAAAGTCTGCCAAAAAAACGTCGTAATGCGACATCCCCCCATGGGGTAGTAATGAGTCGGGGCTTGCACAGGGGACTACCTTTACCTTTATACTGCCTCATCACACTGCTGTCTTGTATTAACCTTATGGTCCACTAGTACTCTCAAATCCTTTTCACAGTTGGTATTGCCCAGCCAGGTTTTGCCCCTCCAGTAGTCATGTGACTTATTTCTATTACCCAAGTGCAACACTTTACACTTGTCCCTATTAAACATTTTATTTACCTGGGCCCAATCCTCCATCTTATTCCTATCTTCCAAGGTATTAGCTACCCCACCCAGTTTGGTGTCATCCACAAACTTTGTTAGCACGTTTTGTACTCTTTCATCTAAGTCATTTTACTTCATGTTTATGCTGTCTTTCTCCAGTGGGGGACCCAAAGCAGCTTACTTCGTTCTCTGTCCTCCATTTTATCCTCACAACAACCCTGTGAGGTATGCTAGGCTGCGAGTGTGTGACTGGCCCAAGCTCATCTAGCAAGCTTCCATGGCAGAGTGAGGATTCAAACTTGGGTCTCCTAGATCCTAATCCAACATTTGAACCACTATACCACATTGGTTCTCAAATAAATTTGTCTACATGCATTGGAGTCTACATAGATACCCATAGCTTGCATAGAGACAATGTGGCTGGCATGATGAGAACTGAACACTCTCTACATCTCATCTAGTCCTTTGCTTGAGTGAATTCTGACTGAGCCTGAGAATACTGACAGGGTGCTTGGAGAGGAGTCATATATCGCTTTTCTATGGAGATGCAGCAGTCAGGAATAAGAGCCAAGCCAGAGCGGAAGCTTGATTACTTGAACATATTATGTAGATCTTCCCAGCTAGAAGAGGAGCCAGCTGCACTCTCCAACATAATGAATTGGGTTCAATAAAACATGTATTTTAAAAGAATAAAGTTAGAGGGAAACTACACGAGATGCCCGGCTGCATGTCGGGTCCCGCAAGGTTCCCTGGGTAGTGTAGTCTTACGAAGAACAGCTGCTCGATGTGGTTCTTCACTGGGGAATCTCTCTCTCTTGCAAAAAGCCTCGGCTTGGGTTTTCTTCTGGGAGCTTAGAGGAGGAGGGGTGCGTAACAGGAAGCAAGAAATCCAGGACAGCTTTTTGCAAGAGAGAGAGAGAGTCTGTGATGTGATTCTCCACCAGAGAGAAGAGCAATGAGGAGGATTCTCTCTCTTTCTGTCTTGCAAAAAGCCTGGATTTCCTGCCTCTTGTTATGCTCCCTGCCCCCGAGCTCCCAGAAGAAAACCTGAGCTGAGTGGCTTTTTGCAAGAGAGCAACAGAGAATCCCTCACATCGTTCTTCCTCTGGCAGAGAATCGCATCGAACAGTTGTTTTTTGTAAGACTACACTACCCAGAGAACCTTGCGGGACCTGACTCATGAAGAACACATGTCTGGCATCTAATGTAGTTTGGCTCTTAAAATGGCAGCATATAAGGTACAAGCATGTTGAAGCGTATTTTCCTCCCAAGTTCAGCTTCCCCTTCTTTGTCCTCCTAGCATGTATCAAAAATCTGAAAGTCTTACTGTCAAGGTAAGCCTTGACTCCTAGCATTAGCTTCAAGCAATTAGCCATAAATAATAGTTTCACAGCTTGTTGATGCTGTGGTTGTGTCCGGGGATGAGCTGTCCACACCCCTGAAACTTAACGCAGCCACAACACCCAGCGCCTGCAAAAGGCATACCACCGCCGCAGTGGGTAGAGAGCGGCGGGATGCCGGTACCCAGGGGAGCCACAGATGGGCAAGAAGGCAGCCAGCAGACTCCAGGAAACTCAGGAGCAGCCACAGACAAGCCCCAGACCCCTCCCCGGCCGCAAGGCACCGAAGGGCAAAGCACATGCTCGAACAGCCAAGTAGGCAGGCAGGAGATCCTCCTGTCCATGCATACACTGGGAGGGGTCAACAAGCCAGGTGTCAAGCCCATAGAAATGACACCTGCCCCGGGGATCTGTCTAGCCACACAGACACCCGTGGAGAAGCAGCTGCCAGGCCGCCTTGCCTGGAAAGGCCCTGCCAGCCCCATCCTCCAAGTAGGGAATAGGGGGAAAGGGAGAGGCTGGAGCTGGGGAGAGACACCTGGAAGCCTCCCCAGCTGGCCCAGATCAGGAGCGATCAGCCCAGGAGAGGAAGGGTGGAGAGCAGAGCAGGAAGCCCTATGTAAGCAGACTCAGTAGGGAGCCAGAGGTGGAGAGTGTAGGAGTGGATGGTTAGGGAGGGAGAGGGAGAGGGGAGGAGGAAGAAGGAGATACGTAGCAAGGAGCAGAGGAGGGAGTGGAGGCGAGTGGGCCCAGAAGTGGCTGAGAGGGTGCGAGGGTGATGTATACCCCCCTCCTTCCACTAGACGGGACCCTACGCAGAACCTGGGCGCCTCTGGGACTATCCCCTCAGCAGCTCAGGCGCCGGGCGCTGCTGGACCCGTGGTAGAACATGACAGGTTGATACTACCTTTCACAAACTTCCACTGGCACCTCTGTAGTGAGCCTTCCTGAAAAAAATCAAATCTTGCCACCGTTATCCACACTTTGGAAGAATATTCAGAAATGTCAATTGGTTCAACAGGCAGTGGCCAGTATATTAACAGGGGTTCACGAGTTGTATCACATCTTTGCCAGTATATAAAATCTTTAATAGCTGCCACCTACCAGTTTATTTCTGGGCACCATTCAGAATGTCGGTTCTTACGTAAAGGCCAAAATGCTTTAGAACCAGGCTGTCTGAAAGAGTGCCTGCTTCTCTGTGGACCTGCCCATCTCCTATGAGGCCCTGACCTTTTCCCGTCATGGCACTCAGGCTTTAGAATACCTTCCCATATGCACTTATCTGCTGTGTATTCCTATAAGTGCTTTCTGTATCATCTATTTGTCTGAGCTCTTCAACTGCAGCTATTAGTTTCTATTTTGTTATGATAGATCATTGTATATTGTAATGTATTGTTTTTTATTTGGGTTGTAAACCACCTCGGAGGCTTGGGTTGGAAAGAAAGGGGAAGGATAGAAGTGTTTAAAGAAACAAATACATTATTACTTTATTTCCTATAGAATATATTATCACTGCAGATTTAGAATTTCATCTCTGAATGTCTACTCTAGGGCATTTTGGCATTGTACAATCCCACCCCACCCCCAAAGTTTGTAAACACCTATCAGTATCTTCTTAGCTGAGAACACAAAGGCTACATGAATCCATGTGTAATATTCCAAATTTAGTACCATGAGGAAACTTGGCAAAGGAAAGCAGAAGTTCTTTAGAAATACTGCTTGAGATTTTAGATTCTGCACTCTTGGGAAGAAAACAGCTACGGATTGCTGCTTTTCTTAAATACCTGGATGCCGAGAAAGTAGAGTAAAGGTTTCCATTTGTTTGCGAGATTTTCAGTGTAATGCTGTGCAGAGTTACTCGAGTCTAAGCCCATTGAAGTCAATGAGCTTAGACTGGAGTAACTCTCCTTAGAATTGCATTTGTTTGTCTTTAAGTTTTGGAAGTCATTCATTTATGGGTCTCTTTTTCTTTTCTTTTTTTCCTCAAAACTTAAAGACAAACTTCCAAAACTTAAAGACAAACAAATGCAATTCTAAGGAGAGTTACTCCAGTCTAAGCTCATTGACTTCAATGGGCTTTGACTCGAGTAACTCTGCACAGCATTACACTGAAAATCTCGCAAATAAATGGAAACTTTTACTTTCTCAGCATCCAGGTATTTAAGAAAAGCAGCAGTCCATAGTTTTGGAAGTCATTAGTTTATGGATCTCTTTTTCTTCTCTTTTTTTTTTTCCAATGCAGACAATCAGGAATATTTTGAGAGACATCGCTGGCCTCCTGTATGGTATCTTAAGGAAGAAGATCATTACCAGCGGGTCAGAAGGGAAAGAGAAAAGGAAGACATTGCACTGAACAAGCATCATTCAAAACGCAAGTGGTGCTTCTGGAATTCCTCCACAGCTGTTGCCTGAAAGGAAAGGAAGCTATCAAGAGCGTGACTCAAAGGAAACCCACTGCTTTAACAGAAGTCTTATTAGAAAAGAGGCCAGTGCGAACCATTCTTGTGCCAAGTGCCATTGAAATAAATGGGAGTTGCCCAGTGTATCTTCCACTCATATCAGTGGACCTTCCACAGGGGAAGTTCCTGGCTGATGGTTGGTCGAGGCGCTGGTTCTTATTCCACCTGTGTGCATTTATCATCCATAAGGTCAGAAAGCACAAGCTCACCAGAAGCGAGTGAGAAACAGCTCCTTAAAATTTCAACTTTTACGATATTTTTAGTTAATAAGCTAAAATAACTTGTAAACAAGTACCACATTTCTTTTTTTTAAAAAAAAAAATGCAAAAACAACCAATCCAGCATTGTTCCAATCTCCCGAGTGGGAAAGTATTTTTATACAGTTTTTTTGTGTGTGCGTGTGTGTGTGAGTGTAAAGGTCTTTAACCAAAATTTCTGAGTCCTTTTCTTTCACAGACCACAAAGTAACAAAGTAAGTCTTTAATTTAGATTGTTTCGGTTGTGTGTTCTTCTCCCCGCCCCCTCTGCAAGCACAGTGAAATATGAATAATATCTTGAAGGAGCTTCTCTGGTAGAAATTGCCAACCGAGCAACAAACTGACTTTGCTAGGCAACTATTTCTTTTTCTCTTCAAAAGCTGTGTATTCATAACAATTAGAGCCTTCTTTTTTTCCAACTGAAGTAAGGGGATACCACAAGATCCAATAACAAAGATGTTATCCAGTCAAAAATCTTCATTTAGGTGAAGAATATGAAGTATAATTTATCTCTGCCACAGCATTGTTGGAATGTGCATTTCCAGGGTTCGCCATGTAAGGGTAGAAATTGCAACAGCCATGTGAAATTTTATAACTCCTTTTTATGTATTCCTGGGCTTTAAAATGTCTATTTTCAAGAGGATCATTTTCTGGAAAAAATCAGAAGAGCTTATTAAATGAATGTCTCTAATTATTGCAAATTTCCTAATTCTAAAAAGTAGCATTTTAAGTTGTTTGGATTATTTCTTGTACATTGTCTGTGCTTGTTTTTTAAAGAAGGCGCTCCAGAACATTGGTAAACTTTTTTGCTTAATTGTGAGTGTCCGCATCTTAAAGGGCTGCTGAAATAAGCTGATCCCTCCCGTTTTCAGCATTTCGCTATCAAAAAGCAACAGTCCAAATTGCATTGCAACGTTTTGCTGGCTCAGTTCCAGAAGAGAAGCGAAATCAGCCATGGGTCAACTCTTGCTTTGTATGAGGATTCCACATGCATCCCAGCATGTATAAACACACTTAACCACAGGAATTGATACCTTTGCATGTAGAGTTTATATGCAAGTGAATCTCATTTATACATGAGCAACCCTCACAGATAGGGTTGCCAGCCTCCAGGTAATGGCTGGAGATCTCCCGGAATTACAACTGGTCTCCAGGGCACAGAGATCAATTCACCTGGAGAAAATGGCTACTTTGGGGGCTGGACTCTATGGAATTATGCCATGGCAAGGTCCTTTCCCTCCCCAAACCCCACTTTCTCCAGGTTTCATCCTCCAGATCTCCAGGAATTTCCCAACTTGGAGCTGGCAACCCTACTCACAGAGGCAAATGCTTCTCTCATGGCTGCTTTCACTTTGGGGTGTAAGAGGTTATTTGAGTCGGTAAAATGTTGTTACAGAGCACAGGGATTTATACGCCACCAGCCACACAGAATGCTTACCTGGGTAAGCATGTTACTTTCCATTTCCATCAAGTCTTTTATTTCCAGTCCAGGTTTACAAGTATTTTGTAGTCCTTAAATATGCCGAACTTGGTAGCAGCACTTGGGATGGAAGGAGGTTGTCTGGCTTGAACAGGGGAGATTGAAGCCCCCCTTCTCAGCGCAAGCCACCACCAAAGCCCTTTCCTACCAAGCAACACCATTGGGACAGAATAAGGCTGGCTGGCTGGAGGGGGCGAGAGTGAAGCCCCCCTCCCAAGTTAGCAGAGCCCTTTCCTCATGAGGAGCAGCACTCCAGAGTTTAACTCAGGACAGGTATAGTGGAAGGGATTAATTACTACAAATCTGAGACAAGAATTTGGTTTATTTTAGAAAAAAAGGATACTTTGAGTGTGTATATGGGTTTATTACAAGCAGGTCTCAGCTGTTTCCTTTTGCTCACAAAGGCCTTTATAAATGTGGACTGTACAACAGGTCAGCATTCATCAGAGTAAATCCATGCCACAGACCACAAGAAGTATTGGCTTATATACATACTCAAAATTGAACATGTTAATATGTTTTTCTTGGAGGGAGGAGGAAACCTTCTTTCCTCCATACTTTTGAATTCATTGTCACAACCAAGGTTACCACCGTGGCAATATTTATACCTCTAGTCCTGCCTCTGCCGGCAGCCATTTTGTCCTTTCCCTCACCACCCTCTGTCAGAATTGCAAATGTGCTTACAGGCCCAAAAAGGCTGGGGACCCCTGGCACCTTGATAAAAGGCTATTTAAACAGCTATGTGATAGTGTTCAGTTTATGCAGTGTTGGATGAGACTGGGTTTAGACGTTTTTATCCCTGCTCTGAATGCTTCTTTATAGTGAAAATCCACCAACCAACCAACCCCGCCCCCCCGGCAAATGCTGTATCAACATATTATGAGTTTCCCCCATTTCCCTCACCTTTGGGGAAGGGAAAACCAGCATTGTGATGATTTCACATTACACTGTGTTACAGCTTATTACAGGGCAGGAGCAAGTGGATAATTGCCACAAAGCCGTTGCTGTGGTAATGTCTGGACCAGCCCACACTTTTGTTACAGAAAATGGTTGCTCAGCAGAGTATATTGTACTTGGTCCACTCTATACAATAGAGACAAAAGCGGCTTGTCCATCCATGCTGTATACAAGTCTCCTATCAGATGTGTCCACCACAGCAGCGCCCATTGTATTGATTTTGATGGTTCTCTTTCCAGCAGCCATGTCAGCATAGATGGGGGAAAGAACTGTCTCTTTTTTTATTATTTTAGACAGTGGTGATTTCAAAGACCATTGCTGAGGTCAGGAATGGCTGAATAGTGAAAGCCATCCAACTTTCCAAAATAATTCAGGTTCTGGGGGGCAGATGCTATTCCAGAGATGGTAGAATCTCTGCTTAGAAAGAGAGATTCTGCCATTGCTGACATGCAGGGCTTTTTTTCAGCTGGAACGGAGTTCCGGCGCCGCTTGAAAATGGTCACATGGCTGGTGGCCACGCCCCCTGATCTCCAGACAGAGGGGAGTTTAGATTGCCCTCCGCGCCGCTCGGCGGCGCGGAGGGCAGTCTAAACTCCCCTCTGTCTGGAGATCAGGGGGTGTGGCCACCAGCCATGTGACCATTTTCTCCGAGGGCAACCCACTGAGTTCCACCACCTTTTTTACCAGAAAAAAGCCCTGCTGACATGCCTGTGTAAATAGAATTCCAGAGACCAGCTCTGCCACTTGGAACATATATTGTACTGTGATAATGAAGGGCTATGAAAAGAAGGGTGACTTCAGACATGTTTAAATTCATTCCTGGTCAACAGAGAGAGACAGCGAGAGAGGAGGGAGACAGAATGAGGAAAACGGCTATTGTGATCTGGAATTAATGTCCGCTGAATCTCAAACTATGCATGTTGGCAACAGCCCTGTGTATTGAAACTTAGGGCTGCTCCAGTTATGTTTAAAAGAGGGAGGTGTGAGCTAAAGGGCCATGTGAATGGGAGTTGCCAATCCTCCCCATTTTCTATGGCCTTCTGATCCCAACTCTTAAAACACCTATGAGGAAGAAGCTACAGGGAGCTGCATTATCCTCACCCACAGGGTCCCCTTTGCTCTGGAAACAGGACTCTGCCTCCCATTTTATTCATAATTGGAGCAGGGCCTGGTTTAAAACAGCTGGCCTGCTGCACTCACATCAAGTTTGCTCCTTGGTCATAAATGTTAGTAGTTTTTATTAAGTATTATTACTAAGTTTATAAAACCAAAGCTACTCTGTGACTGTAATCTTGCCAAAATCACATGGATACACATACATGAACCAGGGGTATATGCAATAATAACCTGCTGTATTAGTTATCAGCTACTATAACCAAGTGGCTGGATCATTTGGTTAATTCTGCCTATGGCCTTTAATCTTGGTGGGGTTTTGTTGTTGTTTTTTTGTTTTGCAAATAATAATAAAAATTGTTTAGCTATAAAATGTTTCTTAATTTTTTTCTAATTTTTGGTCTCCCATCTTTAATCTTTTAAGAAAACTGTTAATGCTTTTCCGTGGAATTATGTGTCTGCAAAATAACATATATGAATATTTTACTTGTTTGTTTTGTGGCTGAGATAGTAGAACACGAACAACCCAGTGCTAAGAATCTGAATAGTGCTTTTATTCCAAGTTGATGAAATATAAAGGATCTTTATAAACATTCACTAACACGAGAGCTGGGGTGAGAGATTAAATAGTTGTGTGACGGGAGGATCTCTTAACGTTCCCTGAGGGGAGGCAAACTGAAGTTGCGCTGTGAACTCCCACCTTGTTTCCCACGCAGCTGGCTCTTGTTTTCTCTCCACACACTACTGGAGCTAGAAATGTGTCACTGGCTTTTGGCTTACTTACTTTCATGTCTTAGCATAGCCAACTCTGGCTTGGGAAATCCTGGAGGTTTTTTTGGGGGGGGGGTGCCTGGGGAAGGGCGGGGGCTCAGCAGGGATGTGATGCCATAGAATCCATGCTATGAAGCTGCTGTTTTCTCTGGGAACTGATCTTTGCAGTCTGGAGAGGTGTTATAATTCCAGGCGGGAAGTTCTTTGTCACAATGTAATGGACGTATAACCACAAAAGTAAAACCCTTTGGATTTGATAAATTGCATTGTAGAGAAATACAAAAAGCTGTAATGTGTATTGTTAAATGAAGGATAATATATTTGTATAAACCGCTTTTCCCCACATTTTCCCTGGGGACATATGATGCAGCCTTATACTCGGTGAGACTGTGGATCTATCAGGCTCCAGTAGTGTGTACTTTATAACTGTTGGGCTTTCCAGGGCCTCAGGCAAAGGAAGGCTTCTCCCAACACTCTGCACCCCAGATCCTTTAACAGAACATCCCAGGGCTGGGATCTTTGCCATGCAAAGGATGTGCTTTGCCACTGACCCACAGACCTCTCCCCAAATCAGCTTTTCTGTGCGTTTGCAGCCCATTACCTCCTTGAGCTAGACAACCAAAATGTAAGAGGACATCTGATGTACCCTGGACTGAGAGATAAGCCTAACTCTTCTTGTTACCCAACTGAAGGCTTTGTGCAGGATGACTTTGATCAGGTCTGATTCAGATATAGGTGTGAGCTTAAGAATCCTTGAGCATCTAGTTAGCTTTCTTATATCAAATAATTTAGCTCGTGGCTAGAGGTACACCTCAGATAACGTTCTAGGTTCATTACTGGGTATTGTACACAAGTAACTCAATTATGGAGTCTCTGCTTCCATTTTAAGCCTTTATTATTATAAATTAATTATTCAGCATTCTTAATATCAACAGAAAATCGTACCACCCATTGTAACTATATAGATCATTGAAGGAGAGCAACTATATGAACTGAAAAAGTATCTTACCCAAAGATAGAAAGGTCACAAGGACCCCCTTCTAAGAGAAAGCTCTCTATCAGTTTAGCTTGTCATATTTATGGGGTTTCAAAGCCTCTTAGCAATAGCTGTCAAAGACTCAAATTCTTGGCTAATTTATTATCTTATGACTTCATACACCAAACAAGGTTATCCATATTTGAAACATCTTCTTGAAACATATAACAATAGTTCATTCTTCCTAGTTCTTGTCTTAACAAAGTCTGTAGGATTAGTGATCACAAGTTTCTCAGACATCTGAGTATCTTTTGGCCCTCCACCAGTACATTTATACTTGAATAATATTGCCAGCTTCTATAAATCTAAACATTCCTGCCATTCTCAGATACTCCCTGAACCTGGGCCTTGGTACACTGTATATGAGTTAGATGGCTCTTCTAATCTACATATGCCAATATAACTGTGTAACTCTCTTGTTTTATACCCCTCTCCAAGGTTGTTCTATTCTAGGCCTCTAGATTCCATTTGTGGCCTGTTTAAGTTATGGGACTAGGTTAGCCCTGTTTCTGTGTGCAAAGGCATCTTCTGTTACTTTTTTGGCCATATCCAGCAACCGTTTTCCTATAGTTCTAGCTATATCCCTGTCGAGTGGCCATAGAGCAGCAGTCTCTTCTGCCCCCTCCCCTTTTATAGCTGACCTCATATATATATTCAAAGTTTTTTTTCCATTTCAGTCATAAATGTAATTGTCAGGAAGAGTGCATTTTAAAGATAACAGCAATATACCATCATGGTTACAATTAAGATGTTTATTATTAGTATTATGGTTGCAGTAAACCTGTTAGCCAACATCAAAGGTGTTGGGAGAAGGAAACACTGACAGAAATGCTCTTTCTGAAGAACTTGGTATTGCTCCGTTGCACAGTGCTTTCTATATTGGACACCCAGTTCCATTCCTATCTAAAAGACAAGACTGATACTTAAAATGACACTATTCTGAAACCAGTGGGAGAACATTTTGTCTCCCTGACCACTTTGTTTCTGAACAGGAAGTAATTGTCCTTCTAGAAAAGAATTTCAGAGTGGGGGATTCTACAATTCCTTAAGAAGTTTCACTCATACACTCACACACACCAGGCTTCAACTAAGAAGCCGATTTGGTGTCGTGGTTAAGAGCAGCAGGTCTCTAATCTGGAGAGCCAGGTTTGATTCCCCACTCCTCCACTTGAAGCCAGCTGGGTGACCTTGGAGCAGTCGCAGCTCTCTCGGAGCTCTTTCAGACCCATCTACCTCACAGAGTGATTGTCATGAGGATAATAACAACATACTTTGTAAACCATTCTGAGTGGGTGTTAAGTTGTCCTGAAGGGCAGTATATAAATCGAATGTTATTATCAAGACTTAAAATTTCTTAGTCAAGAAGTTCACACTACCCCCCCCCCTTTCCCACACCCAAACTTCAACAAAGATTTGGATTTTCTCACTCATGATTCAAGTCCAGCAGCACCTTAAAGTAAACACATTTTTCTAGGGTATAAGCTTTCATGAGTCAAAGCTCACTTCATCACATCTTTTCCATATACTCTGGAAGGTGCTACAGGGCTGGAATTGAGTTTTCCTACTACAGACTAACATGGCTTGGGACTCTCCACACATTACAAGTGTTGATTATCCTAGTAAAACTAATAAAAAGTATGTATTTTTCAGGAATATATTTGACATGCCCAACTGCATCTCATGCTGTACATTCCTGCATTAACCTTTCAAACCTCCTACATAAAATGCCTGATGAGGGGCCACGTAGCAGCTAAAGGAGTGGACACATGGAAACTTAGTTGTTAAAAATGTATGTTAGGCTTTAAGGTGCCACAAGTCTCCAGTTTATTTTTGCTATCCCAGACTAACACAGAGTCTCTGAGTTCACTGTCTTGTGAAAGTAAATTAGAACTTCAGAAGAGGAGGACCCAGGAGAACACATGTTGGCAAGAATACCCCTAGCCCCTGCTTCTTCCCATATTGCTCACTTCCACTTGCTCGTTGCTCCTTTCTCTTGTTTCTCTCGTTTGGCTATGGGGGACCATGGAAGGGAGCAACGACCTCTGAAACATATCGTGGCCCATCACCAAATTCCCAGCTTTCCTTTTTTAAAATTCTCTAGCCTTTTCCATTGCAAAGATATAAGGGGAAATGTGTTTTGGTTGTCTGGCTTAGGAGGAATGTGGGCAGAGAACCTGCAAAATGGGTCAAAGCTGAGTCAGTTAATCCCTTCCTAACAAAACGTTTTGTCTTTTTTCGCTTTGCTTTTTTTCTTGTTTTGGTTGTATGCATTCCAACTTTTTAATAGGCTAACCCAGAAGGCCTCAATAAAGCAGGCCTTGTGTGAGAATGGGAGGGAAAAGTTACTTTTGTATCTTGTTTTAATCGTTAACCATAAACTATCTTGCTGTAACTTCCCTGTGTAAAAGATTACATAGCTTTAAGCATGTCCAGAAAGAGTTTTACTCCTCCATTAATAACCACTGTCAAACTCCTATCCTATTCCTACTCCTTAAAAAATTAGGATTGGGGTTTAAGAATTAAACATAATACTCAGGCAGGTTTAAACTTTAGAACTAAATTTCACAACAGAAAAAGAATATATTATTACAGCATGACAAAGGGCTTGGGACACAATATCCAGATAATCTTAAAACTTCATCACCTCTTGATACAGAAAAGATCAGATCAAGGGAGGGGAGTTATAAAGAGAAACTTTTCTGGGAAAAAAATCTAGCAATAAAAAATGTTAATCATGTAAAAAATACATGCATTGCGTATAATTTCTGACTCCCAAGAGATATAAAAATATCTAATGCGCCATTTTATGTCCCAGATTACTATAATAAAGGTAGTGTTTTGATTCACCACCTCCATTGTGTGTTTTTAATTGATGGTTTCACTAAATAGACTTTGGACTTACGTGGACAATTAAATGGAAGAACTCTCATTTAACAATATAATAGCTACCCTATGCTGATGCTGCAGTTAAAATAAAATGACTAGTCAGGATTTTTGGTATCCAAACTTCCAGGAAAAATTGAGCTGAAGGAGAAGATGTATAAATAAAGTGGTGGGTCTGTGAAACCCCCTAAGAATTAACCCTTGAGGATCACTGCAGACCCCAAACCCTATTCCTTACCCTGATCCAGACCAGGCACAAGATGGGGATCTGCAGGCAGCACTAGATAGTACATGAGTGGCTCCCAGAAACCTGACTTGCTTTTTCGAGAAGTCAAGAAAGATCCCAGCTATCATTCTTAGGAGGGTAAGTAACAGAGGGGGATGGATTCAGTCCTGCCTCCTCCTCTGCAAGCAGTTGATTTGTGACATTTTAGTTTTAAAAAGTCTCTGCATGCACTGTATTAGATTTGGCATCTAAAGAAGTATATCTCTGTTAAACGATAATCAATTCAATTTGCTGTTTTTACATTGAATTTGGTTCAAGTAAATCTTTCTCTTTGAAACAAAAAGCCCTTTTCTTCTTGGAGTTTATTTTACAATAACATCAGATTAGTAATTTACTTTTTACAAAAGTTTAAGACATTCCCCCCATATTAAGAAATAGCTTATTTCAAAAATGTTGTGGACATTTCACTGTACAAAAAAAATACAGTAAATCAAAAAAGTACCCCCATATAACAGAATGACAATGTAAGCCCCACCAGATGGAAATATATTTGGAACAGTTCATCTGGCATAGAGGATCCTTGCTTCCACACAAAACAAAAACACATTTCAAGAGCACCTATAAATTACCAGACCTAGGGAATATATATTGGGGAAAGGGTCATGGACTCAGGGGCAGATCATCTGCTTGCATGCAGATTGTCCCAGGTTCAGTTTCTGATATCTCCAATTAAAAGGATCAAACATGTAGGTGATGTGAAAGACCTTTGAGACCCTGGACAGCTGCTGGTAGAAGATAGTACTACTGACCCTGATGGCCAATGAACCGATTCAGAATACAGCTTCATGTGTACAAACATGCACTGTTTATATGAGAGAGAGAGAAAGATGGCTTATGTATATTTTCTTTGCTAATTTTTCCTTTATGCAAATGATCAAACTTTTGCGTTACTCATATTTCGAAGGGCCATGCTGCAAAAGCTGAATGTGCCTAGCACCCACTGCAACAGATTCATGCATGTATTTTTGTCAAGGGGTACCTTGCCTCAAGAAAAAACAACTGTGTCCTTCGTATCCTTTCTGCAGCCATTGCACACCAGTACCAGGAGGGGCATGCACTCTTTTTGCAAAGACAAACGGTGAACGCTCTTTTACTCTGGAAGTAACAGTCAAGTGAGCCCTGAGGGTGCTGTCAATTAATGTGCATTTATCCTTTTGATTAAGAGCCATTTTCACCATTGCTGTTCACCTGCCACCAAATACTCCAGTGCGGCTTACTGATGGCTCTGCAGGAGCTACACTCTGTACTGTCTTTTTGCTAAAAACAATGAATGACAACATGAGCACGTTGTGCAATTCTCTGGAAGAGCTGCAAAGCTGTGGAATGGGTCCAGTAGTTTTTTTTCTTCCAGATGTTGTGCAGACAACAATGCCTCAACCCCCTCAAGGCTTATACATGAGTAGAAATAGACGGCCTTGTACGCAACAGCTATAAATGCACATCCATATTGAGCAGCTGATCCAGGATCCATTAAACTGGATGAGAGAGTCTTTGGTGCACAGGCTCCAAAGGGGGTTGGATTAGATGACCCTGGAGGCCCCTTCCAACCCTATGATTCTATGACACACTTGTGCACACACATGGCTCTGGCTACAAGATATTGAATTGGAGCCAGTCATTTTCTCTCAGTCTTGCTCAAATCTCCTCCATGGTACAGGCCCCAATCCACATTGCTTTTGTGTATGCAGATCCTGTAACCCTCTGCATTGTTTGCTTTATTTGTCACAGGGTGGCCCTCTTCCTTTTTTATCAGCAGAAAAGCTGATTGGATCAAATCCACTGGATCACACCCTAAATTAAGTCCTTTATGCTTAACTCTCTCCAACTGAAATCAACAGAGTTTAAAATACTTGGTTGGATTATGCTAATTGACCCTAGACTGACATTTCCAGAAATCGTGTGCCCCAAGGAAAGTCGGTGTAGCCTAGGCTAGAAAGACTTGCTTCCTTTATATTACATACTATAAGAGGCCATAATGACGCCTGTAGACCAGATTAACCCCTTGTGGCTGGAACAAACAAAACCAGACACATTGAACCTTCTACAAGGTTCCCCCAAATGTGTTTCCTGGCACCCACTTGCTTCTTCCCCAAAGCAAAGAATACGACAGGATGAAAACAAGCTAATGGAGAATCACCTGGTGTCCATTTTAAGACAGCTGTAAGTCGCAGGCTTTGGGGCTCTGCTGTTGACTTGTAACATCTCTTGTTCTCTCTTCCTTCCCCTCATTTTTTTAACTTACTATGCAGCCTGACAAAGAATTCTGTGTACATACATATGTGCCATCAAGTTGCAAGCAACTTCCGGTGACCCTAGCAAGGGGCTTTCAAGTGAGAAGCAGAGGAGATTTGCCATTCTCTTCCTCTGCAGAGTCTTCCTTGGTGGTCGGTCTCCCATCCAATTACGTAGCCTGCTTACTTTCCAAGATCTGACAAGATCAGGCTATACCATGCTGCCTTCCCTCTGGCAAAGAGTTCTAAGTAATTTGAAAGCTTGTGCTATTTTTGTGATACTTTGGTTGGTCCTAATAAAAAAGAATTAATAGTACACTTTGTTTTGGAGATTCTTTAACAACAACAGCAACAACTGCGCTTATATACCGCTCTTCTAGACAGATTAGTGCGTCACCCAGAGCAGTGAAGAAGTTAGTGTTATTATTATCCCCACAATCAGCTGGGTAGCTGGGGCTGAGAGGAGTGGCTTACCCAAGGCCACCTACTGAGCTCATGGCAGTAATGGGATTTGAACCAGGAGAGCACTGATTCGCAGCTGAACCACTTAAGAAAACAGTTTCAGCTAGCAGAGTCTGAGGGAACTCTTCCCCCCTCCCCTGAATTTGTGCACCTACTTCACATGAACAGTGACTGAGATAACAAAACAGGACCATACTACTTTCACAAGCCAATGGTAAAACAAGCCTGAAATAAGCTAAATGTGTCTGCTTGTTCCTGGTGTCAGTGGCCCTCCGAGACCATCCCTGCTACGCTAAAAGGCCAGATGCCCTTGTCACAGGTTCAGTGGTGGAAGTACATGTGTGAATGCTGCTCCATATGCAAATATAAATAAAACTTCTTAAAATTAGAAAACTAAATGTCAGGAAGATGAGATTGAGTTTATCTTCCAGCCCCATATATATGTGCCAAGAGTTTTTCTATAGGGAAATATTCAATGGTAGGATTCTTCTGCTGCCTCAAGAATTTTGTCTCATTAGTAGGTTGTCCTTGAGTATAGACCATATAGCCTCAAGTACATGCAACTGGAGAAGAGAAGTCTCTGTTAGGAGGGCTTCCCATGGCCACCCTATCCATCTGTTCGTAGAATTCGTTATCCCATTGGAAGTAACCTCTCAGCCCAGTTATAGCAAACTTCTACATGGAACATTTTGAAAAAACAGCTCTAGAATCAGCACCCCACAAACCTACAGTCTGGTTCCGGTTTGTGAATGATACTTTTATCTTTTGGAGCCACGGTTAGGAAGAATTGATGGAGTTTTTAAACCACCTCAACAATATCCACCTGAACATACAATTCACCATGGAGAAAGAAATCAAGGGTAAACTTCCATTTCTAGATACCTTGGTCATCCACAAAGCAAACTTTCAGTTAGGTCACAAGGTCTACAGGAAACCCACTCACACGGATCGGTACTTACACAAAAACTCCAATCACCACCCTCGACAGAAAAGAGGCATAATAAAAACATTAGTAGACCGTGCAAGACGGATATGTTGCACTTTCTCAACGAGGAAACTAATCATCTAAACCATGCACTTCAAGCAAATGACTACTCCAGAAATGAAATCAGAAGAGCGATTAAACCAAGGATAAATCAAACAACTAAGGAAAAAAAGTCTCCCACAGGAAAAGCGTTTTTGCCATATATCAAAGGAATCACTGATCAGATGGGAAAGCTTATGAAAAAACACAACCTACAAACAGTATTCAGACCCACCAGAAAAATACAACAGATGCTACGATCAGCAAAAGACAGTAGAGACCCCCTCACCTCTGCAGGAGTATACCGCATACCCTGCAGCTGTGGACAAGTTTACATCAGGACCACAAAGCGTAGCATCCAGACAAGAATAAAAGAAGATGAAAGACACTGCAGACTTGACCATCTGGAAAAATCAGCAGTGGCTGAACATAGCCTAACTCAAACAGGACACAGTATCCTATTCCAGGACACTAAAATACTGGACAACACTTCCAACTACTTCGTCAGATTGCACAGGGAAGCCATTGAAATTCATAAGCACAATTTCAACAGGAAAGAAGAGACTTTAAGAATGAATAGAGCATGTTTTCCAGTCCGGAAAAACACCAGGCTAACAAAACACTCTACATCCTACAATAGCCCTGCAGAGAAGATTAGCATATCAAGCACCAATCCATATGCAAACGTACCTCCTCAGGATACTGTGAAGCCTCCCTCCATTAGCATTCCACACCCTGGGAAACACTTACAGGATGACTCAGCCCAAACCCATCTTCCTGAGTAGATATAAATTACCTGCCAACACCTTCTTCACACTGTGACACTGAGAGATCTCTGTCTTTTGGTGCTACACCTCTGAAGATGCCAGTCACAGCTGCTGGTGAAACGTCAGGAACTACAATGCCAAGACCACGGCTATACAGCCCAGAAAATCCACAACAACCATCGTTCTCCGGCCGTGAAAGCCTTCAACAATATATTGAACACCTTCTCATTAAATAGCTCTTATAGAAACAGGCACCTCTCCTTCTGTGTGGCTGGCCATCCTAAATACTCATGGATACATATTAAAAGTGACACTTTCGGGTAGGCTTCTGCTTTACTGCATTGAGCATCATCCGCAGGAATTATTTCTGCAGTTTCTCTGCTTTTACAAAGTGTGTGCATTTGTGAGTGTATGTGTGTCACGCAAATGGCCAATTATGCTTAAGCCCATTTTCGTTGCATAAGCAAATTTTCCCCCTCTTTCTTTCCCTCAAGTGAAATTCTGCATTTCCTCTGGGGATTTCCTTTTCAAAGCCGTAATGGTTAAGGAGGATTATAAAGAATGACACTTATTGGTCTCGTGCCTCTCTGGGCCCTAGCACCTCCTTACATCTGGAAGAAAAAATGTCTCAATGTGCTGATTTGGGACAGAAAATGTAGGCAATACATATCAAGAGAACCCCAGGCACTTTAGGGGGGCTAGCAGCAGAAGTCTTCTAAAGGCTTGCTTGGCCCACATTATGGCCTTGCTAAGATAACCTGTCTGCTTACACCAGCACAAGCTAGCCACTGTCTTCTCACCCAGCAGTAACTTCACATTGCCACAATTAAAGTTCTAGTGACCTGCACTTCTGTTGCCAAGCAGTGACCAGGGGACACCTCGTAAACACAGGGCCAAGCTAGAAGTGACGAATGACACTTGAATGGCAAGTAAAAAGACTCACATGTATTCTTCCCTGTTCACTTGCGCTCCACTTGCAGTCCACTCGATCACTACGTGACTACATGTGAGTCTGTTCACTTGCCATTCAAGGGTCATCCGTCACTTCTAGCTTGGCCCACAGTTACAAACATACCATTGGCATAGAATTCCTTTTGCAATTTTTATAAAAAATTTCAAGCAAGTTCCTAATTCACGTGCATACAAAGGTTGGTTGGTGAAATATCAGAATTGGGCTCAGTAGTACTTCCAGGAGTTATGCGGGGTCAGGTCTTGGGACCTACATAGCTCTGATTTTGCCCCAGCATAGAAAATAAGCACATTTGCAAAATACATTGTGTAGTAAAGCCTCTGCCAGGGACTGGCTGCTTTTCTCTCATGTTACAAAAATGGGAGGGTCCTCCCTGCTTACTTCTGGGGTGGGGGGGGATCGCCAGAACCATCTCTGCTGTTGATTGAGCTGTCTCCTATAAAGAGAGGCTGAGATGAATAGATGCTGAACAGACTTAAGAAAGGAAAGGGTAAAAACCTGAGAGCTGCAGAAGCCAGGAGAGCTTTAGAGAAGGGGAATTATTCTAGAATAGTAAGTAAACAGCAGAGGAGTGAAGTGTGTGGTCAGATAGGCTTTCATTCAAATATGGATTTGAAATCACAGATTCTGCCTTTGACTAGAGGCTTATCTAACTTTTGATGAAGAATTTGCACCCTCATCTCAGGCTAATTTCAAATAAGCCCTTTCTCGCAACACAACCTGATCCTAGCATTATTTGTTCAGAAGGGCATCCCACCACATTCAACAGGACTTCCTAGCATGCATCTTTTAAGATCATGGGGAAAGGTGTTTTGCTTTCTTTGTTCAGCCCTACCCAGTCATTGATCTCGCCTGAATTGTGAGAACTGAGAAAATAATCGGTGGAGCCTGGAACCCATATCTTGGCGGTAGCCATTCCAGTTCAGAATTTTGACCCTGCTTTTCTCATATTCCAAATAGTTTACAGGACATAAAATCCAGCAAAGTCCATCTGTGACACAGACTTGCTCTCTGGAGAACAATGCAATAGTGCCTGTTTTCGCAACTATATGTGGTCTAATCGTCCATACTTTTGTGTTTGCAGCCTCCTAGCTGAATATTCCTATCATGTATGTTCCTAATCCCCCTAGAAACAGCCTGATGATTCTGGGAAAACTTGTTGGTTCTCAAAATCCCACCCAAATAATTTAATAGGTGAAATAATATTTATTTAGTTTGTACTAAATTTTTAAGAGGGGGGTGGTTAATTTCAACCAACAACTCTTTCTTTCTAACAGAAGGTAAGTGCTGTTTCACTCCGCTGCACCTCCCTTTTAAGATCTTTCCACATTATTAGACCAGAACTTAAGACTTGTTTTACTGGCCACATAGTTTAATGAAATAACTAGGCTGCGGCTCTAAAAACAGCCGTTTAAATTTTCTTGCTAAAAGTCTGTGTCATGAAGCCCCGTGGTTAAACACCAGACCACTTCTGGGATGCTGGCCATAACACGCTATTTTTCAGCACCAAACATTCTTGATGCTATTTCAAATGAGAGGTGAGTCACTTAGTACCACACCACTTTAATAACATGCCTAGCAAGAATCCAAACCTAACAAGACCAATCCCTGCACCTTTAACACAAAAAATGGATTATATTCAGAATTGTAGCTTACAGCCTGAATTTTATTTATTACAAATATTTACAGCCTGCTATTCAAGGGGGACCCAAACACAAAGCAATTTACATCATTTTATCCTCTCCACAACAATCTTGCGAGGTAGGTTGGGATGACCTTGGCCCAGACAGTCAGCCAGCAAGCTTTCACAGCAGAGGAAGAATTCATACTTGCGTCTTCTGGATCCTAGTCAGACACTGTAACCACGACATCGCCCTCAACCCATTAATAAACGTTTGCAGAAACTATCAGAAACCTATAATGAATTTCTACTACCAACATTAGCTTCATACCAAATATCACAGATAAATAAGGTTTAGCTAACATTCCTTCTCAAAATATTTGCAGTGTATATGTATAGGAATGAAATGGCATAAGGCTATTGTAAATTTGCAGTGGAGTAATGAAAACCACCTTGTTTTACATGGAAATAATCTTTCCTTCCACATTGTGCTACTATCACTGCACAGATACCACAGTGACATCTTGTGGCCAAGGAGAGACAGAATATTTAACTTCCATTAGCTTAACATATAAAAAACAGTAATTTGATACAATAGTTGATTCAGAATCTAATTTTCCTATTTGCTATTGTACACATGCTACATTTTATTTTACTTCCTTTCTGTACCTTAAAAGCTATATATCACAGGCAGACAGTCAACCAGTAGTTTTCTAGGGATGGGCAGAGCTATACCTAAAGAAACCTGGGGGTTGTAACGTTTTATCTGACAGCAGCAGAGGTGTTTTTATTAAGTTCAAAAACAACGTTCCACCTTGAAATAAGGACATGAAATTGTTCTGCTGCCCTGCAACATAAAGATACAGTGTTTGGTACATGAGGTTGTGTTGAAGTGTTTAATATCTTCTTTGGTATGGACATTCCAGAAACGCAACTTCCAAAGAACTAATAACTACCTTACAGTACTGAGTTCTGCCCGAGTAAATATTTCCAATAATTTGGAACCCAAACCCACGCAGGGCAAAATTCAGTACAGGATGTTATAAGCACCATTAGTCAGACTATGTGCATGTGCGCAGGCAACTTGCATACTGCAGAGGACCTGGAGCTGATGCGTCTTCATCTCAGAGAAGCATTGTATGCATGTGTGTGTATACAGGCACACTGAGAAACAATGAGACAAAAGGCACATTTTGTCTCTCATAGGGCTAGTCCATGGGTACCATGGTGCCTGCCCACAGGTTTCTGTGCACCCATTTGTTTCTCCACTTTCCTGCCTCCTGACCCCTTCCTTCCTTATCCTTTTGCCAGTCTTTTGTCGTCCTCAGTCACACACTTTCTTTCACACAGCAGCTGCCTTTGATAGCCAGTGGGAAGGTGCAGTGGTGGGGCTGGGGGAAGAGAAAAGGCCATCTCCCACTACCTTGTACAAAGCCTGGCTCCATTAGTCTTGATTAGGGGGTCTGTTCGGTTGAAACTACTTTGCCATAATTGCTGTAAGGGGGAGATCCAATCAATATAAGAATGGAGGAATTACACTCCGCCTGGCTCACCCACCCAACCATACTAGCACATATTAACTCATTACATGTATGTCCCACCTTTCTCCCCACTAGAGACCCAAAGTGGCTCGCATCGTTCTTTTCCCTTCTGTCCTTACAATCCTGTGGTGTAGGTTAGGCTGAGACTGTGTCTGGCCCGTGGTCACACAGCAAGCGTCCATGGCAGTCGGGATTTGAAGCCCAAGACGCTCTAACCACTACATCTCACTGGCTCACCCATGCCCTGCACTTTTGCTCTTCCTCCCCCCAAGTAAAACCCATTGGTTCACAGGATTATGCACTCCACAGTACTGGCTTCCACAAAGAGTTTGGAAGTTAACTGAACTACTCAATTAGTTGGATAAATATTAGGAAGCTGACGGAAGATCTCTTGACCTTCTAACCTAAATGATACTACTCATTTAACCTATAGATTTTTAGTGCCATAGAATCCACAAAAACCATTAAGGGGTAGGGGGAGGAAAAAAAGTCATCATTTTCTACTCACTATGACATAAAAATTTTTTGCAACAGCCAAAGTAACATCTGGATCCACCCTAGCCAAAAGTCTAATTTTTCTCCCAATGATGCACCTGACATCCCACACTGGAATGGAGTAATCCACAAAACTCTTCATGGAAAAAGGGGACATTCCAATAAGCAGCTCTCCTAAGTGTCTGTTTCCCCAGAGATGCATAGGCATAGCCTCTCTGATGCAACTCTTCCGTTCACATGGGCTTGGGCTAGATTCCTTGCTATAGCATGTAGAACGCGCAAGCATCAACCACAGAGGGCATTGGATACATGATACTAGAGTCCTCCATGTTATGTTTCTCTGATCTTGGCTTTTCAATTTAAATTTTATATTTTTTATATTTACACCAGTAAACCCACCTGAACTGATTCATCGCAGCACACAACCAAAGATTTTTACAGCCTATGTCTTTTATGTTCATTATAAGTTCTCATTGATACTGACACCATTCTTTTATGTAATTTGTAGATTCATTTAGGTTGCTACTGTGCTGGTTATGTACTGCAATAAACATTTTGGATTTGGCATAGCTTCTCCGAGTAAGTTATCTTCCTATATCGACCGTTCAGTACTTGAAATGGTAGAGTTCAGCGTAACTAACATAAATGCTCTCCTATATCGGGGGAGTCAATTGCTTAATATTCAGTGGGAGACTTCTAGGGTATGATGTACCCCCAATTAAATAGAAAAGCATAAATGCTGTCCTACACAGGGGGACAGTCAATTGCTTAATATTCAATGGGAGACTTCTTGAGTATGGCGGTCCCCCAAATAAATAGGAAAGCAAAAAACTCTACATGCTCTAGAATGACAGTTCAAAAGCCCAATTCATATAAACGGTCCAAAATGACCATTCTAGCTTTCTCTACCCTCACTGACTCCAAATCCAAATTCTGAATTCCCAACCTAGATAGCAGTTTATCTCAGTTGCTTCCAAGAACTTAAGTAAGAGTCCTTTAACAATAAAAGGCAACCATCATTTTCACAAGCAAATACAGTCTTCAGCCACATCTTAAGGGTAGCCATCCAAGCTCAGACTTCAAGGGAATGAACCTCCAGTTCTGATCTCAGGGCAATCCCGGCTACACATCGAGGAACTCTGGGAACTTTACACAAAAAAATTAACAGGTAATCCAGAGTTTCTTGAAAGGCCAGTGGGCAGATCCAAACTGGTGCACTATATTGCAGTTGAGTTACTACTTCGGAATTTCATACTGTCACTGCAGCAGGAAGATATTGTCTGCCCTTGGTGTAGAAAAACCAAGTATAGCATTGTAAGTTATCAAGGCCTTTTTCTATCTAAGCATTTGTAAGATGGATCTTCCATCACAAATTTGACTGGAAGTAAACCCCTAGATAGCAAACTGCTTGTTCTAACATTTGCTCTCCAATTCTCCAGATGTACTTTGGAGATCATGACCTAGAAAAGACCACGAATTTAGATTTATTATAGTTAACATCGAGGCCTTCTCGTTCACTGTATTCAGCAAAAGCCTTTATCAGTCAATGGAAACCGAACATCATCCTGGCACACAACACTGCATCATCAGCATAAAGTGGAATTGGTGCTGCAGATTCAGCCAGATGGGAGCAAGAGAATTTACCTTGTTTAAGACGGACATGATATCATTTATATGTAAATTAAATGACATAGGGACCAGAAGATATCCTTGTATTACCCTATTGCAGGGGGGAAACCCGTAACATAATTCAGTAAGTGGGTTTCCGACGACTCACCTCGATTCCCCAGCGCAAGCGTGACACTGCGCCCCTAGCAGGAATAAAAGGAGTCACTCCCCTCCTGCAGTGCCAGATCCCACACCGATGGGCTGGAATGGGCTGCTGATGAGGCCAGACCACCCTGCCCTCCTCCACCCTGCCCCATATCTGGGTATTGGGAGGGGGCAATGGCCGGCCCAGCCCCCCCCCCCCCCGCTCTTTCTAGAGCCCATTGTATTTTTTGCCACAACGGGCTCTGTTGCTAGTATCTGATAAATGCCCTTTAGAACTACGTCTCACATGTGCTGTAGTGGGTTCATATAGCTGATGAATCAACCAGAGCAGCTTTGTGTATATGGCTAATTTATCCAATCTGTTGATGATTATGTAGAATTGAGTCAAAAGCCACCTGCAAGTCCATAAAAGCAATTAACAGACCTGTCTTAGCTGGGTGGTAGAGAACTAGACAATGGTCTATTGTAGCCCTCTCATTCACAAATTCAAGTTGCTCTGGACTTGACCTTCAAAAACTCGTATCATACATATGTAGTAGGGAAGTGGGACTCGGGGGGAAAAACCTAACACCCACTCACCCAATATATTTATATGATAAGAGATGCGTATTGAAATGTTCCCCATGGCAGCCATTTTGTGATGGCACCATCTATCCTTTCTCAGAATCCCACATGCATCCATAAGCCCAATAACAAAAGCAACAGGGTTATACTAGTAGAAATTCTACTACTAGTATAGTAGTAGTATGTAGTATGGGTTATACTAGTAGAAATTCCATATTACCTTCCATTAGCATCAAGTTTCAACTCACGCAAAATAGTTCTCCCCAGCATTTTTCAAAAGAAGAAACAAAAACCTCCACTCCTGTTCTATCTTTAAACCATTTATATAATATGCATTAACAGTGTACAACTTTATTCGATAGTGAATAGGTTAATATTTACACTTAAGCCAGAGCACTCTATAAAACAGGGCTACAGTGACAGAACAGGGCAAAGGCAGACACACATAAAACAAAAGTCAGAGGAAATGTGATAGTGAAAAAACCACAAGTTTTAGTATTCTTGCCCCAAACCCATTTGGGTGGTTTTAGGGCAATTAACTTTTCTTGATCCGACTGGCTGGAAGTTTAGATTTGTCTAGATCATCAAAATATGGGTGGTTCAAGGCCATGCGACCAGAAATTCTCTTTGCAGGGTCATAGATTAACATTTTCTGCAAGACAAAATAAAGCCGCTTGTTAAGTCACCTGCAACGTGAGCAACGCAAAGAAGTCAGTCTCCAAAGAACTGTGGAGCTCAGTGTTCAGAATAGAGAATGGGAGTGTGCACCAAAAGCAAAAATCAGAAAAACTGGATTCCAGTGAATCAGACCCATTCCACCCAAACCAAACTGAAGCAAGAGACACGGTTGCAACTTAGCCCAACAGAACCAGTGTCATTCAGAGCAGTCAGACACTGGGTTCAGCCAGTGGGTGAACACCACAGAACAGAACCAAGCCGTTACCCAGCCACAAGCACAAGGCATTGCCTTGCTTCAGTTTGCTTCTGTTGGGCTAAGCTGCAACAGTGTCCCTTGCTTCAGTTTAGTTTGGGTGGAATGGGTCTGACTCTTTGGTGTGATGGTGGTCCCCTTGCTCTGCTTCCATTCTGGAGGGATTCCATTCCTGGGCTTCAGTTTGCTTCTATTGGCTTTCTCTGGGATGAGGTTGCATTTGGGAGTGTGCCTTGGGCCATGGCAGGCTCGCCTGAGTGTTTTTTTTACAGTGGGAGTCAGCTTTGATTTTTTTCAATTGGAAAAAATGGAGTAGCTGGAAGGCACCTTGTTCAGGGGCCCATAGAATTGGCCCCAGGGACTAATCTTCTTGAAAATAGGGGGGAGGGGTGTCTTTAGAGGACAGTCAGGAGCAGGACCTCTGCAAATGTGGAGTTTGCTTGAAAAATACCACCTCCACTCCCCTGGATAGTCCCCAGATGGTTTTCCCCATAGGAAATAATGGAGTGTGGCTGGGGGCACCTTTTTGGAGGGCCCATAAAATTGGCCCCAGGGTCCAATCTTTATGAAACTTGCAGGGGCGGGGGGGGGGGAGTCTTTAGAGGACAATCAGGAGTAGGTCTCCTTCAAATTTGGCAGAGTTTGGTTGAAAAACAACACCGTCCTGCAAAGAAGGCAGAAACTGCAGTTTCTTTGCAGGGAAACGGCAAAGAAACAGGCAAGCCTCGTTTACCAAATTAAACTGGTGGAGTGAATTCGGAATACCGAATCTGATTTGGTATTCTCTATTGTGATCTGGAAAAACCAAATTTTGGCAAATCAGCAAAAGTTGTTTTTCCCCTGAATTCCAGACCCGAACTAAACATCCTTAACAGAGAATGTTTTTATTTATTTATGTCATTTATAGTCCGCCTTTCAATCGGTAGCTTTCACCTGCTTCAGAAGCAGCTTGTGATATGACATTGGGGAGGGGGGGGGGCGGTACACAGAGAGAAGGAATTTGTTAATTTAACAATTCCATATGCCCAGTTTGGATCCCAGCCTGAAAATACAGAAGACCCCTTGTACACCACTAAGTACAATTTACAATATTTGAAGGACCAGTGACAAAAAGAGTCCCTTAACACATTTAATTCCACCCTGTAGCCCCCAGGGCACACACCAAGCAGCTTCCAGCAGCAAGGGTCTTATACCAGGAGAGCGTTCAATTCTTTTTATTAGTTTTCCAGCAGCAGGGGTGGCTGCAGCTTCCTAGAAAGCTTATTTGGTGGCTAAACTGTTTTGAAACTTCCTGATCTACTAACAAAAGCTTACAGCTTCACTTAGCCTTATTTATGAGCCATTGTTAACACAAAGAGTCTCTCCCAGCCATCCACCCCCCTTCAGGCCAAAAGTCCGTCCAAGAAAGCATTCTGTTCTTTGAGGTTATTTGAGACTAGGCCAAAAGGGTTTTTTTGTGGGGTGAGTGAGAGATGCAAAAAGCCATACAGGCTCAGGCAGAATCCAGAACAAGAAACCAGATCCATGTGTTGCCTTTTTATTAGGGCCCTAATTGAACAAAGGTGTTTGGTCTCCTCGTTCAGAAGCTTGGGCCAGGAGATCTAAACCTGCTCTCCTTCAGAATTTTCAGTTCTTTTCCAACATCAACATTTTAACTCTTGCAAAGTTGGAAACACAGTTCATCTACCAGAGAGAACTAAGACTAACCACCACATTCTGTGGTGCTTTATATACTGCCACCTGACCATACGCAAGCTCAATTTGCATGATCCTCTCCCTTCTCAAAGACATGGGGGTGGGAGTAGAAGAAGAGATGACATGAACTAAACTGGGCATCAATGTGGAATATCAGCTTCATACCTATGTTCACCTGTGTAGTGGAGGAGTGTGCCATTCCCACTCCATCAAATGAAGACGACAAGCACAGTTCATAGTTTAACAGACTGTACAATTTATTCTGCCCTGTAGAACTCAACAAGAGCCACTGAGGACTAGATCAGCCCCTCATTACCTATTGTGTAGGTGGAGCTAAAGTCCTCTGCAGTCTGCCTGCAGCGCAGCCTCCAACAGAGATCAGGGTCCATTCAAAATATTCAGCCGTGTTACCAATGTCTACCTTGCACAAAGAACCCTGATAGCTAAAGTATCTATTTTAACAGATTTATCAAAGAGTCCAGTAGCACCTTTAAGACTAACCAATTTTATTGTAGCATAAGCTTTCGAGAATCACATTCTCTTCGTCAGATGCATGGAGGGCAGAAGGAAACTGGCCAAATATAGAGGAAGAGAGGGGGGGAAGGAGGAGAGGGGGGATGTAAACAACTCCTTTGATGTGGAGATGCAGACAGCTCCTTTTGGTGTGGGGATCAGTTTGCTTGTGTAAAGATTCAAAGGAGTTTGCCGTGTTAAGTCTGTAGTAGCAAAATCAAAAAGAGTTCAGCAGCACTGCAGCACAAGCCCTCAGTGCTGCTGAACTTTTTGATTTTGCTACTACAGACTAACAAGGCAAACTCCTTTGAATCTTTAACAGATTTATGTATGCAGATCTGGCTAGAAATTGCTGTTAGTTTCCCCCTCTCATTGGGAAGTGGAGCAGGTTTCAGTGTGATGGCAGGCGTTTGCAGCTACACGCTCTGCAAACGAGAAACGGTATACTGAAGACCTACCAGTTTAGCTTTCAGAAACATGTAAAACATGGGCTTTTTAAAAAGGCCTTTGGCAATGTGCTGTAGGAAAACAGTATTTGAGGTGTTGTGGTCTAGATCAGTTTTTAATTGGACTTTTTGGTTGGAAAATTTAAACAATTTGCTGCTCTGATATTATAGAAGTGTGTGCCCCCCCTCAAGATATTATTGTTTTTATTGTCTATGTCTCAAGAACCAGCAGCGGCTGAGGTGTGTAGAACAGTCTAAATAACTGGCTTATGTTTTATGAGAGACCAACGTTCACTTACAGAAAGCAAGTCCAGCCCATCTTCGTCCAGGTTTTTCACATGGGACGCCAGGCTACTGGGTTTCCACTTCGGGAAAGTGTTCTTGTAGTCTTGCAAAGACTCTACTTCAGGCCACACGTCATTGTTGGGCGTCCCCAAAGCTCTATCAAGGAAATAAACCAAGAGAGGATTTAACAGTCTCTCCCAACAAGCATCTTAGAAGGCGTTCTATTCAACACGCCCCTGTTAAACTATTGCAGTGATTCTGCTTTTAAAAAACAAACAGCCATTGGCAGGCACAAAAATCTCACAGACAGAAGATGACAGACTGAGGTGCCGACCTGGCCTTCATTAAGTACCACAGCAGCACACCTTAGTCTGTGTTAGCGAAACAGAATTTTGCCACTACGCTGCCTCTCAGACACAATACAGCCTCCTCTTCCCCAGCAGTCCATTGTTGAGGACCGGTTTACACCTGCAGCTAAATCAAATGGCAAAGCTTCTGTTGGACAGTTCTATAGTAGGCGGAAGGTTAGAAGGTGTTGGTGTGAAATTAAGAAGAAAGGGTTTAATCTTAGCACATTGGGAATAAGCAGACAGACTTCTGTGGTTTTAGCTCTAGAAAAATACTTTTACTACATATCAGGGGTTAAAAAAGGTAAAGGTAGTCCCCTGTGCAAGCACCGAGTCATTACTGACCCATGGGGGGGGGGGGGGGGAGAACGTCACATCACGACTTTGTTTGGCAGACTTTTTGTTACAGGGAGGTTTGCCATTGCCTTCCCCAGTCATCTACACTTTAACCCCAGGAAACTGGGTACTCATTTTACCAACCTCGGAAGGATGGAGTCAACCTTGAGCCGGCTACCTGAACCTGACAGAAGGATTGAACTCATGTCGTGAGCAGAGCTTGGGCTGCAGTACTGCAGCTTACCACTCTGCGCCACGAAGCTCTGTACATATCAGGGGAGAAAATAAAGAATATTTGGTTAGAAAATAAAGAATAGCTTACTATCTGGCTACATCTTGATGGTTAGACTAGGAGCTTAGAGAGTGAGCTGAACACTTAACTGAACTGAGAGACTTAGAGACTGAACAAAGAGCAATAAAACCTCAGTACAGGTTTCTAGTTAATTGCCCCCCAATAAACTGATTCATCCAATAGACAATCCTAGATTCCTTCATTAAGACTAAAGACTCCCCTTTCTATAGCAGGAACTTTGACTCAAGGCCTAAGTGGTCCTGTGCTAACTAGCTACCTGACTAAACAAACAGAATAACAATTTAACTCTTTCATGACTTAACACAGGACACTTGCTAAAATCCCAACAGAAGGACTTCGTCTGTTACAAAAGTTAGTATATGAGGGACAAATATTTGGCAGTTTTATCCTATTGTTTCTTCAAGGATCTCAGAGCAGCATTTTATTTGTATTCATTTATTGTATTTAAGGCATTTATACACACCTTTCACCTCAATGGGGACTCAAAGTAGCTTACACCATCTTCCTTGTCTCCATTTTTCCTCACAACAAACCCCGTGAGATAGGTTAGGATGAGAGAGTGTGACTGGCCCAAGGTCACCCAGCAAGCTTCCATGGAAGACTGGAAGTTCAAACCTGGGTCTCCCAGACCCTAGTCTGGCTCTCTAACCACTGCATCACACTAGCACCTGCTTCTCCCCTCTTCTAGGTTATCTTCACAGCCAATGCCTGAGGTAAGTTAGGCTGAGAGAATGTCCGGACTGTGTTCTACCACTCCATTTAGCAAAATTTGAAGCACCCTGCTCCCCCACCTAAGGAGCCTTTTCCAACTTAATTGGCTCTTTCTCCACCGGAAGAGACACTTTGGAAGGAGGAAGGCTTCGAACTTCCCTGAGCAGACAGAAAGGGATGCAGACCACTGACCCAAGATCGCCCAGCAAGTATCTCTGCCAAGAGGGAAAATGTAATCAAGGACTGAAGGGTGTGATTAGAGTCCAACTCCAATGCAATACTCTATTTTTGGCAAGTGTTGAGAGTTAGGATGTGGAGCGGAAAATTTTCCATTTCTAAAGATTCATTGTTTCCCAAAATTAGTGTCCGTGAACAGATGCCATTGCCAATACAATATTAGGCAAGCTTGGCCATTTCAAAGTTGTAGTTAAGGTTTTTCAGGTGATTATGCCTAGGAATTGTATGAGTACATGCATGTTTTATTGATTTGTAAACCACCAGTACATATAATAAACCACATTTTAAAAGTCAAGTTACAAGTTCACCTGATTGGCAACACAGGTCAAATCAAAGCTAAAATTCTTATGCCTCCTCTCATGTGGTGAAAGGGGACATTCGATTTGCCAATCCAGTTTGGAGCTAACAATACTAGTGATGCCATAGATAGCGATGGTGAAACCGAGATGCACTGGTGACCTTGGGGAAAGAGAGTTAAATTCCACGGAAATAGAAGAGCGGATAATCACATCCAAAGCATATCACACTAAAATTACTGTGTCACTTTTCAATTCCTTTCCTTTCTCAAATTTAAACAATTTAAGGGAGCTGCCTCCTATATTCTCTTTAAAATGCGACTATTATGCCAGTAAAAATAATTTCCACATAAAACTTTTAAATTTGTTTGAATAATTTTTCCCCTTATCAAATATCTCAGTTCAAGTATTTGTTGCTATTAGCACATAAAGTTAACATGGGGGATTTTTAAAATTTCGTTTACTAAATGCAAGTCAAAATAAATATACCACAGAAGATAACTTATTGCATCTTTCCTCATAGCTGCTTGCGGAAAGCAAAACAAACGCCAACAATTGAGAATTTGTTTGGAAAATTATGGAATACTTTCATATTAGAAAAAATAAATGATGATTTATATAATGCAGAACACTTTGCTGAAAAATGGTTCCCTTTTATTGCTCATATAGAAAAGAATAATCTTAAACCTAAATCTAGAGTATTACAATCAGTAGCAAACTTTGGTTACTTCTTCCTCTAACACTTTTTTGCTCTATTTAAACACCTTCCATTTAGTTGTAGCAATCGGTGTAAACGATGTAAATATTGTGAGACAGTAGAACCATTTGTAAGTCTGTTAATATGTTCTAATGTGACTTGTTAATAAAAAAGTTTTTTAAAAAATAAATAAATATACCAGATCAGATTACGATCAGGAGGAAAAAAAATCCTGATAATTTATATTTGTACCAGTATAGCTACTCATGGGATCAAGCCATTTTAAAGGGTACAACCTAACTAGGCAATGAAATCCCATTGGATTAAATGAAACTTACCTTCAAACAAACCAATTTAACTGCATGCTGCAAGTTCAGAACAAGAATGAGTAGCTGTTTAGCTGCCTGCTACCAGAAAGAGGACACACATGCTCAGCGCACATGCACACATGCACCCTCAGTACGTATGAAGATAACCAAAACAGCTGAGGGCAGACTCTTGACTTTATCAGCTTGCATCCCCCTCAGAATGGCAGGCTGCAATGTTTGCTTTCATAAAAGCTGCTCTACAGCCATTCGCCAAGCGCACCTAAGAATGCAGCACGATGCAGCACAAACAGACCCTTCCCACTCGCTAAGTTAAATACCTGAAAATTCGGAACAGCTGGTCAATTTCAGAATCCCCATGGAAGAGAGGTTTCTTGGTTGCCATTTCAGCAAAGATCGTACCTATGCTCCATATATCTACAGGCGTTGCGTAACGGGCGGAGCCTAGTAGCACTTCTGGCGATCTATACCACAGAGTCACTACCTACCACAAGCAAAGAAACGATTAGCCCATTTTTAAGGAAGCATACATTGCTACATTTTAAAAAACCCACATTCTGGAACAGGTATGATTATATTAATGCAACCTATTCAAGAAGCAAGTGCATTACACATTTCTGGAGTCAATACGTCCACTCTTGAACAGTTTCACGCTTTTTTAAAGTAATACTATTTTCTGGCCTCCATCTTGTAAATTAAGCATTAAGTTAATAGAATTCATTCAATTCCGTTCATTTTATCCCACCCCTTCTTGCAAGAGTGGCATACGTGGTTCGTATCCTCCATTTTTCCCACACAACAACCCTGTAAGATACCTCAGGCTCTAATAACTAACCACTCTTCATGTTATTGAGAACATATTTGCTGCCTGGTCTTCTTTTCAAGACTCATCCCATTTTATCCTCCTAACCACATAAAGCATGTTAAGCTGAGCCAGTTTCTGGCTCAAGGCAAGCTCTACAACCACACTGGGGTTCAGACCCTCTACGCCATATTAGCTGTGTTTCAACATCACTTGAAACACTGGTCGGTCCATCTCAAAACATCACAGTGCTGAAAACAGTGCAGAAAAAGAGAGGTTCACAGATAGTCGAGGGACTGGAAGAGTCCTTGAAGAAAAAGGCTAAACCATTCGCAGCTTTTTAGTATGGAGGCAAAAATTGAGATCAGAGAGGGACATGATACAGATTTCAAGCTGTGCTTGATTTGGGTGGGTGTTTCCAGGCTTATAACACTAGAACAGGGGTCCCCAACATGGCTCCAATGGGCATCGTGACACCCACCAACATCTTTCTCAGCGCTGCCAAGTTTTTTTTCCAGAAAGTGAGTGTCATTAGGTGGGGCTCTTGCTCAACATGGCTTCTGATTGGCCACTGGTGATCTGATTGGCTGTGCAGACTAATATAATGTTGCTTCAACAGGCAGCTGCCACCACAGCATTGGTTGTATCCTCACTCCTCCTCCTATTTGTAAAGTCACCTCTCATCTCCCCTGCACTTGGACTTCCTCCGGGTGTGAGCTTGGCTCTGCCTCCTGTAGCAGCCGGTCGGTGGTTGTCTCCACCTCCTGAAGCAGCGACTATACGGCTGCACCCACCACCCCGTGACAGAACTCTGAAAATGCCCACAGGATCAAAAAGGTTGGGGACCCAGCATTAGAATGGCCATGTTCAGAACAAGTATGAACATCAGTTGGAGGGGGTGGCACAGAACTATTGCCTGTGTTTCTGGAGACACTTAGCAACTGTTGAGAACAGAGGACTAAACTAGATTTCATCTGATCCAACAGGGCTATTTCTGACCTTTCCAATAAACGATACATGGTAGCATTATTGATGTCCCCAATTAAAAACAAACACATTCACCTCTTAGTCATTTAGTGCAAGATTCAGTGTGGGGTGTTCAATGATACCAAGAGTGCTCAGCTACAGAACAGCCGCTGAAGCAAGCTTACCTCATGTGTGTAGACCCGCACGGGGATACCAAAAGCTCGGGCCAGCCCAAAGTCAGCGAGTTTGATTACTCCGTTGTCGTCTATTAACAAGTTCTGAGGCTTCAAGTCTCTGTGCAGAACCCTTCTTGAATGACAGAACACGATACCTTGCAAGATTTGGTACAAGTAACTCTGAAAAGGGCAACACATCAAAACAGTGTGACTGCTGAAATATTACAAACCCATTAGGCTCTGATCTCAAGGCAGGCTTTGCAGACAGCAGTGGAGAAGCCCCTTTCGAATCTTACAGCGGGACTTTTGTGAAGTTAACAGCGAATGTATTCCAAATTTCTATCCCACCTATCCTTAAGAAAGCCCAGAACCATTCACATAGAGTTTTCAAATATCTTATGACCAAAATGCACAGTGCCTCCTACCAGGTTTCTTTCCAATTCCTCCTTGGAGCCCACATTTCCCATGAAGCCTTTGGTTACCCATTATTCCTCATTCCCAAATCAAAATACAGGTTTGCTCACATATTATTAACTTCCTCCCCTCTGCCCCATTCCCCCCCACCCCCAGTTTACAACCTAAATTTCAGCCGTGGAAAAGTCAACTCTTTGGGCCAGTTTTTATGCTCAACTGACATGTACAGCAAGAGGTGTCTGACAGGATTCTTTCAAAGCAGAGGTTTTCAGATTGCATGCTGGACACATTCAAGCACACATCGTAGTTTTTGCACAGAACAACAGTAAGGCCCAGATACATCCAGTACTCCTCATGAACAAGGATCAGAAACCTTGAGACTGTAGGCGCTTCTGGAATTTTGAGAAATGGATGGCACCATACCACAAAATGGCTGCCGTACACGGGAAGTTCAATCACAAAATGGACACAACGGTGGCTGAGAGGTACTAAGCCTGTAATGGAGGCATTTGTTTCTGAATGGAGTGTGCCCGAAAGACCCAAAATTGATGCCTCCTGTGGTTTTCAAAACCATTTGTCGCTTCAGCAAGGTGACATTAAGTCAGGATTGGGCCTTTGAGGCAGAAACAAGTAGGCACCAGGAAACATAACAGTTGGGCACATTGACTTACAGCACGTACCCTAAAGATTCTGCAACAGATAAAGGAGCCATGATAGGCATTCTGGGATTACTTTAGCAGATCCCATCAGCGCTGAAGAAGTTCTCCAAAGGCAGGAAACTTAAGAAGCACTGGGTGACTGTATTGACTCCTTACCTTAACAAGCATACGGTCTAAATACTGTCCCGATGGGATAGAGTCCAGGTATTTCTTGAGATCCATAGAAAGAAATTCAAAGATAAGGTAAAGCCTTGAATCTTGCATAAGCACATCCTGAAGACTGAAGAGAATTTTCTTTTTTTAAAAAAAATTGGAAACAGCTCAGATTTTAACTAATGCCATGTTCTCCCTTGCCCTTCCTAAAATTTAGACCGAGTTTGCTGTAAAGAACCAAGCACTCTTTAACTTGGACATTTAACTAAGAATCTCAGTTATTACTAACTACACAGCACCTGTATCATTAGTCCTCACAACATGCCCAGAAAAGGGTTCCACAGCAGTTGTAAAGAACAACAATCAGTTGCATGCCCTGCAGGTTCCATTCAGGCCTGGAACCATAAACTTTGTAATGCTGGTCACAGGGAGGGCAGGTCAGTGTGAAACTGCAAGCCAGAAATTCAACTAGGTCTTTAGTTCTGGCTTCCTTTCACGTAAGGGAAATTTTTTTAATGGTTTAAAATATCAATAACAACAAAATAATTAACAACAACATTCAGTTTATATACCCCTTTCAGGACAACTTAACACCCACTCAGAGCAATTTACAAACTGTGTTATTATTTTCCTCACGACAATCCCCTTAAGATGGTGGGTGGGGCTGAGAGAGCTCTGAGAGAGCTGGACTGACCCAAGGTCACCCAGCTGGCTTCAAGTGGAGGAGTGGAGAATCAAACCCAGTTCTCCAGATTAGAGTCCTGCCGCTCTTAACCACTACACCAAACTGGCTCTCTATTTAAATTTTAAAAATTTATTTCCCAACTAGATACTTTAAGAACTTGCTTTAAAATACAATAAACATATCTCTATTAAAATCTGCGCCCTCTTAAATTTGAATCCATGACCTCATCATTTAGGCCTGCACACTCATCAAAAAAAATTTAGACATTTATTAAAATTAATCTAAACCAATCAAGGGTAAAAAAAAAATGAACAGATAGCTAAATAGTTCAGTCTCATGGACTTAAAATGAAAGATTTATGCCTGTGTGGTTATACAGCCATTGTGGTACAGTGGTTAGGTTATCTGGCTGGGATCTGGGAAGCCAGATGACAAATCCTCAATATGCCATGGAAACTCACTGGGTGACCTTGGGCCAGTCACTCTCTCTCAGCCTGACCTTCCTCATAGAGTTACTGTGAGGATAAATTGGGAAGGGTGAACTGCATACGCTACCCTGGGCTCCATGAAGGAAGGGCAGAATAGAAGTGTACTAAATAGGTTCACATGCTTAACTCTTGCACTGAGATCAGTAAGAGTTCAAAATTTAAATTGGTTAGATCAACATTGTGTTTTTAAACTATACCAATTTGTTACTTGTATCAATACAACTATTGGCAAAAAGAAGAAAATGATACTGAAGAATATAAGGAAATTGGAATTTTCCCCTGCTTGCGTCAGATTCTCCTGTGTACTTGAACTATACCTATAGGATGTCTTCCCTACATATTATACGCGTAATGACTAGAGATGGTCACAAACTGGGGGGAAAACGAACCATGTGGTTCATGGTTCATCAGGTTTCACGAACTCTCACTGGTTCGTGAACCGGTTCGTTTGATTTGTGAAAATGTCACTTCCAGGTCAGCAGAAGGTCTGCAGAAAGCCCATCCTTACTGTTGCCTAGGAAACCGATTGTTCAGCACCAGGCTGTCTTCAGTGATGAACCAAAAAACGAACCAAATGAACCGGCCTAAAGTTCATGGCAGTTCGTCAGAAATGGGCCTGTTCGCGAACCATGAACCGGCCCAGTTCATGCTGAACTTTGGTTCGTATTTTGGTTTGTGCCAATCTCTATTAATGACACAGAACATATGGGCAGAGCAATCCTCAGCATGTTAACCTCTTTCAAATTGGGAGTAAAATCCAGTGGACAACATGTATGTAGGACTGCCACCTTAGACTTGGATCCTATCTTCCTTTTCTGCTTGCACTTCTACCCATATGAGAGATGGAGCAACTTTGCCAGTTCCCACTGCAGATATCCATTATACCCACTGATCCACTACCCACCACCAGTGGGACGGCAGGCAGGCAGCAGGAAATTGTTTGCCTTATGGTCTTTGATTTTGAAATCACAAGATAAATTTCCAGTAAGCAGCCCTTATGCCTGCTCAAGTTATCAATATCTCAAGCCCAATATTTTACACCAGCTTCCTTGGGAACATGCAAGAGGCTCATAGGGTTCCAGAAAAGGAGGGGACCCCCTTTGGTTTTATGGGGCCACAAGCAATATACATACCAGACTATATTGGGGTGATGAAGCTCTTTCAATAAGGAAACCTCACGGATAGCAGTGCTGGGAACGCCTTCTTCTTCACTCTCTAATCGTATCTTTTTCATGGCAACCACTTGGCCCGTAGATTTGTGTTTGCCTTTATACACAACACCGTAAGTTCCTGGGGGTGAGGAGAAACAAAGAACTTAATGTTGCGGCATGATTTAAGACAGAGGTAGTTGCATGGATGCAAAACTTTGGCAAAGGAACCGTTTGGTGTTTTGCTTTGGAATACCAAAGCTATGAAGCCTAACAGAAAATGGCATTTTGCTAGATGAGCAAATAGGATGCTCAGAGGACAAGAGAGTGCATGCAGCCCTACGCTACCAGGCACAATCCAAAAAACCTGCACACATTAGATTAGGCAACCAGCAGAAGTACCTACATTCATGACGAACATTTCCTATTCTAATTATATTTTTAGGGATCTACTAAAAAGCAACATAGTCTCTCTCCTTTGTGTTAGTGCATGACAAGAACCTCACACAAAGAACCATAATTAGACTAGTTTGCACTGAGTTTACAGTACAGTTTGTAGCCTTCTCCGACAACACGGATCTTAAGAAAGCTATCCTTCTAAAAACCAGAAATACTTCTTGGAAGATCCAGAATAATGGCCAAAGAACAGGCTAAGAGAAGGCAACCGAGATCTAGTTCTCCCCAAAGTAACCAACTCAAGTATGCACAGGACCACAACAGCCTGAAAAAAGGGGAACCGTTAGATTGCATGCTCTCCTGTACCAAAAAAAACCCCGTTCCCCACAGCAAAATAGACATCAGGGGAGGAGCCATCATCTTTCTTCCTCTTATACAAGCATTAAAGAGGCAGTGTGGTATCGTGGCTAGAGTGACAGACTAGGATCCGAGGGTCTCAGGTTTGATTCCCCACAAAGCTCTCTGGGTGACCTTGGGCCAGTCACACACTCTCAGTCTGACCTACCTCACAGGGGTTGTTATGAGGATAAAATGGAGGTGAGGAGAATGTCGTAAGTTACTTTGGGTGCCCACTGGGGAGAAAGGCCAGGTATAAAATTAAGTAAAAATAAAATAAAAAGGTACAGTAAAGACAACAGATTGAAGATCAAGGACCCTGTTAACACAGAGGTTAACTGAAATCCACTTTCGATAAATGGGACGATCTGTTCCCTGAACATGCAGGCTCAACATGCCAGAGAATATTTCAGAGGAGAAAACTAGATGTCCCCAAATGAGGGATGGGAGCACACATATGAAGCTGCCAAAGTAAGACCACTGGTCCATCTAACTTTGTACCCTTACCTTGTAGCAATGTTTCCAGTCCAGGCAGAGAAAGATTGTTCCTAAGGATAGCTACTGAAAATTAAAGGGATGGGTCTAGGGCCTTTCATATGCATAGCATAAGCTCTGTTAAGTAAACGATGTTAGGGAGCACAGCCACAGGAGAAAAATCAATAGGTAGGTGGGGAGGTGGTTTCTCCCCACACTGGCTCTCCCATGCTGATGCACTCTCTAGCTGGAACCTTGCCATTCTCAAGCAGAGCACTAGCAGCAGACAGGAAGAAGAGCTGAATATTCTTCCCCCCTCCTGTTAGCTCTCTTCTACAAATGATGACTTCTATTAGATGCAAGCAAGGTGTCTCAAGCCCTGTGTTTGCTCACCAATGTGTAGTTCAGTACTAAGAACAGGAAAAAGTACAGATTACTCAAAAAGTAACAGGACTGTTGTTTAAGATCTTGATGTTTCTAATCAACAATGCTTAATCAGCAAGCTGTCAGATAATTTGGGCAGTAGGAGTGCAGCAAATATCTACGAGTCTTCCACTCCAACAGCACAAAATGTTTATTTGCTGTTGTGCATCAAATCCGAACCAATAGAACAGTTGGTTTGTGGAGTTTTTACAGACCCAGAGTGAGAGAGAAGCCATGATATTAGACCAACAGAACAGCCAGTCAGGTCAGACATTTGAATAAGAAGAAGGAAGTCAATAACAGTCTGGCATGATATTTCAATAACTAGCTGGGGCTGTGCATTAAACAAGGGACTCCATGATGAGACCTGGTGATGCGGAATAGCTATTTCCTGTCTGAATAATACATGTCTTGAGGTCGCTTCACACTCAGTGCTACGCAGACCAATAAAATTCCCATTGTTCCTGGAGATGCGCTGCTCCTTCTAAACAATGACGCTTAGTTCCAAATACACAGGATTAGACTGGAAGCTTCAAACATTCCTTCGGTTGAATGACAGATCCTGGGTTACCTACCTTCACCAATCTTCTCTATTTTCGTATAGTCGTCCATCGCTGTGTGATAGGATTAGACCTGAAACAGAGCAAGGAGCGTAAGCATTCACAGCGCCAGGTGTATATGAAATACAAACCCACCCTTCCACTTCTTAAAAGTTAGATTTCCAAAAGCTATTTGAGAATGTTTTGAACCGGCATATACCTCTTTGTACTCAGCAGAGGGTGTAAAACTATCATTAAGGGGGAGCGGGTTTTGTTTCAAGATGGCCTTGAAAAAGGAGGTGGAGGAGAAAGATTTGCCTTTTCACCTGCAGCAATTCAGGTTTGGGATGAAAGTCTAAACACCTGCAGAGGGAAAGCAAGTAAAGATCTCGCCACTTGGTGTGTTTGTGCTGAGATAGTGGAGTTAGTTTTATGTCAACAAAGAAAAGAAACAGCGAGGAGGGATATCTCAGCAGAGCAATAAGGTAATCACGGGGAAGGTCACATTTCATGAACCTCATTAACAACAATAAAAAACAACTGGCAAAATCACCAGTGTACCAAATAGGGGCTTAATGAGTTGCCCAGATTATAGTTACAGGGAGAGGGGGAGATACAAAATCTTCACTATCATTCTCTTGAATCTAGCACACGAGTTTACACATTAGAGGCTCTGGGACGCTTTAGCATCCCACCCCTCATGGTATGATGATGGACACATGTACCAAATCAACAATGCACATATCTGGGCTGTACTTTATACTGGGAAGGCCCAGGGTTCAAAACCTACTTCAGCCTGGCTTACTAGGTTCCCTCACTGCCACAATATAGAATTCACACCAGACTAATTTACAGAGTCATTGTAAAAGCCTCTGGTACTCTATGAAGTGTGTTGAGCCCTTGAACATTAATCATATCATTATTATTATCATTATCATCTCTTTTCCCAAGGTGTACCAATCCTCCAAAAGGATGAGAATACCACATCTGCACAAACATGCCATTCCCATATAGAATGTGTGTGATCACAGCAACAAGGAAGTTCCTATTTCTTAACTCTTGTTTATATATGAGCCTTTCAAACAGCTAGCTCCCAGATTTTAGTCACATGTATATGAGAGAAGAATCAAAGTAGTTCACTTACTGTAATACTACTTTTAAACAAGTGCTAAATTCCCTGTAAACAAGAGCTCACTAGCAACTTTGTGAGTTTCCTGTCCTGAGATTAAAAGGAATAAACTTTGACCCGAAGGTCCTTGGTTCAGATCTTACCACTGTCATGAGCCTACTAGAAAGCCTTAGGCAAGCCATTCAGTTTTGAGCCCTACCTGCAATGCACATATCTGGGGGAATAACACCACTGGTCTGCTTTACAGGGCAGTCATGGTGGTGGAGGAGAGTGCCCTCAAGTCATAGCTGATTATGGCAACCCCGGGTGGGGTTTTTAATGGAAAAAGGCTAACATTTGCCATTGCCTGCCTCTGCAACCCTAGTCTTCATTGGAGATCTCCCATCCAATTCGTTACAGGAAGATACATAAAGCACTCTGAATACTGAAAGTGCAACATAAATGCAAAGTATTTTTACCACCCACTAACTCTCCATGCTTAATACCAAAATCCCTGCTTTTGCAGAAGTTTTCACTTTTCACAACTCCCACACTAAGAACAGTTTGCCCTACAGCAGAGGCAGCAGTAAGGGGGAAGGCCAACATTTTGATCCCAAGTAAGGGAGCTCGACTCTTGAAAGCTCTTTAGTCCTTAAGGTGCTACTGGACTGAAACCTGGCTCATCTACTGCGGACCTACCCGGCCGCCCACCCGAAATACGTCACATTACACAGATTTGCACTGAACGCAACGATTGAACTAGCTCCATCTGGAGCCTGCTGTAGGAACGGAGCACTAGAGAGCTGTGGCTCTCGAAAGCTTATGCTACAATAAAGTGGGTTAGTCTTAAAGGCGCTACTGGACTCTTTACTATTTTACAGAAAAAGTAAGGCAGCGCAAGAGCAGCTACACGTGCACTTCCCTGGCAGACAGCAAAGGTCGGGTGGGCGCCTGCAGGAGTCTTACACTAGCGCCCCCCCACATCAGACCATGACACTCCACATTCCAACCCCCCTCCCAAACCGGAAGAAAGGCTTCCAATGGAGAGGAAAGACTGAGAGGGGCAGGAAACCTGATCGCCTCGTTTCGCCCTCAGGGCTCCCATTTAACATACAGCTTTGAGGGTTCCCAAATCCTTAAGTGTGCATAGGATTACAACCAAGACTGGCGAGCAATGTGGGGCGATGAAGCCCCGGGCAGAGCCTCAGAACGAGAAATTACTTATTTTACTAAACAGGCAAAGGAGAGAAGGAAAGATCCGCGTTTCAGAAACGGGATTCTGCATTACGAAGCTCCGGGTTCAGCAGCAGCGTTTGATGAGCACGACTTCGCCCAGGCCCCGTTCAGAAATGCAGCCTCAGCGCATCGGCCTCCCCGCCTAAGGCACCTGCGGCCCCTCCTTCCTCCTGACCCCCCGGCCGGCTTCACCTGCGCCCCTGCTCCCGTCCCTGGCCGCTCCCTTACCCGCACAGCCGAAGCCAACTCGAGCCGTTCCTCTCCCTTTTCTTTGCAAGCCAGAGGCTGCGAGCAGGCAGTCAAATTAACCGCGCGGAGCCTCTTCCAACGCACCAATGGTGCCGCGCCGTTGCTTTCAAAAAGGCCAATCAGAGCGCGCCCTCGGGCCGGCGCCAAAGCTCGCAGGAAAGGCGGCGTAGAGGCTTTGAAACGGTCGGGCGCAGCAACCGAAAAGTGCACGGTTCAAAAGTGTTCCGCTTATGGGTCGACTTGAGTTTTTTTCCTACTTTAGGCTAGGAATTACAAGGTGGGCGGGCATTGGTGGTGGTTTGGTTTTGCGAAGGTTTTCAGATTTTCTTTCTGAATTTCTGCGCGCGCACATACGCTCATATTAGCAATCTACCCACTGTTCCCCTTTCCCATTTGTTTTTTCAAATGCTGTGTAACGAGCGTAAATGCGACTAAAAATGTTTTGCAGTCAGGAGATAAAACCCGTTGAACTTCTGCGTACTGTGCAGCGCCACCCCCCCTGCAAAACCCTGGGTTGCCAACTGGCCTGGAGAAAATGTCCCGTTCCTTTGGTGACGGAGAGTGCCATCAAGTCATAGCTGATTTATGGCGACCCCAGCTGGGGTTTTCATGGCAAGAGACTAACAGACTTAGTTTGCCATTGCCTGCCTCTGCAACCCTGGTCTTCATTGGAGGTCCCCCATCCAATTACTAACCAATGCTAACCCTGCTTAGCTTCTGAAATCTGACAAGAGCAGGTTTTCCTGGGCTATTCAGGTCCCTGTCCCTTTAACATAGAAGGTTTAACGGTAGAAGAGCAGGTGAAGCTTTTCACGGAATGAGAGGGAAAACATCACCTGGTAAATATGACTGTATTAAAGGGGCAGAACATTTTTTCCTCTAGGTAGCTGGCAACTCTAGAAGACCAAGATGATGAATAGTTTCCTGTATGAAAAGTACTATAACTATTTGTTTCTGCATGTTCAAAGCGCGTGCTAAATATTTACTGTTGCTCATGCTGTTTTACCATTGGGGTCTCTACCAACATGAACACAAGAACTGCCTTGCTGGATCAAACCCAGATGTCTCTTGCTCAGCCTTCTGCTTCTGGCCACAGCCTGTAAGATGCCTTTCAGTGCTCACAAGCAGGGCATAAAAGGGTACCTGAGCAGGGCCGGTGCCAGAGTTTCTGGCGCCTGAGGCTGGGGGCAGCTTCAGGGCTGTTGCTGCCCCCACACGTGCGCACCCGGACTGCATGATGATGTCACTGCGTGTGCGTGCCCCCGCCCCTGGCACGCCCCCACCCCCTGGCACATGCCCCTGCCCCCGGCGCCCCCTCCAGTGCCTCAGTGCTCGAGGCGGCTGCCAGACCCGCCTCCAGGGACGCGCTGGCCCTGCACCTGAAAGGATACTGCCCGTATACATAAAACTTCCCATTTTAGATGTCATGGTTCATATCATAGCCAATGAAAGGTCTGTCCTCTAGACTGTGAATTTGTCTCATTGCTAATGGTTGTCCCTTTGTGTAAAAACTGAATTTTTCACATAAGCAGTGAAAAGATTCCCCATAGCTTACTTGTGTGAGCTGTGTGTGCACAGCCCCACAGTTGCGTGGTGACATCACTTCTGGTGATGTCACCATGCAGATGCAAGAGGGCACACCCCCTTCACAGTAGGCTGATTTGGGCCTCAAATGGGCCCAATTTGGCCTGTTTGGGGCCCAAATCGGCCTGTGGCAAAGTGCAGGAGTGCTCCCAGGGTGGTGCAATGATTTCAGGGACGTCATTGCACGGCCCCAGGATCGTGCCTGGGAGGCCCATTTCCGTGCCTTCCTCTTCCACTAGCCAGGTAAGTGGAGGCAGGGACAGAGGGTGAAAGCAGGGGATCCCACGCCCCCACCGGGGGAATCAGAACCCTATGGAAGCATACATGGGTTGAGTTTATTTATCCTCACCACATCCGTAAAAGGTAGATCAGACAGAAGCCATCCAGCGAGCTTCAGGTCAGCAGGGATTGGAACCTAGGTATCCCTGGTCCAAATTCAGCATGCAAACTGCTTCCTCACACTGCCTGTCCAGGTTGTGGTCCTCCCAATGGCCTTTCTTGGCCACCCCCAGCTTCCATAACCTCTTGGAACAATGCACATATACAACAGCCTTGCAAAGAAAAAACATACTGCTACTTTGATAGGAAAATGCCTATTCTCAAAAAACGGCACAAACCTGCAAATTGTATTTTATTCTTTAATTATTATTTTGCTGTTTATAATCAAGGCAGAGTTTACATGTTAAGTATTTTGAGCTACTAAAGCCTTTATTGATTGTGTTGACTGCCTACAGAGGTCCTGTCAAATTTACATATGAATTCCAATTCAGCAGCTTCCAATTCAGCAGGAATTCATATGTAAATTTGACTCAGTCAGGCTGGGATTGAATAGAGACTATGAATGGATATCTCATGATCAGAAGTAACTGACTTCCTTAACAGAAGCAAACTGATCTCCATATCAGAAGCTACTGTTTGCATCTACTCCTCCCTCCCCTCTCCACCTATATATCTGACCAGTTTCTTCTTGCCCTCCATGCTTCTGATGAAAAGAACTGTGGTTCTCGAAAGCTTATGCTACAATAAAGTTGGTTAGTCTTAAAGGTGCTACTGGACTCTTTGATTTTGCTACTACAGACTAACACGGCTAACTCCCCTGCATCTGTAAAAAATAGTCCACAGTTGGATAACATTATGAATTAAGACGTTATAGATGGCTATTCTGAGAGATGCCCACTAGAGGGCAGAATAGACAGATTGATAGATGCGCAGATTTATCTTATGCTCTTTATAAAAAAGGCAAACTATATTTGAATATTCAGGAACTACACGCAGAGTTTTCTTTGGAAAGGCACTGTCATCTTGAAAGCTTTACCAGTGCCTTGCTGATTTAAGGACTTGCTTTGGGTGAGAGAACTCCTTTGTTCACATGGTAGACTAGCCTATACAACCTTGGAAAAGAAGGCAGTATTTTTTAGAAACGGAAAATCTGTAGCTTCATGGTAAAGCGGATGCTTCGCATAAGACCCATATTCAACCCCCAGCCTGATACCTTGGAGTGTGGAACCAATAATGTCTTTAAAGTGCACCGTGCCTAATTATTACAACTGTTTAATATCACTATTTAATGTCAGTAACTTCACAATCCTAGAGTCTAAAGTGCACAGTGCAAAAAATGAACTCATACAGTCACAAGTCACAAATACAATATGTTCACATCCGAGAATCTAAGCCGTTCATTACAATGTATTCACATCTGAGAATCCACATAATATTAAAGACACATCAAAGAATCTTGGACGCTCAATTGCACAACTTTCTCTTACTCAATTATTTAATAGAGACTTGCAGTCCAACAAAATTCTTATAACAATGTTCTCATGTGATTTCTAGGTGGACTCCTGCAACCAGAAGCAAGGTGGTGGTTGTCTCCCGGGCGGGAGACTCCTTAGGGACTCACAAGTCTCAATGTGAAGCCACTTCTGCCCCCAATACTATAATTCCCAGGGTGGCCTCCCACAACTCATCTCTTTCCCAGAAATAAGAAACGTGTTCATAATAGTATGTGAAGAATTCATGCGTCTAGTTTACTGTACTGGGAAGGCATGTGGTGCACTGGGTGATACCATTCCTTCGAAGGGTTTCATAAGCGCCCTGCTTGCGTGCATTGTGAGCTGTTACAGCACTGAACTGCGAACCCAAGAAGCCCTACAGAAAAATAAACAGATACAAAGCTAGCAGTTAAATGGCATCCACGTCATTTCAATGTGTAGTGTTTAAACATAACAAATTTTGAAATTGGGTTCACCCTAGAGACTTCCCCACCCCAGGAGAAACCTGGGAACTGTAGTTTTGAAAGAATGCTGTTATAATCCTTTGGGTTTGGGGGTGGGAAGCAGCAAGAGTTCAACCAGATAGAAAAAACTGGCTTAAATGTAAAATACAAAACTTTCTTCTCGATTTTATTTTCTCTAGGCCAAACACAGTCAAGTCCTTCTTTTGCTGGTAGGATTTCACACAATCTTATGAAGCCTACATTCCAGCGGTGGTTGTGGATTTTCCGGGCTGTATTTTTATTCCAGTGACTTGCCTCATTGAAATCAATGAGTTCAGACTGGAGTAAACTATGTATAGAACTGCACTGTTATACTACATTCCTGAGCAAAATGGATTCCGATGGATTTAGATGGGTGGAACTGTGCACTGCTGGGGTGCAATCCTAGACGCTTCTGCTTGGAAGTAAATCCATTCTATTCAAGTGAGGCTTTCTCTTGGGAACTTGTTCTTAGAATTGCCGCCGTACAGTCCAATCCTATACCTGTTTACTCAGAATTAAGTCCTACTGAGTTAATCAGGACTTACTCTCCAGTAAGTGTGTATAGGAGTCCGTCCTATGGGACCAATCCTAAGTAGGTCTACTCAGAAGTAAGTTTTATGTTATTCAGCAGGGCTTCCTCCCAGGAAAGGGTCTTTAAGATTACAATGTTAGTCTCCTAGCCCCTTCTTGCAAGTCTCTGAAGGGTGTACAGTATTGTAGCATGTATGAAAAATATAGGCTTCTTCCCAATTTGCCCATTGTTTAAACTGTAGTATTTTCTTTGTCTCAGTGGACAAGAGGAACCTACCCGTGCAACCATTTGAACAAGTGTGTTTTATTTTCTGCAGCTGCAAGAATCAATGTAGGCTTGTCTTTAACATACAGATTACATCCCCCTGCAGAAAATGGAATCTCTGTAGAGAACATAAAGAGTAGATAACATAGAGAGTATATTCTGTTCTTTACATAATTAGGCTAAACAGAAGCGGACTCATTTGAGAATATGAATTAGGTGATTGAAAAAGAGATTATGTCTTCATTACTCTTGAAACAGCAGGACACGGACAACTGGCGGCCAGATTGCCAAATGACAGGAAAAGAAATAATTCCTGCTGGATTTTGTTTTATTTTATTTTATTTTTTGGTAACTTTCCAGCCAATTGCCAGTAAAGCAGGATATAAATGCTGGTTTTCATTCCCCCTCCATCATTTTATTTAAAAGTCTGTTCAGTGTAGGAAAATAATTTTTTTACTGGGATATGATTTATTTTGTTTATTTTTCAAAATGTGTACCCTGACTTTCTGCTTTCACAAGGGCCACCAAAGCATTTAAGAAATTAAAGTATACATAATAAAATCACATCTTAAAAATCAGTGACAGCAACAAGAAGCATGTTATTAAAATAAATAAAACCAAAGCGAAAATACATACAAAAACATAACAACAACAATTAAAACATTGAGCTTGGGAAGGATTTGTTAACTAAGTTGCATGCTACTATTTATTGCTTCCCTGATGGCTTTCATGTCTCCCTTCCTGCTACGTTGCAAGCCTTCCAAGATGTCTTAGCGGCCCCTGCTCTCTTTGATGTTAATTCCCTTCCAGAGCCCCTTCAGCACTTGCCTGTCTCTCTTTAGGAAACCTCTCTGGATGCTGTTGGGTTGTTAAAAATTTGTAATCCCAGTGATTATCAAGTATCATTCAGAGCCCCTTCCCTCTATTCCCCAGTACCTTCTTAAGCCAGAGGACATTGAAAGTCACTTGGTGGAATCTTATTTACAGCAAGGTATTCTTAAATGGTGCTCTTCCTCAAACAACAGTCCGATTCTCCCAGTAAAAAAAAAACCTGGCAAGGTCACCTCTGATGGAAAGCCTGTTTATTGCTTTGTCTAGGATTTGCATGTCATTAATAGTAATAACATTTGATTTGTATATCTCCCTTTATGACAACTTAACGCCCACTCAGAGCAGTTTAAAAAGTATGTCATTATTATCCTCAGGACAATCACCCTGTGAGGTGGGTGGGGCTGGGAGAGCTCTGAGAAGCTGTGACTGACCCAAGGTCCCCCAGCTGGCTCCAGATTAGAGCCCTGCCGCTCTTAACCACTACACCAAACTGGCTATGTTATTCCCTGCAGTCCTATCATTCCATTCCAGCCACTATAGTGACTTTGATTTCTGCTAATGCTTGTTGGTTTATTGATAATGATTTGTTTTCAGCCTTTTTCTCCATTCTTTTTTTTTTTTTGAAAAATTTTTTATTGGGTTAGAACATTTTTATTTTTACATTACAATCAATTTTCCCCTAATTTTTCGTTTCTAACCCCCTCCCTTTCCCCCCCTTTTGTTGACTTCCAACAGCTTTCCCACCCTCTGTCCCTTTTCCCTTACTTCTATTAAATTCCTCTGTCTAAAACAGATATACATTCTCCATTATATTAAGCAGTGCATCATTAACTCCTTTAATTATTATACACCCAAACTATACGTCTTTAGATAAACAATTTATCCCATTTTCCAGTTTTGAATAATTCTATATAAACCTATAAAAATATATAAACCATAAAAATTTCCCACATTTAAATCAAACAATTTGATTTATTCTCTATATATTACTCATTTCAACTTTTTATGGTAATTCTATATAACTCCTCAGATACTCAATCAATTTAACTCTTCTATACATTCTGTTTGGTGCATATAAATCTTGTCAAAGAAAGAAAATATTGTTAGTTAGTCAATCCTCATGTTTAAACCTTATCATTAATTATTCTCTATCAGTTGACCTATACATATCTATATATATCTCAATCAATTAATCTAACTGCTTATAAATTCACATTTCTCTTCCTCCCCCGGTAAAGTCACCCCTCTCTTTTATACTTTTATTATATTTCAGTAGTTCTCAAACTGCCACAGTTTTCCTCCCACCTCCCATTTCTTCTCCAAGTATTGTTTCAGCTTCTCCCAGTCTGTGTTGAACTGCCCTGAGTCCAGATCTCTCAGTTTTCTTGTCATCTTGTCCATTTCAGCCATATACAGCAATTTGTAGATCCAATCTTCAATAGTTGGTACTTCTTGTACTTTCCATTTCTGTGCATACAAAAGTCTAGCTGCTGCAGTCATATAAAAAATCAACGTCCTATGATGGGCTGGAATTCCCTCCATTCCCAAGTTTAGCAGCAGGAGTTCTGGGTTCTTATTTATTTGAAACTGTAAAATTTCACTCATTTCTCTTATTATTTCCCCCCAGAACTGCCTAGCTACCTCACACGACCACCACATATGATAGAGGGAGCCCTCATGTTTCTTACATTTCCAGCATTTATTAGAAGTATTCAAATTCCCTAGCGCAATCTTCTTTGGTGTCATGTACCAACGATAGATCATTTTGAAAATGTTCTCTTTAATATTGATACATGTCGTTGTCTTCATTGTAGTTTTCCACAAGTATTCCCATGCCTCCATTGTTATTTCTTTATTGAAATTTATAGCCCATTTCACCATCTGTGTTTTAACTATCTCATCCTCAGTATACCATTTCAGCAATACTTGGTATACCTTGGATATTCTTTTCTTGTCTTCTTTAAGAAGGGTCTGCTCTAGTTCCGAGTTCTCTGTTCGTATGCCCCCTTTTGCAAAGTCTGAGTTGTATAAGTCTCTAATCTGTCTATACTGAAACCAATCATAGTTAGGTGATAGTTCCTCTTGCGTCTTTATTCTAAGTTTAGATACTTCAATCTTAGTTATTTCTTTGTACGTTAAACATTGTTGTTCATTATCCACAGCTCTCGGATCTATCACCTCATATGGAACCACCCACAAGGGGGTTCCTTCTTGTAGGTAAGTTCTATACTTCTTCCAGATTGTAAATAGACTTCTCCTTACAAAATGATGCAGGAACATCGAGTTGACCTTTACTTTGTCATGCCATAGGTATGCGTGCCATCCAAAAAATTTTTTATATCCCTCTAGGGCTAATAGTTTCTTATTCTTTAATGTCATCCACTCTTTTAGCCAAACTAGGCAGATTGCATCATGGTAAAGTCTCAGATTGGGCAGTTGCATTCCGCCTCTCTCCTTTGCATCTTGTAAAACTTTTACTTTCACTCGAGGCTTCTTGCCTGCCCAAACAAAATCTGATATTTTCCTCTGCCATTTTTAGCCTTTTTCTCCATTCCTGTGGCTGAAGAATTTCAGTGGCTTTTTGCTTTCACCTGGCCTGTTACTCCATCCAGTCATGCCCAATTGATTTGGACCTGGCTGCCCCAAGGCTACACTGAAAGCCCTTCTATATTCTATCAGATTCTGGTCAAAGACTTGAACTCTCTTGTTTGTCTCCAGACTCAGTTTTTCCTCAATACATTGATGACATTTCAATTTGCTCTGTCTCAAGCAGCAAACGACAAGGATAGTGTCACTATGGTCTCTGCTCTCGCTGAATGAGGCCACATCATTTCTTCCAGCAAGCTTCAATTCTGCTCTCAGACTGTTCAGTAACTCATTCTGGGACAGTATGGCCTCATTCCAAGTCATCTTAAAGCCATCCAGGACTTGCCCAGACTTGTCTCCAAAACCCAGGTAAGTGCCTTTTGGGGAGCTGCAGGTTTCTGCCGGCCCTGGATTCCTGCTTTTGAGGAACTGTCTGAACCCCTTATTGCTCTTACTACCAAGGACACTGAGGATTAATTCTACTGGTCTGCTGAAGCTGATAAGGCCTTTCATGCCCTCAAGCGTGCTCTTAGGTCTGCTCCTGCTTTGGGCCTTCCAGACTATAACAAGCCTCAACCCTTCCAGACTCAACCCTTTTTATTCATGAACGCTCTCAAGTGGCCTCTAGTTTATTGGTATAAGCCCTATGAGATAATTGGTTTAGTCCAGCAGGGCGGAGTCAGTAGCTAGAGGCAGGCTGCTGAGGAGGAGGCTGGTTGCTGGGGAGCTTAATAATAATTTATATGCTCTTATCACCTTGAATAAGGTAATCAAATGTTGTGTGTAAACAATATGACTTAAAGTGGTGATTGTGTATTGTGTTTGGTTGGTGTTACTGGAATTGTATTATTTTTGCAGGGTTGTAATTCCCCAACAAGAAGACAGGAGCCTGGGATACAGTAGCTTCGAATTAGTGAAAAAGGACTCACCACTTTGTGGAATGTTGAACTGTTTTACCTTTTCAAAGACATTGTTGATTAAAAGTTTTCTGTATGGTTGCACTTTACGAATTAGTTTAAAAAAACAGTTGCATTTTATTATTTGTGTGAAAGTTTGCTTCCTAAGCCCCACAGAATCCATAAAAAGAGAAGTGACATTGGTCCAGCCTGGGAGGACAGCCTCTGCCCAGTCACATATTATTTGACCCAATTGGACCCTGTTGCAGCTGGTGCTGTGTATTGTCTCTGCACTGTTGCTGCTGCTGCCACCTTTGTTGAGCGCTCCCAGGAACTTGTGCTCTCCTACCCTTAACAGTTATGGTCCCTCATACTGTTGACACTCTTCTCCTTCAGACCCACACTTAGCATTTTTCTTCTCACCATGTCACTCGTTATGAAGTTTGCTCCTGACAACTGAAAATCTGACTATTCAGCTTTGTGCCAGACTCAACCCAGCCACCTTCTCTACCTGTTTGCCTCTTTGCCCATGCTCATGGCCACTATGGCCAAGAGGGAATTGTGGATCTTGTGAACAGTTTTTTGCTCCAGGAGTACATGTTTGGGCCAAGCAAGTGGCTTCTACCTGTTGTTTGCCAGCAGTGTAATGCAGAATCCAACCAACCACAGCTGCCTTCTGGCGTATGTCCATGGGCTGCTGACCCTTTCAAAGTTAACAAATTGATGCTGCAGATTTGCCTAAGTCAGGTCACTAGAAGCATCTCCTGGTTGTAGTAGATCAACTCACTGGCTGGCCTGAGGCTTTCCCCACTACTAAAGCAGATACTGCTGCAGTAGTCAAGGCCCTTTTACAGGACATTGTGCCTTGTTTTGGGGTCCCTTCTGTCATAAATTCTGATCGCGGCTCTCATTTTGCTGCCTCTGTTTTTCACTCTATGTACCACACCTTGTGAATGCAGCCTCAGTTACATGCCCCCTATCACCTGCAATCCTCAGGACAAATTGAATGGACGAACAGATTGCTTAACACATTGTTGGGAAAACTTTGTTTGAAGTGGCCTCAAATTCTGTCTTTAGCATTCTTTCAAATTTGGAGGCTTGCCAAGGTGAAAAATAAAGAATGGTAGGTGTTTATTGTGTACTCCAACCAGTTTGGTGTAGTGGTTAAGAGTGCAGGACTCTAATCTGGAGAACCGGGTTTGATTCCCCACTCCTCCACTTGAAGCCGGCTGGGTGACCTTGGGTCAGTCACAGCTTCTAGGAGCTCTCTCAACCCCACCCACCTGTGGGGATAATAATAACATACTTTGTAAACTGCTCTGAGTGGGTGTTAAGTTGTCCTGAAGGGCAGTATATAAATCAAATGTTGTTGTTGTTATTCAGAAGCCACCTTTTCTAACCCTCAGCACATCACCAGGCGACATGGGAGCCAATCAGGGCAAAGCAACTAATTGGCATTACTGCTATGAGAACATTCAGGGAGGATAGAACTCTCTGAGACGGGTCTTCAAAGCCACTTCACTAGGGACTCAGAGACTGCTTGCAGGTGTTGATTAGCCAAGCCAGCATGTTTCTGCTAGGCCTGGGCCTGCAAACACTACATTGATCCACATTGAACCAGTGCTCAGTCATCCTTACTGGAATCCTATGCATTAGGTCCAACTTCCACACATTGGGTTTGCCATGAGATGCCTTACGATAGCAATTCTGGATATCCAATGTTTGTTTTCCCCCTAAATAGTAGTGAAATGGCTGATTCCCAACCATTCCACTGGAAGACCTGAAAGTAGCACCTGGGATACCCTAACAGAAAGCTTCTATACTGTAAAACCCTCTATAAGTGTTTTGTAAGAAATCATATCTGTCCCAAGGATACCTTTTTGGAAAATAACATCTGTCAGTGGAAATTTCTTTGGTTGCCTAAAATCATTATAACAAACTGCTCTCATGTACAAAATTGGCAGGGCATATGGAATCAGACCTGTGAGCAATGTTATACAAATTCCACTGGTAGTTGTTGAGGGGTTAACTCAATCTACCTACCTTGCAACTTCAGCAAGTGACCCTGTTGGTTATCTAATGTTACCCAAGGGTTAGTGGCCACCTTTTGTCATCCAGCCAGGTTGGCGTTCTCAGAATTGAACCTTCCTGTCCTCCTTTCCCTCCCTTTTATACTTTCCCTGATCAGTAAGATTTTACTCTTTCCAGTTGCACCTTAGTTTATGGAAGTGTCTTTTATTGTACAATGGTTTGGCAAGGAACTCTCACTACCTTTTCTGCTTCAACAAGACTGGGACTCCATTCAAAAGAATGCTGCGTGAAAATGCTCCTCACTCCATGCAGGAATTAAGTATTCTTCTCATTATCTTAATGTGTTGGCAGTTCCAAAACTGAGGTGGTCATACATGATTGTAAGTTGCATCGTGTTGCTAACAGCCCAGATAAAGGGCCATTTCCTCAAGACACCTTCAGACCAGCACTCCTGTGCTTTGGCTGTAGTTGACTCATTGTCTCATACTTTTTTCTACTGTCCAAAGCATGCAATAGCCAGAGAGAGATTTCTTTAAAAGTGGCTACTGAATTACTTGACCATTCTTGACCCTTAAAGATTTATGATTGCTTCTGAATAGCCTTTGCAAAAGCTGCATTGTGGACATGGCAAACATTTGTTTTACTGTTATTTTTAATTCTTTTCGTTTATAATATATGGCCTGTGGGCTGTTAAACTTGAATAAACTGAAATCAAACACTACCTGTCCTTTTCCATTCTCTGGTTGTTATGCTTCCGAGTGGCCTTCAAGCTCCAATTTCAGTTCCTACCGTGGAATGTTTGTACGGGGCAAGACCGCTTTGGTTGGCCACTATTTTGTTTGTGGGCACAGAGCCAGCAAGAGGTTGCCTAGAAACTGGTATGGTTCTTGTTTCCTTGCCTGTCTTCTCCTTCACCTGTCTGTTTATTGTCAGCTTCTAGCAAGAAAAGTTTGAAATCACTGAGATGTTGCCCAATCCCAAGCCACTGTTAAAAAGTACACTCCCTTCCCTGATGCCCAACATTTTGGAAGTGTTATGTTTCCAATCTATGGTTCTGGCAGGATAGGTGCTGCCCTCCGTCTACAGGCAGCTGTTGAGATTTTAGCAAATGAGACTGCCACAGCTCTGTTGCTCACTGCTAGAGAACTCTACCAGACTCGAGCCATGGTCTTACAAAATTGTACAGCTATAGATATGCTCAGGACTTTGTTTCTGGGAAAAGAGGAGGTGGAACTCAGTGGGCTGCCCTCGGAGAAAATGGTCACATGGCTGGTGGCCCTGCCCCCTGATCTCCAGACAGAGGGGAGGTGAGATTGCCCTAGCGGAGCGGAGGGCAATCTAAACTCCCCTCTGTCTGGAGATCAGGGGGCGGGGCCACCAGCCATGTGACCATTTTCAAGAGGTTCTGGAACTCCGTTCCCCCGCGTTCCCCCTGAAAAAAAGCCCTGGATATGCTCATAGCAGCTCAGGGAGATACTTGTGCATTTGTAGGAAGCCAGTGTTGTATATATATCCTTGAACATTTTGATGCCATTGAATCTGAGCGGGTGAGCTTTTCTGGTCTTGGCTCCCCTCTGCTACCTGGATGAAAAATCTCCTGAGGAGTATAGTTATAATTGTCTGTTTGATTGCTCTGTGCTGTGGCCTGCAGTATGGTGTTTCCTTATTGTCTTGGTGCTGTGTACCTCCCAAAACGAACAGATGTCTCTACAAGCTTGCCAAGATGTCACCTCTCCTGAAGCAAAAACGTTTTTGCTCCAACAGTAAAGGGGGAATTGTCCTGAGAAATTTAACTAAGGCCCTGATATAAGTCATATGTGGAGCCATAAGTTCAAAACAAGCAGGTCATGTACTCCAGGCCCAAAGGTAAATTGTAACATTAAGGTAGCTGTCAGTCTTCTCGTATAAGAAGATATACCAGGCTCAAGGGTAAATTAGCAACAGTGTGGTAACTGTTCATTCCCCCATAAAAGGAGATAGTTGTATTTCATTTCTATTGGTTCCCTTTTCCCGCTCTTTGCAAAAAGATATAAAAATTTATGATATTTGCTTTGTACTTCTGTGGCAGGAGACTCCCAGAGCCCATGCACATTAAATAAAGCTTTCTGGTTTCAAGGAACAGAGTGGCCGTTTCTAGTTTCAGTCCATCGGGGATAGCCACGCTTGCCCCAAATAATAGGTTCTCAGAACAATATACCTGCTTTTCCCTTTGATATACTATAAAATTGAGACAATGTATTTTATTGTATGATGGTGGTTCCAGTTCAAAAGTTTTTGTGAAATTCTGAGCAGAACACACCATGTAAATGTCAACTCTAGTGAACAATTGAGTCAAGCAAGGGATGAATGCCAATCTAGATAAGTAGCTTTCAAACTGTGTTCTGGGGAATGCTGGGAGACTGCTCTGAGGCTTCTTTAAAGCCTCTTCACTGAGAAACCCAGTGATGGAAGACAAACATCCACAAATCTAACCCATAGAAGAGGGCTTTAGAGCAACATTTTGTGCCAAACAAGCTTGTGTTAAATGTGTGTGCACCCTGGAACATGTGCCTGAACTCTCTGCAACAGTCCTGATTCCAGGTCTACGCAGAGGCTTCTCAGCAAACCAGATGAGGTGGAAAAAGAGTTCCCAGAATGCAGAAAGTTAGAAAATTATTGGTCTAGATCATCAGAATTCCAGATGATAAATTATCCGTGAACTGAAATACTGCACAGTGGAGGTGTGGCTTACTTGCCTGAATTCCCCTCCATTTTGAAACAAGAGGACTCCCTGTGTCTAGAAAACTTAACATCTTGTTGCAGTCTCCCAACTGCACTCAGCAGTGATACAACCCATAAACAGCTTCATCACCTGAGATGAGACAAAAGCCCTTTTTTCCCTTCACAATATGAAGTACAACAGAGACTCCCATATACATCTCAGAGCAGAACCACAAGTGACAAAAGGCACAGATTGGACACTTGTCTGCTTCCCTCAAGTTTTGATGGGAAATGTAGGCATCCTGGTCTCGCAGCTTAGCTCTCTGACTGCTGTCCAATGGACTTTTCAACTGTCCAACATTCCACCAAGCTGCCTACATTTCCCATCAAAACTTGAGGGAAGCAGACAAGTGTCCAATCTGTGCCTTTTGTCACTTGTGGTTCTGCTCTCAGTCTCTTACTCCTGGGTGTGAAGTTGTGTGTGATGAAAAAATTCTGATAGAGCTGTTGCTGCAATTCATCCCAGGGGTGGAACTCAAACGTCCTTTGCCGAGTATTTCTTATTTTATTTACTTCACATATAGCCCGCCTTTCTCTCTGAGAGTTAAGGTTCTGTCCATGCATCCATTGCAGGAGAGCATTAATTATGTATTATTAGTTTATTGTGATTATGCCATTAAAGTTTAAGGAAGTCCCCTGCCCCAAGGAGCTTACAATCTACAAGTTGAGATGAGGTAGAGGAGGAGGAGGGGAGGAAGGTGGAAATGCAAAATGACTTATCTTTTGCATTTTTCTCCTGTATGTAACTCAGAGCATGCTACATTTTCCTGTAAATCTGTTAGCGCCGGAAAAGATGGCTGCAAAGTATAATGAAGGCAGTCTCTAGGGCAGATAGGAAGCCCCTGGGGTCCAGACAGAGCTCCTTCGTCACCAGCTGTCTATCTCAATACATGAGAAAACATGCCCTGATCTAACTCCAGTCCTCAATTAGAGATTAGGATGGAACCGCTCCAGGTGTCACATAATGCTGCTTTTTATGTATTGTGCTGCATTTTGACAACTTGCCAAGTCATGCTGGTGGGGAGCAAAGGAAGAATTTCCTGTAAATGTTTGAAAAGTAAGCAAAGATGAAAGGATGGCAACTGGCCAAAAAAAGCAACTTTAAAAGAGTCATTGATATCATTTAGACTATTATGATTACATTGTGTATTTGGCAGTAATTTTTGAAGTACAGCAACTTCCCGAAGTCGGCGCTTATCTCAGTCTTGCTTAGCATTGTTGGTACCATTGAAGGGCCAGCCTGGTCTGTTGGTTAAAGTGTCAGGCAAGGGCCAGGATTTGGGAGATCCGGATTCAAATCCTAAATCTGTTATGAAGCTCATCAGGTGACATTGGGCCTGTTATCATCTCTCAGAGAACGGCTGAGAAAGGATTACATTAAAGTGGGAGAGGCATATATGCCACCCTGAACTTTGTGGAGGAAGAACGACATAATAAACAAATGTGTGCTGTTGTTGAATGATACCCTATTTATTTTTATATATTTATTTTAGGTATTTATACCCTGCTTTTCTCTCCAATGGGGACCCAAAATGGCTTACATTATCATTGTCTCTACCATTTTATCTTCACAACAACCCTGTGAGGTAGGTTAGACTGTATGAGTGGCCCAAGATCAGCCAGCAGGATCACATGGCAGAGTAGAGATTTGAACCCAGGTCTCCCAGATCCTAGCCCTACACTCTAACCGCTATACCACATTGGCTATACTGTGCAAGTACATTCACAGAGGAGATGCCACTTAGGGAACGGAGTACATGTGTGGGTCTTTAGCAAACATCAATAGCCTGCACCAAGATGATACAAAAAATCTAAACTATGAAAAGCTGGATTTTGTAATGTGAACAAGTGATGCAAATCAGCATGCATGCCTTAACACATTTTACCATGATTATTTTTAAAAGAGGGGCAAAAGAGCTATGTAGGGCTATTGACAACTTTGCTAACATTTCTTTTACATTTTTTTTAAAATCAGGCCTAGACATAACCAGGCCAAGACATAAGAAAACCAAAAAAGAACAGAAAAAAGAAAAGCAGTGTACTTGGTGAACTCTGTGTAATTGCTGAACTCTGAGCTGACTACAAAATATTGTGTTTTCATATACAGTATGCACACAGACCCACAACCCAATCCAGAAAAAGCAATCCATTTGTGTAAGTGGGTTTCTGTGCACAGCTCTGCTTAAACAGATTCTCATCTGGTTGTGTATTTACATTTGTACCGCAGGGCTTATATAGGCCCCATTTAATTGGATGCATGAAGATGAGACTATGTGTAATGGATCTGGAGCCACCAGCTGTGCATAACATTCATTTTGCTAGAGTTGGGGTCCTCATAACAAGGATTTGACCCCAGCCCCTACTAATTGCATCACTTTCAGCTGAGATATCGCTGTTTCCTTTGTTGATCCACAATAATTTTGGCCACATGCTTGACTCCTTGCATTTCTAACTGCTTCTTTTACTCTCACACAAAGCAGCTATGAGCAAAGATTTCAGCTTGCAAGTCAAAACAGCATGTAAATTTTCAGGGATAGGCTGAACTGACGCAGACCCTTAGGGTTCATTCCTCATTGCGCAAGTAACAGTGCAGCAAAAGGCAATTGGGCTGCTATAAAATGTTTAAAAGGCCTTTGTTTTTAGGTGCTACACTCTAGTCTTCCTGCTGCTGGTGTCACTTCTACCACATGACTAACCTTGAGTTAACTATCTAAAATATATGCATAGTTGCAATGCCAGGCAAAAAAGAGCTGGCATTACTAATGCAATATTATGTACAACAGAAGCACGTCTGTCCTGATTTGTTGAATGACACACTAACATTGGAACATACAGATGGCACCCTGGTGGCCACCATTCCCTGTAAAAATGTATAGGTGAGCTGGATTGGAGCTTTTACACTATAGCTCCTATGCCCAAAATAACAGTTTGATAGAGAGAAATTTAACAAGTTAAGTTTGTATAGCAGGAGTCCCCAGTGTGGTGCCCATGGTTGCCACAGCACCTTCTGACATCTTTCCTGGTGCCAACTCATGTCACCAAGTGTTTTTAGAAAGTAAGTGGGGCTTTTCGCCAGCAGGGGTTCTGATTGGTCACTGGAAATCTGATTGGCTATGCTGACTTTTTAAAATGTTGCTTTGGCAGCAATTGCTAGCACAGTGCATGACTCTTGTCTGTGTGATTGAAGATAAACTATGTCTATGCAAGAAAATATTTTTAAACAATATGTTCATATTAAAAAGAAACCTGTTAAATATAATCTCCTGAAATGATGAAGAGTTACTATTACGGCTGTGCATAGCCTCACTCCCTGACATTTTTTGATTGGCCCTGCCTCTTTTGGCAGCCATTTTGTGGTTGTGTCCACCACCCTGTGTCAGAATTCCAAAGGTGTCCGCAGTCTCAGAAAGCTTGGGGGCCTCTGTTATATGGAGAAAAAACTCAGGGGAGAGGGAATCTTTGCTCATTAAATTTCTGCATTCTAGGCTGCTGTTATAGGGAGAGAAACATTTGTAAACCCGATATATTGTTTTTTCTTTGCAAACCTCTTTCTGCATGATGTAGTAAATATGGATCCAGAAAACGTGCTGTGGGCTTGTCTTTTTAATAGCAACTTCTGAGACGGACCTTCAGATGCCTCCTCCCTTCTATTTTCTTTTGAATACTGTGAGAACACTAGAGGGCCTGTCAAAGAAATTCTAAGCAGTGATCTACCACTGTTCTCTGGGCTTCCATGCCAGGAATGAAGAGAATTCCAGTAGGGTATGAATACTAGCCAAGCCTTGGAATTGTCTCACCTGATGGTCACTGGTGTCAAACCTGGCGACTGAAAGTACTTGCTGTATCAACCGTGCTTCCATACCTGCCTGCTCTACTGCCAGAGGGGCTGACCTGTGGGAAGCAGAAGATGCAGTCAGCGAACGTAATTGCTCTGATCTACTGAGATTAGATCAATCAAGATATGCCAGTTTCATTTTCTGCTTCTCTTAAGTAAGTCCCTCCCCCCCCCCCAATACAGTAGCCTTGGCTGATACATCATTTCTACCTGAGTGTCTAGCAAAGGCTAGGAACATCTCAGAGCCATTAAGCTCTGTTTTCATTCCAGATCTGTATACTCAAATTGTACCAACAGATGCAAATCAGAAAAGATTTTGGCTTCTAAAGGGAGGGAGGGTACCAATAAAGCTAGGCATGTTACCTGACCTTTATTAATAAGCAGGGCTCATTTCGAGGGGGAACACACAGGAACGCGGTTCTGGCAGTTCCCCAAAGAGGTCACGTCAGGTGGCCCTGCCCACCTGACTCTCGGCCATTTGGGGCCCGTTTCGGCCTGGACTGGGGCCGAAACGGCCTGGATCGGGCCTCTGACAGGTGGTGGATCACTCTCTCACTCAGCAGCAGGCGGATCCTGACCATTTTGTGCCCCTTTTCAGCCATTTTCAGCCACTTTTTGCCATTTGGGGCCCAATTTCAGCCCTGAATGGCCTGGATTGGGTCCAAAACAGCCAGAATAGATGGTCAGGGGGTGTGGCATATGCAAATCAGTTATACTAATGACACACTTCCAGTGATGGCAAGAGGTGTGGCATATGCTAATGAGTTATGCTAATGAGTTCCTCTAGCTCTTTTTTTACGGAATGATCCCCGTTAATAACATACAACAAACAGTATATGCATAAAATATTGCCTAGAATTATACCATTCTAGGGGGCAGTGCAGTATATTAGTTCTGGGGAGAAGTGTCTTGGGTGTGCCTAATAATGAGTACCTTGGAGAAAGGACAGGATGGAAATGCATCAAATAATAAGGAGCAGAGACTGGGTGCAATCCTACACGTCCTGCCTTGGGAGACTTGCCAGTCCATTCAGTGCTAAATGCTCTCATTCAGTAAAGTGCACACTTGCAATTGAACTAGTTTACTGGAGCCTATTCACGTGTATTCAGAAGTAAATCCCTGTGACTTCAGGGGGAATTACTATGTGGTAAATGCACACCCGATCGCAACCTTAATTCCCTTGATGTTCTGAGACTATAACCCTTTTTGCACAGGCCAATTTCGCTGGTTCAGTTTCCATACCGCAGCAGGTTTTTCTGTGACCATCTGAACCCAATTTGCTGCCATAAGCAGTCACTCTGGCTACTATGTGGCTTTTCTGCAGCTTTCCTGGGACCGCTTATACTCCAACTTAAAAAAAAAATATTTTCCAGTCTGCTGTTTCCCCCGTGCACACTCTTTATCCTGTCTTTTAGCCTTCATCCTCTTCTGCCCCCCCTCCCACCCTCTGCCAGCCCACTTCATTGTGATTGGCCACTGTGGTCTATCCAGTCATTCCCTCCTCCTTTCCATTCTGCCCCCTTCCCACCCTCTGCCAGCCCACTTCATTGTGATTGGCCACTGGGGTCTATCCAGTCATTCCCTCCTCCTTTCCATTCTGCCCCCTTCCCACCCTCTGCCAGCCCACTTCATTGTGATTGGCCACTGGGGTCTATCCAGTCATTCCCTCCTCCTTTCCATTCTGCCCCCTTCCCACCCTCTGCCAGCCCACTTCATTGTGATTGGCCACTGGGGTCTATCCAGTCATTCCCTCCTCCTTTCCATTCTGCCCTCGCCCCCTCCCTTCTCCATTTTCCTTTCTGCTCATTTTTTAAAGGTTTTTTTTTTGTTCATCCAGTGAAGATTGATGCACTGATGGGCTGAGAGGCAGAAATTAAGGAAACAGATCCAGCAGTAATGCATCAATTCATTGCTTGTGCAGAGAAAGAAAGGGCTGGTGCCGTAACATCACTGATAACAAGAAACAAGAAATGAAGGCTATCCCCACAAATAGTACCAACAGAAAAGAGAGAGAAATTTCTCGTGGGAAACAAACCAAGAATTAATATACTTTTTATATGATATTATAAGGTAATTTCAAAGGCAATTGCACGAAAATTATACAAACTGTTTATATATAGCCAATAAAGATGTCCAGAGAGTCTATCATCTGTGTGTATTCCTCAATGTGTATTCCTTAATCGCAGTAATATCACGGTATGCAGATGAGTCTTCACAAAGTCTTCTCATATAAATTCAGCCAAACAGCTTCTCATATGCATTCAGCTTGGAATATAATCACAAAAGTCTTCTCATATAAATTCAGCTAAACAGCTTATCATATACATTGCCACGCCCAATCTGGGGCCGGCTACAAACAGATTTCGTCCCCTTCTTCAGGGGCGTGGTTTATAGCTGTAAAAAACAACATTCTTACTTTAATATACAATAACCAACATTTAAGTATTATTGCAATCCCCCAAGCGGAACTGACCTGTTGTATTCACACAGCATAGGGTATTTGAATCAATAATTATTGTGGAAACGTGTGTCTCCAGTATCACAGTCACAGCAGCTGTATCTTCTCCTGCTTGTGGCCAAACCCTTCAACTGCAGTTTAAATCACATACTCATTATCCAATCTCAAAACTTTAAAGCAACATAACTGATTATAAAAAACAATTCAATGATAGTTCCGTATTGAGGCCGTGCGGTCTGATCGTCTGCAGAAAGACAATCCAAAATGCTTCCCTCCTCAGTAGCTTAATTTGATTTGCATGTCCCTTAGTTACAACCTCCAGTACCGCTACTTTAAAGGAATTTTCTTCATGACGATGCTCGATAAAATGTTGTACCAGGGGTGCTTCCATTACTCTGTGCCTAATTCTAGACATATGTTCAAAGATCCTAGTTTTCAATGGTCTTATCGTACAACCCACATAAAAAAGAGCACAGGGACATTCAAGTAAGTATATCACACCCGATGTGTAACATGATGCAAAGTGTTTAACCGTCAGTTTCCGTTCCTTAACAAAAATCTCCTTCCCCTCTAGCATAAATTTACACAAAGTACATCGGCCACATTTAAAATTTCCCACAGGTAATGATGTTTCCTGAAGTTGAGTGCGCATCATAGCATGAACTAAATCATCCCTTAGGCTCCTGGATCTTCGTAAACCACATAACGGTGGTTGTTCACATCCCGCAATCTCCTCAATGAGGGGCCAATGGCGAGCTACGATTCTTTTAATTTTATATGTTAAGGGTGTGTAGTCCAATGCCCATCTAATTCTTTGATCTGGTAGGGCTTCCCGAGTCTGAAATAGTACAGATCTATCTATAGCTCTAGCCTTAGAAAAGGCTTGAGATATAATTTTAGATGGGTAACCTCTATTAGTAAACATTCGTTCCATCTGCCTACCATCCCTGTCGAAATCAGTTATTGTGGTGGAATTCCGTCTGATACGCAAAAATTGGCCATATGGTATATTTTGTCTAAGGTGCCGGGGATGGAAGGAACCAAATTCCAAATATGAATTCCGATCTGTCTCTTTACTGTAGGTTCTAACCTGTATCTTTTGAAAGGCATCCCGATATGTAACTACATCCAAAAAATTGATTTGGTTGGGGTCTGACCGCCAGGTGAATTTAACATTCGCATCCCGTTCATTAAGCCATTTACAAAAATCCGGTATCTGGGCAGCTCCCTGAAATAAAAAATATAAATCATCCAGATATCTACAAAAGAAAACAATATTACCCCTGAAAGGGTTGATGTCTTGTAAAATGTGAAATCTCTCCCAACGGGCCATAAATAAATTTGCGATGCTGGGTGCCACCGGGGACCCCATAGCAACGCCTTTTTTCTGGAAGAAAAATTGATCATCAAAACAAAAATAGTTTTTTTCCAAAACTAAATCGAGAAATTGTAGTAGGCAAGATGATGGGATAGTGTTTTCTGTAGTTGTAAGAACTTCTTCTACTACCTCTCGGGCTTCCTGATGAGGAATGATGGTGTATAAAGAGTTAACGTCCATCGTTAAAAATACTGTGTCCTCCGACAGGGTGATGTTCTCAACTTTTTTAATGAAATCACGTGTATCATGCAATAGACCTTCAATTTTAGTAATAGCCGGTTGTAAAAAAGAGTCCAATAAGATTGCCAATGGTTCCAAAATTGAGCCGCAACCAGATATAATTGGCCTACCTGGCGGGGGGCGTTGTTTTCTTGTGAATTTTTGGAAGTACATAGAATAATGGGATTCTAGGTGAAGTAACCTGTAAAGCATAATAGAGGGTATCTGTAATTTCCCCCATCTCCCTTGCCTCATCCAAGACAATCTTAATTAGGTCTTTAATATGATTAGTTGGATCCGAAGAGATCCGTGTGTAAAAGGTGGTATCCCTAAGCTGTCTGTGAACCTCATTAACATACATATCTTTATCCATGATCACAATACCCCCGCCCTTGTCGGCAGGCTTAATGACAATGTTAGCGTCGGAACGTAAGGTTTCAAGAGCCCGTCTCTCTAACCGAGACAAGTTGTGCCAAGTACTGTAAGGTTCATTTTCTAATTGAGAAAGGTCCCTAAGGATCATATATTCAAACGTGTCAATACGGTGATCTGAGACCGGCGGCACAAAAGATGACGGACCCTTTAATTTCCTAAGTAGTAAAGACTCTCCCTGAACCGGGGTAGTCGGCTGAGATTGGAAGAAATATCTAAGTTTAATAAGCCGAACCAACTTAAATAGGTCTACTCGTGTCTGAAGTGGTTGGTATTTGGGGGTTGGGACAAATCCCAATCCCTTATTGAGAACAGCTATTACTAATGAATTCAGCTCACGGGAAGACAAATTGAAAATTAAACTTTCATCCGCGTTCTTTGGAATGATTTCTTTTTGCCTCTTTCTAAAAAAGATGGTCGTTGGTTAGGGTAAATTGTTCTAGTTCTAAGATTCCTGCTGCTAGGACCCTCATCACCCGAGCTGTCAGACACCCCCGATGTTTCCAAATCTGAAAAAGTGCTAACAGGATTAGCCCAAGATACCTTACGTGGTCCTCTAGTATTAGTCCTGGACTGATCCCACCAGAAATAAACCCTACTATTAGCATAATCCAAATTATCACGTTTATATTTCTTAATTTTAAGTTCCTTGGTGCGAGTTTCAAATTGTTGTACCTGTTGAGCTATTTGTTTAAGGCGAGCATCAAATTCAATAGTGGGCATCGTGTCTTTGATAGAGGTTTCCATGGTTTGAATTTCCTCTACCAATGCCTGACTCTCCTTCCTGCAACGTTTAATAACCAAAAGCATAAGGTCAAAGCTACATTTGTTTAAAATTGACGCCCAATCTGATTTAAATGATTCATCATCGGCAAACATCCCTGGAGGTTTTTGAATTCTTAAACCACGTGGGATAAGTTGAGATGTATGATAATCAAATAACGTGGAAGCATGCAAATCAAATTTAACTTGTTTAGATTTCAAAAAACATAATGTGTCCCAATCATCCTTGGGTGGATTGTCTGTCTCTTTAAAGATAGAAGTCATACCGGACAAAATCTCCTGTTGTTCCTCTGCTGAAAAAGCCAAAACATCCTTAAAGGAAGCCATAATGAGAACTAGAAACAAGAAATGAAGGCTATCCCCACAAATAGTACCAACAGAAAAGAGAGAGAAATTTCTCGTGGGAAACAAACCAAGAATTAATATACTTTTTATATGATATTATAAGGTAATTTCAAAGGCAATTGCACGAAAATTATACAAACTGTTTATATATAGCCAATAAAGATGTCCAGAGAGTCTATCATCTGTGTGTATTCCTCAATGTGTATTCCTTAATCGCAGTAATATCACGGTATGCAGATGAGTCTTCACAAAGTCTTCTCATATAAATTCAGCCAAACAGCTTCTCATATGCATTCAGCTTGGAATATAATCACAAAAGTCTTCTCATATAAATTCAGCTAAACAGCTTATCATATACATTGCCACGCCCAATCTGGGGCCGGCTACAAACAGATTTCGTCCCCTTCTTCAGGGGCGTGGTTTATAGCTGTAAAAAACAACATTCTTACTTTAATATACAATAACCAACATTTAAGTATTATTGCAATCCCCCAAGCGGAACTGACCTGTTGTATTCACACAGCATAGGGTATTTGAATCAATAATTATTGTGGAAACGTGTGTCTCCAGTATCACAGTCACAGCAGCTGTATCTTCTCCTGCTTGTGGCCAAACCCTTCAACTGCAGTTTAAATCACATACTCATTATCCAATCTCAAAACTTTAAAGCAACATAACTGATTATAAAAAACAATTCAATGATAGTTCCGTATTGAGGCCGTGCGGTCTGATCGTCTGCAGAAAGACAATCCAAAATGCTTCCCTCCTCAGTAGCTTAATTTGATTTGCATGTCCCTTAGTTACAACCTCCAGTACCGCTACTTTAAAGGAATTTTCTTCATGACGATGCTCGATAAAATGTTGTACCAGGGGTGCTTCCATTACTCTGTGCCTAATTCTAGACATATGTTCAAAGATCCTAGTTTTCAATGGTCTTATCGTACAACCCACATAAAAAAGAGCACAGGGACATTCAAGTAAGTATATCACACCCGATGTGTAACATGATGCAAAGTGTTTAACCGTCAGTTTCCGTTCCTTAACAAAAATCTCCTTCCCCTCTAGCATAAATTTACACAAAGTACATCGGCTCTTGAAACCTTACGTTCCGACGCTAACATTGTCATTAAGCCTGCCGACAAGGGCGGGGGTATTGTGATCATGGATAAAGATATGTATGTTAATGAGGTTCACAGACAGCTTAGGGATACCACCTTTTACACACGGATCTCTTCGGATCCAACTAATCATATTAAAGACCTAATTAAGATTGTCTTGGATGAGGCAAGGGAGATGGGGGAAATTACAGATACCCTCTATTATGCTTTACAGGTTACTTCACCTAGAATCCCATTATTCTATGTACTTCCAAAAATTCACAAGAAAACAACGCCCCCCGCCAGGTAGGCCAATTATATCTGGTTGCGGCTCAATTTTGGAACCATTGGCAATCTTATTGGACTCTTTTTTACAACCGGCTATTACTAAAATTGAAGGTCTATTGCATGATACACGTGATTTCATTAAAAAAGTTGAGAACATCACCCTGTCGGAGGACACAGTATTTTTAACGATGGACGTTAACTCTTTATACACCATCATTCCTCATCAGGAAGCCCGAGAGGTAGTAGAAGAAGTTCTTACAACTACAGAAAACACTATCCCATCATCTTGCCTACTACAATTTCTCGATTTAGTTTTTGAAAAAAACTATTTTTGTTTTGATGATCAATTTTTCTTCCAGAAAAAAGGCGTTGCTATGGGGTCCCCGGTGGCACCCAGCATCGCAAATTTATTTATGGCCCGTTGGGAGAGATTTCACATTTTACAAGACATCAACCCTTTCAGGGGTAATATTGTTTTCTTTTGTAGATATCTGGATGATTTATATTTTTTATTTCAGGGAGCTGCCCAGATACCGGATTTTTGTAAATGGCTTAATGAACGGGATGCGAATGTTAAATTCACCTGGCGGTCAGACCCCAACCAAATCAATTTTTTGGATGTAGTTACATATCGGGATGCCTTTCAAAAGATACAGGTTAGAACCTACAGTAAAGAGACAGATCGGAATTCATATTTGGAATTTGGTTCCTTCCATCCCCGGCACCTTAGACAAAATATACCATATGGCCAATTTTTGCGTATCAGACGGAATTCCACCACAATAACTGATTTCGACAGGGATGGTAGGCAGATGGAACGAATGTTTACTAATAGAGGTTACCCATCTAAAATTATATCTCAAGCCTTTTCTAAGGCTAGAGCTATAGATAGATCTGTACTATTTCAGACTCGGGAAGCCCTACCAGATCAAAGAATTAGATGGGCATTGGACTACACACCCTTAACATATAAAATTAAAAGAATCGTAGCTCGCCATTGGCCCCTCATTGAGGAGATTGCGGGATGTGAACAACCACCGTTATGTGGTTTACGAAGATCCAGGAGCCTAAGGGATGATTTAGTTCATGCTATGATGCGCACTCAACTTCAGGAAACATCATTACCTGTGGGAAATTTTAAATGTGGCCGATGTACTTTGTGTAAATTTATGCTAGAGGGGAAGGAGATTTTTGTTAAGGAACGGAAACTGACGGTTAAACACTTTGCATCATGTTACACATCGGGTGTGATATACTTACTTGAATGTCCCTGTGCTCTTTTTTATGTGGGTTGTACGATAAGACCATTGAAAACTAGGATCTTTGAACATATGTCTAGAATTAGGCACAGAGTAATGGAAGCACCCCTGGTACAACATTTTATCGAGCATCGTCATGAAGAAAATTCCTTTAAAGTAGCGGTACTGGAGGTTGTAACTAAGGGACATGCAAATCAAATTAAGCTACTGAGGAGGGAAGCATTTTGGATTGTCTTTCTGCAGACGATCAGACCGCACGGCCTCAATACGGAACTATCATTGAATTGTTTTTTATAATCAGTTATGTTGCTTTAAAGTTTTGAGATTGGATAATGAGTATGTGATTTAAACTGCAGTTGAAGGGTTTGGCCACAAGCAGGAGAAGATACAGCTGCTGTGACTGTGATACTGGAGACACACGTTTCCACAATAATTATTGATTCAAATACCCTATGCTGTGTGAATACAACAGGTCAGTTCCGCTTGGGGGATTGCAATAATACTTAAATGTTGGTTATTGTATATTAAAGTAAGAATGTTGTTTTTTACAGCTATAAACCACGCCCCTGAAGAAGGGGACGAAATCTGTTTGTAGCCGGCCCCAGATTGGGCGTGGCAATGTATATGATAAGCTGTTTAGCTGAATTTATATGAGAAGACTTTTGTGATTATATTCCAAGCTGAATGCATATGAGAAGCTGTTTGGCTGAATTTATATGAGAAGACTTTGTGAAGACTCATCTGCATACCGTGATATTACTGCGATTAAGGAATACACATTGAGGAATACACACAGATGATAGACTCTCTGGACATCTTTATTGGCTATATATAAACAGTTTGTATAATTTTCGTGCAATTGCCTTTGAAATTACCTTATAATATCATATAAAAAGTATATTAATTCTTGGTTTGTTTCCCACGAGAAATTTCTCTCTCTTTTCTGTTGGTACTATTTGTGGGGATAGCCTTCATTTCTTGTTTCTAGTTCTCATTATGGCTTCCTTTAAGGATGTTTTGGCTTTTTCAGCAGAGGAACAACAGGAGATTTTGTCCGGTATGACTTCTATCTTTAAAGAGACAGACAATCCACCCAAGGATGATTGGGACACATTATGTTTTTTGAAATCTAAACAAGTTAAATTTGATTTGCATGCTTCCACGTTATTTGATTATCATACATCTCAACTTATCCCACGTGGTTTAAGAATTCAAAAACCTCCAGGGATGTTTGCCGATGATGAATCATTTAAATCAGATTGGGCGTCAATTTTAAACAAATGTAGCTTTGACCTTATGCTTTTGGTTATTAAACGTTGCAGGAAGGAGAGTCAGGCATTGGTAGAGGAAATTCAAACCATGGAAACCTCTATCAAAGACACGATGCCCACTATTGAATTTGATGCTCGCCTTAAACAAATAGCTCAACAGGTACAACAATTTGAAACTCGCACCAAGGAACTTAAAATTAAGAAATATAAACGTGATAATTTGGATTATGCTAATAGTAGGGTTTATTTCTGGTGGGATCAGTCCAGGACTAATACTAGAGGACCACGTAAGGTATCTTGGGCTAATCCTGTTAGCACTTTTTCAGATTTGGAAACATCGGGGGTGTCTGACAGCTCGGGTGATGAGGGTCCTAGCAGCAGGAATCTTAGAACTAGAACAATTTACCCTAACCAACGACCATCTTTTTTAGAAAGAGGCAAAAAGAAATCATTCCAAAGAACGCGGATGAAAGTTTAATTTTCAATTTGTCTTCCCGTGAGCTGAATTCATTAGAAATAGCTGTTCTCAATAAGGGATTGGGATTTGTCCCAACCCCCAAATACCAACCACTTCAGACACGAGTAGACCTATTTAAGTTGGTTCGGCTTATTAAACTTAGATATTTCTTCCAATCTCAGCCGACTACCCCGGTTCAGGGAGAGTCTTTACTACTTAGGAAATTAAAGGGTCCGTCATCTTTTGTGCCGCCGGTCTCAGATCACCGTATTGACACGTTTGAATATATGATCCTTAGGGACCTTTCTCAATTAGAAAATGAACCTTACAGTACTTGGCACAACTTGTCTCGGTTAGAGAGACGGGCTCTTGAAACCTTACGTTCCGACGCTAACATTGTCATTAAGCCTGCCGACAAGGGCGGGGGTATTGTGATCATGGATAAAGATATGTATGTTAATGAGGTTCACAGACAGCTTAGGGATACCACCTTTTACACACGGATCTCTTCGGATCCAACTAATCATATTAAAGACCTAATTAAGATTGTCTTGGATGAGGCAAGGGAGATGGGGGAAATTACAGATACCCTCTATTATGCTTTACAGGTTACTTCACCTAGAATCCCATTATTCTATGTACTTCCAAAAATTCACAAGAAAACAACGCCCCCGCCAGGTAGGCCAATTATATCTGGTTGCGGCTCAATTTTGGAACCATTGGCAATCTTATTGGACTCTTTTTTACAACCGGCTATTACTAAAATTGAAGGTCTATTGCATGATACACGTGATTTCATTAAAAAAGTTGAGAACATCACCCTGTCGGAGGACACAGTATTTTTAACGATGGACGTTAACTCTTTATACACCATCATTCCTCATCAGGAAGCCCGAGAGGTAGTAGAAGAAGTTCTTACAACTACAGAAAACACTATCCCATCATCTTGCCTACTACAATTTCTCGATTTAGTTTTGAAAAAAACTATTTTTGTTTTGATGATCAATTTTTCTTCCAGAAAAAAGGCGTTGCTATGGGGTCCCCGGTGGCACCCAGCATCGCAAATTTATTTATGGCCCGTTGGGAGAGATTTCACATTTTACAAGACATCAACCCTTTCAGGGGTAATATTGTTTTCTTTTGTAGATATCTGGATGATTTATATTTTTTATTTCAGGGAGCTGCCCAGATACCGGATTTTTGTAAATGGCTTAATGAACGGGATGCGAATGTTAAATTCACCTGGCGGTCAGACCCCAACCAAATCAATTTTTTGGATGTAGTTACATATCGGGATGCCTTTCAAAAGATACAGGTTAGAACCTACAGTAAAGAGACAGATCGGAATTCATATTTGGAATTTGGTTCCTTCCATCCCCGGCACCTTAGACAAAATATACCATATGGCCAATTTTTGCGTATCAGACGGAATTCCACCACAATAACTGATTTCGACAGGGATGGTAGGCAGATGGAACGAATGTTTACTAATAGAGGTTACCCATCTAAAATTATATCTCAAGCCTTTTCTAAGGCTAGAGCTATAGATAGATCTGTACTATTTCAGACTCGGGAAGCCCTACCAGATCAAAGAATTAGATGGGCATTGGACTACACACCCTTAACATATAAAATTAAAAGAATCGTAGCTCGCCATTGGCCCCTCATTGAGGAGATTGCGGGATGTGAACAACCACCGTTATGTGGTTTACGAAGATCCAGGAGCCTAAGGGATGATTTAGTTCATGCTATGATGCGCACTCAACTTCAGGAAACATCATTACCTGTGGGAAATTTTAAATGTGGCCGATGTACTTTGTGTAAATTTATGCTAGAGGGGAAGGAGATTTTTGTTAAGGAACGGAAACTGACGGTTAAACACTTTGCATCATGTTACACATCGGGTGTGATATACTTACTTGAATGTCCCTGTGCTCTTTTTTATGTGGGTTGTACGATAAGACCATTGAAAACTAGGATCTTTGAACATATGTCTAGAATTAGGCACAGAGTAATGGAAGCACCCCTGGTACAACATTTTATCGAGCATCGTCATGAAGAAAATTCCTTTAAAGTAGCGGTACTGGAGGTTGTAACTAAGGGACATGCAAATCAAATTAAGCTACTGAGGAGGGAAGCATTTTGGATTGTCTTTCTGCAGACGATCAGACCGCACGGCCTCAATACGGAACTATCATTGAATTGTTTTTTATAATCAGTTATGTTGCTTTAAAGTTTTGAGATTGGATAATGAGTATGTGATTTAAACTGCAGTTGAAGGGTTTGGCCACAAGCAGGAGAAGATACAGCTGCTGTGACTGTGATACTGGAGACACACGTTTCCACAATAATTATTGATTCAAATACCCTATGCTGTGTGAATACAACAGGTCAGTTCCGCTTGGGGGATTGCAATAATACTTAAATGTTGGTTATTGTATATTAAAGTAAGAATGTTGTTTTTTACAGCTATAAACCACGCCCCTGAAGAAGGGGACGAAATCTGTTTGTAGCCGGCCCCAGATTGGGCGTGGCAATGTATATGATAAGCTGTTTAGCTGAATTTATATGAGAAGACTTTTGTGATTATATTCCAAGCTGAATGCATATGAGAAGCTGTTTGGCTGAATTTATATGAGAAGACTTTGTGAAGACTCATCTGCATACCGTGATATTACTGCGATTAAGGAATACACATTGAGGAATACACACAGATGATAGACTCTCTGGACATCTTTATTGGCTATATATAAACAGTTTGTATAATTTTCGTGCAATTGCCTTTGAAATTACCTTATAATATCATATAAAAAGTATATTAATTCTTGGTTTGTTTCCCACGAGAAATTTCTCTCTCTTTTCTGTTGGTAACATCACTGATGGCAGCATTGGTGAGGAAAGCAGCAGCACTCATCAATCCAGATGCATTTTGACATGGTGCAGACTAAAAAGAACTGCACCACACTAACCAAACATGAGAGGTGTGAAAGGGCCCCAACAAACCGATTCTCATGCCTTTTGGATTGTCTTTGGGGATAATGAGTTATGTTGCCAGTGCAGAAGGGTCTTATGCAGATTTATTTGGCCAAAACAGTCACTAAGAGCGGATACTAAGCGTTTCATGTGTTGGTTTACAATAGAAGATCAAGATTCAAGCCTGGTAGCAAACCATCAAATACAAGTAGGAATAGACCTCCCCCCCCCCCCGCTCCGAACCCTTATATCTAGGTCAGAAGGTGGGAGGGTTCAGGGACCGCCATTTCTGCTTGTATTTTATTAAAGGAATTTTGACTCTCACAAAAGCTTACCCCCTGGAAATCTTGCTGGTCTTTAAGCTGCTACTGGAGTCGAATCTTGACTTGAATGGGACTCCCAAGCAGTTGTGGCTACCACCTGAGCTTACTCTGCATTAAGTTCCTCTGAGTTCCATGGGCCTTACTTCCAAGTAAGTGTCAAGCCTGCAGTCGTGGATGCAGAAATAAATCCAGTGTAACTTTCTCTCCAAGTAAACTCATTGAGGGTCGCGGCTGGATTAGGCAGCCCTGTGCGTCTGCAGTAAAACAGCAGGATTTGAATCCAGCGGCACCTTCGAAAGCAACAAGATTTTCAGGGTAGGAGCTTCCGAAAGTCAGAGCTCCCTTCTTCGGATACACGCCTCCCTCTCCGATGCTTCTAGCCTGAGAATTTTGTTGCTCTCTAAGGGCCAAGCTACAAGTGAGGAATGACACTTGAAGGGCAAGTGAACAGACTCAGGTGTATTCCTCCCTCTTCACTTGTGCACCAGATCAAGGGGCGGCAAGTGGCATGCAAGTGAACAGGGAGGAATACACCTGAGTCTCTTCACTTGCTGCTCAAGGGTCATTCATCACCTGTAGCTTGGCCCTGGGTCTGTTCACTTGCCCTTCAAGTGTCATTCTTCACTTGTAGCTTGGCTCTAAGGCGCCACCGGACTCACCAGATTGCTCCAGCCTCGCGGGGTCAGCTGCCTCTTGACGCCCAGCGCTCTCCCACCAGCCCGCCTTTTCTGGCGCGCTCTTTAAAACCTCACAAAAAGTCCGCCCATCTGCTCCACGCTGGTTCCCTCCGGGAAGAGCCCGCGCCGCTTTCCGCGCGAAGGTGGAGGCGCCTTGGAGCAGGCGCGCGCCCACCTTTCGGCGGCGACTCCTTCACCTAGCGGCCGGCCCGGCCCGGCCCGGCCCCGCCCCCTTTTTCAGGAGAGGGGCGGGTCGAGGTCTCCTGAGCCTGGAAGCCGGCCGCGGGGCTTCGCCCGCCTTTTAGGCTGTTGCCGCAACCACCTGTGGCTTCCTTTCGGGAAGCGCGCGCGGAGCCGCCGGCCGTGTGGGGCGCCCCTTCCCGCCTCGGAGCGCAGCCTGGCTGAAGGCGGCCGAGCTGTGGGACTCCCTTGGCTGAGGGCGGGCGCGCGGCGGGGCGCCTTGCAACATGGCCTCCGCCTCCTCATCCTTTTCCTTGGGCGGGGATGCTGCCCCAGAAGCGGACCAGGTGAGCGAGTCGGCCAGCGCGCCGCCCCCTTCTCCCCTCTCCCAGGGTTTCGCCGCTCTTGTGTGCGCGGCTGTCCATCCGTCGCCGCCTCGGAAGAGCCGGGACTTTCGCGTGTTTATCCGCGCTGGGGAGTTGGTTGGGAGGAGCCGAGGACTGGGAGAAGCGGGCGAGTCGGGGCGTTTTCACACGTGGCGTTGGGGCTTTAAACCGGCCAGACTCTTGGGCTTGTTTCCTGGGGAGTAAGGCCGGCCGAACGCCGTGGGACTGGCCCGTGACTGGGACGCCGACGCTCAGGCCCGCCTTCCCGTGTTGCACGGCTGCCGGCTGACTTGAGTCTGCCTGGAATACTTACTTTTAACCGCGCGTCGCCTCCTTGTCTTTAACTTATCAAAGCCAAAGGGAACACTCTATAATAGTTCAGGCATAGCTAATCTGTGCCAAGTGATCCTAGCGGTGTGCCCTTTCTGGAACAAATCAAAAGTTCCCGAAACTGGGCAGTACTGTGTGAGTGATTGACAAAAAAAAAAGCTAGAATAAGTTTTGTTAGGTTTTATGGTGCACCTGGATTCCTGTTTTATTTTGCTGCTTATTTTGTTGCTGGATCATCAACTTTATGAAGAGTTATCCTAGTCTAAACCCATTTCTTTCAATTAATGTAATAGGACTGCTGTGTTAAGTCTAGCTCTTTTTACATTGGCAGGAATCCTAACTAGTAACATCTGTGTCTTCCACCAGACACTGGGTAGCTTGGTCTGTGTTCTTTTTGGATGATGTGTTTCTCCTAATATAATGTAGGTAGTTGGTTCACTTTAAACGTGTGGATCTGTATCAACAGCAAATCATACATGCGACTTCAGGTCACCCTCCTCAGCCTGACTGTGTCTCGCCAAAATGAGTATTACTGCATACAGAAATAATAATCTCTACTTTCTTGCTTGAGAGAAATTCACGCTGATCTTAGAGGGGATGCTTTCCTAGACACGAGACTGCGAAAATTATTGACAGGTTGCTAGTGTTCATACTGTGAATGTCCATATGAGGAAATGGATATATGAATGAAAGGGGTTAGTAAATAAAACAAGGATTCATTCTTAAGTATTAAATCAAGGCAAGGGATTTAAGCTTGTGTTTGATATAACACTTTCTTTTGATTGGGGATTTTGTAGGAAAACAAAGTCAATGTGGGTTATTCATGCTGGTGTGCTTTTCTGATATTGTGTGAGTGAGAGAGAGAGAAGGTGGTCCATATAACAGATTAAACTAGATCTTTCATTGAACTTGCTCCTTAAGAGCATTGGAACCTTTAAAAGCAACTTGGACCAATTAAAGCTGTCACGTTATTCTATGCCTCCTGTTCTACAATGGAGCCTTAACATCCGTTGTGTAATATATGCAGAGGCTGTTCCTGGAGCATGTGTGTTATTCATGAAGAGTAAGAGACTTCCCAAATGATCAGTGGTAGTACAACAAATGTTCAGTTATTAGCTGTTTGGAGATTACTTTACAGGTACAGTAGATATAAATTGGGTGGTCCTTATCTGAGGCTTATTAATATTTCTACAAGTATTTTGTTGCATTTACAGTCCACTTTTCTCACTGGGACTCGAGGCAGATTTCACCCATGATAAAAACTTTCAGTCAGCCTGTAAGCAGATTATGAGATATGATAACAACGTATGATGCTGCAACTACACAATGAGCGTAGGAAAACTTTTTCCCTAAGAAGTCACTTTCTGAGCTGATCCATTACTCAGATTTGCTCCCTCTATAAGAATGCCCTTCCGAACAATTTTGTTTTAGTATGTTTTGTGAAGCCTGGAGGCCTTCCTAATAGCCTCAGGAGCCATGAATAGGCAGTTGATTATTTTTACCTATTGCTCAGAGTGTATAACTCCAGAGCTTCAACGGCTGTACTGGTTACCTATTTACTTTTGGTTTCAATTCAAAGTGTAGGTTATCATCCTCTTAAAAGCTCTTTACGATCTGGGACCCTGCTACCTAACAAACCACATCTCCTGATATACACTCGTGCCACCGGTGCATTCCTCAGATGAACTCAACCCCAAGCCTTCCTTCAAGGCAATCTGGCTTGTGATTGATTGAATGAAGGCCGTCTGTGTAGCAGGGCTGGTAGTATGGAACGGGTACAGCCGACACCTCCACTTCTTGTAAGAGTGTATTTTCAGAAAGCTTTTTATGGAGGGTGAAGTTATTGTTGGAGAAGCTTCTGCTACAGTTCTGTATACATCAGCGTATGTTTTGGATGGTAACTTTTCTATATTTTCTGTTGCAACTTTTTGTTGCTTATAGAAGCTACCTTGAATCTGAGGAGAAATATGAGAGATGAATATTTTAAACAAATAAATGAGTTGGTTATCTGGGATCTTAACATCTTACCGCAAGGAAGTGATTCTGTTTTAATCCAACCCCTTGATGCACTTGCAGTGCAACTGTATACCATGTTACTCCGTTCTAAGCCTGTTGAAGTCATGGATGAAAGCGACTGCATAGGATTGTGCGGTTGGAACAGTATGTTGTTGCCAGGGAAAATGTGATAGATTCACCTAGCTACTGGAGTCATTGAAGGATGCTGAATTATACAATTCCTACAGTCGTACATGACCTTTCCTGTTCCATGTTTTTAAACTTTTAACAATAATACTTAATATGCAAAAATGGGGTGGGTGGGCAGCACTGTCAAGTAAGTAGTGCTTGAACTTTACAATTACCTGATTGGGAATATGAATTTTCCCAGTTTGTAACATTCTGCAATATTATGAATTATTCCCATACCAGTGTCTTTAGGCAAAAATTGCCTATTTCATTGGAGAAAGGAGTTGGCAGAAGCAGTGGGACCCTTTTAAAAATATTTCATGCCATCCTTTCAGATATTGCCAGCCAAATAATGCAGTCCTGAGGAGAGTTATAAGCCCATTGATTTCAATGGGCTTAGACTGGAGTAACTCTGCTTAGAATTGCACTAAAAAATCTCTTCAACATTGTCTCCTTTGAACCCAAATACTCCTTCCAGATTGGAACATCTCTCACCACTCTCTTGTTAGAAGCAACACCAATGCATGTTAAGAACTGACTTGGATTGAACCAGCAGTTAAAAGGATTGGCTTGTGAAAAAGCGATGCAAAATGGGATGGTTTAAGGGTGGCGCACCTGTTGCCAACTCCCCTGGAGCACTTCTCCCTGTTGTGGATTCTTCTTGATGGGCTAAGAACATAAGCAAAGCCATGTTGGATCAGGCCAGTGGCCCATCCAGTCCAACATTCTGTCACACACAGTGGCTAGAAATCCAGTGCCATCTAAAGGACTGTCAGTGAGGCCAGGACACCAGAGGCTTCTTCCTATAAAAAGAAAGAACAAGAAATGGATATATAATATGAATTTTTCTATGAACTTTGATACTTACCTTTTGACAAGAATTGGTTTGGACTGGACTTGGATTAATTGTGATACTGACCAATTTTGAGAAATTGACAGTTGGGGAACTTTTGGATTATAAGGAATAGATATATGAGATTCTTTGGTGTATACTATGTGTTTGATGACTGTGTTTACACTTTTTGCACTTGCACTTTAAAAACTTTAAAAAATAAAAATGTATAAAAACTTATTTAGGTCTCTCAGGGCCTTGTGTCCCCTTGGGTTGTCTAGATAACATGAGACCTGCCCCCTTTTCTTTAGTGTAAATTACAAACTCCACCTTGTAACACTCATGCAGCCAATTTAATTGGAAAGACTAAGTGGCTTATGTGTGGGACAGACTCTTTTTTTAAAGGCATCACTAGAACATGGTTCAGTAATTTGTGTGGAAGGTAAATAAGTAAACTATGGACTAAGAATTTGTATTTAAGAGTCCCGAGATAAATCTCAGAGCCAGTTCTGAAGCTAGAGTTGTCTGACAGGCACACTTTGACTTGATATGAGTCAGTTTGAGCTTCCAGGCAAGAACACCCCATGTACTCTGGAGCACCGCTCACCTAGGCTTTGGGAAGGAAGAGGGGCTCTCTTTTCTGTAAGGCAACATCCCAATCTTTTTTGTGGTAAAAATACTATACTGCCAAAGCTACAGTCCTTTGAATTGCCTCTTTGGTGTCAGCTCTTCAGGTGGCGTTTGAATTTCTGGCATCTCTAAACAGAATAAGAAAGATGAATGTATGTTGTTACTGGGGAAATTGTGATAGTTACCTAGCTAGTGGAGCCATTGAAACTAGGATGCTGAATTATACTATTCCTACGAATATACTTAGCCTTGCCTATTCCATGTTTTTTTACTTTTAGTAGTAATGCTCAGTATGCAAAAATGGGTTGCTGTCTTCGGCCTTGTACCATCCAGAAAGAATACACACTGAAGAGCCAAGGAGGTGGAGATATTAGGACTGTTTATGAAAAATTCCTTATGTGAATGTTGCCCAGCTGTACCTTCATTTAAATAGCATTCATAATAATAATAACAACAATAACAACATTGGATTTATATACCGCCCTTCAGGACACCTTAACATCCACTCAGTGCAGTTTACAAAGTATGTTATTATTATCTCCACAACAATCACCCTGTGAGGTGGGTGGGGCTGAAAGAGCTGTGACTGACCCAAGGTCACCCAGCTGGATTCAGATGGAGGGCTGAGGAATCAAACCCGTTTCTCCAGATTAGAGTCCTGCTGCTCTTAACCACTATACCAAACAGTTAGTGCATATGAATTTTATATTTGCTTTTGGGACCCACTTTAATGGTCATGAATTCCGTCAAAGAATTTTGGGAATAACAACAGCAACTGTGCTTATATACCACTCCTCTAGACAGATTAGTGCCTCACCCAGAGCGGTGAACAAGTTAGTGTTATTATTATCCCCACAATACAGCAGGGAGTGGCTTACCCAAGGCTACCTACTGAGCTCATGGCAGTAGTGGGATTTGAACCAGTAGCATTAGGAGTGCCAATCCCCCCTGAAACCACTTACCTGGCCAGCAGGGGTGTGTGCCCCCCAGGGTGCCCCCCTGGCGGTGTGGCACGCACCCCTGCACCCCACTGCCGAATCAAGCCCGCGGTGTGGGGGGGGGAAATCAGCCCTTTGGCTGAATCCCTGCTCCCACCTCCTTCCCCCTTTGGCTGAATTCCCTGTACCCATCCCTGACTCAGCCCTTTGGCTGAATCCCCTGTTCCTACCTGCTCCCTCCAACCCCACTTACCTGGCCAGCAGGGGGGGCACCCCCCAGGGTGCCCCCCCTGGTGGCATGGTACGCCCCTACGCCCAACCGTGGTGCACTCCCACACCCCGCAATGGGCCCATTTTGGGCCGAATCAGGCCCACGGGGGGGGGGGTGATTCAGCCCTTTGGCGAGTGCTGGAGCACACACCAGGCTGCCCTTTGACCCACGTGATGATGTTCCCAGAAGTGACATCATCATGCACGCTGGGAGCATGTGTGCGACAAGAGACACCAAAGAGCGTGGAGGGTGAGTGCCAAGTTCTCAGTCCCCCACCAGGGGACTCATGGGACCTGGCAACCCTAAGTGGAGTGCTGATTCGCAGCTGAACCACTTAACCACTGTGCTACAGAAGAAATGCTTATAGTTCCCCCTTCCCCTCCCCGCCCAGCAGGGATACAGTTCTCAGGGTTCTCTGGGAAGAGGCATCGCTGCTGAACTAATCTGAGTCTAAAATGTAGTTATGCTCTAAAGAGGAAAAACATATTTCTCAGGAACTGGAAAGTCCCAGACTTCAAGCTAAACAAACAAAGCTGGACTAGTTTTCAGCAGTCTTGTGAATATAATCTGTCTCCTGGTGCGTGGGTTGGTCTTCTTTGGTATAACTTGGTATTGCTTTGTATAGAACAAGTCTGGCAATAAGTAAAAAGTACAAAGGTGTTTTTCAATATCTAAAGTTTATTTTTGATACTCCAGAACTGTCTGCCTTTATAAATCATCAAGATTAGTAGTATAGTTTTGAGTTGGTGAAAGCATCCTGTGTAAGTAATGTGTTTTCAGGTGTATCATAAGTTTGCTTGAAATATGATTAGATTCCTCCACCCAAATTGCAAAGAAACTGTTGATTCTTGACTAGACTGTTTATTTTTTAAAAAATGAGAAATATCTTTACCATGTTTTCAGAACACTAACTGGTAAAGGTGTTTAAGATACCATGAGGATAGTTTTAAAGGGGGGGAGGGGGCATGTTGCTTAGGCTCAGCACATCTTGACACAATTCTGGGCAGAAAATAAATGAACACCGTCCCGGAAATTTGTTCTTGCCACTCTCATTTGCTTTAATAGTAGGGTCCCAGTATGATGTAAAAAACAGAAGAGGTCACTAATTTGCTCTTTTTTCATCTTTTGCAAAAGATCTCCATTCATCATCTAGAACTTGTTGTTGGTCTTAAGTTTCTACTTTCTGCTGACAGAAAAGGAGCCACAGTCCTAAACAGAGTACCTTAATTCATGAGGAACAGAACTTGTCAATAAAGAGATGCGTCTCCAGAATGGTGGAGGTTTGAATGTCAGAAATGGACAGATTTTCTCTCACAAGTTGGTAGGAAGCAACACATAACCATCAGCCACTGATATCTTTGGCATGCAAACTTTGTCAAAGGCAGCAGTGGTTTGAGGTCTTCGGAATGAGTTTTCTACAGGTCAGTCAGACTGACTTGTTAGTAAACTTCAAGCCTTTGTTTTTCTGTTGGTGTATAGCTCTTCTCATTTACTTGGATCAGTTTGGAACTACCCATTCTGTAGGTGCATCTGGCTGTAACTCTGTGTGCTTGATTAATTCCTTTGCATGGCACTCTGTTCTTAATCATGTTATAGTTATCATGTTGGTAGTTGTTTGATAGGTTTACTTTTCTTGGTATTGTTGCCACTAGTTATGAGGATATAGTTTCTTAAGCATTATTTGCAGATTCTGTCTAAGAGCCAAGCTACAAGAGACGAATTACACGAGGAGGAGCACAAGAAGGGAGTCGCAATGTTAGCTGGGAAGCTGTGTTTTAAGAGATCGACAGGCTTTGTCAGTTTCCCCTCTCTACAGAGCCAGGGAGTTGGCTGCTCAGAGGATTTGTTAATTTCCTCTTTGCCTCCAGAAGGCTCTGCTGGTTTCACCTCCTAAGAGTCAGTCCTTCTGAGGGCTCATGTAGATTTATGTACAAACTGGGACCCAGTATGTGTGTGTTTTTTTCTGCAGCTTGAGACTGGTTTGCAATATATTTGATGGTTGTACTGACTAATGAATCAAATGTCTGCCTCCTTTTCAAGGTAGAAGTTCCATATGTTACTGAATTAGTTCAACCCATTTTTAAAGAGTTGAAAGTGCTTCATGGCCATGGGAAGTAGAATAGTGGCTTCTGTGGCTCCCCCAATCAATCAGCAATGTTTGCAGTATTGCTTCTGCTGCAAAAAATGAAGGTTTCCTCCTAAACTTCGGCAAGAATCAAAGTTGGTATATCTGACCAAAATAAAGTGAGTAGGCTCATCATTAAACTATGCACATCTGAACACCTTGGTTATTTCACCAATGTCATGTGTGAAGGGGTAGCCAATGTGAGGCTTTGCTACTTGATAACATCTGACAGCCCTAGCAAGGCAAAAGAGTTAGTCTGTAGATCAACGCCTATTGCATTTTCACATGAGGCTTACATTGGCCTCAAGTGCAAAAATAAAATCTACCCCTGACAAAAATATGACTTTTCTCTTTTCTATGCACTACTAACAGCATTTGTATGGGCACAAATAGTGCATATATCTTGTGCAACTATTTTTGGTAAAATTTCTATATACTCTTTTTCTTCTGCTTACAGACCTTGAGCTACCTTGAATCCTTATCCAAGAGCAGAGTACTTGTCTTGTGTATATTAAAAGCCCATTCAATACAAAAAGGGTTTGTTTGTCTGTGTCCTCTTTCTAGGAGTAAAAATTACATTTACATAAGAGTGTCTAATTATACCAGCATTACAAAAAGCAGGTACTTTCCCCCTAATACCACCCTAATAATTACTTTAATAATAAGATTTGGTTCTCGAGGAAAAAATATATGTGCATTATATGCTGCTTCAGATGCTGAACAAAACCTTTCCCATCAAGAAGGAATAAATGATTTGGATGTGTGATAAACATATTCCTTTGGCTTTCTGCCCAGAAGCTCTGGGGTGTCTTTCAGTTGAAACTGTAAGACTGAATTCATAAATAATCAAGGGTGAATGGATTTTTATTCTCCACTGCATTGTCTGTCTCTGCAAAGACGGGTGGAGGTAGGGTACACAGCCGTTTGCTAACCTATTCAATAATTGCGTCAGACCTATTGACTATTATTACCTGACTTATGCTAGAACACAGTATGGCTCAACCAAAAACATTCCCACAGACCTTATATTTGAAGTGAAGTAGTCAAGGAGAATGTAATTAAATAGTAAGGTGACAGGTGGGAAGAACATGGGTTTCAAGTTGCAAAGTACTTTAGGGATTAACTAAAGAGAAGGTTAGTTCTAACAGGGCTTTTTTTCTGGAAAAAGAGGTGGTGGAACTCTCAAGTGGCCACTTTGGGATTCAGGTATTTAAACACTTCAGTATGCTCCTTAATGATTCGGGAATCTTTATGGAGCACACCGAAGCTCAAAGTAGCCCATTTTTTGCCATTTGCAAACAGCACAAACAGTGTTGCTTTCAAAAGCCGGCTGCTTTTCAGCTGACGGGAAGGGAATCCCCCTCCTGTCAGCTGGAAAAAGCTGCAGGCTTTGAAAGCAGCAACAGTTTTCTTGTGTGGCAAGAAAAATGTTGCTGCTTTCAAATGCCCCACTGCTTTTTTCAGCTGAGGGGAGGGGGGTCCCTCCTCCCTCTCCGCTCCACTGAAACAGCTGCCGACATTTTAAAACAGCTTTTTTTCAGCTGATGGGATGGGAATCCCCCTCCTGTCAGTGGAAAAAACTGCTGGCTTTGAAAGCAGCAACACTTGGGCTGATCGGGGAAGAAAAAGGGAGGGCCACCATACATGTGATTACTTTCAAGAGGTGCCGGAATGTCATTCCACAGCGTTCTGATTGAAAAAAAGCCCTGGTTCTACATCCTAAAGGGCTTGACAGTTCACGTAAATCTGTGTTGTCTCATCACTCATAAACAAGTAACAATGGTGAGCAATTGTGAAGGGGCAGCAAAGTGAAATAATTGTTATATACAAATGCTGGGAGTTTAACAGATGTTGGGTTTCTAATATTAAAGTGTGGCTATTGACAGAGTACTTACTTACTTACATATTATATTTCTAATCCACTCTCCCCATGAAGGGGCTCAGAGTGGAATACAACATATATAAAACACATGGGCATATTACTTTAAAACCAGATAAAAACATCATTAAATATATAACACAATTTCTAAAAGACAGCAGCACACATATTGCACAAACCCAAACAGCAATCCGTGAGGTCAGATGGCCAACTATTAGATGTTAGCAGAACAGGGGGTAAACCCCGCTTTGCAGGAGGCTGGTTTCACGCCCCACTCTCTCAACCACCATATGCCTGGCGGAACATCTCTGTCTTACAGGTCCAAGACAACAATTTCTATTGAATCCGGGTCTCCAAAGACAGAGAGTTCTACCAGGTGGGAGCCAGGGCTGAAAAGGCCCTGGTCCTGGTTGAGGCAAGGCGGATCTCTTTTGCACCAAGAACCACCAAGAGATGTTTGTCCAATGATCTAAGTGTCCTCTGGGGAACATAGGATGAGACGCAGTCCCGTAGATATGCTGGTTCCAGTCCGCTAAGGGCTTTAAAGGGTGTCTTCCAGACTTGGGCACCAGTTATAGAGGTAAAACAAAATAAGTTCTAAGTCCAGTGGCACCTTATAGACCAACAAGGTTTTCATGGTATAAGTTTTCAAGAGACAGAGCTCCCTTTTTCAGATACCTCAAAAGCTTATTTGCTGAAAATATTGTTAGTCTCTAAGGTGCCACTGGACTCAGATCCTGTTGTTATACTGCAGACCAGCACAGCTATCCACCTAAAAGCACAGGTTCTGTTCAGGAAGGAACTTGTGGTGCTAAACAAGCATACGTAGTGCTTTCTGAAAGTGAAACCAGCTGCCTCATAGAACTGCCCCATGGATGTCCTGCGTGTGAGTGAACATCTGTCAGCAAAATAACTTGAGAGAAGCCCCTATTTGTTATTACGCTAATGACAGACAAATGGCTAACACCTTTCCAGGGCAAGGGAGAAGGAGTTTGATGTTCTCATCTTGGAAACTGAAAACATCAAGAAATGGTTCAGTTTCAAATGCTGAAAAAGTCAATGCGGTAATCTATTAAAAGTAAAATTGCAGTTTTCACTATAGTATTTTATTTTTTGAAAATCTAACCAATTCTTAAAATAGTTTAGACAAATGTTGAGCTCTTAAAAATAAATCACTTTGGAAGTACGTGAAATCCAAGCAAGGTTCTTGAGGAGGAAGAGGGAGGGAGAGGTTTTCCAGGTTTGCTTGAAACAGTTTTTGCTGCCTCAGCTGTGCTTTGTGATCTGCAACAATTTGGAGTTTTACGCTAACTAAGAGCCAAGCTACAAGTGACGTTTTTCATGTGAAGGACACTTGATCGTTTTCGCAAGTTTTTCTGGGAACTGAAGTCCCTCTCCCCCGCTCCTTTTCCTTCTGTTCCTTCCCCTCTCTGTTAGAATCGCTGCCTGAAGAGCCAGAGAAAGCCAGCGGCAACAGCAGCGTTTGCAAATCATTCCTCCAGTCACAAGCCTGCTCTCAATAATCTTTGGGGGCGGGCAGCTGCAACTTTCTCCCTTCCCTGGGCGTCCTGCTCAGCTTCACCGACATGTCAGCTTTCTCCAGAGCAGCTCCCCAGGAGCAAGACGATTTGCAAAAGCTGCTGCTGCCACTGGCTTTCTCTGGCTCTTCAGACAGCGATTCTAACAGAGAGGGGAAGGAACAGAAGGAAAAGGGGCGGGTGAGAGGGACTTCAGTTCCCAGAAAAACTTGCAAAAACGATCAAGTGTCCTTCATGTGAAAAATGTCACTTGTAGCTTGGCTCTAATAGTGTGGCAAGGGAGAAAAGGAAGGATGAGGGCTTATATTTTTAGCCTCTGTATACTTTGCATAGTGAAGAATGAAGTAGGGTTGCCATTCCTCTGCCCCCACTTACCTGGCCAGTGGGGGAGGCATAGTCCTCACATGTGCACTCCCGGGCAGTGCGGCACACTCCTGTGAGCCCAAAACGGCCTGGATCGGGCCCGAATCACCTGATTCAGACCCAATCCAGGTTGTTGCGGGTTTGATTTGGCCCAATTTGGACCTGAAACAACCAGAATCAGGCCACTGCTGGGCAGGGGAATGCTCCCCCACATGGCAGTGGCCCGTTCCAGGCTGATTTGGGCCCAATCCGGACTCTTAAGGACCTGATTTGGCCCAATTTGGGTCAAAATGGCCTGGTTTGAGCCGCTGCCATGCGGGTGAGCACCCCCCACGCTGTAGAGGCCTGTTACAGGCCAATTTAGGCCAAATCACCCCCTGGAGCACTCTTGGGGCGGCCATGGCCTGCATGATGACATCACTTCCCGGAAGTGATGTTATTGCACAGGCCCAGGGGGGTGCACGCGCAAAAGGTAGTACAGGGGGATCTGGCAACCCTAGAATGAAGCCATGTTGTGGTTTCTTCTGTAGCTACAAGTGGGAACATGACAGGCAGTTGTCCCCCACCCCCAAAACCTCATCTGTCAGCATCCAGCTCCTCAGAGGGACCAATTTAGCGCAAAACATTTGTCAAACAACACTCATATTCACGAGTCTGTAGGAACCTATTTCAAAATGTAACAAATATTAGGAGGGGACTGAGAATCTTGGCAAAATCATAGCACTTAAAACAAGTTTTATATATCTTGGCCAGTAGGGGAAAAGAATTTAGGACTTCATTTGCAGAAAGTAAATTGCCTAGGCTTTATTTGTTTACCATATTCATTTTAAGTGTCCCAATATCCTGAAAGACTTTTTATGAGGCAGTTAGGGAGAAATAAAGTTCATTGTCCAGGTTTTACTCCCTTCCTGTCTGCTATACAGTAGTACAGAGTTTACGTTGGTTATCCTACAGTTATTCTCCCTGGCTTTCTTCCTGTACAAAGTACCTGGCTTGAACTTTTTCTGTGTGTTTAAAATTGAAGACCTTTTCCAGCAAGCATAAAATGGTAAAGTCTGAACTGATAGAGTCCATTGTACCATTTCAGAGTGCAGTTTGGGCGATGTTTTTGAACATTCTCTTACATTAAAAAAAAAGAAGAAGAATCCTGCAAATGAAAACTAGTACACTGGGAAGAAAGATGCCTGCTGTGCTGGAGTTTTACTTGTAACAAGTCATTAACCTGATTAAAATGATGCCTAAAACCTCAGTTTTGGTTGGGAAGCAAAGTAAAATTTTTGAAAGCCCCTTTCAGATTGCAAAAGTGAGCAAGAATTGTGTAGTTAGCGTAGCCAATTCAAAGAAGCAGTATTATGCATCGGGAAAAATCATCTAAATATCAATATCAAGATAGACTGTTATGCAGTTGTATGCACAGTTTGACATTTGTACACATAGTACATACCCCCCCTCCTACCCCCAACCTTGATTTTTAAAGACTTCAGGGTAGTTTTAGTTTATAATATTTTTTTAATCAAACCTTGAGCGTTTTTTACCAGGACAGACATGTGAGGGAATTGATCATTCATTATTTTGGAGCAAGGGGAAATGGAAAGGAATTTAGTTAGGTTTCTTTTCACTATGTGACACAAGAGGAAAATATTCTATAATACATTTTGGAGAATTAAAGATACTGGTGTGTAATTTACTGTTCTGATCACAAAATGCAGAGTTCTTCTGTATTCTTTGTTCCCACAGCCCCTTCTGACTCCTGGGAAGGTCATTCTCAGGTTCATGGGTAAGTGGGGAGCAGAGGCGGGCATGGAACAGGAAAAAAACATGGACTGTTGGTCTGTGGTCCATCACGTTTCACGGACCACGAAATTTTCTTGGACCCGCCCTGGTTTGCAGATCAGTTCATTGGTTCGTGATCAATCACTTCCGGGGCCCTATGGCAGCCACTTTCACACTCAGTGTTGCCAAACTCACAGGGACTCTTCAGCAGGCTCTCCTCCAGCCAGCCTCTAAGTTTGGCGAAGATTGGATTTTGGATGTCCAAATTATAGATACCCAAATTGGCTGCCCCCAGGAAAGTTCACTTAGATATCATAGGAGCCACAAATGCCAATTGACTTGTATTGGCTCCATTGAGATACATTGCAACACCAAAAAGTTGCAATAAAAATGTGGAATGGAGTTAGAGAATCTTCCTCTGAGAATGAAAAATGCTCTGTAGAGGTGCTCCAGGTGGTGGCTGGAGATCTTTCTGAACTGATCTCCAGGCCACAGATATGAGATCATCTGGAGAAAACAGCTACTTTGGAGGGAGATCTCTATGGCATTATATTGTGCTGAGGTTCTTCCCCTGTCCAAACCCTGCCTTCTTCAGGCTCCACCCCCAAATTCTCCAGGAATTTCCCAACCTGGACCGGCCCAAAAGTAGTCGAGTCCACGAAAAACACCCATCCTACGACCCACTGGTTCGCGAATGCCGAACTGGGCCAGTCTGTGTCAAATTTTGGTCCATGCCCACCTCTAGTGGGAAGGATAGCTATGCAGTTTGGAGGGGATGGAGTGAGGAAGTACAAGGGGATGAAATCGTCTTCTGCTGTGCTGAGGAAAGGGGTCACTTTAATCTCCTTGTTTCCCCTTACAACAATGCACACCTGCACAGCTGTTCTCAGCAAGGATCCTATGCCCCAGGAGTGAGCTCTCCAGGGGAGGAAGGGACTGTAGAGACAAAGAAGCATTTAGGAAAACTTCCCAATCCATGCATGGAATGGATCCTTGACTGGCTAGAACTCTTTTTTATTTAATATGTTTATATAACAAAGCCTCAATTTAAAAAGAAGGCATTTTTCAGCAATAAAAGAAGACATGGTCTTCGCCTCTTGAATGTCTAGCATTTAAATTGCATCCCTCTATAGCACATCAAAGAGAACCTAGTAAAAATTGTTATTCCATTAAAGCAAGTTCTTCAGCGGTTACAGCTTCCAGTTTGCTTATCTGTGCTTAGTTGCACAAAAGCCACTGCTGAAAGTTGTATTCTCAAGTGAATAATATAAAAGCAACATAAAGTTGGTTTAGGTTTGTATCCACTGTTACTTTTCATGTGTGTTTATTATTGAGAACTAGAGGTCTCCTGATTTTTTTAAAAAGTGATTGTACAGATTCCTTTCCCCCTTTTTGTTCCAGGACAGTGATACTCAGTGGCTCAGGAGCTCTTGCTCTTCTGGGCACTGTTCCCATGTTTCAGGGAAGTGGACAAGGCCCTTGCCCAGTGGGACTTGTGATAGGCAGGTGGTTCCCACCTGGCAGCATCCACTGCTGCAGGAATAGATAAGCTGCAAGCCTCCCTGAGGTGTGGGTCTCATACTACGAATAAATGTAAACATGGCCTTTTTGGTTGCTGGTAATTTTGAAAGTGACTCTGCATGAGCCATGGACTGAGTAGCACTGCTCCATAATCATCCCTACCAACGCATGATGCTGTTGCGCATCTGAATGTTTGGACTGATTCTGTATTGGATTGGGTTGGTTCTATATTATTTTTAGTTGTTCTGTGTTCTGTGGGCTCTATGCTGAAGGTTGTGCTGGAGACTGATTGGAAACCTTTTATTAAAGCTGATTCCTTAAACAACTAGGTTACTTTATTTCCAAAGTGAGCCATACAACAAAGTATTTTTAAAATCTATTTATTTGATTTACATTATTTCTAGTTTGCCTTTCTCACTCAAGGTGGATTATACAATATGAGTCAATTTCAAAGATATTTTAATAAACGGTGTAATATGGTATATAAATGCAAATTTGCGAATTTGCAAATTTGCAAAACAGCAGAAATTCAATAGGGAGCTGAACAAATGCTGGAACAGAGCATTAGTAATTCTAAGCCTGACGTATTAAAGAACACAGAAACTACCCAGTAGGTTTATACTTACAGCAACAGACAGTACATAGCAGTATGTATATAGTCCCTATCCCTTTAATAATGCATCCCTTTGCGACCACTTCCTTACTGTACAGACCTTTTGTCTGAGTAAAAAGCCTTCTTGACAAATTCAGTTTTGCATAATCTGGAGAAAGCCAGCAGACTGGGAGCTTTCCTGACCTCTTCAGCTAGGCTGTCCCAAAGGTAGAGGCCAACATGGAGAATGCACATGAATGGGCAGCCGTGGATTTTGCCCATGTACAAGGTGGCACCTGCAGAAAGCTCTGTTCAGATGAGTGAAGCTGCCATGGTAGATCGTACGGAGAAAAGCGGTCCTGTAGATATGATGGGCCAAGGCTTTTGATAGCTTTGTATGTGATAGCCAATATCTTGAACTGAGCCCAGTAACGGACAGGTAGCCAACAGAGTGACTGCAGAATGGGAGTAATATTCATGCTCCTGATAAAGGCAGCCACAAGTCAACTTATTTGGAATGTGACAATTTAATTTTTTTTTTAAAGGTACAGGCCTTAGAGAATAGATAAAACTATGGTAACAACGGTAGCAGGTCTACACGTAAGCCTCTGTAAAAGGTTTCCAAATATCTAAAATTAAGTCCACATGTAGTTGTTATCTATATGCCATACATTAAAAGGTTGATAAGGCTCTAAGGTACTCAAACCACTGAATTATGAGAAGGGGTCATTTGTCTTTCTGATTTGTAATCTAAGCCTGTTAGCTACAGTAAGGGCATGGCGAGACCATTTTTGCTGACCTCTGGTTAGCCTCCGGGAGACAGGCAAATAGTTTAGAAGTATATAATCATCTTCAAAAATCAATCAGTATTTTAATATAAAATTAATATGACTTCCTTCCTTCCCAAAATGATTTGGTATGTGACATATTAGAATGATGGATGTTAGGAGTGGGGGCATCATAGGCATTCATGTGACCTTAGCTGACTTTAAGGGCTTCAACATCATCTGCTGCTGAATCCTGTAAGTCACTGTAGATAAGACATTGGCATGGCAGGGAATGTTTGATTCCAGAGCCTGGAAAACCACAGCAGACAGAATAATGCACAGTTTGGCCAAGGGTTTCTTGGAATTCCGAAAAGAATCTCCGTGTGTTAAATTATGGAGTATTTTCAGGAAGTGCTTTATATTTGGGAATTAAATGGAATTTTATGTGTGTGAAGAAATGCATTCCGTTTTGGGGCTACAGGTCTCCCACATTCATTTTAAGACATTTCTCTGACAATACAAGAACTGGAAATAGGAGAGCGGTTGATTGTTTTCATGCATCCCTATCTTTTGATGGCTCTGATGAGTACAGCCATCTACGCTTAATAAATGAAAACGCTTCTAGCTCCCAGAGAACAATCAAAGGGCCATCTCACACCCTGGCAGGAATGTATCACATAGGAGGGGACAAGGATGTGGAGGTGCCAAATACTAGATGTGTCTTCATGGAAAAGACAGGAAGAGGATTGACCCAATCCAGGGAGGGGGGAGAGGTGGACAGAGGGATGAGATAAATTCCCTGGAGAGGAGATAGATCCAGAGGAGTTAGCTGTGTTAGTCTGTAGTAGCAAAATAGTAGAGTTTGAGTTAGGCTATGTTCAGCCACTGCTGATTTTTCAGGTTGTCCAAGTTTAGATGATTAATTCAATGAGGAAATGATGATTCTCAATGAGGAAATTAATCATCTAAACCACGCACTTCAGGCAAATGGCTACTCCAGAAATGAAATCCGAAGAGCAATCAAACCCAGGATGAACCAAACAACCAAGGAAAAACAGTCTCCTACAGGAAAAGTGTTTTTGCCATATATCAAAGGAATTACTGATCAGATGGGAAAGCTTATGAAAAAGCATAACCTTCAAGCAGTATTCAGACCCACACGAAAAATACAACAGATGCTACGATCAGCAAAAGACAGTAGAGACCCCCTCACCTCTGCAGGAGTATACCGTATACCCTGCAGCTGTGGACAAGTTTACATCGGGACCACAAAGCGTAGCATCCAGACAAGAATAAAAGAACATGAAAGACACTGCAGACTTGGACAACCGGAAAAATCAGCAGTGGCTGAACATAGCCTAACTCAAACAGGGCACAGTATCTTATTCCAGGACACCAAAATACTGGACAACACTTCCAACTACTTTGTCAGACTGCACAGGGAAGCCATTGAAATTCACAAGCATAAGCAAAACTTCAACAGGAAAGAAGAAACCTTAAGAATGAACAGAGCATGGTTTCCAGTTCTGAAAAACACCAGGCTAACAAAACATTCTATCCCCGACAATAGCCCTGCAGAGAAGATTAGCACATCAAGTACCAATCCATATGCAAAAGAACCTCCTCAGGATACAGTGAAGCCTTCCGCCATTAGCATTCCACACCCTGGGAAACTCTTACAGGATGACTCAGCTCAACCCCACCCCTCCTGAGTAGATACAAATGACCTATATCTTTTCCACACTGTGACACTGAGAGATCTCTGTCATTTGGTGCTACACCTCTGAAGATGCCAGCCACAGCTGCTGGCGAAACGTCAGGAACTACAATGCCAAGACCACGGCAATACAGCCCGGAAAACCCACAACAACCATCGTTCTCTGGCCGTGAAAGCCTTCGACAATACATTGTTATAATACTTTTTAATTTTTTTTCTGTCATTGCGTACTGTTGCTTGAAAAAATGCTGTATCATTTATATTAGTTTATCCAGTAGAAAAGAGCAAGAGTTCAGTAGCACCTATAAGACTAACAAAATGTGTGGTAGGGTATGAGCTTTTGTGAGTCACGCTCACTTCTTCAGATAACAGCTAGAATGTGAGTCCATCTGTCCTTATATCTAGAAGTGAGCTGCGCTACTGGACACTTGCTGTTTTCTACTGCTACAGACAGACTTAACACGACTACCCATCTTGATCTTAGTTTATCCAATATAGGTTTCTTTAAGTGACTGAATTCACACAGCTTCAAAGTAAACCTGTTTTTTTTCTTGCTTTCTACTCTTTAGTTTCACTATGCATCCAAGTCTTTTTCTTTTGCAGTTCTTACCGAGCATTTAGAATTTTGGTTCCATGTTGGGCTTTGGGTCACCCACTTTTCCTGTTTGCTGAAAGTATCATATCTCATTTCCAAGGTATAGCCAGACTCCTTACATGGGCACATTATTTTCATGATCCAGCTAGACCATGCTTTCAGTTGAGTACTGCGGCATGCTCAAGCCCCCTGGATAGGGTTGCCAGTGCCCAGGTGGCAGCTGGAGATGATCTGGTGGAATAACAACTGATTCCCAGAGAAGATCAGTTCTCCTGGAATGTCTCCTTTGGAGGGTGGATGGACTGTATGTCATTATGCCCTGCTGAGGTCCCTCCCCAATCCCCACCCTCTCCAGGCTCCACCCCCCCCAAATCTCCATGAATTTCCCGTCTTGGCGCTAGCAGCCCTGCTTCTGGATCATCTTATAGCTAGACCAGCATCTGTAAGATTAATTCATAGTTAATTGAACTGATATCTCTCAAACTGCTAGTTGAAAACTAATGCAAGTCCAGGGCTCATTTCAAGGGGGAACGCGCAGGAACGCAGTCCCGGCAGTTCCCCAAAGAGGTCACATGTCAGGTGGCCCCGCCCACCTGACTCTTGGCCAGTTTGGGCCCATTTCAGCCTGGATTGGGGCCAGCGGCCCGATCCTGACCATTTTGGGCCCCTTTGCGGCCATTTTCAGTCCCTTTTTGCCATTTCGGGCCCAATTTCAGCCCTGAATGGCCAGAATTAGGTCCAAAACAGCTTGGATAGGCGATGTCAGGGGTGTGTGGCACATGCAAATCAGTTATGCTAATGACACACTTCCAGTGATGGCAAGAGGCGTGGCACATGCTTATGAGTTATGCTAATGAGTTCCTCCAGCTCTTTTTCTACGAAATGACCCCTGTGCAAGTCAGATGGTTTCCTGGTAGGAAGGAAAGGTAAACCTAGACACCTGCAGTTTTACTCATCTGCATACTTGTTTGCCAGTTCAGAGTCTGTTCAGTGTCTGTGTAGATTAACTTGTCAGTCAAGAAGGGTAGCAAAATAAAGTTTTCTGCTTGAAAGACATGGATGGGGGAATGAATAGGAAAGCGTTTAAAGTTCTGGCTACAATGTTTGAATTGCTAGAGGCTTTCCCGTTTGTTTTGGTATTATCTAAGATCAGGACTTTGCTTTTGTTCTTTCTGCAGCACCTGCTGGCCTTGCAGGACAGAGGCACAGCTGCTCCATTCACCAAGCTCTTTGATCGCAGCATCAGTCATGGTGTAGGCTAGAAGTTACAGAAGGTTTGTGCTGCTTGGAAATCAGTCCTTCACCATTTTTATTTGGGATTTTGTGAGGACTCGTCAACCTTTCAGGGATGTCTCCAATGTTCCTGTTACCTTCCTGGTTAGATAAAGCTACCCTGGATTTAATTTTATGTAGTTTGAGTAGGTTTTGTACTGCTTTTCTTTAGTAGTAAGTTCAACATGGCTTACAAATATGAGAATTGCAAATCTCAACAAATATACAAATATTTATAATTGGCCAACACATATTGCATTGTGTTATCCATTTACATTTAGAATATTTAAATTGTTTAAATGATTTAACCAGCTCATGTTCCATTAAAATTTGTTTATTGCAGATGAGAACAGTTGATGTCTGAGTGCGGTTCTGTAAATTTAGCGCATTCTGCAGTACTGGCTAGTATACGTTCACTAGGGTTTCTCTCTGACTGTTACTCAGAGCTGTGATGGGTTTATGGAGGTCACTTTTCTGACTGCCTTTCACATGGAGGATGTATTGGCAGATACCCCAAGATATGTGGAGTCTCTGGGCTGCAAGCACGTGCAGAGAGTACTAGAAGTCTGATTGGTGGGTCGAGGTGGGTGGGAAAGAGACGAGGCAAGGGAGGAAATTTGCTGGTGGAGGAAGAAGAGCCTCTGAACCTGCTAGGATGACCAGGTCTCCCACTATAGCAGGAGACCTCCATCCCTAGAGGGTCATTCTATCTCAGACTAACTTACCTCAGAGGTTTGTTGCAAGAATACAATGGGGAAGGGAAGAATCATGCATGTTAGAATGACCTCAGAGGACAGGTAGGATAAAAAATATGGATGGTATGCAGTGTACTAAGTAGACATGGGCACAAACAGAAAAAATAACATTGTGTTCGTTGTTTGTTGCCATCCACAAACAACGAACAATGAACATTGATGAACATGACCTGTTCACAAACATGTTCGTTGTTCATGGGGGCCAGCAGGCTCTCCTCCAGCCATCAAGATCCCTACCACACCACTCCCAGAAACCTGACCTGAGCAGACACCAGGAAATGTACTGATAATAAATAATAGCTTGGCCCAGAGCCTGGCAGCAGCCCTGGAACCTGAAGCCCTACCACACCACTCCCAGAAACCTTACCTGAGCAGGCAGCAGGAAAGGTAACAGTAATAAATAATAGCTTGGCCCAGAGCCTGGCAGCAGCCCTGGAACTTGAAGAGGTAGATCCCTATCCTACCACACACAAAGAAAATTCAAGCTCCAATGCACTCTTCCTGTCTCTCTCTCAAAATGCCAACAGCAATTGTCTCTCCCTCACTGTCTGCAAAACCAGAGCTGGGAGCCCCCCTCCCCGCTGCTCTTTGCTTCCTTGTAACAAATTTGGAGCTCCACGCTTGAAAGGAAGACCTGCCTATCAAGCTAAATTGGGCTTCAATTGGGGTTTCCAGGGCAACAGGAAGAGTTCAGACAGAGTTCAGGCAGTCCCTTCCTCCAGTTGCCAAGGGAATTGATTGCAGGTGCCAGATTGTCTGGCTTGATGAACAGCAACGAACCAGGTTTGCAACAACCACCTGTTCATTTAGAATGGGGCCTCACGAACAGCTTGTTCACGAACAGCAGATTGGGCTGTTCGTGGCTTTTTTTAGTTCATATTGCTGTTTGTGCCCATCTCTAGTACTAAGTATTCTTCTTCCGGATACACTGCCTAGATGTATTTAAATCATTTCAACAACAGCCATGCTCTCCCATTATTATGGCTGATTTGGGCTCCAAATCAGGCCCATTTGTGGGCCAAATCGGGCCGCAGCAAAGCACACATGCACTCCCCAGCCCTGTGTGATGATGTCATTTTCTGGAAGTAATGTCATTGTGCTGGCCCAGGGCTGCTCACATGCAAGGAGACTCCCCAAATGCCAAGAAGGGAAGCGTTGGCTCCCCTGTTCCTGACAGGAGGGTAAGGGAACCTGGCAACCCTAACGACAGCCCAAGATTGAATTTCAGAGCTCCCACCAACACACCATCTATTTTTCATGAAATAAATAGTTTTGGACAAATCGTTTTTTCAATCCAGCTTAAATCATAGAGTTGGAAAGGGCCATACAGACCATCTAGTCCAACCCCCTGCCCAGTGCAGGATCAGCCTAAAGCATCTCTGACAAGTATTCATCCAGCCTCTTCTTGAAAACTCTCAGTGAAGGGGAGCTCACCACTTCCCTAGGCAGCTGATTCCACTTTTGAACTACTCTGACCGTGAAAAAGTTCTTCCTAATATCCAGCCGGTACCTTTGTGCATGTAATTTAAGCCCATTGTTTTGGGTCCTGCCCTCTGCTGCCAACAGCTCCTTGCCCTCCTCCAAATGACAGCCTTTCAAATACTTAAAGAGAGCAATCATGTCCCCCCTCAATCTCCTCTTCTCCAAACTAAACATTCCCAAGGCCCTCAGCCTTTCCTCGTAGGGCTCAGTCTCCAGACCCCTGATCATCCTCGTCGCTCTCCTCTGCACCCTCTCGATTTTGTCCACATCCTTTTTGAAGTGAGGCCTCCAGAACTGCGCACAATACTCCAGGTGCAGCCTGACCAAGGCAGTATAGAGAGGGGCTATGACCTCCTGTGATTTCGATGCTATGGCCCCTTTGATACTACCCAGGATTGAATTGGCCTTTTTTGCCACTGCATCACACTGACTTCTCATATTTAGTTTACAGTCCACTCTTACCCCAAGATCTCTTTCACATATACTACTGCCCAGAAGTGTATCCCCCATCCACTATTTGTGCTTCCCATTTTTGTGGCCCAGATGTAATACTTTGCTCTTGTCTTTGTTGAATTGCATCCTATTCACAGCTGCCCACTTCTCCAGAGTATTCATAAATAAAATAAACCTACTTCACAGGCTGCTGTGAGAATAAATGGAGAGGGGGGTTCATTACCCAACATTCATGGGACTTACATCCTAAATAAAGCATTAAATGGGGCACTGTGCTAAGTTGCAGCCTGATCCCAAACAAGTTTTTTCTCGGCCACTTCGTCACATACCTCCTTATACTGTGAACAGTGGTGACAGTCTACTCTTTTCTTGGGCAGTACAAAATCCCATAAAACCCATACAATGTAGTGTATAACCAGACCAGCCAAGATTTACTTGGAGTTAAGTCCTACTGCATTCAATGCCACTCTCAAAGAATTTGTTTATTTTAACAATAGTTCATACTTTGTTTAATGATGTTTAAGCTATAAATTCACATCCAGGTGCTGTTCGAAGACATCGCTCAACAGTTTATTATTATTTGGAGACAAATCTACCTAACTGTGATCCAGAATGCTCCCCAAGGCAAAGCATTTCTGTATAGAGCAACCTTATGCTCTGTAAGAAAAAGCACTTGCTTGATGAGTTATGTTCTTGCAGGTACAGAAAACACGGCTGGTTGACAGCCTAAAACTTGCTGATTTAATGCTTCCAGCCTCTGTCAGTTCTCACCTCCCACTAATTTGTGACTGGGGTAAAGAGCACTGATGTGAAAATTTTGAGATCAAAAACTAGAGAAGCTACTGCAGGTAGAACAAATGTGAGACCTGAATGACAGAGCAAAACATCTGTAGGCGGTAAAACAGTGAAGTTTCTCAATAGATTATGAGATTCTTTTCCTCCAGTTGGCAATAAAAGAGAGATCCAATAGCCCCCTGTTGTCAGTTCCTTGAAAGGATGTTAATGTAGGCAACTTTGGTCAGGAATGAAGCTCTTTCAAAAGGTAAATAATAGATAATGGTTATTGGGTTTTCAGCATATAAAATCAGTGGGTTTACATTGGACTGATAAATTTACTGATAACATTGAACTTTGCAGTTTCATTGTAGACAGTTTCTATTTATTGCTTCATTGTTTTTGAGAACAGCAGGCACGTCTATACCTGCCTCTTCAAAGCTCCATTAAGTAGGTGCGGGCATTAATTTAGATTTAATGCCACATTCACTTCAGTTTGATGCCAGCCCTGTGCTTTCTTTTCTTTTCCTTTTGCTTTATACTTACAATACAAGCAATGTGGCTGGCCCAAGGTCACCCAGCAATTTTCCATGGAAGAGTATGCATTTGAACCTTGGTTTCCCAGTTCCTATCCCAAACCCTCATCATTATCCACAGAACTTTGTGGCTGAGTATGGATTGGAACCAAGTCAGCACTTTATCCAGTTATTATCATTGACTCTCTTCTGAAAATGCTGGCCTAAATGAATGAAATGTAGGGATGCTGAGAATTTGAGTGTGGTTGCCAACCAGGCTTACCTTGAGTGAAAAACTCATGTCCCCTCCTTTCTGGATCGTCTCAATATTGCTGTTTGCTTGACTTCCATGCTGTGCTGGAACACTATCTGATTGTGCTACAGGGTAATGGCTTGGCAGATAAGTTTAGTTTACTTCTTTGGAGAGGAGGAGAATGACGTAAGCCACTCTGAATCCCCACTGGAGAGAAAGGCCCAAGTATAAATAAGTAACTCTGCAAAATAAGTTTGTTGCAGATTGCAGGCACTTTTGCACCTGTGTAGTCAGCAAATTCAGCATTCTTGATCACCAGAGATGACAAATTTCTCAGGATTGGTCATTAAAAAGACCTCCTTTTCAAGAATAGGTAGCAGGCATCTTGGCTCCTTTTTGTACTTGCATAATAGAATAAATGAGCTATTATGGGTGTGCATAAGAAAAAAATCGGGACAGTTGGGTTTGGAAATCTGAACTTGTGGGGGGTGGGAATCGGTATTCGTCAAATGCTAAATTCATTCTCCAGTTCATTTTGGTAATATAGAGCAAATTCGGCCATTGTTTCCTATGGGAAACTCAATTCTGAAATTTCTGGTGGCCAGGGGCCGGGGTGTGTGTGTGTCATATTTTGATCAAATTTTACCAAATTTTCAGGGGACCTACTAACTGTCCACGGACAATCCCCCCAAGTTTCATAAGAATTGGACCCTGGGAGACATTTTATGGCACCTCAAAGAAGGTGCCCCCAGCTACCTCCAATCTCCATTATTCCACATGGGGAAAACTATGAGGGCTATCCATGGATATGGCAGTGGCATTTTGCAAGCAAAATCCATCAAATTTGCAGGGGTCCTAATCCTCCCTGTCTTCTAAAGGCCTTCCAGGTTTCAGGGAGATTGTACCCTGGGGGGGTCACTTTATGCACCCCCAAAAGAAGGTGCCCCCAGCCACCTCCAGTCTCCATTATTCCCTATGGGAATAAGCCAAACCTCTGTGCCAACACAAAACAGAAACACCAACCAAACTGCTATAAAGAAGGAGCAGTCCCAACAATAGGCAGAAACAGCCCCCCTGCAAGAACTAGCAAAAATTTACAGCACAAAACACCGAGAACAGGGGGGGGGGAAACAGAACCCCTCCCCCCAGAAGAACAAGTAAATCTAATAAGCAACTATAAAATAGCAAACAAAGCACCCGCAACAACAGGATAAAACAGAAGACCCCCCCCCAAGAACCGCAAAATAAACACTATTATAACTAAAAGCCAAACCAAAGCACCCTCCCATACACAAATGCCCAACCAAAGCTCTCCACGCACCGCAAAAAAACAGCAAAAAAAGCAAATTACCCACAACAGGATAAAACAACCCCCTCAGAAGAACAAGCAGCAAAAATTAAACACCAGAATAGACTTCTGTGCCAATAAACAGAACCCAAACAGAACCTGCAAAAATTAATAGCAACTAAATGCCAACTAACTATGCCAAGAACATAAAGAAAGCACCCACAATAGGATAAAACAAGACTCCCCCAGAAGAACAAACAGCAAAATGAACAGAAAATATAACCAAGTTCAAAAGCCAGAAACCAAAGTCCTCCCTCACAAAAATCCAACCAAAGCACGCCCCTGCACACATAGCAAAAAAGTTTTTTAAAAGGCAAACAAAAAAACCCTTTTCCCTTCTCCCCAACCCTATTCCTCCCAGACACCAGGCCAACCCCCTCCCTCCCAAGAGAGAACCCAGTGAGTCTGACAGCTCTCAAACCAGGCAGCAGCAGGCAGCAGAAGTCCTCAAAGTGCAGTAGGTCTCAGCACTGGCAGCAGCAGCCGGGAAAGGATCCAATCACAGTCCAAAGCAGGCCAGAGTCCCAGACCACAGAGAGGGATCCAGCAGCAGCAGCAAGCAGGCACAGATGGTCTCTGAGTCTCCAAATCAGAGCAAAATGGAAGCTGCTTTGAGGCAAGCCTCCTAATTTGACTACTTGCAGCAGTTTTAAAAAGTTACTCTCCTTGAGAACCCCATTGGTCAGAGAAGGAGAGCTCCTGCAAGGATTGACCATTCACTCCCCCCTGCCTTCCGCCTCCCTTCTGCCTCTGCCTTACTCCCCCCCCCCCGCCCAAATCTGGTTAAAAAATGCAGGAAGCAGCGTTTCTTTGTTGTTCCTTAGGAAAGGAACAGCAAGGAACAGCTCAGTTGCGATTTCTGACATTTACTGAATTTTACTAAATAAATTGGGTAAACTTAAATTTGGTACTACCGTATTTATTCAGTAATACAGAATTGAGTTTGGTAATACCAAATTTTACCGAATCAAGTAAAATTTGGTATTTTTTTACTGAATTCCGAACCCGAATCACGTATCTGTATTATCTGTAGTGGATTCTTAGCCTGCTTTTTATGCCTGCCCAGGCTATGGCAAGAACTGAAAGCCACATTTCAGCTAGGTTTGTTGGTAGACCCAAGCATCTTTGTGTAAAGAGTTTTCCTGAGTACTCAGCCAATAAATTGAGTTACATTGTCCAAGGGAATGCAGAGACACCAAAGTAGTAAGTCTTCTTGACATGAAACATCAAATGTTAAGTTTTTCACTTCGTGTTATGTTGGAAGTTGCACAAGTGCCAGATGCAGCGATGAGTGGGGAGTGCAGCTGCAAGAAAAGTAGATGTGATAGCACGTATGCTATTGTCCTTTTGCTGCAGTTGGGAGTATTCACACTGTTAAGTAACAGTTGAATATTTGGCGTCTGCCATTGCTACTTGCAAACAGGATGCAAAACTTGTAGGTAATTGAGCATCCCTTGTAAGTACTATTTATTTTATATATTCATTTACTTAATTTCTACCTCACCTTTCTCCCCAATGGGAACCCAAAGTGGCTTCCCTTGTCTCCTCTATTTTATCCCACAATAATCATGTGAGGTAGGCTAGGCTAAGAGTCGGTGACTGGCGAATTTCACCCATGGCAGGTCACCTAGGGAATTTCCATGGCAGAGTGGGAATTTGAACCCGAGTCTCCCAGATCCTGATCCAGTACTTTAACCACTACACCACACTGGCTGCCCAATTTCTGCTTTTGGAAAACGACTGTTTCCATGTGGCCTGTTCAGGAAGATTCCTTGTGGATTGTACTTAGTTTATTTACTGCCTTTCTCACTGCGACTGAGAGAGGATTACACAGTGTAAAACAATGCAATTAAATAGCATGAGATATCCAATGAACAATGCAATAGGACTAGTATTACAAAAATGAGAAAATGTAAAAATGGAGTTTCAAAAGTACAAAACAATACAATAATAGCAAGATAATACATGCAAGAAACAGTGGGATAGACTCCAATCCTATTCCCTCTATAAAAGTACCTTTCTGAATTATAATTGTACCCCGGTTCCCTGTATAAAAATGCCCTTCTGAACAATTTTGCTTGTACAAAATTTGCTGAATAACAGACATGTGGATGGTTTTCCGCTCCACAAGTTGGAGGCCGCAACAGAGAATGGATGTGTATGGGCAGCTGTTGAGCTTACCCATTTGCAGGGCAGCACCTTCAGAAAGCTTTGCTCCGATGAGTGAAACGGTTGTGGCGAAGCATTGCAGGAGAGCCGGTCCTGCAGATGAGGGTCCAAGGTTATGAACTGATCTTAAAGACCGATAGGTAACCAATGGAGTGACTGCAGAATGGGTGTAATATTATACCGTGGCTAGCTCCTGATAGTAACAGAGCGGTGTCATTGTGTACCAGCTGGAGTTTCTGGGTTGACTTCAACGACAGACCCATGTAGTGTGCAGTATGGTGCTCCTGAGATCAACATAGTATGGACCTGCATGACTAGACTGGCTGAGTTATTACTGTGTACTGAGCCTGGAGCTCAGAATGATTGCAGCCCAGAGTGATTTCAGCCAAAACAAGGTTCTTTATTGCAAGCCAGAACAGACCAATGGCAGCAGACACTACTCACTAGACACACAACAACAGACTGCCCTCAATATATATACAGAAACCCCGCCCCAAGAATAGCTAGCAACCAATAAGAACGTGTACTTTACAATACCCTCATTTGCATTAACTGTATACAATGTATAAGATAGGCAGGCCACTGATTGGTCTTTATTGGAGAGGACCGATTGGCTGCTGCCTTCAGAAAGTACCCAATGAATGTGCAGATAGAATAACCAATGATAGTGAAGTGCAGGCAAATGTAACCAATGGGAATTGCAGGCATATGGAAACCTGTCATAACCTGAAGCTCATTGTGTAACTGTAAATACATTCAATATAGCAATTACCTTAGAGGCCTTGTTTGGCCTAGCTCAGCCGAATACACAACAGTTATGGAGGACTAACAGAAGATGGAGGAAAGTGTTTATTGCAACAACATTAACCTGGTTGTTGGGGGTTTTCCGGGCTGTATTGCCGTGGTCTTGGCATTGTAGTTCCTGAGAGATCTCTGTCTGACACTGAGAGATCTCTGTCTTTTGGTGCTACACCTCTGAAGATGCCAGCCACAGCTGCTGGCGAAACGTCAGGAACTACAATGCCAAGACCACGGCAATACAGCCCGGAAAACCCCCAACAACCATCGTTCTCCGGCCGTGAAAGCCTTCGACAATACATCGAACATTAACCTGCTTCTCCAGCAACAATGCAGAGCCCAGTATAACCCATAGGCTCAACAGAGTCAGCAAGGGTCAGCTGAATCCCATCAAAACCTTGAGAGTAGGGTTGCCAGTTGATGGTTAACAGGTGTCTGGAGACTGGGAGGCACACCACTGTAGGATTTCACAAAAACTCTATGGCATTGCTACTGAGTTTCTGCTGAATCCTAGAACAGTATGACATTTTCAGGTTAGGCCCAGAAAAGATGTCACACTGTCGACACAAGAGTGATTTTTCTATTATTTTTCTCCTGCTGGCCTTCTGTGATGCAATGGTATTTGGGGGCTTGTGTCAGGAAGTCTGCTATAGCAAAATACCTAGCAAGTGTATGACTGAAAGAATATGATTGTTCAAAGGATGCCTATTAAGTTTCTGTGGCAGAATGTTTATGAAAAACATATATTATGATTAAAATAGAACATCAAAAAGAGTTTGATGGAGTGTCAGATTGTCCAAAAGCTCTGCTATAACTTTAGGAGAATGTATTGGAAGGGCATGTACTTGCAGAAATTATGTATATTTATTGAAGCGAAACACAGAGACTTTTCTGTGCCCACCTGTACCACTGCAGCTACCAATATTACTATACTTCTCTAGGTTTTGATATTTTAAACATTGATTGAATTAGTAGCTTTATTTTTTAATAAGTGCTTTGCTTTGCTGCCTCACTATCCCTTCTGCTTAATAATTTATATTGTCTCAGCTTTGTGAAGTTGGCATGCAGTATCATGCCTCTTTAGGTTCTTACCTGTCTTGTAATGCTAAGAATTGGTTTTTAGCTCATCTGAATTTTTTTTTGTGGGAGTCGTATTTTGACTCCTTTTATCTGTTGTGGAAAGGAACAACAGAAGAGTTATTAAGCAGTTTGTAAGTTTGAGACTCAAACATGATTAGTTTAGAGCATTTTTATCCCATCCTTTCTATAGGGAGCTCAGGGAAGTGTGCGTAATTCTGCCCTCTTCCACACATTTTGCACATGGATTCACATTTCAAATAAGGCCAAAACCTGTCCAGGAAAGCTTCCTGCCCAATGTTTTAATTGTTTTCATGCTTTTGTGTGTATTTTAGCTCTGGTTTTAATGATTTTAATGATGTATGTTTTGTTGGTCTTAATGGTTTTTAAGATGTGATTTTATTATGTACATTTTGATTTGTTAGCCACTTTGGTAACACTTATGATGGCAGAATGGTGGAGTATAAATTTTGTAAAGTCAATAAAAATAATAGATTTAATGAGCAGAAGTTGAAACCTTTCATTGCATTCAAATAGCTGAAATAGGAAGGCTTTCTTTCTCTTCTTATGGTAGGGTTGCAAATTCTGGATTAGGAAATACCTGGAGAGTTGGGGGTGGATTCTCAGGAGGGCAGAGTTTGTGGATGGGAAGGACCTTATTGGGGTATAATGCCATAGACTCCACCCTTCAAAGGAGCCATTTTCTCCAGGGGAACTGATTTCTGTCATCTGGAGATCAGTTGTAATTCTGGGAGATCTCCAGACCCCACCTGGAGGTTGGCAATCCTACCTTATGGAGTGTATTCTATTGATTGATTCCCATTCTCCCTAAATATATCCTCTTTTTACATGGCAGATCTGTTATTCAGCATTGTGGGGAAAATCCTGGTTATAGTTGTGCAATGTTAAAAAATTTCAACAGATGGTGCTGTAGTATTTGATATGTTTATGCAAACAATGGAAGAGGAAAAGTCGTTCACATGAAAAAATAAATATAGGGTCCCTGTATTTTTCCATCTTCTGGGTATGTGAGCTCTGCTGACTCTTGCCATCTTCTTTTTTCCTTTTCAAATGTAATTGCTGCCCCCCCTTTTTTTAGCGAGCCTACTTACAAGTCCTAGAGTGGGTAAGGGCTAAGAGAGAGAGGCCCCCTAAACTCCTGTACCATCTTTGTGTCCATAAAGGATAATGCAGGTTGAGCAAGACAGGACGGGAGTTCTCAAACTGTACCATAATGGGTTTTCCTGCTGAATAAACAAAATTATAATCAGAACGATTATGTAACTAAATAAAACTCAGGGCATAACACTCAGTAAATTGCAGCCACTCTAACTGTTGATCAGTAGAGAAGGGTAAGAAAAATAATAGGGGAGTGTTTCCATGTTGGCAGCAGCCTTTGAAAATCTTTGAGATTTCATGGGGTGGAGGGAACCCTAGGAAGTGTTGTCTCGTGAGCCGTATCTAGCATGGATAGGGTAACTCCCTTTTGTTTGAACTGTAGAATAAATTTAGCTGCAAGTCGTGATTTGTAATTAAAATTTGACTTCTGACTACTTAATGCTATAAAGTAAAAAGACTGAATCTACTCCTGTCACAGCTATTTGAATACTTCTTGGAGATACAGCTGGCGTCAGATTCTCAATCGTTGCCCAAAGGGATGCATCAAAGTCAAGTCAATGTGACTACAACAGATAATGTATCAACAGTGCAGCGGAAATTAGAACAAAGACATGAACGACTTTTTTTTTTTGCATTGAGATGGCTTCAGAAATGCCTTCGTTCTGTCAGGTTCAAACATAACTTATTTCCTCTCCACAGAGGAAAACATTCTACAAGTCTGAAACAGAAGCCTGTTGACCCCCTGAAACTTCATACAGCAAATTCCACCTCTCCCCTGTCCCCACTGCACAATCATAACCCTTTCGCACTCGGATCGCCAAACAAATTCCAACCATAACCTGGATGGGGAAGCGCAAGCTCTAGGCGGCTGGTATGGCTGCAATTTAATTATTTATTTATTTTGTAGGCCCTTCTGTACAAACTGGACTCAGGGCAGCTAACAATATCTTTAAACTATTGTATGACAGCCAAAAACAGTCTAGTAGATGATACTTAATAGCTCTTTTATTCTCCACGTTTCTAAATGTCCTTCTAAAAATTCGGCTTTGCACAAAATTCGGCAATTCCACGTGGCAGGAGGCCTTCCTGACACATTCTCCACCACAGATAAGGCATAAGCATGTGTTGTGGGCAGCCTGACTAACCTGCACAGAAGGATGTCAAGGAAAGATTGTTCTGCACATACGAGTTGCTGTGTGGCTTCACACTGAGAGAGGCTGTCCTCTAAGAATGCATATCAGCCATGAAGGGCTTTAAAGGTAATAACCTGCACTATGAATTGCATCCAGAAGCAAATATGTGATTGGAGCAGTGCTTGCATATTACAGTGCAGGCGTAATACAGTTGTAACACCTTGCTAATAACTAACTACAGCTTGTGCTGAATAGCAGGTAACTAGAATAAAATTCAAGTCCAATAGCATCTTAAAAACTAACAAAAATTTCCATGGTTATAAGTTTTGTAAGTCAAAGTTCACTTTCTTAGCTATCTAAAGTAAGTAACTAATTGATTCTGTTCTAAGTTCAGTCCCAATTAAAATTGGGGACAGCATTGCAAGCACGATGTTACTTCCAGGGAAAACCTTGACGTGATGGTGGTAGCTCTAGAAATCACCAGAAAGTCTGTGGTTTTACCATAGAGTTTCCAGCGATTCCTAGAGCTACAGCTGTTGTTTCCATTTTTTTCTCCAGAAGCGACATCATTGTGCTTCAGATTCTGGTGATTTTTTTTAAAAAAAATCTGTGCTGCTGCTTAGAGCAGTGTCAGGTGACAGGAGTTCAAGGTAAGGGATCATTTGCTGGTTGCTTAGAAGCCCTGCTCCCAACCCTCCAAACCATGATGGTCGGAGATACTGTGTATAAAGTTGGATTGGCTCCTACTGGCTTTTCCACTTCCCTTCCTCAAAGCTCTTATTCACATGGCTTTTGTTCTCATGTGTCCCATGATGCCAGCCATAGCCTTTTTTGTGGGCATAGGGGGTCCTTCCTGGCAAACTGCAACTCTGTGTATACCTTCATGTTTTAGACAGTTTTGCTACCAAAGAAAGAAAGAAAGTTCCATCAACCACTCTCTCTTTCTCTGTCTTCACCAGCCTTTGCCCCCAAGCTTACTGTCTATTTCCTTTATCCAAAGCACCAAATCCACAGGCACACCTATATGTCATGGCAGTTACTCTTGAGCACTCCCGGCACTCATTTGCAGCATCTTCCTGATTCCTTTTGCCCTTATCTCCTTGCCTTCCTTTGCCTTGTTTCCATTCCTTACTTTCTACTCTTTCCCTTTTCACCTTTTGCATGCCTTCCCTCCTTCCTCTTCATTTTGAATCTTTGTCCTTAAACCCTTCCCATACCCAACGTCTCTTTCTCAGCCATTTTGAGGTGAGGTGGGGAAATTTGTGGTGGAGAGTTGAATGCTCGAGTTGCTTCCTGTGAAGGCTTGGCAGCAGCTGCAACTTAAAAGGTAATGGGTACATGAGCTCACAGCTTGGCTCCATTTGTATTCATTAAGGCTGTGTGTTGGCTAGAGAATATTTTGCCAGAACAGCAGCTTCACTAGCAACAACAAGAAAGTGGGTGTGGGTGGGACAGGGTGAGAAGAGCAGAAACAGATGAGGGAGTGGGGTTTATATCCCCCTTGCTCTCTCTTCCCTCCCCTACCTAAATAAAATCCATAGTACACACAGGTCTATGGACTATCCAGCATTGGCCTCAGTTGAATTCCCCATTATCAACATTGGCTCAAAGACTTGCAGATGGTAACTATAAGGCTCCCCTGACTACAACTTGTCTCCATTGGGTATTAGTAAGCCAGGTAATAATTCTGAAATCTTGGCCTTTTCTCTTTGGATGTTTAAATTTTTTATTGTTTGTGTATTTACCCCCACACTCATATACATATATACATACATGCAGGTATTTTTCATAACTGTAAAAGTGACTGCAGACTTAAAGTTGGGGGCCCTTGCTCTAAATCATCATAGGCAGCCACATCTTATTTATTATATTTATGTCCTGCCTTTCTACTAAAGTGCTGGGCCGAAAGGAGAGGCTAAACCATCTGGGGCTTTTCAGTTTAGAGAAAAAATGATGGGGCAGCAGCTGAAAGAGATTTTAAAAGTTTATATGTGGATTGGAGAAAGTGGATAAAGAGGACTTTTGTCCCTTCCTCAAAATATCTGGTCATTGAAGAGCCATTTTTCTATTCTGCTGTTATTCTGACATTTACAAATATCATAAGAAAGGAAGGATTCATGCTTCTGGACACCCTTCATTCAAGTTATGTTGCCATAATGACGCTTCTTTCCTAGAGTTGCCAGGTCCAGGCAGGGAAATTCCTGGAGATTTGGGGGAATGGAACCTGGAGAGGGCCTCAGAATGGCATAATGCCATAGAGTCCACCCTCCAAAGCAGCCATTTTCTCCAGGGGAACTAATCTCTGTTGCCTAGAGATCAGTTGTAATTCCGGGAGATCTCCAACCACCACCTGGAGGCTGGCAACCCTATTCCTTCCACATGTTGAATTCTTTGGGTTGTATCCAATCCACACTCTGGCCCGAAATAGAAAATGACTTGAATGTGGGTATATGATGATTTGCTACTTGTCTTTATTTTTCTGGGTCTCTCCTGTCATAGAGCTCCAAATGGCTTCACTTTAATTATCTCAGAAGACTATATGGCATTCAGTCTGTTCTGGGAAGCTAATGTGTCTGTTTGTCACATCAAGCAACATGAAAGATCTGCCTTAGTATAGTAGTAAGATGTTTGGGGCTTTGACTTGGGTTATTCAGGCTAGCTTGATCTCATCAGATCTCAGAAGTTTAGTAGGATCGACCCTGTTTAGTACTTGGTTAGGAGATGAGACCACCAAGGAAGTCCAGGGTCACTGCACAGAGGTAAGCAATGGCAAACCACTTCTGTCTGTCTATAGCTTATAGGGTTACCATAAGTCAGCTGTGGCTTGATGGCACTTGACACACACAAAACACTTGAGTGGGCGGTGAAAGGGTGTAAATCCAGTCATGACCTGCATTTTACATTGGATTAATTTATTTCTTGTTGTCTGTATAAATCTCCCTTTTTTGATTGAAGCAAATGTACAGATTAACTTGTGGGTTTTTTTCCTTTTCTTTATAAATGATACATGAAATATTTTGGTCTCTAGACATCCTCTCTTTAACTTCTTGTTGCCATGGTCACTCATTAGTATTCCATGGAGGACTGGTTGCTATGGGAAAATGTGTAGTTTTGTTTCCATGGTGACTTTCCACCATTATGTATCTTTTGATATATCAACTCACAGATCTGTTTGGGTAAGCGTGAAATATTACAGTATTATTTAAAGCTCCTGGAATTAAGATTTGTTGTCCAATCTGCAGTTTAAGTATTTAATAGAGCTATTTTGGATGAAAATAGTAATATTAAAATAAATTCTTTAAAAAACATGGCTGCAGTTCAGCTTTTTTTTTCATGTGGAGGTTCCAGTTCTGGTTCTGAAGAGTTTGTATATTTCACATGTTGATAGGAATATTACATATTTCAGCCTTAAATATTTTCATGCTAGCAGCTGCCTATGGACTGACCCTCTATGTACTACACGTGGGCATTGTGACTAGCCTTTTGCTTTCTTCTATCATTAATGTCACAAGCAGAGCTCATTTCAAGGTCACATGACAGGTGGCCCCACCCACCTGACTCAGCCATTTTGGGCCTATTTTGGCCTGGACTGAGGCCAAAATGGCCTGGATCGGGCCTCTGATGGGTGGTAGATCACTCTCCTTCTCATCAGCGGCCCGATCCTGACCATGGGTGACCTGCTTCAGCTTCTAAATGACCTCGATTTTTTCTTGTGTTTCCACATGTGGGAAGGCAATCCTAGCAGCAGATTCAAAGTCACTGCACGTTTTGTCCGGTTTTTTTCCATCCTGCTTTCCCCCCGACTTATTTGTCCATACGCAGCAGATTAAGGATTTTAATCATGCGGAATTCTTTATCCGATGTTCTCCCCACCCTTGCCCTTTTCTCTCACCCTTCGAATCAACTTAATTTGATTGGCCAATCATGTTTTCTAAGCTACACCCACTACCCTTTCCCTTCCCCTCTTTTTAAAAAAAAAAATGTAAAAAAACGTTGCAACGTTTCTACAAATCTATGCAGAAACATATCCTGTGTCACATGACAACAGCTGACCAATAACGGGTCCATTTTACAACACGCCAAATTTGTTACTTGTTGCTCACTGACAGCTGACAGCTTCTGAGGTAGAGTGAAAGTGTGATGGAGGGACTTCAGCGTCCAACTAGTGGTCTAGGCATTTCATGGAGGGAGAAAGAGACTGTCCTCAACACAACACCTATCACTAAACCACTCCGCTCACGAAGAAAGCGGGAAAGATAGACGCGGGGTCATTGGTAACAATTTTCCCTCCAAATGTCAATAGCTAATACTCTTCCACAATATCGGCGGGAAGTGCTCTGGCCTATCCAATATGTTTATTTGATGCAATGTTTATGTGTAGCAACGTTTTTTGTGAGAAATTTTTTTCTAATGTGTTGGTTTGATGCAACGTTTTATGTGTAGCAACGTTTTTTGGGGGGGGGAATGAAGATGTGCATCATTCGACACGTCGCCGGAAAAAGCGATGAGGAATCGATTTTTATCCTGTCAAAAATTCCGCATGATGGACTTTGAGCCGATGAAATGTGCGAAACAAAAGCCTAATGTGGAATCGGGGAGAAGTGGATTCGTAGGACTCCACTGCGGCATGGCTGCTCAGAAAGTCCGATCAAAATTGATCATGTGGAATCCCCCCATTTTGGGCCCCTTCTCGGCCATTTTCAGCCCCTTTTTGCCATTTTGGGCCCAACTTCGGCCCCGAATGGCCAGGATTGGGGCCAAAACAGCCAGGATAGGTGATGTTAGGGGGTGTGGCATATGCAAATCAGTTATGCTAATGACACATTTCCGGTGATGGCAAGGGGTGTGGCATATGCTAATGAGTTATGCTAATGAGTCCCTCCAGCTCCTTTTCTGCGAAATGACCCCTGGTCACAAGTATAAGGGACAGGGCAAGGCCTAGTTGCGTTTAGAAATTGTCAAGATAAAAATGCAAAAGTTGTTCAGTCAGTAAGTCCCATAATCCTAGATGATGTGGGCCGGGCAGGACTTCTGAGAAAGGGAGGGGGGCTAGGGGAACAAAATTCCAGGCCTCCTGGAGCCTGGCAAATCATGCATTGTTTATTAGGGTGGACCAGGGGAAGCTTTGTCTGGGAGGCCTTGGTAGCTCTTGGAAGACTTGCCTGAAAACTGAATTCAGGAATGTCATTTAGTATGAGAGGAATCTTTCCTCCCCCCCCCCTCATTTAGACCACTTGGTTATTCCCCAGGAGCTACCTACATTACCCTGGGCAACTCACATGCATTATTCACTGAATGCCTATTATTATACACATAGTCGAGCCTTTGAATATTAGAGCCCCTGTGCTTTGGACCATTCTCTAGATAAGAGAACTCTGTCATATCGTGGTGGTACTGCTGCACTGCATGGATGTGAGAAGCTGCACATGCTAAAACCACCTTGTTGAAAAGTGCGGGACCTTGCAATGCATTCCTCATCAGCGTTATACTCTTCCAAGTCAATGGACCTTAGAAGGGTGTAACTCTGCTTAAGATTGCACTAATATTAAAAAAAATGGACATAACCCCATGTAAACAGCTAAGGAGGAATATATAAGCTATGTGTGCCACAAGCTTAAAATATCCTTGTTTAAGCAATGTTGCATAGCATTATCTTGTTGCTTGTTGATTAACATTATCATCTCTCTCTCTTGTTTTCTCTCTCAGAGTAGGCTTTGCTAGTTTTCTCTGCCCCTCTAGTGCTGAAATCTGAAATGGCACCCTACATTCAAGATAATGCAAGAAGATGTTTTTTTTTTGCTATATCATAGACAGGGTGAAGCTGTAGCCAGTAACTGCATCTGTGAATAGGAAAAGGGGTAGGGGAAAACAGTAAAATGGCCATACTTGATAATGTCACTGAATGTCTATGTGTGATTGTGTGTGTGTTATAGTTTGCATTTAGGATAGAAAATACTTCTGTCTTTGTACATCTTTGTCTCTCTATATGGTACTTACATTTTATGATGTACATTGCAGACTAACTAAAAAACATTTGATGAGGTGGGGGGAAATTTCCCCTTATTTTTGACATCCCTGATCCCCATCTATTTGTATGTATGTATGTATGTATGTATTATATTATATTAGATTTTTAGTCTGCCCTCCCTACCAGGTGGGCTCATTTAATTTCCAAAATGAGGAATGCATGCTCAAAGGCACTTTGCATGTTCAAAGGCACTTTTATTTGTTTCAGTTGCTCCATTGCTGAGGCTTAACAGAGAACAATAATCATGACAACCTAACAAAATAAACACTTAAAACAATTGCAAAAATATTCTTATTGTTATTGCATAGTTCAATTTGCCATTCAATATATATCAATACACACAGTCTTCATATACAGACCTATACGTAAAGTGCTCGTGCAAAGCAATGATGGTACTACCTATAAACAATTGATACTTTTAAAGTCCATTAGTATTCCTTAGGATCACTCAAAAAGTTCATAGGATCCAACTTCAAGTATAGGTCCAAGTACATGCAGGTTGGAATTTATACCATCTAACAGGCAGACTGGTTCATTTGGGGGGTCCTGTTTCAGGGTCTTTTTCAAAGATGGTTATCTCACCAACGTTATTTTCAATATTCAGAAACTCCCATTCAAACTACACTTAGACATGCGTTGGTTGCTGCTCTTAAGGAAGGCTGCACATGCAGCAACTGACTCATGTCTAAGTGTAGTTTGAATGGGAGTTTCTGAATATTGAAAATAACATCGGTGAGATAGCCATCTTTGAAAAAGACCCTGAAAGGGGACCACCCCCCCCCCCAAAATGAACTGGTTGTATCAGCGCTAGCCGTCGCTGCCACTGGGCGGGGCACCGGCTGGGCCAGCCCTGACATCAGAGGGGTGCCAGGGATGCTGCAGGACCCTGCTCTGTGGAAGGAGGGGTGGTATACCTCACCCAGACTCCCTCTCAGTCCACTCATTGGCCTGCTCACCCTCTGCGACCTCCGCCATCTCCTCTTCCAAGAACTCTCCTCCAACCCTCTGCCCTCTGCCCTCTGCCCTCTGCCCTCTGCCCTCTGCCCTCTGCCCTCTGCCCTCTGCCCTCTGCCCTCTGCCCTGCCTCCACACCATCACTCCTTACTCACACCCACCACCACAGTGCTCTGCCGAGCCATCCTTTATAGGGCCTTCTCTCCCTGCCCCGCCCTCCTTGGCCTCCCAGCACTGGCCTGGACTGTGTTAAGCTGCCGCAGCTGGGGTAACTGGCTTGGCTGCGTAGGTCAGCAACAGCTGTGTCTTGTTGGCTGGCTGCCAGGCCTCTCTGGCTGAGCTGATTGCTGAAGGCGGGTCCAGCTGTGGCCCCTTGGCTGGTTGCCCAGCTTTTCCAGTAGAGTGCCTTCAGCAGCTCCACCTGGAGGGGCTTGGCTCTTAGCATCTCCTGAGCCAGGTTACTGTCCTCTAGCTGGGGCATAGGCTTGGGCGTGGTCCTGAGCTGTTGGGGCTGCTGCTCCTTCTCTTCAGGTAAGAGCTCTGTTTGGGTGACTGCTGGGTCCCTAATCCCGCTGTCCTTGCCCCCTTCCTCTGCTTTGCCTAGCCTCCTGTCCTCTCCCTGGAGGGTGGGGCTAGCTGGCCTCCCCTTGCCCCCTCTAGCCTTCTGAGGCTTTGGAACTTCGCCCCTTTCCCCTGACACAGGCAGGTTCTGGCTCTGTTTGCCGGGTGGTCAAACTGCTGCCTCCCAGCTGCCCCCCGCTGCTGCCTCCCGGCAAGTCCGGGTACTGGGCTGCTGAACCCGGACAGGTTGCACTGAAGCCCAGCTCCATCACCTCCAAACTGGTGTAGGAACTCCTGTCAGGTGATATAGGAACCCCTGGAGGCAGCTACCACTTCCCTATTCATTGCACTTACAGTCAGAAAAATGAGCTATAAGATGATTTCAAGCCAACCAGTAGAACCCTTCTTAAGCCAGGAAAAAGAGACATAATGAAGAGGAATAAACCACACACCACCTCCTGCTATATAATTGCCAAAGCCTGCTGTAGTCAAGGCCAGTCCAAGGACTTTTGGCACCCTAGGCAGCTGCCTCCTTGCATGCCCCAGCGAATCAGCTGCTCGCCCTTCTGTCTACACTGAGGCATGGTGAGAAGCCACTGCCCATCCAGCCAGCAACGTAGTAGGAAGCTGCACCTGTTCTCCTCCCTCCAAACCATTGTGTGGGGACGTGGATATCAGCTGTCCTTCTCCCCCCACGCACACATACACCAAGGTGAGGCTACAAGTGGAGGCAAGAAACTGCCACCTGCCCTCTTCACCCCCTGGCATGGTAAGGTGACAAGGCAGAAGGAAGGATGACGAGGCAGAGGCTCACCTCCCTAACCAAAGGAGGGAGGGCCAGGCCCGCCCTTCGAACCGGGGGACGGGGGGTGGGAAACAGCAGGCTCCTTGCAGCAACCCACTGGGGCTGGTGGCACTTCCCCGTGCTACTACTTGCCACAGCAGACCCTGCAGCAACAGGTCCGGGTGCTGGCAGGGGCACCACTCACTTACCTGCTCCCAGGTTTGTCCTGCCCAGCTAGATTGATTATCCTCTTAAAAGTTTTGAAGCAACGGTTTGTTTATTTATTTACTTCATTTAGACTCCACTTTTCTCCCTATTGGGGACACAAAGTGGCTCACATCATTGTCCTTTCCTGCATTTATCCTCGCAAAAATCCTGTGAGGTAGCTTAGACTGAGAAACTGTGACTGGCCCATGGTTACCCAGCAAGCTTTTGTTGCAGTTAAGTATTAGTGCTTCCATCTTTCAAATTATTACCTGGAATATCTACCTCATCGAAGTGCCAGATATTTTGGAAAATATCCATTGCTGTTTCATCAGGGTTTTTAAAAAAGATTTTTAAGCAGTCCATCCTTTCTAAACTTACTCTCCCCCCCCACCCCCATAGGCTCAGCCTAACAATTTGCTGTACAAGTATAAGATTTTTGCGCATAGTAGTATGCATATAATGTGCTGAGGTAGGCAAGGATTTGTGGACTTGGCCACTAATTCTACACTTTGGTTAGCAATAAAACAAGACACTTCTCTCCTACAACAGCACAGAAAATAGATTGAAAGCCTTATCCTAATTACACAGGAATGACGGTAGAAGTGGAGGAGTAGTCACCTGTACAAAGTGATTATGGATCAATGAGTATCCTCTACTAGAGAACCATCTGTCCATTGGTATCTTGGCTTCTTCTTGGCTTGGGATTAGATACTTTTTTGTAATTTTGTTTCTTTCTCTGGGTGTTTAGACACTACCAGCAGGACCACATACACAATCTGAGAACCATTGTGTTATATTGACTTCATGATCCCACAGTGGCCCCAACGACGCCATTTTCATGTAGATGCTCACAGTTTGATCAACATCCTAGCCTTCAACCGTCTTTTGCATTGGGTGTAAAGAAGAAGGAAAGTTAAACGTGTAGTGCACACACGTTTAATTAGTGCTCTCCCTTCGCTGTAGAAATACTGGGGAAATACTTGTTGAATCTTTTTATTATTCAGGGAAATAGAACTGCATGTTTATCAGTCCCCACCCCCCTCTGTTTTCTGAAAACTGGTGTTTGCAGTGCACCCACTAAATTCCAAAAAGAATTTATCGCATATAAAACAAGTTCTACCATGGTAGTGTATAAGCGCATCATAAGCAAGTACACAAGGGATTAATTGCCTGTGTTTATTGCAGTTCTGTAAACAGCTACTTGCTTGACTGCCTGGCTGAATAATGGCTTTTCTGGTGACCAGGCAGGGATCTTTACTAAAGTAGAGTCCCCGTCCCCCCATACCTACGTTGTGCCAAGAATTACCAGCATGTTGTGAAAAGCTATGTCAAACATCCTAAAGATTTCATGTACTCTTGAATCCATTCATGTAATTTTGGAATGGCAGGGACAAAATTAGATTTGATTAGCATTTGCCCAGGAGAAACCTATTAGTTCCTCACAATTATCGCCAAAAAGCTATTAGTCTTGACTGATGGTTGACGGTACAGATCATAATGTAAATGAATCCTCTCCTTTGAACACTAAAAAGTAACAGAAATGACATTTCATGCCACTTAAAATTTTGTTGGGGTTGCCATGAAGAAATATTCTTAATAGTTGTTGGGGGGGAAACCCTTAACAAGTATATGAATAAGCAGAAGATGGCAATATAAATGGCATAGCAGAGGTCAAATAAAGGGAACCAGGTGCCTGTGTGGTAGCACCCATAGGTATCTCATTCTATTGGGAAAGTGTGGAACTTATCAGGTGGTCTGAGCCTCAAGCCACTGCTCAATAAGGACTTCTCCCTCTTCTACAAGAATAAGAACCTTTTTTCTACTGCCACCATTATTAAACCCAAAACTTCTCCAATTACTTTATTTACTGATCACAGGCATTCCGATAGTCACCCACTCCAATTTATCCTGGACAGAGAGATAAATCTGGGAACTGATTCTGTTGTAGTAATTCAAATCTAAACAGGTAGGGCTTTTGCTTCCCCCCCCCCGCCCCAAAAGGCTGTTTCTGGTGGCATAATGAGGCTGAATGAAGGAGGTTATGCTGTAGTTGTGGTATAGATGCTGCCAAGCCTGGAGTGTGTGACACAATTGCTACTTACAAGAGCAGGAGATCACCACCAGCCCTGGCCAATGGCTGGCATGCTGGTCCTAGGAAAAGCAAAAGAAGCTAGAGTGACTCCAAGTCCTCGCCAGCCTCTGAGTTTGCCTCATTTCACCTTTGAACTGTTAAGGCCTGAGGTAGGGACACAGGTGGAGAGTGAAAGCCTGTGCAACATGTGGCAAGCCCTGGGTGACTCTGCTGTCATGGAAAAAGTGAGGTGGTTTCCAGGGTTGTGGAACCCATGTGAGCTGCTCTGAGGAGAAGGAAGAAAATGAAGGATGGAAAATTGCTCCCCTTTCCTCTCAGGAGAGCTCTGTTGAGGGAAAAGTCAGGAAGGGCAGTTTGGTCCCCTTACCCCTCAATACTGCAGCCCACTAACCAGGATTTGGGGAGTGAAGCCCTAGGGAGGGCAGGGTTTGTGGTGGGTAGACACTTCAGCAGGGTAGAATGCCATACAGTCCACCCTCCAAAGCCGCCATTTCTCCAGGGGAACTGATCTCTGTCTTCTGGAGATTAGTTGTAATTCCAGAAGATCTCCAGGCCCCAACAGGAGGCTGGCAAACCTGCCTGTAATCTGTGTACTTATTAGTGCATGCAAACCCCTGAGAATTAATTTTCCTGGAATCAAATTGGACTGTTGTAGGGAGGGAAACAGTAAAGATCATCAATACCTTCTGCTGATGGATTGTTCAATCCAACTGCTAGAATCTTCATATTGCATCCCTGAAAATGCTTGTGAATGTAAATGTGCTCTTGTTTGTATATTTAAGGCGTTTATGTACCGGTTTTCCAATAAATACTCAATACATTAAATACATTAACATTGGTAAGTGCTGTAATGTTAAAGAAATTAAAAAATAAAGTTATAGCCTACAGTTTCTTGGAATATCTTCCATGAGCCCATATGCTGTTCAAAACTAACTGGGAAATTGTTGGGTAGCAAAACTGTACTTTGTTTGGGGTGACAAAATACCTTGAAATAGTTCTACATGCAGGAGTGCCCCCTCCTCTTTGTACCTTGGTATACATAGGTCCCTCTATGTGAGTGCAAAATGACTGCAATAATACCACATTGATAAAAGAAATTTTAAACTTTAATTTCAAGCAAAGTATTGGGTTTCGAAAAGCGGAAAAAATGAGCTGAGCTGCAAATGTCTAAAAATTAAAATGAGGGATAAACATAGGCTTGAGTCTAAACTAACATATCCATGGACAGAAGTCCTTGTGCCTGCAGAGTGATTTTCCTGCCTTCCCTCTCCTTTGACAGCCTGAAATAGAATTCAAAGAATTCTGTTCTTTGGGGAGAAGGTACCCCCAGGAACAAGATTTCAGGGAGGGGGTTTCAGCCTTTTGTGGGAGGGTTGGGGTAGGAGAACTGTGCACTTGGGAGCACCACCTAACTTATATCACAGAGTTGTTATGAGGATAATATGGAGGAACACTGAAGAATTTTTTGTCTTGAGCTTCTTATAGGAAGGGCAAGATAAAACTGTTCTAAATAAAATAATACATAGGAAGATTGTATCCAATCAGGGCTTTTTTTCAGCTGGAAAGTGGTGGAACGGAGTTCCGGAACCTCTTGAAAATGGTCACATGGGGGGGCGTGGCTTCGCTGGGAGAGGAGAAGGAATCTTAGTGCCAGAGCTCCGCTCCCCCCTCCCTTTTTTAGCTAAAAAAATGCTTTACAACCCATATAAACAGAATAAAATATGGGCAAGCAGACTGCTGAAAGAAAGAAGCAACAGCCAAAGGTGGTTAAAAATCTACAAGCCTTCTTCCCGAGTTCAAAAGCCTTGGAAGAAACATCAAGTGTTCTAACAGGGGAAGACAAAATGGCCGACAGAGAAGAAGTTGCTTCTCTGAATGCACCACCTGGATTAGATGCCTCCTGTGCTTTGTTTTTAACACAAATGGAGCAAAGATTGCAAAGTAAGATAACTCTTTTATTACATTCAATGACTGAACAATTTGCTGTGTTGAAAATGGCACAAAGTGAAGCAGCAAGAAATGCTGAAACAGCAGTAGAATTAGGGAAAACGCTGCAAACTGAATTTATAGCCTTAAAAAAGGAAACTATTCTCTTGCAAGATAGAATATTAAGGCTTGAAATTTCTGCCAGACAACTGAATATTAAGTTCAGGGGCATAGAAGAAAATAGCACATTTAAAGAAGACCTTATTTTGTTATTAAAGTCCTGGCTAGTAAAATCCCTGGCTATGGAAGAGGGAACAGAATTGAAAATAACAAATGCTTATCGTGTGGGTAAGCGCAACCTAAGTAAAAGAAAATATCCCAGAGATATAGTGGCTACATTTGCAAGTTGGAGAGATAAAAAGACAATTTTGGACTTGATAAAGAAAAAAGGATCATTAAGCTTTAAGGGCTCTCCCATTTTGGCCTTATCTGATTTGCCAACAGAAGTCTTAAACAAAAGAAGAGAGTTAAAAGAAATAACAGAGACATTAAGAAGAAAGCAAATTAAATACAATTGGAACAATTTTACCGTCTTGCAAGTAAACCATCAGAAAACTACCTATACTGCCACTGATAAGGAAACAGGTACAGCATTGCTTAAGAACATTGATTTAGAACTCTTGATGGATAAAGAGAAAACAACACAGAAGCGAAAAAACCTTCAAGATTTGTCTCCTTGTAAAAGCAGCAAGATTCCAGTGAGACTAAACTGAAAGCCCAATTGGAACTTTAAAAAAGGAACAATTATTGTGGTTGTAATAATAGAAATTAATAATGTAACATGTTGGGGGAGGGGGGGAGTCGGATGCATCCTGCACTTGCTCCCACTGTTTAGTTTATTGTACTCAAGTTTGGGTTTTTTCCCCAATAACCGATGGCAAATGTCCATATGGTTACAGTGTACAATATTGTTTGAATGTCAAAGTTATTTTTAGTGGAAGAACTATTACTTTGGGTGATATGGGGGTGGGGGGAGTTGGGTAATGGGGCTGGGTAGGGGAGGGAATGGGAGGAGGAGGATAACGGGTTACGTTGACATGTTTTGTAAGGACAATATTAACAGTTACAAGTTTTTGTTTATGTTTTTTACTTTAGTATCCTTGGCTAAAGCAATTTATAAAGACTATCCACTGTAATGTTCTTGGATATCATTAACATGTTAAAAGCATATTTAAATTTTTTCTCTCACTAATATTCTAAATATTACCACAGAAAAAAAAGAAGTAGAATTATAAGCATTTATGAATAGATAGTAGGTTAGATAGTAGTTAGGAATAATGTTAAGATATAAGTTATTACCTGTCTTAGAGACGCCAAATTATAGTACTTTACTTATAATCAATGAAGATATATTTGTATATAAAAATATTTTTTGAGTTAGCAATATCTAAGTTACTCTAAATGTATGTAGTGGAAAACTTATTTTGTACCACTGGCTATTTTTCTTGACTTTGTTAATTGTTTATAAGCATATTTAAATAAAAGTTTAAAATTTTTTTAAAAAGAAAGAAAATGGTCACATGGCTGGTGGCGCCGCCCCCTGATCTCCAGACAGAGGGGAGTTTAGATTGCCCTCTGCACCACGGCTCAGAGAGCAATCTAAACTCCCCTCTGTCTGGCGATCAGGGGGCGGGGCCACCAGTCATGTGACCATTTTCTCTGAGGACAACCCACTGAGTTCCACCACCTCTTTTCCCAGAAAAAAAGCCCTGTATCCAATAAACTGTGAATGGGGCATCACTTTTGCAACAGGATTTTCTTGTCTCCCCCTCCGGCCACAGCCCCTGGGGGCCCACACCACCCTTGAGCTCAAATTTCAGGTTCTCTAGGAACATTGGTGGAAATCAACAGTGGAGAAAGAGAATTGGTAAACGACTGATAGAAGAGGAAAATGTGTTGAAATATTCCTAAACAAGGCAAAATAAAAATGTTTCCTAGGTTACATCTTCATTGTGGATCCCCGATGTAGGGTTGCCAGGTCCAGGTTGGGAAATTCCTGGAGATTTTGGGGGTGGAGCCTAGAGAGGGTGGGAAGGGGAGGGGCCTCAGTTGAGTACAATAACATCGAGTTCACTTTTCAGAGCAGCCATTTTCTCCAGGGGATCTCTTTGGCCTGGAGATCAGTTGTAATGGAGATATCCAGCTACCACTTGGAGGCTGGCAACCCTACTCTGATGTCATAATGGATCAGCTTGTCAAAGTCAGGTTGGTCCAGTACTCCTCCTCAGTCTTGACTTGCAGTTGAGAATTAAGACATGAAAAGCAGATCTTTGTAACACATTTCTCCTCTTGCTGCATATGGATGTTGAGGTATCTCCCAGTTCACAGTCCTGACATTTCCCAAGGTGAGTGACCTGTGGAGTATATTAAACTGCCTCACATTAGGTCGCAGCTTTGATTTGACTGAACTGTGGGCAGCTTCTGGGACCTTAAGTAGAGTTTATTTATCTAGAGATGCCAGAGAGCGAACCCAGAAACTTTTGTATGTAAAGATTGTCTTTTGTTTCTGACCTGTAGTCTTTCCATCCCTAAGGATTAATATTTTCACCTCTTTCTTTTAACCCATTTATTCTCTTATTTCCTACCTTTTAACAATTTGGCTGTGCTATTCCTGTTCCCCCTTCACTGTATGTTTATATTTCTGTGTTAAGACAAGAGTCACTTCACCAAACATGTAACATCTAAAATCTCCTAAATGTCTTCTACGTAGCATGTGTTGAGGCCCGCATGACGTTGCTTCTCAGTAGGGTCAACTCCTCTTTCTCAGTGTGGGGGGTGGGGCCCCAGAAACTCACCATATCTGACCAAGGCAATTAAAGAAATAAATGTAGCTGCCTTGGACTGAGTTAGTTAGTTGGGCTAAATTTTCTCAGCTCTGATCTGACTGATGGTGGCTTTTCTGGGTCTCAGGGGGAAAAGTCTTAAGCTGAGCTTCTTTTAACTGGAGGTGGAAAAGGCATTACCCAGATCATACAGAAGTAAACAGATTTGGGGGGGGTGTTCATGATTGACTGGCACAAGAACCAATGAATGATTCCAAGAACATAGGATGGTTTATACTGAGTCAGATCCTTGCTTCCTCCAGTCCAGAACTGTCAATCTTCTAAGTGCATCTCTCTCCAAGGTCTTGGCCTCAGGTCTTTCCAGCATAACTCTTCTGCATTTTATCTTTAATTTGATTAATAAGGAACTCTCTCCTTTTTTAGTTCTCCTTGCTAGTTTTTGGATTGGAAACTTGATTTCAGTTGTTGGGTAAGGGGAGAATTGTGAAAAGAGGGGTTGAAAGCTTTTGTTAATTTTCAGTCTTCTGTGCAGTCCCCACATGTGACTGTGTATTTAAATGCTTGCCGATTGGTAGGATTGTGTAGCTGGGACACCCCCACTTTCCAAGCACTAGTGGACAAACTTGAAGCGTTTCAGACTCTTGCCCAGAAATGTTAATCAAAGTTGAAGCACACAAAGTAACCTAAAGCTTGAAGCTTGTGGAACCTGAGATTGAGGATTTAAAGATTATTGAAGTCCACAGGATATCATCAGTCCAATCTCAATCCCCTTCTGTCATTGTTGGGAGAGGAGGGTGAGCTGCCACACACCCACACAAATCTGACCTCTCGGAGTCGGAAGCAACCCACTCACCAGGGCCATTACTCTCATCAGTGCCCTCCCTGTTACCCATACTATGCACCTCCATTGGTCAAAACTGACTGGGGAAAGGTATATCACGCAGGTCCATACGGTTCCACTATGGATCCAACTTATTCGAAGGCACATCGATGTCATGCTCATCATTGAATATCATTCCAGCTCTCGGATTCAGAGATTGAAATGGTTGGATCCGATCAAAGCCCCAGCAATGCTGTTGGAGTCATCCCCAGACAATAACTTCAAAAGCAGAGAATCAGTTTCCCCCATGGACAACTTTAGGCTCTATACATGGCTTTGCTCAATAGCCCTACATGGGGGAATGAGGAGTAGGGTTGAGGACCTGCCTTTTGAGGAGCAAACATTATTCTTGCTACAGTCTGATCCGTACCTGTCTCAGAAGAGAAAGGACAGGCAGACAGCCAGATCCTATGTGATTCTTCCCACTGCACATTAGATGAGAGGCTCCAGGCAATATGCCAAGCAACATCATTATAGAGGATGACAGTTCAGATACCAACCATACCAACAGTATCTGCAACATTGTTCTTTCCAAGTGCAATCTCTGCAGCGTTAGAGACAGAAAACCTCCTATAAGCTGAGACGGGACCAACAAACCCATCCATCTAAGGAACACCCTCAGGGTCAGAAATACCTCTGACTAGATGAAATGCAGCCAGTGATCTTCAGGGATAGGCTGTCCCACTTTGGGAAAGGGTTCCTCTGAACCCTGGGCCGATTCCAGATGTCGCGCCAAACTTGTGCAAGAAAACGCGATATTTCGCGTTTTCCCTGTCGCAATCCGGAACATGGCGGCAATCAGCGCCTTCAGGTTAGTCGTCTGGAATCGGCCCTGACATGGGTTCTTTTTGAGGTTGGAGACTTTGGGCCCATACCTCATCTAAGGAACCTCAACACATTTGTTAGTCAAGAAATGTATGATGGTCACATTGCCCATGGTCCTGCAATTGCTACCTCCAATTCCTGATTTGTGGTCCTGAACCTCCAAGACTCATACTTTCATATAGCAATTCATCCATCGCATAGGAAACTTTTGAGATTCCAGTATAAGAGTCAAGTATATTAGTACAAGAACTTGATTTTCGGGCTGACAACCACCCCTTGAGTCATCACTAAGTGTATGGCAGTCAGTGGTAGCTCATTTTAGAAGAGCAGGTTGCTCAATCTACCCCTGTCTTGATGACTACCTGATCTTAGCACAGTTGCTGGAGATACTACAAGAGCATATTATCATCATTTTTATTTATTTGTTATTTATATTCCGCCTTTCTCACTGAGACTCAAGGCAGTTTACATAGTGTGAGATTAGTACAATTAGTGGCAAGGACAAGGGCAGGCATTTCTATACAGTGTCAAGAACATTTCCATAAACAATGTCATAGGGTAAATGAATACAGTTTCATCATTGTGGACATCTGTAAGAAATTGGGACTAGGCATTAATTGGAACACGTCCAAACTGACACTGTCCCTGGTGGTACAATTTATAGGGGCTTTCCTAGATTTGAGGCATAAGCAAGCCATTCTACTGATTAAAAAAACATGTAAAATAAAATCCATAATGAATTCCCTGTCAGTGCTCAGGTTTCAGTCGGCATTAAAAATTCAGACACTGCTAGGCCTTATGGCTGCAACCACAGCAGTGATACCTCCAGGAAGACTATATATAGGGGAGTTGCAACTTTGTTTCTTAAATGTTCATCATAACCCACTGGTTCACTCACAAGCTGGAAAGTATTCTAACAACTTCCTCTCTTAGCTATAGCTTCTAAGATAATTTGAAAAATGTGTTGACTGATAAGCACTCTGTCAATAATTGCCTGTTTTTAACGTTTTTTTCTGTAATTTTGTTTTCTTTGTTTGTAATTTAGATGGTTGTTGTTTTTTCTCTTTTTTTGTTTGATATATATATATATATATATATATATATATATATATATATATAAATAAATATATATAAATATATATAATATATATATATAATATATATAATATATATATAATATATATAATATATATAAATATATATATATAAATAAAAGGGTTGGGAATGGCCTGTCATAAGGGGATTTTCCCTGCAGGCTGTTCATATTGTTGGGTCCAGCAATGTGATAGCAGACAGTTTAAGCAGACTGGGGTCTTCCAGTCATGAGTGGTCGTTGAGAGACAGTGAGGGATGCCAGATGTGGACCTATTTGCCATAAGGCTCAACACCAAGGCTCCAGTGTTCTGCCCTCGAGCTGGAGCTGACAGGCTGTTGATAGGAAATGCCCTTCAGATCAAGTGGTCAGGAGCACTATTCTTTGCCTCCCCCCCTCCCCTCGTGATTTCCTGAACCCTCAGCAAAATCCAGGTGAAAGGAGCTAGTTGCATAATAGTAGCACCCTTTGGGCCATGGCAGACATGATTTCATCGACTGTTGGTGCTGCCAAGAGATGCTATATCCAATTACTCGTGGCCCCAGACACCATGATGTACCCAGACTAAAACTTAAAGCATGGCTGATACTTCCCTAGAGACAAGGCTTTCTGACAGGGTGACTGAGGGCTTATTGAACTCTAGGAAACTGATATTGTACAGAAGGAAGTGAAATCAGTTTGCAGCCTGAGGTAGTATCACTCGATTCTCTTTCAATTGCTGTGGTGTTCGATTACCTTCTGAGTCTTAAGTTAGTGGGCCTGTCTGTTTCATTCATGGCTGTGATATCTGCTTTCTACTCACATGGCTGCGATATCTGCTTTCTACTCACATGGCTGCAATATCTGCTTTCTTCTCCCATGTAAATAACAAAACACTTTTCTCTCATTACACATCAAAACTGTTTTTCAAACAACTGTCTAACATGTTCCCACAAGTTTCATTCATGGCACCACAGTGGTCCCTGTCACCGGTAACAGCCAAGCCAATGACCAAACCATTTGAACCAATGGCTACCTGCTCACTGAAATTACTATCAATGAAGGTAGTTTTCCTGATAGCGATCACATTGGTTAGATGTGACCATGAAATTGCTACCGTGAGGATGGACACCCCCCCTTTCATTATGATACACCCAAGAAGGTAGTGCTTAGAACAAGCTTGCAAATCCTACCTAAGGAGTTTTCAAAGTTTCACACCTCACAAGACATAGTACTCTCCGTGTTCTTTCCATCACCAGCTTCGGATGCAGAAAAGGGCCTCCATACATTTCTTGTCTGGAGAGCAATTTTATTTTACTTAAAATTCCATACAGATGTGCAGCCTTCGGTACAGATGTGCAACTGTTTGTCACGCAGTACCTAGCAAGGAAAAAGAGGCATCACCTCAAACCATTGTGAGATGTGCAGTACAGTCTGTTAGACTGTTATGGGTTGTCACATTGGAGGTGCATGCACACTCTACCAGGTCACAGGTGTCATCTGCAGCTTTCCTCGGAGGAGTTACCATCCAGGACATCTGCAAAGCACTATTCAGTAGGTGTGAACACCAGGAGAGATGCAGCAGTGGGACGAGCAGTTCTTCAGTCCCTTTTCTAATGAAGAGCATCACCCTCTATGGTAAGTGGCTTGCTAAACTCCCATGGGAGACTGCACAGAAGATGCTAAATGAAAACAGGGTTGCACTTATCTGTAACTATTGTTCATTGAAGTCTTCTGTGCAGATGTACATGCCTTCCCTCCTGCTCTGCTGTGAGCTCTTTACTGCTATATAGAGAGAGGATATGGCAGCACAGGAGAACTGAGGAAATGGGGCACTGCCCCTCCTGGAGTGTGAGCTGTTCGGGCAGAAAGCAGCTGAGCAGGTGCTCTGGGAGGAGAAGGTGCCTCCTTCAGACTCTTAAAGCTACAAAATCCTACCAACTGGCAGGCCTGTGCATGCACAGTACAATGTGTGCCTGCACAGAAGACTTCAACAAACAACACTTGCAACCCTGTTTTCTCTGCCTCTTTCCCTTTCAAGCAGGCAAGGAAAGGAGGGGACAAAACTAAAATCATCACCCTCCCTCCCTTCCTTCTGGCTGTAGCTTTAGTGAGAGAAGGTGTATTACTATAATTCTATCTGGCTATTGTATCATGGTTCCCCCCCCCCCCGCCCCCCAGAAAATAGATAATTTTCAAAAAATTATTACGTAGTAGCTGGACATTTCTTCTTGCATCTGATTGGAAGATGGGTTGCATTCTCTTTCACACCTATCTTTGGGTTTGCACATTATACATATTCTACTTACTTACGGCTCTTTAAAAAAATTGATCTTTAAGCTATTGCTATTCTACATTGCTAATTTATATGGATTAATTTAGAAACCCCACCCATTAGCAAGACATTCATTGATTTACATTTGTTTTAATACTTCTTCCTCTATTATTTATTTTAGGTTTATCACAAACTCTACCCTCCTAGAAGCCCAAGAAAGGTAAAGAAAAACTTATGCTGGCTATAAAGCTCCTGTCTCAGTGTTTATCTGCTCTTTGATGGTCGATACAGAGGCTGGTAACTGCCAGATTACTTAAAAATATTAGTATTTATTGTCCGTTCTTAAAACTTCGATATCCAGTCTGCTTATTCCGTTTTTTAAATTTAATAATATGCTTTTAATTCTGAAACAAAATGTTTTCTTTACATCTGGCATTTCTGGTCAAAGTTCAGCATTGTTCAGCCATATTGATCTTGTTGGATAATGTTACGTTTCGTCTTCCTTAATACTGTTTGGATCCATGTGCATTGTATTATAATTAGCTTGAACGGCTGCTTTTTCAAACAGAACCGTTTACTTGGAAGCTTGGATTTCAAACTTTCTAAAACTGGTATGACGGTGCGGCTCACCTGAAAGAACTCAAAATGTTAACATTTACTGAGTATTGCAATGAGATAAATATAATTCTAGCGAGATTTGACCTTTGCTTTTGATTTGAGGTCACACAACTGCAGCTAATGTAGAAGAAAACTGCAGAATATCTTCATACTGTCGCTTCGGTCTTTGAACCTGTGGCTGTCTCCAATAGGTCGCATGTGATTTATTCACGTATGAATCTATATATATCAAGTTATTATGAAGACCAAAGATAAATTTGAAGTTCTAATCTAAAAATAGCCTTCAAGACCATCTTCTTCAGCTTTCTTCATAATTGCTTAAGAAGAAACTATTGTCAGAGAGTTTTAAAGAAAATTATCATTTGAAATGCTGGCAGGACAACCTTCATTGGTATGCAGAATCGATTTCCATAAAGGTAGATCATTCTTTTACAGAAGACTAGTTTTTATTTTGAAAGAATTGGCATCGCTTAGCATGGTTCCAAGTACTTGGCTTGTGGATAATTAAAACCACAATGAAAGGTGTGCATTGGGATAGAAAATTAATAATTTGCTTTTTCTTTTCTCTTTCTTTCCCCCCACTCCTCCCTCTGCAACAGGCAGAAAAACTAATTGCAGTTACTTAGGATAGGGAAGGTCAACCAGCAGCCCCTGGACCTCACTGAGCCCTCAAGATGATTTCCTCTGCTTTCCCTCCTGAGGGTCCACCAGTTTTTAAGATGCGGCAAAACATTTGGCTGCCATCTCAGTTGTAAAGAAAAGAGAAATGTTACAAAATCTACATATTTGTATTTGAAGCCATGCTTGTGGATGTCCTTCATAAAGAGAGAAGCCCTTCCTGCTATTTGCAGCCAACTTTATTATGGACCCTTACTAATGATGGGGGTGGCAATAGACCATTGTCTGGACCACTGTTTGAAGATAGTTGGTCCCTGAGAAAATAGAAGTTGGCCATTTTTCATTTAGGAAGTTTGATAGGTATACGCTGAAGCCTGAAAAAGTATACTACTTGAATTAATATTTTCTTTTTTTTTTTTTTATAAAATTTTTATTTTTCAGTATACTACACAACACTACAATAACACTACACAAGACTATCACAAGGGAAGGGAAAGGATGAAGAAAAAGGGAAGGGGTGGGAAAAAGGGGACATAAAGGGAAGGGTAAACTACATTCAACACTACACTTCAATGTTTTCCCTTCATACTGCCATAATAGAAAAAAAAATAGCTCAATAAAATGATGATGGAGTGGTTAATCATACAGAATACACATTTCAAATTCTAATTAAACTTTCCTCCCCCTTCTGGGTCCCGGACGCAATTCTCTCTGTGCAACCGCAGCTGCGGTGCTCTCCTCCTCCTCCCCCCCCCTCAGGCTTCTCCTTTTCTTCATTCTTGGTGCACTGGAATTCCGGGTTTTTATCCTCAAAATCCTTTAGTTGATCTTCTGATAGTATCTTATAGGCTTGATCTTTATGTCTAAACCATATTCCTTCCGGAAGTAACCATTTATACTTTATTCCATGGTCCCTCAGAAGAGCTGCGAACTTTTTGTACTTAAAACGTCTTTTCCGGACTAGAAATGGAACGTCCTTCAAAATCTTGACTTTAAGACCCATAAAATACAAATTCGCATTGTATGAGTTATATAGGATAGTGTCCCGAATCTTTTTAAATGAAAAATCAATAATGATCTCGCGAGGCAGCTGTCGCTTTGTTGCATATTTTGAAGAAGCCCGACGGACCTCCAAAATGGCGCTTTTAACCTCTTCTTTAGTTGTCCTCGCGGGTGTCGCCAGTAATTCCGAGACCAAATCCCACAGATCCTCATTTTCCTCCTCTTTCACGTTTTGGAGACGCAAAATTGTCTGCGTTCGTTCCACCTGTAGCCCGATCAGCTGGTTCTCCACCAACTTCAGCTCTTTTTTCGTATTCTTCACAAGTGACGCACTTTCCAGAGCAGACTTCTCTGCCCCCCCCCCGCTACTTCCTTGATGGTTTTCACTTCGCTTTCAATTAAGCCCACCCTTTGATCAGTTTCGTTCAGCTTGTCAACAAAGGGTTTTATGGCTTCCACCACCGCCCTGCGCACCAATTCTTCGAGCGACTCTCCCTTCTGCAAGGTAGCCGAGATTGACTTACCGAGAGCGGGACTTTGCTTCTTTGCTGCCATTGTGGGGGGGGGGGCGCCAGCCAAATTCTGGAACTCACCGAAGGGGAAGAGCGAGTCTTCTTCAGATCAACCTCTCCTTCACAAACGCTTATAGAACAGAAGGGATTCGCTTGTTTACAGGCTTCCGCCTGTTTCTTTTATTTGCCCTTTCTCGTTGCCCGGCGGCACTCAGGGCGCTGCGCATGTCTGCCGGCCTCCATAGGGACAAACGGGCAATTCCCCCCCCACATTGATTTCGGGGGGTTCTTCCCGCAGCGTCCCGGACCCTGCCTCCCTAACTGGGAGTCCTGGGGGCTAATCCTTGCAGATCAGCCGCCCGGTCAGGGTGCCCGGTCGCTTCCTCCCGGACCCGCCAAGAGGAGCGTCCGGCATGGCTGAGAAAGCGAAACCGAATGAATTAATATTTTCTTAAAACGATAAAACAAAAAAGCAAACCACAGAGTGTGAATCCAGCCTTTGTACCCAGAGGCTAGGATTGATAGAGGGGTGCAATTTTTAAACATTAAGTTACAAAACTTCATTTATTTCCATTCACTATTATGTGTATTTTATTTCCTCTTTGCTTCAAAGGGACACTTTTTAAAAATTTGATTTTCTGTCTCAACGAAATTATCACGAATGGAAACTTTCATCGAAGGACCTCATACCTGCTATATTTCAGACTGGAGAAAATGTTCCAGTTTTATAGGCAATTGAAGAAATCCTTCTCCTTCTACTGAGTCACCATTAGGGGTGTGCATACACACACACACCCAAAAAAATTGGGTTATCCAGATTCAGGTTTCAGAGATACCAAAAAAAAATCCAGGATCCTTGAAGTCCAATAAGATTCTCTTATGCTGTTTGGCAAGATTACAGAATCCCAGATTTATCCGGACATTATTCTCTGTGGGGGAAACTATCTGAGTGGCTGCGGGTGGGGGGGAACAAACCTACTCCTGACAGTCCACTGAAGAACCCCCACATTTCAGGAACCTTGGATCATGGGATCCAGTTCTAAAAGCCCTTGTACAAGGTTCCCTCAGGCACTCTCCATTGTTTCCTAGGGTGGGGGGGGGGAAGCCAAGTGGACTCTCAGGCAAAAAATCACAGAGGCAAGGCTGCCATTGGCCAAAGGAACAAGCTGCCCCCAGCCATTCCATTGATGCCTATGGTTGGGAAGCCAAGCTGTCTGTCAGGCAGAAACACACAGAGGCATGGCTGGCACTGGTCAAAGGTACATTCCCAAATCCAAGCTCAACCTAGAGAAAGCCCAAGAGAACCAATGTGAACCAAGGAAATGGAATCCTGCCCCCCAGAACCAAAGTGAAGCAAGGGGACCAACATCAAATCAGAGAATCATGTCAAACCAGCAAATTCCACCCAAACCAAATGGAAGCAAGGGACCATTTTACAACTTAATCCAACAGAACCAGTGTCACTCACAGAAGCCAGACAGAACCTCAGGCCAGTGAGAGAATACTGCCTCCTGCCTCTGCCTCCTCCCCTCTCCCTTCTCCCTCTCCCCTCTTGGAAAAAAACATGGGAGAAGTCAGGGAACCAGCCAGCCAAGAGGTGGAAGCAGCGTTTCCTGGATTAATCCAGATTTATCCAGGCTTCTTGACTTGGGTTTCTCTCATCTGAGCCAGGAAAGCTGGATTGGCATAGACCTGACTTTCCCCCCTGATGCCCAGACCCAGATTACGCACTTCTAGTCACCATTATAATTGGGGGAAACACTGTGCACAGAAAGTAGTATCACTGTAATCCTCTTTGGCATGATCTATTTCCCCTGCTCCTTGTAACATTTCCTACATCAGTTTCATTATCTCTTCACACTGCTGTCTTCCTTCTGACCTCTCTAAACTGCAAGCTTGACACTAGAATAATAGATATCCAAAAATTACCAATTTTTAAATATAGTTTGGTTTTTTACAAGATTAAGAAAAATGACTTTTTAATTTTATTTAATTAGCTGAATACACATCTCTGTTAGCTGGTCCTTCCTTCTTTCCCAGAGCCTCATCCTTTGCCCAGTAGGTATTCTGGGATCCCTCCCAGCGTGCCCTCCACCAGCTATAAACTGGTTTCATCCAAAGATTGCATACAGTCTAACATCAAGCAACCCTAGTCTGACAGGGACTCAATAGATGTTTGTCCTACTGGAGCTGCAGGGCAGAAGGCTTTCTTGTAGCATACTGGGCCTGGGATCAAACGATGTCCCTTTGGTAGTATTTTCATGCACACATAATAGATACAAGTCCTTTCTTTAAAAAACAACAACACTTTGCTAGGGAACTGAAGCTGTTGTTGAAAATATTCTTTGAGGGACCATCTATGTTTTTGATGATGCCCCTCTGACATCTTCCCCTTTCTTCTTTGACTTTTAACACTATGTCTCAGGCAGCGCAATTCCAAGGCCTGACCCAGTGCCCCCACCCACGTGTCGACGTAAAAGCGGAGCTGCTCCACCACTCCCTGTGGACTTTTGCAGGAGAGCCATGCCGGTGCCAGAGCTTGACACTCGCCTGCCGTTCCCCTGACAGCCCCGTCCACACCAGCCAATGGCTGCACCACTCCCCTGACAGGCAGGTGAGGGACAAGCAGTGGCACAGCCAATGGGGAGGTCGCGATCCCTGCTGCTCACCAACACCTCCTCCCGGTCAAGGAGCAGGCATCCCTGTGGGGGAGGGGGGCCAGAGGCAACACTGAAGGTCCAATGAGGGCCAGGCTGGTGGCTGCAGCTCTGCACCCCTGCAAATCCTCCCGCTGCCACCACCACGAGAAACAGGTTCCCCCTCCCTGGCAGTGAGCCTGATAGAACTTGCTGTGACTTGCTTAAGCTGTTTTTATTTGGTCTGGACCCAGGGTGCATTATGGAGGTAGAAACTTAACTCATAGCCATCATTTAAAGCAGCAATTCAATAGTCTTACTATTCCGTAGTTCTGCTTTCGGTGATGGCACTTACTAGAAAGGAGTTGCTAATGTAATAGTTTTCCACCTTGCTGGCAGATCTGACTTCCCTGTATTTACTTTTATGAAACAGCTATTTTGTGAAGTGACTCGTACATTCTAAGCATCATTTTGTTTTTAAAACATGACTTCAGTGTAGCTGCACAGCAAAATGATTAAACCTGTTCTGGAAATGCCAGCTTGCCTGGGCTTCTCTCCAGATGTCCATTATGCGATCATATTCTTATAGCTATATAGTACTCTTGTTAGTAGTAGACGGATGGGGCAGGAATAATAAATGGATCTTGGATTCAAGCAGAGTTTACTGAAACAGTTAGCTGAGGACAAGGGGTATTCTCAGCCTTAGACGAGCCCACGGTCATCAGCAGAGCCTATTGACTTGCATTGCGGCTGCTTTTAGGAAAAGCTATTACAAATGGAATGGCTGAAACTGTCAAGACGCCTGTACTGTTATCTCCTAACCTCATTCAGTTAAGCTTTGTAGCATTCATAGCTTTGATCAAAACCCTTTGGCACAAAATAAAACAAAAACTCAAATTCAGAGTCTTAAACTCATGAATTTTTATACGTATAAAAGAAAAACTATCTATTTTTGAACGTGTGTGTGTGTATTGTGACAGTTAGGTAGCAACCTATTTAAAAAGGCACTTTTTAATTTTTTATTCAGTAACTTATTATATACATAGAAAAGCTTTATAATTCATAATATATATGTACATGAACTGTTACTATAAATAAAGTTAGATAAATATATCATTGCTTTATAATTGGTGCCTCTCCCCTTTGAGGTTATCTAAAACATATTTTCATGGTTTCTAAGAGAAATCTGGCTTGCTATTGAGTAAAAGCTACAAAACTAGGTAGCCTACAGACAAGGTAGAGGTCTCGCTACCTCTTCTACCCCAGTATGAGGGGAAACAACTTTGTAAATTAATGAAGGGGGGATTTTTTAAACAGCAGCTTTATATGAGGAGACAGAGAGCCAAACTACAAGTGACGTCTTACACAGGTTGGACACTAGTCGGCTTCCCTCAAGTTTTGATGGGAAATGTAGGCATCCTGGTCTTGCAGCTGTAATGGAGAGCCAAGCTGTAAAACCAGGACGCCTACATTTCCCATCAAAACTTGAGGGAAGCCAACTAGTGTCCAACCTGTGTAAGACGTCACTTGTAGTTTGGCTCAGAGTGTTGAGAGAGTTGTTGCTTAAAGGAAAAAGGGTGGGGTCAACCTGTTCAAGCCCCTTAGAGAATCCTGAAGGTGGTGGTGGTGGTGGTGGGGAGACTTTGAGGGATGGAATGGGAACTCCAGATTGTTCCTTCCTGGTTTTTTTCCCACTGTGATTTGCTTCTACACAGTGCTTTTGTTTCAATTTGAACCCATACCGGAGTGGGGAATTTTGGAACAATGTTGTTCCACTTTCCATGTTTCCCCTCTTTTTTCTTGCCCTCTGTTCCAAGCCTGGTTTGGTACTGTCTTTTTGGAAAGATCATAGTCACTCCAAGTGCTTTTATATGTTCTTTGCATGGGAAGGTGGCATTGTTATGGTCCTGCCATGAAAAGAGCTAGAGACTTCTTAAAATGAAAGGTGTGAATTCACAGGATCAAGTACATTGTGGCAATGCATTGTTATAATCTTATTACACTGTACCCCTTTAGCAATGACCAATTAAAACAAAAAGCCCTCTGGCAGCTTGGGAAATGGGTGTTTGTGAAGAGCTGAACAAGGAAAGTGTGGGGAAATCTATTGTGCGGATGCTCCATCGCCATTCCAAGTGTTTCTGCATTGATTGATTAAATAATTAATTAATTAATTGCAGTCTACATTTCTCATGGAGACCCAAGGTGGATCACACAGTGAAAGTAAATACAATTACGATCAACAGCTAGGACATTCAATGGACAGGTGCAATTTTGTGATAGCAGAAAAAAGTGAAAACCAGCATAAAGCTATAATACAGAGATGACACTTCTGAAACAAAGTGTAATTAATTAACATGACATCTTTAGCAACATGGAAACTACCCAGCAGGAGCTTTACATCAGCAGACACTACCCAACAGTGTAGTCTATAGTCCCTGTCCCTTGCTAAGGCATATATCCGAGCTGTTTTTTATGACACAGCCCCCATAATCTGAGTAGAAATCCCTCCTGAATAATTCATTTTTGTATGATTTGTGGAGAGCCAGGAAAGTGGGAGCTTTCCTGACCTCCTTCAACAGGCCGTTCCATAAGGTGGGGGCTACCACAGAGAAAGCACGTGTGTGGGCAGCTGTTGATTTTGCCAAACTGCAGGCTGAACCAAATCCAGGAAACTAAATCGCAGTGACTCCTTCCTGCCAAAAAGCTTGTGTGTTTCATTTCAGTTTGTATTTTGCAGCAGCAGGCAGGCACGTATTTGGCTCGCCTTGCAGGGCGGCATCTGGTTTTCCTTAATAGCATTCACCGGTTGGATCCCAAACGGACAGAGCCCTTACGTTATTAATTAACTCCGTGGGTGGGAAGGGGGAATATATGCAATGTGCATGAGTGCATCTTTTTTTCCTTTGATGCCGAGGCAATGGCATTGTCTCCCTGTCAATTGGGTCCTCGCAAGGAGAGACCCCACTTATCAGCTCTGGAAATACTTGGAAGGGGCAATATGCAGACTGCATAGTCATAGGCTGCAATTTGAAAGACTCTTCCCTGGGAGTAGGCACTTGTAACATAGAACTTACGTCTTAGTAGGCCTGTTTAAGAGGGTGCATCTTGGTTTGTTTTGCAGCACTACCCAGGCACTGGCTTGGTCCCCTCCCCCCAAATGAGGGCACTTGGACAGTTGCTGTGAAGAAAAGTGCCACTGGCGAAAGTACAAGTGAACTGTTCAATCAGTCAAACTTGATAAAAGCCCCAGAAAACTTCAGTCATAGACTGCAGTTCTAAAGACACTTCCCTGGGAGTAAGCACAAGGAAACATGGCACCAACAGGCAACAATAGGGTGCAAAGGTAATAGTTTATTGGCACTATAGAAAAAGAAAAAAGAGAACATAAAGCAGGCGTATTTTTAATCTCACTGCCACCCTGTGGCTGCTAACCCCTTGGCCAGTCAGTTTCTTGCTCTAGTGTGTGTCCAGCTGTTGACATTCATCTTCAGGGTCCATTGGTGTGTGTGTGTGTGTGTAGTGTAACTTAACTAAGGGAAAACTGGTTGGATTGATGCTTTAGAAGGAGGGCTATGTTCTTTGTGATTTTGGTGCTGCTAAGTGCAAAAATAGCTGCCCCAAAGAGCCTGGAAGCCCTCATTACAAAGAATGAGGCAGAAAGTCACGGTAACGAAAACATCAAATGGATTAAATCTGAGCTGGCCATGCCCCACCTAGAAAAAACTAACGATAGCACATAATTGGTTTGGAACCCCCAGATCCAAAACTGAAACAGAAATATTTTAAGTGCTCACCTCTAATCGCCATCCCTGCGATTCCTCGTGGCTCCCCCGTGTATCATTCATAACACCCGCCCTGATGTTCCTATCATTCCTGTGCCTATTTGAACAGCAAAATGAACCAACTGCAGATTCAGTCCTGCAAAGAAGCTGGCAGTGTCGAGCTGTTGTCCTAGAGGGGGAATTTCACAATTGTTTCTCTCTTCTTCTTCCACAACCATGGTGATTGCACACTGGCCCATAACTTGTAATGGAAGAAAGTTATTAGAGAGATCCTGCACCAGAGTTTGGAAGCTTCTGCCCCATGGTTCTGATTTATTGACTGACTGGAACAAATATTAGCCCTTGTTCCATAAAGCAGGTGTAGTGTAAAGATGAAGAGACTGAGCCATGAATTGGGTAATCCCTCAGTTTGTGCCTCATCTATGCCTGCCGTGATCTAAATAGGTGGCCTAAGGCTGCCTCACTCACTCAGTCTCTGCCCTGTATCTGCAATATGGGGATAATAAGAGAGTTGTAAGAATTAGAACATAATGTGTGTTAAGTGCTTTGAATACCCTAAAGTGCTATAGAAATGTTAATTATGATTATTTGTTAACAATAGTATCCTACATGCAATATCTTCTCATAGGCCATTTAAATGAATTTAATTATTGTTGAAAGATTAATTCTGTTCCAGTGTTGATGAGATCCGTTGGTTATTTCAATAGATGAAAGGCTTGGGAAGGTACAGGGACTGGAAAGAATAATTAAAATACTCTTCCTTTTGTTTTGCACGATAGGTGAGAGACTCTCAGACACTTCTTCTTAATATTATTGACACTATGTTGTATTTATCTCCATTTTATAATGCCGTGAAAGTTCACACATCAAAGCTTTGTACATAAAGCTCTCTGTTTTTGACATAATGTACAATTAATTAAATAAAAACCTTAAGGGCTTACCATTGTTCTCTTGGGTAGTACTCCAATTCAAAGCCTCAACAGTTCACATATAATGTTCAGTCTTCCTAATCACAATGAATGAGTACAGATGTATCTGTCCTACAAACCAGTATCTGGTTGTATACTGCTTTCACTGTCATGATGACTTTCCCAAGAATCCTGGGAACTGTACTTTTGTGAGTGCTGAGACTGCCCTGTTAGTGACCCCAGCCTTCTTCATACGGCTACAGTTTCTAGGGTTCACTTTATTGTCTCCTTGGTTCTTCTGTTCTACCAGAGTGTATGGGATATATGTATTCCGTAACATTGCTCTTCAATGTCACCATTCACCCCTCCCCCCAATAAATCATATCTTAGTAAAGAGGTTCTCAGTCTTTTTCAGCTTGTGGGCACCTTTGGAGTTTTGACACAGAGTGGAGGGTGCAACCACATAATGGCTGCCATAGGAGGTGGAGCCAACCACGAAATGTTGGAGAGAGAAAGTTATGCATAACTCTAATAGTAGTCTTTAACATTTCAGGCAGAGGCTCTGTTTAATGGGATACTTTTAAAATTATTATGTAGAGTAAAAATGTTTTCTAGTGTATACACAAAATAGGTATATATTGATCTAGGTAAGAAACCTTCACCTGGCAGTATCTGTCTTCATTTTGTAGGCAACTAACACAGAGAGATTAAAACAGGTCAAGGACAATGGTGCAAGAGAAGGAAAAATTACTTTATTGTATTACTCAGCTAAAAAAAAAACCCGACATGTTTTGCCAAGCAGGCTTCTTCAGGAGAATCTGTTAGTCTTTCAGTGTTCCTTCAGCAGGAACACAAGATCAGTAGCAAGCTGATGGACAAAAGATTCAGGATGGTTAAAGGAAATACTACCTAAAAAGAAATTATATTATGGAATTCACTGCCAGGGGATGTAATGATGGCTTCTAAGAGGGGAAGGCAGATTCCTGTCGGATAGATCCATCATTGGCTACTAGCCACAGTGACTAAAGGGAACCTCCACATTCAGGAGCAACCAACCTCTGAATACCAGTGCTATGAGGGAACATCAAGGCAGGGTCTTGACCTCCATGCGCTGTTAGTTAGTCCTTCAGGGCAACTGGTTAACCATTGTATGACAGTTTGCTGGAGTAGATGGACCACTGCTTTGATTCTCCATGGAATTGGACTAAGAGCGGGACCACAAGTGATGCCTGACACAGGTTGGACACTTGCCAGCTTCCCTCAAGTTTTGATGGGAAATGTAGGCAGCTTGGCGGAATGTTGGACAAGTGACAGTTGAAAAGTCCACTGGACAGCAGTCAGAGAGCCAAGCTGCAAGACCAGGATGCCTACATTTCCCATCAAAATTTGAGGGAAGCTGACAAGTGTCCAACCTGTGTCAGGCGTCACTTGTGGTCCCGCTCTCAGAATGCCCCCTGGAAGTCTGTTTGACACATTCCTTCATGGGAGATGCTGGTGTCTAAAAGATGCAATTTTTTTGCTTTAGATTGGATCAGGCCTGCTTATTCTTATATGCAGCTGAGTAATTTTGATTCCAAGGTGTCTGTTTAATCATGCAGGATCACAGGCTTCACAATGAATCACGCAGTGACGGAATGATATACAAATACTAATATAATTCCAAAGACTTATTTTATTACATTATAAGCCTCTTATAAAGAACTCATTATCTCATGTAAATATTACCTTTCTATTTCAGCTGTTCTGTATATTTATTGAGTATAGTAATTTTGTAAATGGTGTTAAACATTAAAGTTCCACGTTATACTGCTGGGATTAGTACAAATTAGTCTGCTGGCCATTTTCATTTTGTTTCCCTCCTACCTGTGAATTTTGATTTTGCAACAAAAAAGTCTCTCGTTTCCACCTGTTGAGAACGTGTTTTACATGTTTATCCTTTACTTCAGTTGTCTGAATAAACTGTTTATTAAAAATATAATGATGTTAGATTGTCCACATCTAAGATTTTGTTTGTCTTTAGTTACTCCACGTGGCCCAAGATCCCTCATTTAGTTTAGTTGCAGCTTTACCATGGTGATTTCTGTGTAAAAGAAAGCTGCTGGAAAATGGGGAAATTCCTAGAGCATCGCTATAGAGGCAATTTCTTGGTCGTTTTTTCCCCTGCTCCTCAATTTTTTGAGGATGAGCATTGGGCCCAGAGAATATTAACGTTCTCTGGGCAGGCAAATGAAATGCCTATTTTCATGTCTTTCTAACAACACTCAGTTCAAAACTTTGTTGCACAATGCAAGTCGGCCTGCAAAAACTACCCTTGTGATCCAGAAGTGAAAAAACTAGATTTGTTAGCTGAAGAGCTAGTTTGGTGTAGTGGTTAAGAGCAGCAGGACTCTAATCTGGAGAACCGGGTTTGACTCCCCACTCCTTTGCTTGAAACTAGCTGAGTGACCTTGGGTCAGTCACAGCTCTCTTAGAGATCTCTCCACCCAATAACACACTTTGTAAACTGCTCTGAATAGGTGTTAAGTTGTCCCGAAGGGTGGCATATAAATTGAATGTTGTTGTTGTTAAGACTTTGGCTCAGGTGTCACTTAAATCAGGCATGTTTCTCTGAGTGGCAGTGGCCTCCTCGTTCCTGTTTGGTTAATAACTGATATAGGCAAAAAATGTGCATTTGCAATGTCTGAAATGGTGTGCCTTTAATTCCTTTCTCCTTGCCCTACTGTCTGAGGTACAAGTGTCTACTTTATAGTCCTGCAGAAGAACTTGGAGGATACTGAGGCTCTCTGCACTTGCCAGCTTCAGATTGAGGCCTGCTTATCTGACTTCATACCTTTTGTTGAACAAAGCTTGAGTCCTTCCCTCAGTAAAGGGTGACAGAGCCTCATTCTTTCCCTGAGCTTAGTGCTACTCCATCCATCTGTAGTGTTCTCTATCTAGTAGACACCAAACACCCAAAGTCTTTGAAGAAACATCTTGAGTTATTTGTAATACAAGATAATCTCATCACCTGACACATCATTCAGTTTCTATTTTCATGCTCTTCTAAGAATTTGCAGTTGTCAATATTAACATTCATTGGCATTAGTATTTTTACACATACACACCCAATAAATACAGACAAGCTCCTCCAAATGTCACAAGTTCTTTATTTTTAAAATAGTCATTCAGGAACACAAAGTTGAGCATTTCAAGCAGGTATAGGTTAGCTTAATCACCAGTCTGGGTTAATCATCCAGACAGTCATTCACATCTAGAAAACTCCCTTGTTAAAAGTACAACCTTTTAACCTCGTTGCCCTTCTGGTTTGCTTTCATTTTGTGATAATGAACTTGAAGCCATGTAACTCAATAATGCAGGCAAAGAAACTGAGGCAGGAAATAGCTTGCACTTTGAACAACAAAACTGTATACTGTTTCCAAAATATGAATTTTAAAAAGATATCATATGGAATAACCATTCCTCTAATGCTTTCCATTATCCTCCCAAGTCCAGCTATTAGTGTTGAAGGCCACTCATGATCCTAAAAGTGAAAGAGGGCTAGTTGTGCTGCCAAGAACCTAATGGAAAAAATGCACATTGGATAATGGGCAAAGAACTGCTCTGCAAGAAAACTCAAGGATGTATGAGAACTTCTTCATACACTGACTGAAAGGTTGTACACTTTTTGGCACTAGAAACTGTCAAGCAAAAACATTCTTATGTTTCCATGATAAACTCAAAGGCTACAAAAATCACCCAGATAATAACAATGAGGTCACGTACAAGTATCCATCTGCATACAAAGTGCAAAGTGCTATACAATTGATATAAAGTGACTGATGCAATAAATATACAGTGACAGTGCCTTGAGTTACAGGAATTCAAAATAATTTACAGAATATTTTGAAAATTTTAAAGAAGCAAATATGCTAATCACAACAAAATATATATATGGAAATGTCCATCAGTCCAACATGGTTGTTGAAGGAGTAACTAATACTTGTATGTGACCTCATTGTTGTTATCTGGGTGACTTTTGTAGCCTTTGAGTTCATCGTTTGGCAGTCTATTGTATTCAATGTATCATTCCTAATTGGTATTTCTTGAATGACTTTAAGGCTCTTTATATTTTGGGTCTAGTTAGTTTATCACGGCGCTGAGCTTTTCTTTTTTGTGATTATCTTTTTTGTGATTATCTTTTTTGTGATTTTTTCCATGATTCGCTCTATTTATTTATTTATCCTTTTGATAGCAGCTCTCAAACCATAAAGCAATAATGAGAAGAGGGTTCCAATTAATGACTGGGTGTTTATTAAGAGGCTCTGTAGACGAAGATCTTAGTCTGAAGCAGTACCAGTGGAAGGCTGTTGGTGATATTGATTCTCCATCCCCCTTTATCCTGATGCTGGAGGCCACTGCGCTCCCATAGATGAAAAATGTGTGGTCTGGAGCACTGCCGGCGCCAGGGTCTCTGGCACCTGTGGCAACCCCCCCGTGCGCGCGCACACCACGGACTACGTGATGACATCATCACGCGAGGACATCGCACAGCGCAAGCTGGGGCATTCGCCCGCAGATGGCTGAGGTGGCAGGCGGAGGCTGCTCCGCGCTCCGCACGCTGCCCCGGCAGTGGCTTGTGTCTGCTGCGCCTGGCTGGGGGCATATGGCAGTGGCACGGGGCTGGCCACAAAATGTCAAGGAGCAAGGCAAAATGTCAAGGCAAAATGTCAAGGAGTGAGGTCAAGGAGCTGGGCAAAAGCGCAATCTGACCCTGCCCACATCCTAAAACCACTTGGCTGTCAGACAAGGTGTCAATGGGAGCCACAGTGCCCACAGGTGCCACTTTGGGGACCCCTGACCTAATCCATAGCTCTAGATGTGATCAAGCCAAGGTTCAGTATTTTAAGCTCTACTGATTTCAGTCTTTGAATTAGACTTAAATGTATTCTTCTTTAGATGAATAGTGACCATTCTGATTTCAATATTTGTTCAGTATTATTCATAAGTGTATATTGGGTCGATAATCAGTATATATAAATATATATATATATATAAATAGGAAAACTGAGGATGATGGTGTTTTATGAAAGAGGAAAGCTGCAGGTCCAGCCTGCTTCAAAGTAAGTCTAGTAACAAAGCAAGAGTGTTATCTGCTATATTTCTACTGGCTGAAAGTGGCCCAGTAATTCCATGTTTCTGACACATATTTAGGAACAGAAGTGCTCTGTGGCATTCATTGCCTACTATTCACTCAATATTTATTTATTTATTTCATTTATAGTCTATCTTTCTCACTGAAACTTGAGGCAGATTACAAAATACAGAAAAACAGTTCAGTGGGGCAGCATGAGACATCTAGTAAACTATGCAATAGTTCTAGGGTTACTGAATTAGAAAACAATGCAAAATAAAAAAGAACTGTCTACAGCATGGCATAGCATAACGCAGAAGTAGTAGATTGCAAAGCAAAAGTGAGGTGATACAGAGAATAAACGTTGCAATTTAAATCTCGTAAATTTCAAAAGATAAAAATAGTCACTACTTCTCTTTTTTTGCAAGTGTAGCAACCTGTTTTTAAATATGTTTGAGTAGCACCAGTAGGGGGGGAAATCATTTAAATTTTTCATAGTTGCTTCCTCTTTTAGCCACCATCTTAGTATGAACTTAGCCCTGGGTAGAGGGGGTGTGAAAAGGGAGAAGGCTGCATTTTTAGATTTTTACTATACATTTCCAGTCTTAGTCAATTCTTGGGCTGTTACTGAAAGTAGTATGAATTGCCGAGTCCAGTGAAATCTCCTGGAGTTTGCATAATCTACAAAATCATACCCTTCTGAAGTTTGTTGTCTTAAAAATCTAATGCTTCAAAACTATTTTAAAGTGGGAAGATGGGTGTGGCAGAAGCCCAGTATTGAATAATCAATAATGGTTAGATGAAGAGCATTCTTATCAGACTTACTGGATTTGAAATTACCATTTTGTATAGCCTTATCTATGAATTATAACTCCATTTGCTTGATAGCTTTGTGTCTGTTCTCCGGCCTTGCAAGTTTGCAGGTGCTGTAGCTCAACCTGTTTTATGTGCTTCCTTATCCTAGGTTTGATCCCTGGCATCTCCTGTTAAAGAGTCTCTGGTAGTAGACGAAAAACAAACCATTGCTAGTCAAGCACAGACAGTCCTGCGCAAGATAGGTCAATGATCACATGCCATATAAGGAAATTTGCCATCTTCAAGTACATGTAGAAACCTGAGTACAGTTTTATGATAAATTGTGATATTTTACCGGTGTCATTCCCACTGGCAAAGGGGGGGAAATGCTTATAAATAATCAGCTTTGCAGATGGCTAAGTTTTAAAGCCATAATTATACACCCATTTACAAACCTTCCTCTGGGAGAAGTTTACCTTTCAGAATAAATTACCCAAGAACCAGGTCAAACCTGACAGTTTTGTTTAAAGATTTAAAGCCCTTCTTTATCAATTATTCTAAACCCAATTTTTCCTCACCTCTCCAAATCCATCTTCTTTGGGGAGACATTTTAGCTGACATCCTTTTTATTTGCCTTTCTAAAGACAGACAGACAACTATTTCAGCTAAACTGATTATTGCTCTGTTATATATTTTTGTTGTGTATGTAAATCATCTGTGATATATTAAGCATCAGTGGGCTGGTTCCAGCAATTCCAGCGTAGAAGACGCTGATGGAGGCAGATCTTCCCAACTTTCCCATCTCTCCAGTATTCCTGTCTTACCCTGGGGAACTTTATTGTTGGCCTCACAGGACCTGCATGGACTAATAGCTGTGTGGGTTGTGGGAGGAGACAACTTCACCTGCTTCCTCAGCCCAACCCTTGACCTGCATGGTTATTAATTCATGTCATTTTCATTACCCTGGGAATCAACGGCAGGAGGTGGAGACAGGAAAGATTTATAATCCACACGCCCATGAATCATTGAATTCAACACAATTTTCAGATAAAAATCATAAATATCAACAAAAATTATTTTTTTGAAGAAGACGACTTTCTGTTGGTGGAAAGACTCTGTTGGAAGATCCTTCACTTAGTGAAAAGAAGGTATTAGTTCCAACTCTTAAGTGGTCGCAATTTTTTCCCACTATAGAAAAGAAAAAGTGACAAATAATTTTTTTGCATGTGCACCCTTGTGCTACACTCGGGACAGGACCTTTAGGAAGAATTCTTGTCTCTTTCAACAAGAAATCGGGAATAAAAACAGAGCTTTAAAAATTCTTATTGTTTTTGAGTAAAAGTCTAAAACTTGAAGTCTTAACACACCAAAACCTATCACTTGTTCATAAATTTAATTAACGCCTGTTGTTTGCAAGGAAAATAGTAGAATTGCGGTATTTGATGTAATGTATGCAAAAGAAAGAGGAAAGGTACATAGCAATAATAAATTTCTAATACAATTCTAAATGAGGACAAACATAGGACCAACTTTACTTCATAACAATTATAACCTAAATTATAAACTTTGCAAACTAATTATGCTTTCTGAAGAAACTGAATATGTACACTCCCTGGACTAGATGTACCTAATCAGGTACCAGTCTGGAGCTCTTCGTGGTCCAGCACAAATTCCCAACTCCCTGTACTCTTTGGATTGCTGACTGGCAGAGGAGCAGTCTGTCAACAGTCCCAGTTCTTAATGCCATTGTCCACCTCCTGTATTCCAGAGGGCAAGCCCTACGCCACTTTTCGCGTAGACTATTCCAACATACTTTTGTGGTGAGAAATCACTAAGCGTGCTTTCTCTGTTATCTCCCTGCTAGTGGTACTGCTGCATTTGGTTGGTCTGTGTACTTGATGATGAGTTTGACTCGGCATTAAAAGTTTATAATTTTTTATAAATGGGCTTCAGTCCAAATGTAATATATAATTTGTGGATTGAAATAAGTATCTGGTAGAAAATGGAGTCAAGGTGACTGTATCTAAATATTTAGGAGTGGTGAGGGAAGCTAGCATTTTGAACAAGCACAATTCAACTCTTTGTTTCAGAAGATACACGTCCAGTGTTTGTTTTATGCCACGTTTTATCGATTTGCCTTTGGTGAGCTAAAGCTTAATTTGGGAAATGTAGAGTTGCTCGGCATTTGTGTGCAAGTTCACAATCGTTATTTTCTTTTAGTGAAGCAAACCTGTGAAACATTGCATTAGACCAAGGAAGCAAGATCTTTCAACTTGCTTAATCATTATTGGCACCTACCCATGAATCAATGAGTCAAATATTTTTACACCCTTTTAGCTGAATTTAGAGTTCCTCCATACTGCCAACCAGACAGGGTTGGAGACGGAGTTCTTCTCACAGCAAAGAACGATGGCAGCATAAATGGGGGATGGTGCAGGGAGGGGGATTTGATTTAATACTTTGGGAATAAGTCACAACAAGATTTCTTCTAGGATACATTCGCTCTTGCAGTATAGGACACTTGTGTTTCATTTTCATTACTGCATAATAGCTGTAATGTCATCAGTATTTTTTCCTTGAAAAAGGATTTGACCCTTTGACATGCATGGTTGACAGTCAGACCCTTTTAATCTATTGTCCATCCGTCCGTCTGTCTATCTAAAGACAAGTGTCCTCACTGACTCATCAATGCCCAGCCCAAACCCCTGGACCTAGAAACATGGAATTTGGGGAGAACATTCCTTTCATGAGGTAAACATCCACTAAGAAGGGATTTTAAGAAATTTGCCCCCCCCAAGGGGGTAAAAAGGGGTAAAATGTATTTTTCCAAATGGAAAGCTTCCCTGCATGGCTGGCAGGCTGTTGCCTGCTTGTGTCCCTGCCCACCGCAAACTTGGCCACTCTTCCCTGATTGGGCCAGCCTTTCAAGGTCATTTGCATATGCAGGCTGATTAGGGCTCATAACATTCCACACTTCATTCCCCTCCAGAGACAGCTGGAACACAGAGGTCATTTGCATATTCGTCCTGATTGGTCCTCATCCACCACATTCTAAACAGTTGCTATTGGGAGTCATTGAATGTGTCCTGAGGTAAAATGCACCTCCCAGTCTTCCCCTCAAAGTTCTCTGGGGTTGCCAATCTCTCTGTGGGGCCTGGCTTTCCTGTGTGGCTGGCAGGCTCCTGCCTGCTTGCACGCCCCTCTCTCTGATTGGTCAGCTGTGGAACTGTGTTCTGAGGTAAAAATCAGGTCAAAGAAACTGCAGACAGTTGAAGAAAGATGGTACAGGACCATCTACAGAATAATTGTGTTGTGCCTTGCTGCATTTCCCAGCCATGTGTATTACGTACTATCATTCAGCAAGAGAGAGGCTGCTATCAGTTGTAGAGTTTGCTGTTTTCAAAAGGACACAGGAGAAGCTAGGTATAGTATAGACAAGTTGAAAATGGGGCATGTGTGTAATTTGTCTGCTCAGTCTAAGTTTCCTCTTGGATTAGCCAGATAGCAGCTACATATTTATGCATTTACTTAAGCACAGAAATGTCTTAATTTTTATGCTAAAGAGAGCTTATCAACATTTTTATATGGTAAAATCTGCATATTGTTTTTTTCAGCTGTGTGTGTTGGTGCTTTATTTTCCAATTTCTTGTTAACATTGTGATTGAAGCTTTTTTCTTCAGAAAACCCTGTCACATCTTTGAATCTCTGGTGAATTAAAACAACTACTACTACTACTACTACTACTACTACTACTACTACTACTACTACTACTACTACTACTACTGTTTTTGTTAGTAGTTTTGTTAAAATAGTAAAAATTGGTTTGAATTTACAGCCTACTGTGCACTGTTTTTTTTAATTAGAAGAAATTAATTATGTCAGCTAAAAGGCTAATGATTTACTTAAAATAAAAGACTAAGATGAAAGTTGAAACTGTGATCAGAAATTTTCTTTTCAATTAATATGTCTTTACTAAACAAGTATCCCCTTAAATTACAACCCCTATCCATTTATAATTTGCTCTTACTAATTTAGGCAGTGGTCCTGTTTACACTGAGAGTGTAAACTATTTACCAGAGAGTAAGTCCTATTGAATATAGTGGGATTGACTAGTAGACACATGCATAAGGAACAAGCTTATAGAAGACTATGACATTCTGAGCAGAAAAGGGTTACATAATTGTAGCCTTGGTCTTTAGGTTTGAATTAACAAATACTAAACCAAACGCGAGAGCTTTACTGAAAATTCAGATATGCAGAAGTCTCACAAGGGTAGCATATCTAAATCCATTTATGTATATGATTAAGCAAGGTAATTAAGCCAATCTTCATTTGCTGGCCCAAAAAGGACGGTTTTTATCTGAATTTCTCTCTTCCTCCACTGCCTGGTTTCAACAAAGTTCGCCAGAGCTGATGTGAGACTTTGTCCTCAGTCAGGGTTAAATGAGTAGCATAGGACAGCACATTACACACGATACAAGCGGCTGCAGAAATCCTGCAATCCGCAAAAAGATTACATGAAGTACAGAGTGTCCCCAGCCTTATTCGGATCATATACTTGCATGGGCCCCCATGTACTCTAGAAGGTTGCCCTCCATCATCTCCCCTTTTGGGTCTGTTGGACGGTCTTTGCCATCCCTTTTGCTACCCAAAGTGACTTGTTGCTGGTTCCTCTTCTTGAAGTGCCCCCTTCCCCTCTCCTTCCAGGCTACATGCCCCTTCATTTTGCATGCATCAGTTTATAAATAGAACTGTCCTGGTAGACTTCACTTGGCCTACTCTGTTGTCCTCTTATGCGAGTTATTTTTTGATCTAAAAATAGAACCATGCTAGTAGATCTGCATTGCTGAGTTTCTGAAAGTTCACATCAAACCTGTGCTATAGTCGAGTATTAGAAAAGCATATGGCTTGCATTGCCCTTTGCGGTCTTCCTATTTTTTAAAAGCATAACCCTACGAATTCTAATGACCCAATTGGTTCTATCGGTTTATGTGACAACAGTTTTATGATGTTATCCAAGAACGGCTCGAAGTTCCTTGCACAATAGTGCAAGCCTAAACAGAGTTGCACTCTTTCTAAGTTCCCTGAATAGAATGGGCTTAGAAAGGAGTAAAACTGATTAGGACTGCACTTGTAAGTTGTAAATATTCATGTGAATGCTTGAATAGAGAGAAGAAATATTTAAGAAAATTGGTAAGAGAATCCTTGGTTAACGATTTGGTCGCTGCACAAGTAGTTATAAATATTTTAATACATTTACCTGAAACGTATTTAAAGTCCCACTAGCAGTGTACTGTATTTATTTTAAAGTAACCTATGGCTATTTCACTGCTTATGCAGCAGCAAGTCTGAGGTAGCTAGCTACCAAGGGCGTACTCAACAGGGGACTGAAGCTGTATAATTCACTGATAGGGTTACTTGAAGAGTGCATGCATTTGCAATTGCAAACCACTTCAACCTTTTTAAGGCATGTATTTAAAATGTCTTCTATGCCTAAGAATGCTTTAAGTGTAGTACTAAAAATGTCAAGTGTCAATCGCCGCCGCCACCCGTCCTCCCTGGTCTGTCAGCCTTCATACAGCAATATCGTTAGGATCTATTTCATTTGCCGAGGCTGTAGTTTTGTTTTAATTGTTTTTCCCCAAGACAACCAGCAGAGAGCAGTTGCTTTTACAGAATAACCTCTAAACAAGAATGCATTTTCTAGGGAGTGTGCAGTGTATTTTTCAGCCATTAAAAAGCGAAAGAAGAAAATGAAACAAAAGGCTTTGCCACTACCTCTTTTACACTGTTTATAAAACCTCACTGTTACAGATCTAGTTCTTACTCTGGTGTAAAGATTGTGTTTGTGTGTGAGAAAGAGACTGTAGACTCATGTGGTGTTTGTGTGTGAGAAAGAGACTGTGTGTCAGAGATGGTGTGTCAGATTGCTGGAACCCTTCTAGTTTATATGCAGGGCATTTTTGTATGTTTTCTGTCATGTGAACCTACCTGCAGTTAGAAGGAATGTAGCCCACATACGCATTTACCACATTATTTATTGTGAACAAGATCTAATTCTTGATTTTGGACAAATGTCTACAGTGTTCCATATTTCAGAACAGGAATAGAGAATAACAACAACATTTGATTTATATACCGCCCTTCAGGACAACTTAATGCCCACTCAGAGCGGTTTACAAAGTATGTTATTATTATCCCCACAACAAAACACTCTGTGAGGTGGGTGGGGCTGAGAGAGCTCCAGAGAGCCATGACTAGCCCAAGGTCACCCAGCTGGCTTCAAGTGGAGGAGTGAGGAATCAAACCCGGCTCTCCAGATTAGAGTCCCACGCTCTTAACCACTACACCAAACTGGCTCTCAGAGCCCCCATAGATTTTTTTTTTGGTGGCACAAAAACAGTTTCAAAAAATAATAACATCCATCTGCTTCTGAGACTTGGCTGAGATTGAGTTTCAAGCCAATGGAATTTCCCTGTAATGTACTCTGGCACTAAAACTTCCATGCTATGCATTTTTGAGTACCAAATATTCTTGGTACCCTTCTTTTACAGGATTTACTTGAATGCAAGACTTGATTTTCCCCCAGGTATTTCATCAAAAAAGAGAGAGCCATCTTACATTTGCATGCAAGTTACAGTTATGTCCAATAAAATAGTTCTTTGTGTATAACTTTTTTTAAGGGGAGGGTGTCATATATTCAGGGTTGCCTTTTTTCAAGTAAACACAGTAATAAACATTAATATAAGCAGTACTTCTTTGTTTTGAAAAAAGGGGCCCGTATTCATATATGTGGTTGCAATGATTTCCACTAATTCCCCCCTCAAGGAGAACCCCACCCCCCCAAAGATGCTGATATTCAGTACCAGTGAGTACTGCAGAAAAAAACCACTGAATTTCGTATGGTGGGGAGAAACATTTGGATGCAAATAGACAGCAATGTAATTGGTCTCTGCTTCTAAAGACCTGTGCAGTTTCAGCAAAAGGATGGTGGTTCTATGGAAGGAATAGATGAGGTTGAAACAGGCCAGGCCTAAGATTTCTTGGTGCCCTAGGCAAACTATGACTTGGCATCTCCCCCCCCCCGCCCCCCCTGCATTAAGAAGAGAAAAAAGTGAGCAGGGCCAGTCTGGCTGTAGAGGCAGTTTAAGGCACCAGAGTTTCAGGCGTGCCAAAAGGGCAAAAGATGCCTTGTCTGTAGGTGGAGGGTGGCCCCTGGAAATCTGCCAGCTGGATGGTGGCAGGGTGGGATCCACAGCATGGCCTCCTAGCACAACAATTTGGCCCAGTTTACTAGCGCTGCTGCTCCCAAGAAGGGCAGCAGTCAGGCCAGATGCCCAGCCAACGTGGCACGTTGCATCAGAGGCGGAGCCTCCTAGGATTCTGTAGCAGGCAGGAACCCCAGGGAGCCATGTACACAGAGCATGCCAGCCCAGAGAGCAATCATGCCCCCCTCTTGGGTGAAAGGGCGTAGTTCCTCACAAAGAACTTCTAGAATCCAATTTTATCGTGTAATTATTGTCTTGGTTCTCCAGTAATACTGCAGACTACATAAATTATCACACTAGTAGAAATCTGGGAATCCAGCTAATAGGTCTCAGATTCAAACCCTCCCCCCAAAATATCAGAGGATGGCAGGACTGGGAAAGACTTCTGGTTGGGACCTTGTTATTCAGTATTGAAAATACTAGGTTAAGTTTATTTTATTTATTTAAAATATTTATTAGCCGTGTTTCCACCTTAAAAGAACTCAAGGCAGCTTACAATATTAAAACAGAAACAAACATTAAAATATTTCAAAAATACAGTTAAAAACACCAATACAAAAGTGTCCTAAATAAAGCAGTCTTCAGCTGCTTCCTGAAAATTGAGAGAGGAGGTCTGGTGCACTTTGCTGAGGAGATTGTTCCGTAATCATGAGGGTGCCATTGAAAAGGCCCCCTCTCATTTACCCAACAACCAAGTTTCTCTGATTGCTTGGACAGTCAGGAGGGCCTCTCTGTGATCTTAACTACCAGGCAGGAATGTATGGAGGAAGGCAGTCCTTCAGATACTTTGGTCCCAATCCTCATAAGGGTTTATAGAACCAACACCTTGACTTGGCTTCAGAAGCAGATCCATAACCTGTATAATCCCTGTAATATCAAGGTCACGTGTTTCTGGGAGATGGCCCCGACCAGTAGTCTAGCTGCACTATTCTGTATTAACTGCAGCTTCCAAACACTCTTCAAGGGTAGCCCCGAGTAGAGCGCATTGCAGTACTCCAGTAGATGGAACAGTGTTCAGAACATACAAAACTGCTTCACATACGCCTACATTTTGTAATCCTGTTCGTTGTGCTGGCATGCATCTGAACTGGGTGGTGGTACATTTACTTAAAGGATAATGCTGGTTCCATCTTAAGTTCAACATTAGGGATCCGAGCACCACTAACTAGCCCTATATATGAGTAGAAATAGAGTTGCCAGGTCCCCTTAACCGGACCCAGCACTCACCTTATTTTTGTGCATGAGCACTTCACACTGGGCCGATTCACTCCTGGGAGTGACATACTTGTACCGCCCTGGGAGTGCACCCTGGAAGCCTGTTCCCCCACCTTCTCCACCATCCCCCTGCCACACACCAGCCAAGTTCAGGAGCAGATCCATAACCTGTGGGTTATGGGGGAGGTGGTGGAGGGTGAATGGCAACCCTAAGTAGAAAGTGCTTTCATGACTATACGGTATACCTAATGAGTTGAACTCAATGAGTTTTTCTACACTCGTTAAGAAAAGGGTAGGAGGGGTTCCCTGGGACCACCCAAAAAGGCTATGCTGGGAATTATAGGACCTGTGGAAAGGGGGCTATTGTCAGGAGGGATTCGGGTGAGATTGAGCAAAAAAACTGCCTGGACCCAACCCAGTAGCTGCAGCCTCTTGCATATGTGTTAGAGAGGCCATGACCTTCAGAGAGATACAAGGGGAGGCTGCCATTGGTATGGGAATCGGCCGAGCTCTGTATGCAAGTGGAACTCCCCTTCTCCTAAGCTTTGGATCCCAGCCATTGGCTATTGATAAAAGACTCAAAGGCAGAAATGTTCCCTGAAGACAATTGTATTGAAAGCTAATGTGGTATCTTTCCTCCGCCCAAGTTGCCATGAATGTATTTTATGCCTCCTTTAGGGGTGCCGTGGTCTGCAGAGAGTGTCCTAGTGTTGCCATCCATATCTTTTTTTTTTAACTGTTCACATGAGCCCTGTGCATATCTGGCCAAAACATTTAGCTGAGTAGGTCAGCAGTATGTGGAAACTTGATCCAGAATCCCTCCATGGGCTTTGGAGATACGCACCCGAGGCATGTAGCACTTTCTCTGTGAACCCAACATTGGGAAAAGCGGGGGGGAGAGAGAATCTTCTGTAAATCTTGTATTGGAGCCACTGTGTTAGAATTCTTAAAAGATGGAAATAATTGTAAATCTGTTTTTATGGAAATATGCTATGCTTTTATCTGATAAATAATTAACAGGGTAATAAATTTTAATGATAACATGGGCCACTTGGAGTGTTCTTGGAGGATTGAGGCTGGGGTAGACATAAACATTAATCTTGCAAAGGGTCTCTAGTGCTGGTAGTCCCCCCTGCCTCAATATTCATATATTTAAATAATTTGTTTGAATTGGTCTGAGAACCAGTCACCTGATTTCTCCCCCCAGTCCCTCGGAGAGGCTTCCTTATCTGGTGTGCGCGCCCTCGTACATTCAACACATGGGCTGGTAGTGTGCGCTCTCGGGAATCGGAGCAATTTACGCTCAGTTTCTCTCTTTGCAAGGAGCAGCAAATCATCTGCCTGTGAAAGCTTCTGAGACCTGCCAGCAATCTGCAGCTGGTTTCTCTGCTCATCAAGACCATTTAGAGACCGAGGAGGCTCTGTGGATGGAACAAGCTACAAAATCTTGCCAAGATCCTACCCCAGGGGTAGCAATCAGTTCAGAACAAAAGAGGGGGAGAGCGTTGATTCTTCTGAGAAATAGTAGCTTATCTGAACTCCCAGCTCTTTAACTGAGGGGAAAGGGGTGGGGGGGACAGAGTAAGGCTGGGTGAGCAGCCATTCCAGCCTGTACAGGAGGAGGAGATCCGGAGCTGTGCTTAAACCACACTTATTCTGTTACTTGTCTGAGAAACATCAGCAGATGGACTTTGGTTTCAGTGCTGTGATATTTCCAGTGGCTCTCAATGTTGGAATACAAGCAGTGATCTACAGAGCGTATATTTGTATGTGCTGAAAAATGAGTGAAGAAGCAAAAGAGAAGAATACAAAACCTGCTCACAGGAAAAAGAAGGGCAAAAAGGTAAATTCCAAAGGGGTTTTTAAACTCTTTCTTTTTTTAGCTGTAAAGATCTTTTTCTTTAATGGTCTTCAAAAGCAGTTCAGTGTTTTGTTTTTAAAAAAGCGACAACGAAGATGCTAGAATGAGGATGCTTTTGTTTATGCTGGGTGCTGATGGGTGTGTTCCCTTCTGGAAACAGAATGTTGTAATGCAATTGCTTTCCATGATTCAAATATCTGAGCTTTTGGATATGAAATGTCCACTGTACCATTGAACAGTGTGGCTGTGTGTGCTATAGTAATATGTAGGTCCACACCCTGTAAGTAAACACACAACCCAGTGAAGGCTTTAAAAATACCTGCCTATTAACAGTGTGTGCTTTGCTAATGGATGTTATGAATATGTTAAGTTTTAAAGACATTTGTCTGTCTTTATGTATAAACATTTGAATCACTGGTGTGTTGGTTAGTTCAGTGGGCTTTTAATCTTGTGTAGCTGAGTAAAAGGATAGGAAATCTAACTATGACTCTGAAAACCAGCTTATTATAGAGAACCACACAGGTGGTTCTTGGATGAATTTGCTAGGAGAATGGAGATATATGGAGATATATGAAAATTGATTTTTTTAATCACGTCTCAGTAATAGGAGATCAAGTGCTTTAAAATGGGGTGGATGTCTTAGTTCCTTCTGTGTTGGCTACAATCCTCAAACTGCCCATTCATAATACTGAAGTAATGGTATTACTCAGAAATAAGTGTAGCAACGATGTGCTTTTTTGCTGTGTAGGTGTCTCATCTGAATCCCCCAAACACTCTTACTAAGGCGTGAACTTACTTGTGAGTAGGCATCTAACTGCTTAGCAACCTGACCCTAAACATGCTTACTTGAAAGCCCCCCCACCCCGCCCCCGCAAGTTTCAGTGGTAGTTACTTCCTGGTAAATATTATCTTACATCGCAGTTCTGTATAGAGTTCATCCTATCTAATCCCACTGAAATCAGTGAGTTTTTGACTGGCGTAAATCAACATTGGATTGCATTGTCAGTCTCTTACCTGAAAATCAGAGACTATGTTATTTAGCATATGTTTAAATGCAACTCCTCTGGTTTTAACTGATCCACAGGTTGAGCTGACCATATAACACTCAGGGACAGAGAATTGAGCAAATGTTTGCAAAGCTATTAATGACTTCTTAAAAGGCAACTGAGCACATCCCCATAAACTGTTTTGTAATACCTCTTTCCAAATATATTTGGGAATGTTTACAGTTGTAAAACTATATTGCCTGTATTTTACTAAATGCTTTTCAAAGCACAGTGTAGGCTATGCAACTTGTCTTTCCATTTTTGGAAAAACAAATGTTTTGAATAAACATATATTACTGTTCTTTGTAATAAAAATTTGGTTCAACTGTATTTAACAGCAGACCTGTGGTTGCAATTCAAGCACAGTTAAAAGAAATAGTAAGTGCGTATTTTCAAAGACTAGCCCTGTACCACAAGAGAAATGCATTCAAGGCTTAAGTGCTACAGCTACAGCTTAAGTGGCTACAGCTGTAATCCAGTGCATGGTTGTTTGAGAATAAATCCCACTGAGATGCAGTAAGGTGGGGCATTTGGGCTTGATTTAACCCTATTCAACAAAAGATGAAACCTCACTACTAAAATGAGAAATGCTGGTCCTGGTTGTTATGTTCACACATACTTCAGTGACTACTCAGGGTGCGGGTCATTTTAAGAGAAAGCTGCTCCTCGGGGGCAAGGGGCTAACATGTACTGCCTGGTTGTGGTGGTCTACAAAAGGTAGTTGAAACAGGGAATGTAGATATCTGGAGCTACCTGGGCCATACGAGGTTCTCTCTTCTTTGCCTTTCCACAGTCTCTCTGTGATGTGTGTGTGTGTGTGTGTGTGTGTGTGTGTGTGTGTGTGTGTGTGTGTGTGAAAGAGAGCGAGAGCAAGAGAATATCTCATTACAGTGTTCTGTATTAATTCCAACGATAAGGAACATAGAATGATGTTCATGGTGGCTGCTCTGGAGCATTCTCTCCCAACCTCTGGGAAAGCATCCATCATGGTCTAAACTGGAGTATCTTCTGAAGATGGCTGTGATACTTTTTTGCATAGGTATTAGATAGCTAGTGATAATTTTGGATTTTATTCCTATTTTTATATTTCAGGGTTTGTTTTAAGGTGCTGAAAAAGGGGTCCTAACGTGAAGAAATGAAATGGGATGGGTAACTATGAGTGACTCACCCTTGTTGGAGGAAAGACTTTTTTATTCTTAAATAGCCTGCTGATTTCCATTTCATTGTATTTTGGGGGTTTTTTTTGTCTCATCTTGTTAAATGATGGAGTGGATCTGCCATAAACCTGCTCATGATAAGCTTGGATTGTTATCAGAGGGATACTAGACAACTGCATTAATCTCTTAGCACAAGGCTAACCATTTGCCTTGGTACCATGCGAGTAATTTTCCTTCATACCATCAATCTTTTAATAACTGATTGTTGACTCTGCTTTTTTTTTAATCTTTGGGAAGACATTGGAAGATGCAAGTGGATGTCTGACAGCTTGAAGCACTTATTTTAATTAACTGAAGAAACCCTCCAAGAAGATTTTGGAAAGTAGCGTCATATTTGGAAACTAAATTAATGAGCATAGTTTATACAATCCGGCATCCTAGATCTGCTAAGATTCTAGACACTCCCTTAATTGCCCACTTGGCTTGCTGATAATTTGGTCAGCACCCAGATTGCTTTGGGAATTCAACAGGAACCTGGAATGGCTGATGCCAGCTTTTTCCTGTGGCTTGTTTACACATGGAGATATGATACATACATGATATATTTGGTACATCCTGTGTGCTGCTTCCTAATCTTATGTCTGAGTTCCAAGTAAGTGAATCTATGAATTAATTGGTTGGAGTTCTCTGTGTTTTTCAGCAGTTCTCTATCTAGTTTTAGTTTTTTGAACTGGGGAGTGGGAAAAATAGAGAAGGTGCTATTGAATTACTAGGCTGCCAACGTCAAAGATAAAGCACCTGCTGAACTTGGACTTATTTTCTGATATGTAAGATTGGGCTGCCACAAGGCCCAAACAATGGCTAAATCCAAGATTAAAATAAGAGTACGAAGTCCTGGCAAGAATTTTACCAAAGCCGGGACTGGAGGTCTGGATTTGGGTAGGTAAGAAAAATTCAGTTCTTGTCAGAACCAGAAGAAGGAATTCATATGTGAGATGAGAAGGATGGATAAGAGAGTACAGAAGTTGTAATGGAAGAAATGCTATTAGGCTAAGAGTGATCAAGATAGGCATATGGGAAGGGTTTTCAAGGCTTCCAGAATATTATGCCACCTAAGGAGTTCTGAAATGATGTCATAATGGGTAAAATTCATTGGAGGATTCCTGCAGGTTAAAGGGGAGCAATTTTAACCAAACTCCTTTACCCATGCTACAGACTTCAGACTCTCTCCTCATGCTGTTTCTTGGTGTCCCTTGCCCCCCATTTTTGGAGGGGTTGACTTTGGACTGCAGCAGCTGGGAGAACACAAGTAGGGTTGCCAGATAGGGTCCAGAATAATACCGGACCCCAGGGAGGGCGGGAGGCACTTGCTTTTTAAAAAAAGGATAACCGTGCTCAGCATACACATGTGGTCTGGCCCCCAGCACAATGATGTCACTACCGGAAGTGTTATTATCACGCCGACTCGACTTCTGGGTGCCCGGACTGGGAAACGGAGCTGCCAGTGGGGAGCGCCCAGGTAACCAGTATTTGGGGAACATTTCCCTCAAATAGTCCCCCAAAATACCAGACTATCTGGGTGAATACTGGATACCAGGAAACCCTAAATACAAGAAAGTCATGACCTGCAAATGGAAATCCCTTCTGTTGACAGAAATCCTCTGTGAGTTCCAAATACTTGTTACTTACAGAAATTTAGAGTGTTCAGTGGGCTTCACATATATTTTCTTGGTACATTCATTACAAAAATTCTTTAACAGATCTCAAAATTATTATTTTCACATTACAGATGAGGACATGAGGCAAAAAGAGAGATTTGCCTAACATCAAGTGTTTTGGGCAGATTAAAAAAGGAACTTCATAACTGCATGTTTCTTAAGGGTCAAACCAGACCTTTTGACTTTTAACAAACGGGGAACCTGGACTCAAGTTGTATTCCCTGCAGCCACACAGGCCCTGCATTTTTAAAGAGCCGCTGGGGCCCAATTCTGCTTGGGACTAGAGATGGGCACGAACCAAAATATGAACCAAAATCCCATTTCTGATGAACTTTAGGCTGGTTTGTTTGGTTCGGTTTTTGGTTCGTGACTGCAGACAGCCTGGTGCCAATCAATCAGTTTCCTAGGCAACAGGGGATGGACTTCCTGCAGACCTTCTGCTGACCTGGAAGTGACCGTCTTCTGGCCTGGAAGTGACCTTCTGCTGACCCGGAAGTGATGATTTTCTGACCCGGATGTGACGTTTTCACGAACCAAATGAACCATTTCACGAACCAGGGGCAGGTTCGTGAAAGTTTGTGGTTCATAAAATTTGACGAACCACAAATCGCATGGTTCAGGTTTTTCCCAGTTCATGCCCATCTCTACTTGGGACCACAGCATGGGGGAAGAAGGATCTCTTGCCTCCCCCCCCCCTGCTCACCCTGCACTGTTTTTCTAAGGCAAAACGGCCCAGGAGGGCACTGTTTGTATTTATCTCATTTTAAAGCTGCACATATACTGAATACTCACTATTGTAAGCTTTTTTTACATCATTTTTTATTTATACCCCATTTTTAGTGTTCGAAGTGTCTTAAAAACAAAAGTTTTGCTTAAAAACAAAAGTGAACGTTACTACTTATGCACTGGATCCTTGCCCATCCTAGTCTTGGCTTCTAAAATCTTGTAAAAACCACAGAAATTAACCTTTGATTTCTATCATTAATCAGTAACTAACTCAGGGTACTTTCCCTTGGCTGCTCAAAAAGGCGATAATTTGCCCACTGCTTCAAAAAACATTCTTAGACAAAAATGAGGCAGCCAGTTATCACCCAATCTCTAATCTGCCTCCTGCCCTCCCGACAAGCAGGCTCATAGTGGACCACAACAATAATAAATCACACAAGGTCAAAATACACATCAAACAAGAATAAATCACATAAAGCTAAAAAGGGTAAAGATAGTCCCCTGTGCAAACACTGAGTCATTACTGACCCATGGGGGGAACATCACATCACGACGTTTTCTTGGCAGACTTTTTACGGGGTAGTTTACTGTTGCCTTCCCCAGTCATCTACACTTTACCCCCAGGAAACTGGGTACTCATTTTACCGACCTCGGAAGGATGGAAGGCTGAGTCAACCTTGAGCTGGCTATTTGAATCTGGCTTCCGCCAGGATTGAACTCAGGTTGTGAGCAGAGCTTGGGCTGCAGTATTGCAGCTTACCACTCTGCACCACAGGGCTTTATCACATAAAATCACATAAAAATCAATAAATGTTTTTATTTTATGTGATAAAAATCACATAAAATCAATAAGTAAAAAGGCGTCTACATCAGATCCAGAAAGGCTATAACAGTCTATAATGTGCAGGCAGTAAGATAGATCTGCTAATCACTGCTGGGCAGGCAGAACATGGGGGAGCATGGGTAGAACATGGTAGTCAGGAAGAACAGATTGCCGACACCTCAGCCATAGGCCCAGTGAAACAGCTCTGTCTTACAGGCCCTGCAGAACTGTAACAAATCCTGCAGGATCCGAATCTCCAATGGGAGAGATTTCCACCAGGAGGGCGCCAGAGCCAAAAAAGCTCTGGCCCTGCTCAAGGCTAGGTGAATGTCCTTCGGGCCGGGAACCAACAACAAGTGCTTATCTGCAAAGTGCAAGGCCCTCTGAAGGACATATTGGGAGAGGCAGTCCCACAAGTATGTTGGTCCCAGTCCATTAAGGGCCTTAAATGTCAAAACCAGAACCTTAAACTGGGAGCCAGTGTAACTGACGCAGCAAGAGATGGACATGTGCCCTAAATGGTGTCTCCATAAGGACATGTGCTGCTGCATTCTGGACCAGCTCCAATTTCTGGGGCACACCCAAGGGCAGCCCTGTGTAGAACGAGTTACAATAGTCCAACCTGGAGGTGACTGTTGCATGGATCAGCGAAGCTAAGTCCTGGGAGGAGAGAGAGGGCACAAGATGCCTGATCTGCCAAAGATGAAAATATCCAGACTGGCAACTGCCACAACCTGGGCCTCCATAGAAAGCGTGGCATCCACGATCATGCCAAGACTGCACTCTGTCAAGTGTTGGGAGCCAGATCCCTGAACTCATCATCTCACGGCCCAGATGCAGGACCTCCATATTCATTCTGCTTCACACAACCCTGTCTCAGCCATGTCTCCACGATGTCCAAACCCATGGCCAAGGTATCCAGTGTGGCCAAGGTATCCAGTGTGATGACCGGTTGGCCGTCCATCAGCAGATAGAGCTGGGGGTCATCAGCATACTGGTGGCAACCCAGTCCAAAACTGCTGATCACCTGGGCGAGGAGGCGCATGTAGATACTAAACAACATTGGGGAGAGAATCACCCTCTGAGGGACACCACACACCACAGAGGGTGGCGTAACAACATCAGCTCACCAAGTGCTACTCTGTGATCCATGGAGAAAGGAGTCCAGCCACTGCAAGGCCATCCCATGTATCCCCACATTGGCAAGGCAGTGGGTCAAAAGGTCATTGACCATGTTGAACACAGCCATGAGGTCTAATAATATCAGCAACACTGACCCAGCCCAATCCAGGTGCCGACATCTCTCATGTTCTGGATCCTTTTCTATTTGCTTTTTGGCTAGGCTATGGGATGGAGGTGGCTGTCATGGCTTTAGTTGATGACCTCTGCCTGAGGATAGACAAAGGTCATGTTTTATTGTTGTTCCTCCTGAATCTGTCTGCAGCCTTCAATACAGTAGACCCGTGACATCCTGTTGAGGCATTTGGAGGCAGAAGTAGGCCTCAGGGGATGTTCCTTGGATTGGTTTAAATAAATCCTCATGGAAAGTACTCAAATGTTTGCTGTTGAAAACCAGCTATCTTCACTGTGAGAATTAGCTTGTAGGGATTCACTGGGTGCACTATTATCCCCCATGTTATTCAATCTCTGTGTAAAGTCTTTAGGAGAAATCATTTGTAGGTATGGAACTGGATGTCATCAATTTGCAGATGATACCCAGCTCTATACCTCACTATCCAAATTTCCTGGTAATGCAGTAGCTGCTTGACAGCTGTTGTCAAATGACTGAAAGCAAACAAATTAAAATTGAACCCAGACAAGACAGAAATGATGCTGGTTGGAAAGGTAGAGATCTTGAAAGACGTTAATGCTTCTCTCCCTTGATGGGGTTCAGTTGTCCTTGGCTGACTCAGTTAAGAGTTTAGGTATTATACTTGATACAGACCTGCTGCTAAAGAAACAAGTTAATGCAGCTGCAAAAAAGGTCTTCTCCCAATTCAAACTAGCCTGGAAGATGGCCCTTTACCACCAGACAGCTGATCTGGCCACCTGGATTCATATCGCATAACACCAAGACTAGACTACTATGATACACTCTACATAGCTCTCCCTTCAAAGTCACCTCAGAGACTCCAACTGGTACAGAATGCTACAGCTTCTTTACTTTCAGGAGCTAGGTGGAGCATGCATATTACTCCCATTCTGCAGTTAATTCATTGGCTCCCCATTAGTTCTTGGGCTCAAATCAAAGTTTTGTCTATCACTTACAAAGCTTTTAATGACCTTGGCCTCTCATATCTGTGCAACTGCCTCTCTTTCTAAGTTCCACCACAGTAGCTTCACTCATCTAAACAGGGCCTTCTGCGTAGAGATGGGCACGAACCACAAAAAAAACGAACCATGAGGTTCATGGTCCATGTGTTTTCACGAATCAGGAACCATGAACTGGCATGAACTGGGGCAAGTTCACGAACCAGTTCATGGTTCATGGGCAGGGAAAGGGGTATTTGACAAAGGGCCCTTTCCTGCCTTGCAAGGGGTAGGTCCCTTTAATCTATCAGCTGGCTGGCGGGGCCTGGCAAGAATCAGGGCCCTTTAAATGGCACAAACCCCAGCCCCCAGCCCCACACTTAGCTTGTCCAGCTGCCCTGCGAGCCCCTGGCATCTTCCCCCTCCTCCTGCGAGGGGTGGGAAGGCTGTTTTTGGCCTCTTCCACCGCTGCATGGGCCCACAAATTGGCGGAGGAGGCCAAAAACGGCCTTTCTGCCCCTCAAATGGCTGCCACGGTGGCCATTTGAGGGGCAGAAAGGCCATTTTTGGGCTCCTTCGCTGCCACGCAGGCCCACAGGGCAGTGGAGTAGGCCATTTTTGGTCTTTCTGCCCCTTAAATGGCCACCATGGTGGCCATTTGAGGGGCGGGAAGCCCATTTTCGGCCTCCTTCTCCGCCACTCGGGCCTGCAGGGCTGTGGAGGAGGCCAAAAACAGCCTTCCCGCCCCTCAAATGGCCGCTGCAGGAAGGCTGTTTTCAGCTTCCTCTGTTGCTACACAGGCCCACAGGATGGCGGAGGAGGCCAAAAACCGCAAACTAGGTTTTCGCGAACTATGAATCGTGCTGGTTCATGGGTTTTTTTGATTTGTATTTGGGTATGTGCCCATCTCTATTCTGCAGACACCACCCTGCAGTTGGGCAAAATCAACAGTTGCCTATACATGCTCTTTCTCAGTGGTAGCCCTAACCTTATGGAATGGCCTGCCTAAGGAGGTTAAGTTCTGCTGGCTTTCCAGAAACTATTCAAAACTGATTTTTTATAGAGTGTTTATAAAACACTCTCTATATTCATGGCAAATTGGAAACCCTTTCTGGACTATCTGCGAGAGACAAAGAAAAATGAATTAATGATTTGTGGCTTTGATTTTTAAGAATAAGGTTCTGAGATATTAAGATGAAGAGACACAGAAAAAAGATTTTAATGAGACCACAAGTTGATTGATAATAAAGATGGAAATGTTGTAGGCGAAAAACTGTAATGAATTAATAATATGCCTATTATGTTTCTTACTGCTTTTACTCTGTAGATGGATTTGTAGGCCATTCTTGGCCCTTTGCAGTTGTCTTCTTGTTATGTCCCACTTTCTTTCTCTTGTTCTGTCTTTTAACTTTTCTACGATAAAAATAAAAAATAAATTTTAAAAAAACCTGAATTTTTTCAGGAGTGCTTTCTGTTCACGAAATAGGGCTATGCCATAAGAAATGACTCAGAGAGATGCCTTGCTTAAAGGACAGGGTCTGTAGACTATGCTACTGGATATTGTTTGCTAATGTAGATATGCTCCTACTTGAAGATTTCCACATTGTTAAAGATGTGTTAATTTATTCCAGGAACCTTTATTTCAGGAAGGTTTCATCTCTCTGTTAAGATTTATACTTGTTTTCAAGTTCCGCAACCATACCATACTGTATTTTGCTCATTGAATGTCCTAGCTGTTGATTATATTGTCTTGACTTGCGCTGTGTAATCTGCCTGTAATCTGTGTAATCCGAGGAAGAAAGGTGGGCTATTAAATAAATAAAAATTAAAAACAGCAGGGATATGAATTAAAATATAATCAAGGAAGATGGCCCAAGACCAGGCTGAAGGACCAGAAATCCAGCACCAGTAGGGTCCACGGAATAGCATCATTAAGCAATTTTCTCATTCCCTCAGAGCTATTTTAAAACCAATTAACAAACCAGGCTGCTACAAAACATAGATAAAGCTGTTTCTGCACTCTGGCTTGCCTCACAGTAGAGCCAACTCTGAGGCAAGTGAAACCTTTTCCGTGGGAAAACCAAGTATCTGCACAAATGGCGAAAACAGAAGCTTAAATGCGGTCTTGAAAAACCATGACATCTATTTAAAATATCAGTTTAAATTTTTGTCTTTGAAATTCAGTCTAAAATAGGAAAACAGGAGTTTTGTGGAGAAACACTTCAAGTTTAATACCCAGAAGAAAATTGTGATCTGAGGCGTGCACTTGGCATATAGATAATCATCATGAGGTAAAACTGTTTCTAGAGGTTTAAAACATGCATCCGGATTGCAGGTAGTGGATTGCATAACTTGAACCTCCACCCAACCCTGCCCACCCTCCCACCCCCCACCCTTTAGCGTGAAGAAAGATGTGAAGTAAGAAGAAACCTAGCTTAGCCTGCTAGGTTTCTATTCCTCCATTCAGATGTCACAAATGAACAGAGGCTCAAAAGGGATGTAGACCTGGCTTGCTTGCACTCTTCCCCTTGCACCTGGAGGGTGATCAAAGATTTCCTGGTTTCAGAATGTGGGTACTTAGACAAACCAGAGTTATCTAGCCACAAACAGGGATTATAAACCAGGATTACATAATGGTTTAGAATCCAGTACTGCGGGAAAGAAACAAACTCTGGTTTATCCAGGTTGCCCACATTTGGATGTAGCAACCAACTGGAGTGCGATTGAAGATTTTTGACACCAGGTGTTACTGGAAGAGGGACGAAGTGTGTGAGTATCCGAGTTTGAGCATATTACAAACAAACCTTTGTCTGATGTTTGAATGTGGCCTAATGTGGCCTATAGGTAAGGATCTTTTTAGCATTCCAACATGCGATTCTCCCTTCCTATGGTAAGGGGCAGTCTTAATGATATCTAGGGCCCTAGGCAAAAGTCTTGTAAGGGGTCCCAGAATCACTGCCACCCGTGCTGGACCCCCCATCATGCTTACCTTCCAGGACCAGGATCCAAGCAAGAGGTGATCCTTTCCTCAGATGAGGTGGCAGGAGATACTGCTGCCACCAGAGCCCAAGTTTCAAGTGGGGTATATGTGCAAGTAGCCACTGCCTCGGACTTGGCTGCCCCCCTTCTTGGGTGTGTGTGTGTGGTATGGATGGGCAATCAGGGCTCCCTGGCATGGGGCAGTTGACTCTGCTGCCTATTGGTTAAGACTGCCCTTGCCTACAGTTTGTAGTAGTACATTCCAAGAACAGTTTTATCAGTCAAAGAGTTTGGGTCTAGTTCAAGCTTGCTATAATTCTTGAGCCTATCTACACATTTGCAAATGTGTGCCTACTGAATGCATAATGGAGCAACAGGATTTTGCTTGCCCTTGCCTCACCTCCATGCTCTGATGTATATAAAATGGTGCTATATGCCCACCTTCACTCCAGTGCTGTATGCTGGGAAGTATATGATTTTAGCATCACATATACCTACCCCATTGATTCTAGAATAAACGTGCATATACCACTTTACAATGTGTGATGGTATGCCCAGGGGCCGCGTGCGCACAATCCCCCTCTGTCTTCCTTTCCCCATCCATTTGGCATATTCACATTTACAAATGTGTCGGTAGTCTTTTGACATTGATGTGTACCACTGGCTTCAGAGGGGCTGAACTGGAATAATTAGTCTGAAAACAGCTGGCAAAACATATATTTAAAATGAATGTTCTGCTTGAAAAGGTGAGTGACCTTTTCATCATTTTAATAGTGCCAGTGGCTAGGGTTTTTTCCCCTTAGCATTCATCAAATATTACATTTTTGTTTGGTTTGGGGATTTTTTTTGGCCTGAAATCTTGCTAAGCCACTCCACTTTGCAGAGAAGTAATCAAATACTATTGCACAAATTTGTACCATAATGCTTTGTCTGATTGGAGAGAATGGAATCATCATTTTTTACTAATAGGAGAGGTACAGATGTTGGATTCAAATTTGAAAAGTATGAAATGAGTGGCAGGATTGCAGTCTGGCAGTCTTTATGAATGTGCAAAATGAATGTTTCTCAATATAACAAAGAAATATGTGTTAAATATGAGAGTCTCAGAAGCAATATGTTTCAAAGAATTCCTCCATTTTTGCAGAATGCTAGGATAATTATGCATCAGAATAACAAGACTTGATTGTAGTATTGTACTGTTATGGACATTATAAAAGAGAGAGTGTTTTAGAGCTCTCATTTTCTAGAGTTATAATTCCTTGGCAACAAGTAACCTGGTGATGGTAGTTCATTAGATCAAAGGTATCAAATATAAGATGCAGGGGGTTTATCGGTCTCTATGGGGTCTCTTGCAGTAGACCTACCATACTCCACACAGTATTCTGAACCAAGATAAGGAAGCATTGCCTTTTATAGGACAAAGGTATTGGCATTCTAATGATTGCTACGGAAGATATCCAAATCCACTTTTGGGGCATTCTGCTTAAAATCGGCAATACACGTTTGAATTTTGCAATTTTCCATGATTTGCAACCAAGTTTGGAGAGTAGAAGATAGGTGATGGGGGCCTGTAGCTGGCAAAGAAGGAAATATTGACAAGGGATGCTTCGGTTGGCTGGATGTGTGAAAGCAATTGTTTTGACATTTGAGGATTTTTCAGAGGGACCGGAAAAGGGTCTGAGATGGTAGAGAATTGGTAAGGAAGGCCTTTTGTGGGCAGAGTAGATAGTAGAGATGGGCACGAACTGAAATACGAACCAAAATTAAGCACGAACCAGGCTGGTTCGCGGTTCACAAACCATGGTTCGTCAGATCCCATTTCTGATTAACCACCACGAACTTTTAGGCTGGTTTGTTTGGTTCATTTTTTGGTTCGTCACTGCAGGCAGCCTGGTGCCAATCAATCAGTTTCCTAGGCAACAGGGGATGGACTTCCTGCAGACCTTCTGCTGACCTGGACGTGATGATTTTCTGACCTGGAAGTGACGTTTTCACGAACCAAACAAGCCGGTTTGCAAACTGGGGCAGGTTCGTGAAAGTTTGTGGTTCGTGAAATTTGATGAACCACGAACCACGTGGTTCAGGTTTTTCCCGGTTTGTGCCCATCTCTAGTGGATAGTAGTTGAGGGATTTTGGCAGGACACGTGTCAAAGGGCAGCACACTGGAACTAGATGATGTGAATATATTCAGAAGTTTAATTACAATTCCTACTAGAGGCACCTTCACCTTTCAGAACCAAGAGCATTTTGTGGCAAAGTCTTTTGAACAAGTGGCAAAATATGACTCTTGTACAGTGAAGAATCAGCAATATATATGTTAAATGTCAGTATGACTCCTGGCTTTTTGTGCAATGGATTTCAAGTTGCCTGATGATGAAATCTCAGATACTGAACTGCAGAAGTTATTTCAGTTTTCCAACAGTAACCTCTCCCAGTGGCTCAGGTAGCACAAGTGTTTCAACCCTACCGTGGAGCTGCTTTTCTGTGGGTTCATTCCGAAGCACATTTACATTGTTTAAAAGCCTGCATCCATGCAGGTAACTATTTTGTGATATTGATATGTGATTTAGTATCACTTATGGTTGTGAATAGCAGGATTTGAGACCATTTGCACCTTAGAGACCAAAAGATTTTCAAGGTATTAGCTTTCAGAAATCAAAGCACCCTTCTTCAGATACAGGGACATGTGGAGATCTCTGAGCCTTTATCTCCCAGTCAGCAGGCTGGTGGGGTGAAGCACAAGAGGGAGTCAGAATGTACAGGTATAGTGCAGCTTGTTTGCAGCAGAAATTAGCATCTGTAGTGAGATAACAATCCTATGTCTCTATTCAGCTCTGGGGATTCAGTTGTTCTGAACATTTAAATGAACTCAAGTTCAGCAAACTCACATTGTAATCTGCCTTTGAAGCTTCTCTGTCTGAGGGCAGGCATATTTAGGTCAGGAATGGAATGACCTGGAACATTAAAATGTTTCCCCGCTGTTTTTTGAGTTTTGTGATTCTTAATGTCAGATTTATGTCAATTTATTCTTTTGCATAGGGATTGACCCGTTTGTCCAATATAGAGAATTGAATACCATTGCTGACACTTGATGGGATACATAACATTGGAAGATGAACAAGTGAATGAACCTGAGATGATATAACTGGTGCTGTTAAGAGCAGTGATTGTGTCGTTGGAGAGAATATGAGGACAGAGTTATAGAGAAACTCAACGGCTACTAAAGCCCTAATTGTCAAACTCTATAGAAAGGAAATTTTCACACATAAGTGACTGCTGCTTAGATATTGTGATTGGATACCTGTTTGCTGATGAAGTGAGTCTTTGGATCAGGACCCAGGTGTGTTTATCACAATGTGGCTCATTTCAGCTAAATTTAATTGTGATTGAGCCGTTGAAAGCAATCAAACATAGAAGTCATGACTTATTTTTTCTATTGCTTTTAATGTAACCAAATCATGACTAAAGCTGCAATCTCACAAACACTTTCTGGGTAGTGAGGCCCATTAAATGAAACAGGATTTAATTCTGAACAGATCTGCTTAGGATAGCTCCCTGATTGGATTAACGTTTTCAAGAGTTACCATTACAAACATCTATTGACCCTAATTCTTAAAAGAAGATTGATGAGTTGTTGACAGTTTTCCTCAGTTTATTAACAGTTTGCAAGACAGTTTTGAACAATCGTTTATTTTTAATCTTTTAATTCTGAACACCAGAAAGTTAAACGCACAAACTGTACTATAGCATATTAGCACAATATCAGGTGACTGAACAGAAAAATGCAAACTGATCAAAGGTAGCATAACTCTTATAAAATATAAACACAAACTAGTCTGCATTGCTTAATGAAATTTAATGTAACAATCACTACGTTTTTACATTATTAAAACATTTTAAAATGATACTCAATGTGTGACTTGTTGAGTTTAATCTCTCCTAAATTTACTTTTTAAAAAACACTGGGAAACCATTTACTATTATATTTTTGTGGGTTCCCTTGTCCTGCTGAGCAAAAAGGAGCCCCACCACAGAAGGTCCCAGAAACAGAATGCTTGTGTAATCTTTGTCAATAAAATTAGAGTTCTTGTTGTTCTGTGGCTGAGAACTGTCATTTAGCAAAATGATCAGTAATATATTCTGCGAGAAGTTCAAGTAGGTGTTTTTTTTTACACAATACAGTACTGGTGACACTTGAGTACATGCATCTGTTAGATGAGAGCCTACAGAAGTGTCAAAATAAACAACATTGGAACTTGCGTAATTCTAATATCTTACTATCAGAAAAAGTAATATAATTAGTGCCTCTCATATAAATAATATAAAGCATTTAGATACAGATTTGCCAGCCTCCAGGTGGTGGCTGGAGATCTACCAGAATTACAACTGATCTCCAGGACCTAGTTCCCATGGAAAAAATGGCTACATTAGAGGTTGAACTCTATGACATTATACCTTGCGGAGGTCCCTCTTCTCTCCTAACCCTGCCCTCTCCAACCTCCACCCCTCAAATCTCCAGGAATTTCCGAACCTGGAGCTGGTAACACTACTTAAATAGCAATTTTGAGATGTGTTCTGACAGCAGAGGTATACCGAGTTTCAATATCATCTTGAATCCACGAAACATGTATTTTTCAGGATGACTGACATATTACATGTGAATAGGGTTCCCCGTACCCCAGTGGGAGTGGGAGATCCCCCACTCCCAGCCTCTCTCCCCTGCCACCTCTTACTTGGCCAGCAGACGGAAAGGTGTGGGGAACAGACCCAGTGGAGCCCTAGAAACTGTCTAGTGAATAGCTGGAGGGTTGAGAGACCTTTGTGAAGCTGAAAAATGTGTGTACATTTCACTTCTTAGCAGCTCTCTTCTCTGATCCTATTCTATGCGTACAGTCTTATGAGTCATGAATGAATACACTTTTTTGTTCAGAAATAAATCTGAAAGATGAGGAGGAAGTGAATGATCTGGAAGAAAGTAGCAGACAATATATTTGCATAAAGATAAGTAATTTGAAAAATGTCAGACTTAGATCTGGGTGACCCAGGTTCAATTTTTGCTCTGCCATGGACGCTTGCTGGGTGACGTTGGGCCACTCCTGCTATCTCAACCAACCTGCTTCACAGATAGGGTTGCCAGTTCCCAGGTGGCAGCAGCCAATCCCTCGCTGCCACATCAATTGCTTACCAATAATAAATGTAGCATTGGGAGAGAGAAAAACAGCATCACCAAGGCAATGACATCATTTCCGGATGAAACCCAGAAGTCATGTCACACCCACACAACAATGCTCTAGAAAACCCATATATTTTTATGTTAAAAACTATAGAGATTTGCAAATGTCTTAGATTGTTGTGGGAGTAGCATAACTTCTGAGTTTTTCCTGGAAATGATGTCACAGCCTCAATTATACTGTTTTTTTATTCTCCTGCTGCTGCATTGCCCATGGGTAGGTATCCCTAATCCCAGATGAGGAAAAATAGACGAGAGGAGAACAAAAGTGAGCCTCTTTGGTCCCCTAGTGGAAAGATGGGCAGAATATAAATGAAATAAAATTACAAAACTTGTAAACTGAAAGAGTGAAAGAGACTATGTGACTCTGTCCCGGACTCCCTAGCTGGGTCATCTGCTGGATGGGTGCTCGTAGCAGGCTGGGCAGGGGATGAGTGCTTATTGGCAGTGGCTTTCCCCCCTCATCTCAGAGATTCACACTAGGTTGGACTGCAGGGAAAGTAGTTTTATTGGCAGTCTTGACACATGACCACCCTTCCTTTCCTTCCCTCGGTCTTCCTCCATCTTTTCCTCCTTCGTCCCTCTTTCTCCTCCTCACTTGCTCGCTCTCCTTTCGCCTTCCTTCTCTCCCTCCTTGGCATTCTTCTCACCTCCCTCTTATGGCCAGGCCCAGCTAGCCACCCCACCCTCAGTCTCTACAGCTCCATTACTCAACTGTGGCTCTGCCCATTAGCTCTCTCAAGTTGTCTGTGGCAACGGCATTCCTGACAACCTCGCCTCCGCCTGCTCATCTCGGGCCATGGTATGGACTGGCTCTTCCCCTGGACCGGAGCACCTGACCCCAGCCTTGCTATCTCAGCCCAAAGCCCAGCACCCTGCTGCTATCACGGCTGCCCCAGCTAGTTAAGTGATGTTAGAAACACCTCATCTCCCTCTCCCACACTCTCAGCAGAACTGGGCAGCCGTTGTGGAGGAGAGCATGGGCAGGAGGACCCAGGTGGCTGTCTGTTGGGCAGAGCTCTCCTGCCGGTCCTCCCAGCTACAGACTGATAACTGAAAAGAACCAACAACTGAACCTTTGTGGAACCCCTCAGAGCAGAACCACAAGTGACAAAAGGCACAGATTGGACACTTGTCAGCTTCCCTCAAGTTTTGATGGGAAATGTAGGCATCCTAGTCTTGAAGCTTGGCTCTCTGACTGCTGTCCAATGGACTTTTCAACTGTCACTTGTCCAACATTCCGCCAAGCTGCCTACATTTCCCATCAAAACTTGAGGGAAGCTGGCAAGTGTCCAATCTGTGCCTTTTGTCACTTGTGGTTCTGCTCTCAATCTCAAAAGAAGTGGTTGAAGAATAAGAACCAGAAACTGAAACTCAGAAAGAGCAGCCTCACAAGATTACATCAAAACTCAGTTAACATTCCTTCATGAAAGCCCAGACCATGTGAAAAAAGAATTAAGAAATGATCTGTAGTACTGAAAAGTCAGGGTAAATATAAAACAGCTGTAAAGAAGGTTGTTCCCTGAGATGGCAATTTAATCATTCCTAAAATCAGGTGAGAGCAGATTGAGTAGAGTGAATAGGCGTGAAAATTATGGATCAGTATTGAATTAGCATAAAGGAAAGACAGCGAGAATGTGCCAGATGCTCTAAGAAAGAGTAGAGAAAATTGTCTACGGCAGGTATTTTAAGCTTAGGTAGAAAAGCATCTGATTTGAAAAGAAGAAAAGTAGTGACGAGAATGAAAGCAAATTATTTTCACTGAAATGATAGCAGTGTGGTATACTTGCTAATAGAGTTGATCATGTGCTCGAACATTATTTTTTGGGTGGACCGCTATGCACCCAAGGAGTCAGTTTATACTTGATACTTGAAGAACAGCACACATGAACACACATGAGGCTGCCTTGTACTAGCCCTGTACACACAACCCCCATATATTGTCTGAACATGCAGGGAGGGACAGCACGCCTGTGGACACTGGACCTGCCCCTGCATGATTGCCAGTGCATCGAGGAAGTGTTCACACATATGCTTCCTCCCTGTAATGGCAGCATCCCTAATCACTGCATTATCTCCAGACACTGGGAGGGAGCACACATGCAGCAACTGCCTCCATGTGGAGGTGCTGTGCTTACAAGCTGGCAATCGTATGGGAAGTAGTGAGGGCAGGCCAGGTGTGCTCATGCCTCTGTGTTGGTATGTCAGGGACAAGATTGTCCTCTCTGGCTGGCAGAGGCTGTCCAGTCTCAGGCAGAGGTCTTCCACATTGGCTGCTACCTTATCCTTTTAACTGGAAATGCCTGGTATTGAACCTGGGACCTCCTCCATGCCAAGCAGGTGCTCTGCCACTGAGCCATAGCTGTTTCCCTGTACATAACCCGAATGTGTGGAATTGCTAGCTTAGTAGTTGCGTGATTTGACCACATTCCAAACAATGGAAGCAAAGCCAAGAAGTGATAACTATTTCAGTGGTGGGCAGTTGCTCCTGTCATGTAATATTGGTTGCACAAAATAAGCGTATAAGCAATTAAATTCCACATTTGGTGTGTTTCTTGTATAGTTTTCATCATGATTTGTGATTGCTGACTGTTTAGACGGGCCTCTATTGATTTAAGTAATCATTTTACTGGATATGAGTATATATTTTTGTTTTTATAGCATGTGAACAGTAGCAAAAGCTGTAATAGAAGCATACTGGAAGTTCTCTGTCAGATGCGCTTTAACTCCAGGAAAAGAGTGAGGTTATTGCTTCAGTTGCTTTATAGTGTATCTGCTGTTCCATGAATAGGCCCTCCTGATCATAAGGTTTCACAGCAATTCAGATTCCTCTTCTGTATCGCCCCCTAGTGTTCAGCTGACCTCTGATTTGACTTTCTTTTATTATATATCAAGTTTTGTGAAGCTGTTGTCCGCCACACAGTTGTGACCCCATCAGTGCCTTGCTCAAATTCTAACTTTGTTGAAATTCTGGTGAAATTAGCAAGAAGAGTAAAAGTGACAGGTTTGAAACGGTGCTATAAAACTAAGGTTTGTGGGTCAAATAGGAAATTGAAAGTTAATAGCAGGCATTGCATCCTCTCGACCTAGGCTTGACCGTGTCCCCAAACTCTCTGTTGCAGTATGCTCTTGAATAAGGTAAAATAAGTTGGCAGGACACAGAGAACAAGAATTCTCTTCACCTCTTTTTATCATTCATGTTCTGCTATATGGAGTTTCAATATGAAGCTCTTTTCTTTAGATAGGAAAGAGTCCAGTAGCACCTTTAAGACTAACCAACTTTACTGTAGCATAAGCTTTCAAGAATCACAGTTCTCTTCGTCAGATGCAAAGATCCTCTGGATCTTTTCTTTAGATGTCTCTCAGTTTCTCATTGATCCCATTAGAAAAGTCAGCTCAGATTTGGTAGTCCTAGGAAAGGAACTGCTTTTGCATTTATTCCTATGTATGTTTGAAAAAAGGAGCTTGAAACACATGTATTACAGGAAACTCTTGATTGCAATATGGTATTGGACTAGGATTGGTAAAAGCCAGATTCGAATCTCCAGTCAACTGAGAAGCTTGCTGGTTGACCTGGCGTCTGTCACTTTTTCTCAGACTAATCTGTCACACAGAAGGAAAAATGGGAGGAGAGGAGAACTGTGTGTCCCTTCTTGAACTTCTTGGATGGGTTGAAATTATAATATGTAGGCTGTACTGGGAGGCTCCGATCTCCTGGCTATATATTGTACAAATTATCCCTTGATGCAGGGCTTTTTTTCTGGGAAAAGAGGTGGCGGAACTCAGTGGTGGAACTCAAGACCACACATTACTTTGGATCAGCTGGAACAAGGAGGGAGTTTTTAAATTGCTCTAGTTGAAAATGGTCACATGGCTGGCGGCCCCACCCCCTGATCTCCAGACAAGAGGGGGAGTTTAGATTGCCCTCCATGCCGCCGAGCGGCGCGGAGGGCAATCTAAACTCCCCTCTTTCTGGAGATTCAGGGGCGGGGCCACTGGCCATGTGACCATTTTTAAGAGGTGCCAGAACTCCGTTCCACTGCGTTCCCGCTGAAAAAAAGCCCTGCCTTGATGAGCAAATATATTTTTACATGATGTATTGAAAAGCAGGCATGTAAATAGTAAGAACCACTTCCAGGGATGAGAAACCAAGGAATACTTTGCAAACTACATTATTCTTCAGTGTTGTGTGTGTTTCAGGCTGCTGCTATGATAGTCTTGATGGGTTTACCATTATTTTAAAAAATTAAATCTATTGTTGCTTTGTTGAGAACAAAACTTTGTGAATTTCCTTTTAAGTTAGGGCTTTGTGGCAGGGATAGTAGGTTGAAATTTATGAGAGAAGATTTGAATAAAAGTTGCTGTTTGCTGCACATGTAAGTTGGGTTGCTGACAGAGCAGAAAAGTTTTTGGCTTCGATGGTGTGAGTGCAGACATAACATCCTAAACTTCTTTTAATCACAATTAATAGATTGGGAACATGCTCCAAAAGCTTCTATTCTCCCTCTCCCCTCTGGATTGATTCTCCTCCTCTGCCCTTAACTATAGTTAAATGAAATACTGGCACAGCCATTGCTATCCAGCATTCCTTCCCAACCATGGTTTGAAACTTATTTTGAATCCTGTTTATGAAGAAACCATTAATTAGATTTGATTGTGGTTAACTCCAGTGTACATTTAATGTTTGGCCTCAAGGAAAAGGCCAGTGGGAGGAATTCACTCTAAAGAGAGTGGGGGGCCAAGGAGAAGTAGAGTGTGATTTACCAATCCACTCCTGACTCCTTACATATGGTTAAGAGCAGGGCTTTTTTTCTGGGAAAAGAGGTGGTGGAACTCAGTGGGTTGCCCTTGGAGAAAATAGTCACATGGCTAGTGGCCCCACCCCCTGATCTCCAGACAGAGGGGAGTTTAGATTGCCTCCGCACCGCCGAGCAGCACGGAGGGCAATCTAAACTCCCCTCTGTCTGGAGATCAGGGGGTGGGGCCACCAGCCATGTGACCATTTTCCAGAGGTTCCAGAACTCCGTTCCACCACGTTCCAGCTGAAAAAAAGAGAGAACCACACCTGTCTTAGTTCTAACAAACTTCACCTGCTCCCCTGATGTTCACATCATTTCAGTACTTGTTTATAAAGAGCCCCCTGCCATGGTTTATCTTTTCCAAAGGATGACACTCCACCACCCGCAAATCTCATATTTCTACCAAGAAAGAAAAATAAGTTACTTCTTTCAACAATGCAACATACCCAGTTACTACTAATACACATTATTTAAAGAGAGCACTAAACGTTCCTCAGATGGAGATGTATATGGGAAAGAATGAGCTGCATTTCCTTGCCCCAGAGACTAACATAAATTAATATTTTCTTATTCTATAATATTGTTTGACTGCCTTGAATTCTTGGGATAAGATAGGCTAGGCTATATAAATCTAAGTGCACAATTCAATTAACATTGTTAATTCAACATTTTTAATTCAATCAACATTGCTTGCTTAATACTTTTTAGTTATAAATGTTTTCAGTAGTACAGGTGTAACAAAAGCAATTCGGTTTTATGTTCACAACATCCTTTACTTTTCTGAAAGTGTAGCTGTATGGCAGGAAGTTAAAAAATTGCAATTTCCTTCTGGGCAGCAAGTTTATAAATCAAAACAACTCTGATTATTTTATGTTTTTGATATTTGAAAGGTTAGAAATGGAAGAGTTTTTTAAAATATCCACTATAGTTAATGATAAGAAAGATGTATGAAGAAGAGTGAATATATCTTTCAAATTGATTATGCTAATCCTTCAGTTCAGAGATAGATTATGAAACCGAGCAAGTATCAGAAAAGGAACAAGATTTAAAGCGAATATCATCTACTGCATTTATAATACCTTGTTTTGAATTTTTTTTTCCTTTTCAGGTCCTGTACAAAATTTATACTAACAGTGTGACCTTATGACAAGTTACTCCAGTCTAGGCCCATTGAAATCAATGAGCCTAGACTGGAGTAACTCTCCATAGAATTGGAAAGTTAAATTTTAGGCAGATTTGGGTAAGTGTGGTTAAATTTTGGGCAGATTGAGCCTGATAAGGGTTAGAGTTCAGACAACAGACTGAAACTAGTTTAAATGTAATTTTTATTCCCAGGAAATTCTTGGAGATGGTGTTGAGGGAAGGAATTTTGAGTACCCTGAGGCCTTTTTTTCAGCTGGAACGCGGTGGAATGGAGTTCCGGCACCTCTTGAAAATGGTCACCCTAGGCGAAATGACCATTTTCGCCTAGGGTGATTTAAACTTTAAAAAACTCCCCCCTTGTTCCAGCTGACCCAAAGTGACGTCATTGTGCGGTTCTGAGTTCCACTGCTGAGTTCCACCACCTCTTTTCCCAGAAAAAAAGCCCTGAGTACCCTCATCAAACTACAGTTGTTGGTGAAGTCTTAAAACTGGAGTAAGCTCAAAATACAGATGTGGCCTGGCAGCCATATTTTAGCTGATGTGCCAATCAACATGCAAAGTTCAGTGACTTTTCTACTTAAGGTAGTGATGTTGCGGCCAGTGGGAACACACTACTGTGCACTGGCCTGGGAGGGGTTTTTTTGCCTGCTGAGCCTATTCCGTTGGCCTTTCCCCCCTGCTGGCCAGGTGAGTGGTGGCAGGGGGCAGAGGCTGGGAGCGGGGGATCTTCCACCTCCACCGGGGGACCAGGCAACCCTACTCTGTTCTGACATCGTAGTTGCTTTCTTCTTTCATATTTTTTGCACTAGATTCTGCTTCAGTAATTGCAACAATGAAAGAAGATTTGAAATATCAGGATATTTTTAAAGGGATGTAGGGACCTGAGAAATAGGGTGTCCTGAGGTTTATTGTTTTCTTCTGCCATCCAACAAAGCTATCATCTTCTAATTGCAATTTGAAGACTGGGCAATAAATGGAAAGATGCAATATCTTTTTGCTGTCTGTGTGACTGGTAAAAATGCCTAATAGTCCACAGGGAAAGATAGCCAAAGTTCATTTCCCAGTGACTTAGCAGTTTCTTCATTTTGCTCTGTAGATATTATCAAGAGTTTATCAGCTCCAAGAAGTAGAGTTGCAGGTCTCGTTCCATGTTCTCCTTCCACATTAAACTTTACCCAATTATTGGAAGGTGAAGGAACATGAAAAGTTTTCCTTTCCTTTGCTCGGTAAGCCCACTGCTTGCTGCCCTGTATTTGTGCAGATCATCTAGAAACAGATGCTTATCTGATCCCATTTGTCATATTTTATCTTCTTCCGTATGGGAGAAGATAACGTTTAAAGAAAACATTAAAAACATTTTTGAACAAAACAGTAACAAAAACATAGGAAATTCTCAGTAGAAATGAGCAAAAATCTAGTAGTACCTATAAGAATAACAAAACGTGTGGTAGGGTATGAGTTTTTGTGAGCCACAGCCAGGGTTGCCAGCCTGGATAAAGTTGAATGTGGAAGGAGAACATGGAACGAGGACAGAAAAGCTGGGTATATAATAAGTAGCTGGAGGTTTCCTGGAATTACAACTGATCTCCATTTGACAGAAATCAGCACCCCTAGAGAAAATGGCTGCTTTGGAGGGTGGACGGTACGGCATTATACCCTGCTGAGCTCCCTCCCCTCCCTAAACCCCACCCTCTCCAGGCTCCACCCCCAAAATCTCCCGGAGTTTCCTAACTTGGAGCTGGCAACTCTAGCCGCAGCTCATTTCTTCAGATTGGGAATACTGACCTTAAATGTTTTAAGTGTTGGAAAAATTTTGTATTTCCTCTGTCAAAATTAACATTTTGCAGGAGAGTTAATATTTATTCTGAATCTAATAAGTTTATTGAGAAATGGGCTATTTTAATTATGTATTAGAATCAAGATAATATATTTATTATATACCCAGCTTTTCTGTCCTCACAAGGGCCACCAATGAAAAAGTTAAAACATGTATAATAAATTTACATCTTAAAAAACATTACAACAAAAAACCATGTCATTAAAATATTTTTAAAAGTGCTAAAATACATTAAAAGCATAAAACAACAATTAAAATATATACAACTGTATGGATTTTTTTTAGTGTTCTGGGAGTGAAATGATATCTGTTATTGAAAATACTTACAAGTTTCACCATAAATTGTCTGAAATGATTTAAGATGCTGCATCTGACAAAGAGAGCTGTGGTTCTTGAAAGCTTATGCCTCCATAAAGTTGGTTAATCTTAAATGTCTTTATGTACCACCTTTCAGGACAACTTAACGCCCACTCAGAGCAGTTTACAAAGTATGTCATTATTGATGTATTGTCGAAGGCTTTCACGGCCGGAGAACGATGGTTGTTGGGGGTTTTCCGGGCTGTATTGCCGTGGTCTTGGCATTGTAGTTCCTGACGTTTCGCCAGCAGCTGTGGCTGGCATCTTCAGAGGTGTAGCACCAAAAAGACAGAGATCTCTCAGTGTCACAGTGTGGAAAAGATGTAGGTCATTTGTATCTACTCAGGAGGGGTGGGGTTGAGCTGAGTCATTCTGTAAGAGTTTCCCAGGGTGTGGAATGCTAATGGCGGGAGGCTTCATTGTATCCTGAGGAGGTTCTTTTGCATATGGATTGGTGCTTGATGTGCTAATCTTCTCTGCAGGGCTATTGTCGGGTGTGGAGTGTTTTGTTGGCCTGGTGTTTTTCAGAACTGGAGCCCATGCTCTGTTCATTCTTAAGGTTTCTTCTTTCCTGTTGAAGTTTTGCTTATGCTTGTGAATTTCAATGGCTTCCCTGTGCAGTCTGACAAAGTAGTTGGAAGTGTTGTCCAGTATTTTGGTGTCCTGGAATAAGATACTGTGCCCTGTTTGAGTTAGGCTATGTTCAGCCACTGCTGATTTTTCAGGCTGTCCAAGTCTGCAGTGTCTTTCATGTTCTTTTATTCTTGTCTGGATGCTACGCTTTGTGGTCCCGATGTAAACTTGTCCACAGCTGCAGGGTATACGGTATACTCCTGCAGAGGTGAGGGGGTCTCTGCTGTCTTTTGCTGATCGTAGCATCTGTTGTATTTTTCGGGTGGGTCTGAATACTGCTTGAAGGTTATGCTTTTCCATAAGCTTTCCCATCTGATCAGTAATTCCTTTGATATATGGCAAAAACACTTTTCCTGTAGGTGACTGTTTTTCCTTGGTTGTTTGATTCAAACACTCCACACCCGACAATAGCCCTGCAGAGAAGATTAGCACATCAAGCACCAATCCATATGCAAAAGAACCTCCTCAGGATACAATGAAGCCTCCCGCCATTAGCATTCCACACCCTGGGAAACTCTTACAGAATGACTCAGCTCAACCCCACCCCTCCTGAGTAGATACAAATGACCTACATCTTTTCCACACTGTGACACTGAGAGATCTCTGTCTTTTGGTGCTACACCTCTGAAGATGCCAGCCACAGCTGCTGGCGAAACGTCAGGAACTACAATGCCAAGACCACGGCAATACAGCCCGGAAAACCCCCAACAACCATATGTCATTATTATCCCCACAACAATAATCACCCTGTGAGGTGGGTGGGGCTGAGAGAGCTCCTAGAAGCTGTGACTGACCCATGGTCACCCAGCTGGCTTCAAGCGGAAGAGTGGGGAATCAAACTTGGTTCTCCAGATTAGAGTCCTGCGCTCTTATCCTCTACATCAGATTGCCTGTATCTGAGCTGGTTTAGTTTTCAATGCTCAAATTTTCAATGTTCAAAATTTTAAATACTGATTTTGTGGGAATCTTACTTTATATCAGTGTGCATGTTTAAATTAGACATGATCACCCTTCCTAGTAATACTCCTCAAAGTAGATAATCTGCACAGGTCTCCAACAGCATGTATGATCTTCATGCATTTGGCATGGGGCGAGTTGTTGTGGGAACAGGGACATAAACCCACACATGCAGAATATCACATTTGATAAAGAATATACGGACATTGCCTCACCCCACTCCCAACGAGGAAAGAATTGTAAACATGGAGTATGTACTCGGGGTAGGAAAGCATGAGCTTAGCTCCTGGTTCACTGTGAGAGCACCTTTGTCTTGGGGTGAGGGGAGGGCTATGTTAACTGCCCCGAGTACAGCAATCCCAGGACAAGAATGGTGGTTTTTTAGTTACTGAATAAACAAGCCAGTCAAACACAGAATATGTATTGAACTTGGTTGCAGAAGCCCATTTTGTTTGTGCCTGCCATTGGAAGGAGATTTTCTGTCCCAAATTAGAGGAAGTAGTTAGGGCGTCTTTATAGCTCTGTTCAATATGATGAGGTTAATTGCATTACTGAAACTGGAATTATATTAATGTATGGAAATGGATGCTTCAGCATACAGATGATTATTGAATAATATGGAATAATCTCTCATATATGTATTACCTTTGACATTTATAAGTTATGTGGACATTTTGTATTATAGGAAATAATAATAAAAAAGCAGATTCCAATGCTTCTCTGGTTTGTCAGACATTTTTTAAAAATTGTAACCTTCTATGAAATTGCTGTCGCCCGAAGGCGGCTGGGCCAGACAGCCAATGCCTTCCTGCTTCAAACCACAAGAAGAGAGACCGAGACTTCGAGCGGTACAAGCTGCTGCTTTATTAAAGTACACGGGCCCGAGGGTGCCAATGAGGAACCCAGAGGCTTCCTGAACACACATCTTTATAGACTTCAAATCACTACTAATAATTGACAGATTCTAAGCATCCTATCCCCGTCCGCAGTTTCCCTCTCCCTTTCCCCATAGGCTGAGGTACTTGGGAGTTACACCTTTCCGGTTTTCGCCTAAAACTCTGCCTTAGTTTACATCTCCCATTACTCTGATGGTGAAACCCCCTACTCATATTTGTTTTCTACCATACATAGGCTGTCACACATTAGCACACATACACATCTCTTCTAGCTTAACCACAGAGAGACCTAGTTTTCGCTTTACTTCCTCAACTATATGTCTGCATATATCTATTTTTAAATGATTGAAACCACCGGTTTCCTTCTAAAAGCTAGCTAAAGGTTGATTACATATCTTTGGTTAAGATACTGGTAGGTTCTGAGACAGAAGAGAACAATATAATCTTTTTGTTTTCTGGTCCTGGTCTACATTGCTATCGCTAATTAAGGAAAACCTGTACATTTTGGAAGCATGTTCTGTTTTATTCTTGAACATTAATATTGGAATAAGTAACTCTCATAAAACTCCTCTTTCTCTTTGTGACACTCTGCCCTATTATAACCAGTGCTTTTGACATCCTTGTCTCTCGGCAGGAAAAGAGAATTTGTCAGCTACCTGTCATCAGTTTAGGAGGTGCTTTACTGATACAGTAGCTTGCACCCTCTTTGAGTTGGGTTCCATGGTTCTTTCAGTTCCGGAGGGGCAGTTTGAAACAATGATCAAGTTCTGTTGGATAAAGTTCAACTGTAACTTGAGGACATGAGGTTCTTTGATGTTTACAACTGAAGTTTGCTCCCTTGATCTTTGTCTTTGATTGTATGTATGTATATATGTATGTATGTATTTATTTATTTATAAGCCGCCTTTGCTTTTGGATCAAGGCAGCTTACAAAAAACAATTTAAAATAGTACAGATTAAAAGGAAAAAGCACAAAAGACCCTTGAACATCTCCCCCCCCCACACACAAAATCCCTACTGTTTGTATCCCATCAAGAGCCCTGGCAAACATGTAAGCCTTGCAGAGCCTCCTGAAGATCTCCAACAAGGGGCCTTCTCTCATCTCTTCAGGGACCCCTAGAGTTGCCAGCTCCAAGTTGGGAAATTCCTGGAGATCTTGAGGATGAAACCTGGAGAAAGTGGGGTTTGGGGAGGGAAAGGACCTTGGCATGGCATAATTCCATAGAGTCTTCCCCCCAAAGTAGCCATTTTCTCCAGGTGAACTGATCCCTGTGGCCTAGAGACCAGTTGTAATTCCGGGAGATCTCCAGCCACTACCTGGAGGATGGCAACCCTAACCCCATTCCACAGAGTGGGAACCACAGTGGAAAAGGTCCAAACTCTTGGTAAATGCCAAGAGGGACATCCTAAGTGGGGGGACAGACAACTGGTGGCAGCCTGAAGACCATAGCTGGAGTACAGGAACATTTGTGAGGTGATGGTTCTTCAGACAGCCCTTCTGTGAAGGGCTTAAAGTTATAAAAATAATCTCAGGCCCCGATAATTCTGTTAGCAACTGTTGCAGTAAGTGAAACAATTGGAAAAAGGAGTTCTTGCCTAGCTAAAAAAAGAGACAACGATTTGCCTATAAATGTTTGTAGGGACCTCCTTGGAGCTGGCAGAACTGAACAACATTAGGCCTGTTTCTTAGTTACCATTTTGATACAGTGGGTAGCTGTGTGACCCAGGAACTCGTAGAGGAGACCAGTTCTAGAGCCATATTGATCAGAATTCAAAGCATTTCAGGTTTCACTCAGTCCTAGTTTGTTTTGCTGTCTGCCATACCTTTCTCACCAGTAGCACCCACTGTGTAGAACACATTCCCTGGGGGGTGGGGGGTGGGATGCGTCTTGCATGTTCTCTACTGTTGATTAGATGAATGCTGAAAACCTTTGTCACAACTTTACCCATTCCCCACCCCCCCACATGTCTCACTTTACCCAGGATATTCCCTAATATCATATCTGTTGCAGTTGATTTGAAAGATGACAGGCAACAATGGCACGTTGAAAAATAAGTGGGAAGTGTTGTAAATAGCTGGAAACCATTTGGTTCAAATCTCGGCGGATGAGAATTTGTCATTTCATCGTCTGCTAGGCACGCAGGAAGTAGTGTATCCTTGCATATGGCCTAGGAGAGTCCAAAATAATACAAAACATCAAAATTTGAATAGACAGGCACTCTGATTACAAATGCTTACACTTGCACTCAGTTAAATGAAAGGACACAGTGAATTCAGATTAGGACGTTCAGATATCCAAGGTATAGTGCAAAGGATGGCTTAAAAATTTTTTGTGTGAAATATTAGACCTCAACAAATGCGGCACAGTTAGCAGAAAAGGTAAAAGGCATTTAAGAAACTAAGTTCTGATCCATCTAATCTAGCATCCTGTTTCCAAATGCTTCCGGAAAGACCACACACAGGACATAAAAACAATCTTTCCCTGTTCTTTGCTCCTCGGGAACATGTTTTCATATTGCTTCTTAGCATGGAGATTCTATTTAGTAATTATGGTTGATAAGGCATTATCTAAAGTCCTCTTAAAGCCATTGACCACGCCAGTGTCCTTAATCTACTTCCAATTAATTTCATTAGATGCCCCCAAGTTCTAATCTTATAAGAGGGAGAACGTTCTCCTTCAGCCAGCTTCCTCCATACCATGTATAATTTTATAAACCTCTTACCATGCCTCTCCTTAATCCTCTATTTTCTAAACTATAAAAGCCTTTCCTCAAGTGTTTCATCTCCTTGATCATTTAGATTGTTCCTTTCTGTACTTTTCCAGCTCTGACCTCTTTTAGGAGATTTATTTATTATTTATTTACAAAATTTATATCCCACTGTCCTGCAACCAGGGCAGATAACTGAGCATTAAGATCCAACATAGAAGAAAATTTTAAAAAATACAAAAGCAAAGCAAAGATTACACCATCAGACTTGTAAAAAAATTCTAAATGAGATTGCAGCTATAAGATGTATAGAAAGACACATTGATTCTTGCCACTTGATTACATTTCCCTGCATTGGGCAGGAGATTGGATGGTCTGTAAGACCCCTTCCAGTTTTTTCCTGCTGAGAGCAGGGCTGGCCTTACACATTGATCAGGAAGTGATCAATGGATTTCCCATGGGGTGGGGGGAGTTAATGTGGTATTTTCTGTTTCTATGCTTGTTCCCAAACTCTCCCACAGACCTCAAAGCCATCTCACAATGTTGGTAGCCAAGTCAATACGTGTGGAAAACGGCACACAGATTCTTAGGGGCAGGTACCACTTTATGTTTTTGCTCCTCAGCTGCAAGGCAACAAAGTTTTCTGAGGTATCACCAACTTGAGCAATCACCCTATGCCAAGGTTTCTTCCTGGTAAAGTCACAGCATGTTGTACTTTCCGCAGTATATATAAAAGTTGGCAATTTTTGTCCCAGTGTAAATCAGTTTGCACTTTGTTGCTTGCTCTCATTTCCTTTAGAGGTACACTTGTTCCAGATTTAAAGGGAGCCATACTGCTCATGAAAGCTCTTGGCTGTTCCTGATGGCCATGGTTTCCAAACCTCCTACCATCTCGGAACATTAATTATCTGCCAGTCAAGCCTTGAGCATCTGCCCAGAACCTCTGCACATTAGAGCAGGTTCTGGAACATATTTTAGTGTTCAGTCTAGGGTTGCCAGCTCCAACTTGGGAAATTCCTGGAGATCTGGGGAGTGAAACCTGGAGAAACCTGGAGAAAGTGGGATTTGGGGAGGGAAAGGACCTTGGCATGGCATAATTCCATAGAGTCCACCTGCCAAAGTAGCCATTTTCTCCAGGTGAACTGATCTCTGTGGGCTGGAGACCAGTTGTAATTCCGGGAGATCTCCAGCCACTACCTGGAGGCTGGCAACCCTAGTTCAATCTGTTGACAGTTCACTGGGCGCTGGCCTGAACTATTGGGCCTTACCATAGACAATGTGAACTGATAGCATGGTCTAAAGTAACCCAAATACTCCTATATGGTTGTGCATAGCAGAGAGGTCTAGTAGTGATGGGTAAGGTGTCTTCAGTGACAAGTGTGCTCCATTAATAGATCATCGTAGGACCAAACTATACAATAAGTTTTTATATGAGTTGGCCTGGATTTCCCGGACTCGACTTGCTTTCACCTTAGTCACACAGCGGCTCCAGGGAACATCCCTTTAACGCGTGCAGAACAGCAGCATGGGGAGAGGAGGGGGCTCTTGATATGATAATGGAACCAAAATTCTTAGGGGATATAATAGCCATCTTCAGATGGCTGTCGCATAGAGGATGGAGCAGAATTGTTTTCTGTTGCTCCAGAAGGTCGAAACAGGACCAAGGGGTTAAACCCAAAATGTTTTTGGATAAGCATTAGGAAGAACTTCCTGACAGAGCAGTTCCTCAGTGGAACAGGCTTAATCGGGAGGTGCTGCACTCTCCTCCTTTTGAGGTTTCTAAGCAGAGGCTGGATGGCCATCTGTCAGCAATGCTGATTCTATGACTCAATATGAACTTAGGCAGATTGTGAGAAGGAGAGGAGGAAGGGATGAGCCAGTGCTTGGCTCTCCCGGCCCTTTCTCATGTCCCCTGGGTAATGCCGATTGCCACTTTGGGGGCAGGAAGGAACTTTCCTCCAGGCCACATTGGCTGGCAATCCCTGAGTTTTTTGTCTTCATCTGGGTATTGAGCAGGGCCAGTGGGAGGGGGGGGTTGCTGTGAGTTTCCTACAGTGTGCTAGAGGTTGGACTACATGGCCCTCAGGGTCCCTTACAGCTCTATGATGCCCATCACCTCCCCCCACCAAGCCTTTTCCCTGAGCTAAAATGATCCCCGTGGAGAGTTGCATGTATAACTTGGGGAATGTACATACAAATAGGCTCCTGCGAGTTTCAAAAGCAAGGTTCCCTGCAGTTGCTGTGTGATTGAGGTGAAAGAAGGCTGGGTTCAGGGAACCCTCGCCCCATTTGTAAAAAAAAGTATTGTGAAGCTTGGCCCTTGGAAACCTCTAATTAAACTTTCAAGGAGCTACAGAGTTACAGAAAATACACCGTGCAACTCAGAGCCAAGCTACAAGTGATGCCTGACACAGGTTGGACACTTGTCAGCTTCCCTCAAGTTTTGATGGGAAATGTAGGCATCCTGGTCTTGCAGCTGTAATGGAGAGCCAAGATGTAAAACCAGGAGGCCTGCATTTCCCATCAAAACTTGAGGGAAGCTGACAAGTGTCCAACCTGTGTCAGGCGTCACTTGTAGCTTGGCTCACAGTCTATATTGAGTATCCCTGCAAGTTACTGTGTGCTACTCAGATGTCCTTTTTCTTGCCTAGAATTTTTCACATCCTCGTCTTCTTTGACCATCACAGGAGAGTTTTTAAAACAACCTTCAAAGTCTGTTCATTAAGATAACATAATATGTGTTATCTGAAGCTATGAATCATATTGTGATTCACACTGTACAGTACATGGATTTAGTCACTGCACAGAAATGAATACCACATGGTACAAAAAAAAATCAAATGTCACCTTATTTGTGTCCCAGTTTTCTGCATGGTTTCGAATGAGCTTTCCGATTAGTTTTACCGTAGCCGAATGCAAAATGCTCTTACTGATCATTTGTTTTGACAGATAGGCAAAATGTTTTCCCTTCCATTCAGTTAAAAATGAGAGGGGTCCATCATATCAGTTGTAATGCCCAGTAGAGTTAACAACCTTTCCGTATGTTGTATAAGGATTAGGTAGGATTAGAGCAGCAATCTCCGTTTCCTTTAGTTTTTGTGTGCTTATTTTTATATTTAAGCAGCTTGTAGCATTTCAGATACATCTTAAGGCCATGAGCATTTGCTTTACCATCACAGGGTTGTTGTGAGCAGGGCTTTTTTTCTGAGAAAAGAGGTGGTGGAACTCATTGGGTTGCCCTCGGAGAAAATGGTCACATGGCCGGTGGCCCCGCCTCCTGATCTCCAGACAGAGGGGAGTTTAGATTGCCCTCCATGCCTCTTGGCGGCGCGGAGGGCAATCTAAACTCCCCTCTGTCTGGAGATCCGGGGGTGGGGCCACCAGCCATGTGACCATTTTCAAGAGGTTCCGGAACTCCGTTCCACTGCGTTCCAGCTGAAAAAAAGCCCTGGTTGTGAGAATAAAATGGTGGCAGGGAGAATTGGGTATGCTGCCTTCAGCTTCTTGGAGGAAGGTTGCAATAAAATATATATTTCAATAAGGATTGCCCACCTTTGCAAACTTTTTAAAGAAAAAGGTTATTATGGATATGTTTTTATTTGAGATGACTAATTCTTACTTTCCAATACTTTCCAATAGGATACTTTTATTGGTTTTATATCTGGTTTTGGTTAATGATTGCAGGCTGCTTTGAGAGGAAAATGGGATAGAAATAAATTAATAAAGCATTTAAGTAGAAAATGTTTCCGCTACCATGGATCTTAATGCTAAAAGCTGTCTCAAAACTTTGTAGATGGACAACAGAACAAAATTTTGCCCTGTGGCAGATGCCGTTCATGTCCCGAGAACATGATACGAAGATCGTATAATAAGGAATGAATTCAGCTCATCCGGTAGAGGATTTAAATATCTGACTTCACTCCAACCCTTCCGCTACTTCATACGGGTGACACGTTGCATTGCAGGGAAAGCAGACTGCTGGCAAGAATTAACAGCTGCCCTCTGTCATTTTTATGACACGCACATGTTATTCCTTTGTTGGTCAGTGTGTTCAGCTTTGCAATAACTGCAATTACACAGTTGCGGTGCGTGTTTACTTTTTCTTTGAATAGATCCATAGATAACGTTTCAGAAAAAGAGGTTACTGTTTTCAGTGCTTTCTATTTACTATGTTGTAATAAAAATATATATATTGATGTCTAAATCAAGGCATCAGTAATGCAGTGTTTCAGATATGCAGACATCCGTAGCCAGAGTGGTTGATACTTATTTTGATAACCTAGTCCAAACAGAAAATCTAGCAAACTACACTGGTTGAGCTGCCTTTGCCGTTATGGCCTTTGCTTGCTCACTCAACATGGGCCTTGTCAATGAGGATCATGCCTTAGAGCCAAGCTACAAGTGACGCCTGACACAGGTTGGACACTTGTCAGCTTCCCTCAAGTTTTGATGGGAAATGTAGGCATCCTGGTCTTGCAGCTGTAATGGAGAGCCAAGCTGTAAAACCAGGACGCCTACATTTCCCATCAAAACTTGAGGGAAGCTGACTATTCACTGTTTAACATTTAATGTTTATTATTTATTATTATTTTAAATAAATAAAAAACTTACCAAAAAAAAAAACTTGAGGGAAGCTGACAAGTGTCCAACCTGTGTAAGGCGTCACTTATAGCTTGGCTCTCAGGGTGGCCTAATACCTGCACGCTTCAAAAACTGTCAGTATCCTTCTACCAGCTGGGAGCCCTTTTGCCCCTCTCCTCAGCTTCCAAGACTTTGAAGGCTTGGGTTCTACAAATAAATATGAGTTGCTTAGTTGCAACTCATATTTATTGCAAATAAATATGTTGCAAATAAATATGAGTGCTTCGTAGAGGCAGGCATGAACAGAAATATGAACCGAAGTTCGTTACAAACTGGGCTGGTTCGTGGGAGCTCATTTCTCATGAACGATGACAAATTTTAGCCTGGTTCTTTTGTTTCATATTTCAGTTCGTCACTGCAGACAGCCTGTTGCAGATCAATCAGTTTCCTAGGCAACAGGGGGATGGACTGTCTGCAGACCTTCTGCTGACCCAGAAGTGACGTTTTCATGAACCAAATGAACTGGTTCATGAACTGGGGCAAGTTTGTGAAAGTTCGTGGTTCGTGAAATGCAACGAACCACACACGGTTTGGAATTTTCCTGGTTTGTGTTCATCTCTAGTGCTTAGTAATAAGTAAGACCAGAATCTATAGCTTATATGGGTTTCTTCCAGAAAGATGGTTTATAATAAAGGAGGCTCTGGCTCAGAGCACATGTATTGAATGTAGGCTTACCGTTTGCCTGCTTATGGCTGGCAAACTCCCAGTGATTCTGGATACTGCCTGCCAGTCCCCAGCTGATTGTGGGAGGAAGCAGGCCGGTGAAATGGGTGTGTGTGATTATCATCCCCACATGATGACATCATTGGCAGCATGCCTCAGAAGTGATGGTGTCTTGCAGGGGCTGGTTTTTTAGCACTTGGCCAGGACACAACACCATCACTTCTGGGTCATGCCAGAAGTGATGTCATCACATGGGGACAACAAGGATGACAACTGCATTCTCCCTGGTAAGCTCCCACCTCTCCCCATCTTCCACTGATTGCAGGGGGGTACCTGGCAACCCTAAATTTGTGTATAAACGTAGGCCCTGCCATCAGCTCTTGACATCTTTTTAACTGGAAGCTGGGGGGAAAGATCTACATAAAATTGTAGAAGATAGCTGCACACTGTAGGTAAATACAACTTCTTATTTCTAGCAAATGAAGCATGCATTCCAAGTCTGGAAATATGTCCCTAACTCCCTTATTCTAAAGCTGCTCTATAATATGAAGGGGGCACTATGACAGCCCCCCCACACACCAATTCTGTTCCTGGCTAGTTTTCACTTTTATGATCAGGCTTCATATTGTATATGTATATAGCATATTTTGTCTTTCTGTCCCTTTTAGAAAACCCTTAATATGCTTGTTTGTATTTAAATATTTATATCCTTCCTTTTGACTGAAACAGTCCACTAGTCAAATGACAAACAGTAAAGTGATAATTGGTCCCAAGCTCTCCAAAGATCTGGTTTGATCTGGTGCCAGAAAGTCATCAAGGAAGAAGCAAGATGATTTTCCCAGAAGACCTTCCACAGCCTCAGCATCAGTGCTGAGAAGGTCTTATCTCTTGTGATCATCACCCACTGAACTTCAGAGGCTGTGAGCTCAGGGAGTGGCACCTACGTATGGGAGTAAGTACTCGCTTTGGTACCCTGGGCTCATATCACTTAGAGTTTTGATACTCACTGGTTAACTCACAGAGTATAATGAGACACAAGTAATGTTTTTATATAGACAGAAATTCAATTCCCTTAAATCCCACCGTGCAAAACACCAGTTGCTAAGTTCCGTTCTACTCAGACCTCACCTTCATATATGTTAAAATTAGGTAGTAGAATGCAGAGGAGATAGAGGGCGGAATAGCTTCTGATGGAGGGGGTCACATTTTTGGATGCTTCCCTGTGTTAAAATTTCCCTGGTGATAAAAATCCCAACAATAACTAGTATGAATGAGTTTTCCTTAATGGTGCAGATTTCTATTTGCAGGATGCCTTTTTTTTTAAGGTGGAAGTGCATTCAAAAGTGGTATTTCTGAACTGGTATAGTCCATTCCACCACATAATTCTCACTCATTCTGCTAATGTGTAGACCCAATCTTAGTTCTGAATTGTTCAAAGTTTTTCAGTTCATAGAAGGTTTCCAAATCTGGGTTGGGAAATACCTGGAACTGGGGGAGATAGAGATTTGGGGAGAGGAGGGACCTCAGCCAAGGCATAATGCCATAGAGTCCACCATCCAAAGCAGCCATTTTATCCTGGGCAACTGATTTCTTTCATCCAGAGATCAGTTGTAATTCCAGGAGATCTTCACAAAAATAATTCAGGAAATTGGCTCTTTTAGTCAACTGGTAATTCTTATGATCTCAGAATATTTCTCTCTCTGGACATTGAAGCTACATGGTATAGAATCCATGGATGTAACCAATGTAGGGTTACCAGGTCTCCCAGGGCTCAAACCGGGGAATGGGAGGGGGTCTCTGGGGGGTCATGCCAGGAGAACCTACTTCACTTGCATGCTCAGCGTGCACGCACTCCAGGTCACTTCCATGTCATACTGGGAATTATGTCATTCCCGGCATAATGTGGAATGATGGGTCCTGTGAGGGACCAGTTTGGTAAAAATTGGCCCATTTTAGCATTGGGACCAGTTCTTACCCAGTTGGCCCCTGGTGCAACCCTGGCACTTCCACTTCATGCCAAGAATGACATCATTCTCTGCACAACACAGAAGTGATCCGGAGCTATCAGGAACATGCTCCGGGGGGGGGGGTTCAACCTGTTCCCACACCTTTCCTCCCACTGGCCAGGTGAGAGGTAGCAGGGAGCAGAGGCTGGGACCAGGGAGTGACCCACCCCGCACCGGAGGAGGAATGGGATCCCTAGACCAATGAAAGCAACAGGAAATGAATGCTACTTTCTTAATTTGGAAGGAGGATTAATTGGGGCTACAACATATATAGCCTTTGATCTCAAATTCTCAGCACCCTGCTCTTCTTCCACTTCCAAGTGAGATTAGGAAGACTTCTGAAGTGTTCAAAGTATTCCTGGACTGCAAATCTTTCTGTGGAGCAGAGAAAAAGTTCATTTGGAAACTGACTTAATTTGAGAATGCTCTTGAATGAATTATAGGAAATATTGCCTGTGTATTGCTTTAAAAAGAAAGAAAATAGGGTGATTTTTAATGGCAATAATGTTTTCGTGTTATAAAATTCTCTTTTGAACTTCGTGGAGCAGCAGAAGTTTCATCTGGAGCACTTGGCCTCTCTGCATTATTTATAATACGACCAGTTGCCAGTACTGCCATTTTGTACTGGTATGAGAGAGTTTGCTGAGAGAGATAAGAGTCTTAATGTTCATCCCGGCATTGAATCATATAACTGAATGAGCATGCTTGTCATTTATTTGGGTTAATTTAATGAACGAAGAGGCTTTTGAGGAGGTGTGAGAAGGTATGGTGGTGGATGTGAAGAAAATGAAATGGAAACGTAAAATGAACTGAAATGCTTTCCTGACATTTAACTGTTTTTTCTTATATTAATCTATGGAAAATCCTTTTATGGAAAATGAAATCTCCCCAATTCTGGAAGTGGAATGTCATTGTTCATTTGAGATGTATGGGAGAAGATTCTCCCATTCCACTGATTTCTACAGATTAGCAAATTAAATACATATGAAACTTTAAGTTAATACAATGGCATTTGTATCTTTCAAATATGTTGGATTCAGATCTAGAAAAGTCTGAAGTTTATGAAAAACGCTCAGATTTCTGAGTGTGTGTTGCCGGGAGTTCATGTGTATTTACTGAAGAAAATGTCTGAATAAACAGGGGGCTACTCATCTCCCCAAGGCAAGCATTCTTCTTTCCTCCAGTGACCCTGTTGAGCTCCTGCCCTTTTCTTGTGCTTAGAGATAAGATGAAGAAGAAATATCCCTTGCACTTTGGAGGCACTTGGAACATCTCTTAATAGGGGAGAAGAGAGAGGAAAATCATCTGCCCTCCTCTTGAGTTTGAAGCTCGGGTAGGGGGGCTGGGCGCCAGTAGTTTGTGAACCACAAAACGGCTTGCAAAAGCCCAGCAGCAGATGAAGCAGCCCAAAGGCAAACAATTTAGGAAAGTGTGGGATGAGCAAATTTTAGTAGGAAATTTTAGATCATGATGTAATCACACTAGTATAGAAAAAGAGACATGAAATGTGTTCTTTGTGCATGTTTTAAAGTAACTGTTCTGCCTTTCTCTCCTTGTATGGGAAGGCTAAAAACTTGAGGTTGCAGGCTGGAAAGGAGAACTCTTGGCCTCCATTCTCCTCCTCCTGCCTAGGAAACATGGGAGACATAGACATTCTTTAGACACATTTGCAGAAACAGAGATAAGACAAGAGTGAGGGTCTCCCTCCCCCCCAGAAGAGGATACGTGCAGCACAATTAATGGATTATGGAGTCTGAAGGAAATGTGAACACATAAGGGGAAACTGATAAGAAGAAAGTATGAACAGGGATAGAATTGCAGATGTTGTCGCGAGACTAAGTTTGAGAAATGGACAACAGCCAATCCAAAGATGTGAAAGTGGTCAGATGCTTTGCCTTGAGTGTGACTTTCAAGTATTCTGTACAATCAACATTATCTGACCTTATCACAATTTACTAGGGAGTCTAAAAGGGCAAAGGAGAAAGTGTATTTGTGCCAGATTTATGGTTTTGGAGAGTTGGCAGCTCCACAGCTTCTCCTACTGTCACCTATCTCAGCTAGCATCCCACCTACTCTTCCAGTTCAGCACCCTCAGATTGTCTTCCAGGAGTATGGGTGCCCTGTTACATATGCTCTACAGAAAGCACGATGAATGTCTATTATGCTATGCACTGGATCCATAATGGAGCAGCCTGCTTCCAGTTTACCATGCTGGTTATTTCTGTGCCACTCCAGTTGCAAGTATTGATAAGGTATACCATTATAGCAGATGTTGAAGCATGGTACCAAAGTGTACTGAATTATTTGCATCTAATTCTTAGTTTCTGCCTTTTATTTATTTATTTAGCATATGTATATATCTGGTGTTGCTCATTTAGATTCATGGCAGGTTATAGAAGAGAGAGAGAGAGAAGCAATTATACAATATAGGACATTGGAGGAATATGCAATAGGACACAGATTATAAAACTGAACAAAGTGAGCGACAGTGTGACCATGTTGTATAAGAAATATAATAATGCAACAGGACTAGGAATACAAAATTAAATAACAATGTGAACAGCCAACTGCCCAGGCTGGCCTAGTGCACAAAATGTACAGTGTGGGATTCCAAAGGTACAGGCAATGCAGTGCGCATTGTCCACTCTTCTGGACCGTTCCATTCCACTACAGCTCAATTCCATTATAAGAATGCCCTCCTGAACATTTCTGTTTTGCACATTTTGCAGAATGATAATACTGTGGAGGCCATTCCACAAGGTAGAGCCACCACAGAGAATGTAAATGAGTGGGCAGCTGCAGATCTTATCAATTTGCATGAAGGAACTTTTAAAAGATTTTGTTCTGATGACAGAATCTACCATGGGAGAGCATAGTAGGAGAGCCGGTCCCATAGGTATATGAGGCCTAGGCCATGAAGGATTTTGTAGGTGATAACCAGAACTTTGAATTGAGCCCCCTAGCTGAAAAGTATAGTAACAACAACAACATTCGATTGATACACCTCACTTCAGGACAACTTAACGCCACACTCAGAGCGGTTTACAAAGTGTTGTTATTATTCCCACAAACAGAAACACAGCGAGGTAGGTGGGGATGAGAAAGCTCTGAGAGAACTGCGGCTGACCCAAGGTCCCTCAGCTGACTTCAAGCGGAGGAGTGGGGAATCAAACCCGGCTCTCCAGATTAGAGTCCTGCCACTCTTAACCCCTACACCAAACTGGCTGTCCGGAGCAAGTACTGGATGGGCATGGTATGCATTTTCTGCCTGGTACCCAGTAGTAATTGGGCTGCCACATTTGTATCAACTGGAGTTTTCATGTTGACTTCAAGGGAAGACCCATGAACAATTCGTTACAGTAGTCTAGCTTTGAGGCAACTATGACACGGATCCATGTGACCAGACTATGTCAAGGCAGACAGCCACCTGCTGGGCTAGGTGAAGCTGATAGAATGCTTTTTTTTTGTAGCTGCATTGGCTTGCTTATCCAATAGTAATGCTTGGTCCTGTATGACCCCTAGGCTCTTAACTGAATCAGAGGATGTCAGCTGGACCCCATTGTAAATGGGGAGTCAGTTTCCATCTGGACCCCAACCTTCCCAGCTAGCATTGCCTCTTATCAGGATTCAGTTTCAACTTGTTCAGCTTTAGCTACTTAACCACAGCAGTAAGGCACTGCTGGTTCAAGATCTCTGTAGAATTATCAGGTGATTTGGATGAAGAGATACAGAGCTGGATGTCATCAGCATATTGACGACAGCCTACTCCAAACTGACTTATCTTAAGAGCCTTACATAGAAATTGAATAACATGGGGATAAAACTGAGCCTTGTGGAATCCTGCACTGCAGGTACTACACTGGTGATAACAGATCTCCGATAGCAACCTTCTAAGTCCTGCCTGTAAGGAATGATTTAAGCCAGTCCAATACACATCCCTGAATCCCTGTTTCTTCCAAGCACCTCAATAGAATGACACGATCTACTGTATCAAAGACTGTTAGCTGTTCCAGTAACAGCAAAAGAGAGGCACAGCTTTTGTCTGCATTCAAATGAAGGTCGTCAACAAAGGCACCAATGCCATCTCTGTTCCATAGCCTGGTCTAAAGCCAGACTGAAATGGGTCTAGGACAGATGAGTTATCCAGGAAGGACTGGAGTTCTGCTACTGCTTTCTTGATCATCTTTCTCATGAGGGGTAGGTTGGAGACGGGGCAATAATTGGCTGCACTTTTTTCTTTTTCTTTTTTCCCCCTTTTTCTTTTTGGAGTCACAATGATTACCTAACTTTGGGACACAGTTTTACAAACAGTGAAATTAAACTGATCACCATGTACAGATTTGTATTTAGTGTGAATTACACAGTGGATAGTCATTTGATAAATATTACCTATCAGCTGCTATTCTTTCTGAGAAGATTGATTTTTAATTTCACAGTACTGGTCATGAGCTGGGATAATATCAAATCATTCATAGCTGTTTTTTCTAATTCTATTTGTCTTCCACTGTACACACTGCTTCATATAAACTATACAAGGAGAAATCCAGCGTATCTGTCTGGCTCTTCCGTCCGGATCAAGAGGCAGAAGAAAGATGACCCAAGATCTTAGGGACAGGAAGCCAAGTCTGTCAATGCATGCGTGCCAATTGAATTATTCTGTGCTGAAGGGGTTGAGAAGACCTCAGCTGACTGGGGCCATTTTAGAAACTAAGAGGAAGGAAAATAAATCAGCTCACGTAGAAGAAAACAGTATAAAAATGAGGAAAGGTTGAAAACATGCCCCATCACTGTCAGTGAGTCTGTACTGGTCAGTGGTTGATTTTTAAGGTCATTTGTAATTGAGGCTCAAAGGACCTATCAATGTTAACTCTATGGAGATGGTGAATTATTATAGAGTGTGATACAGAGGAAGGGGGTAGGATCAAGAAAACACCTGCTGCTTTTCCCTAATGGCCCCAAGTGAGATCTGTACATGGATTTACATATGTAGCTTCCAAATGCATGATTTGGTTGCGCTCCGTTTTCGTAGGGTAAGAAATTTTTGAATGCATTCTTTGCCAATGCAAATTAGGGTCTACTATAATTTAAGATTCTCCTAGGACTGCCAGTCCCCCGGAGGGGCCAGGGGATTCCCTGCTCCCAGCCTCTGTCCCCCACTGCCGCTCACCTGGCTGACGAGGGGGAGGAGACCCGGGGAATGGGTCCAGGAGACAAAAAACCTCCCGGGCCAGTGCACAGCGGGCATGATCCCACTGGTCATAATGATGTAACTTCTAGAAGTGATGTCATCGCACCCACGGGAGTGCATATGCAAGAAGATCACCCATGGTGTCAGGTCCCTCCCCGTCCCACTGGGAGGGTAAGGGGACTTGAAAACCCTAGATTCTACTCGAGCTTAGTTCTGAGTACTGTTCTCACATGAGGGGTGTATCAACTTACATGGAAGAAAATGGATAAGATGCACAATAAGGGGTTTCTTGGGATTGGGTATATCAGGGTCAAGAAGGAAGGCCCTTGGGGCCAGATTAAGTTCCCACGTCTGCAGTTGCTTATTCCTACTGTAGGTGTTTAACTCTGTACAGTTTGCATCAAGCATTTGTGACGCCATCTTATTGGATGCTAGCCACCTGGAACATTCACTGCAAAGGTCACTTTGAAACAAAGGAGAGAGAGTTTTGCACAATGTTCCTTCTTTTTATTGATGTGTGTGCATAGGTGAAATTCCTGTTGCATTGTGTCCTACCGTTAAATAACAGCTTCGTCTACAAGGATATTGCTACAAAAGAACACTGAGCCTGCGCTTCAGTGAGGTGGCTACATAGTCATGCACTGAAGGTATAATGGTATAAATATGTAATTGACAACAAAAAAGGGGGAGAAAAACACAACTCTGCAGAAAAAGGATAATCAGAGATTGGAAGAAAAAAATGAATTAAATATAACTACAAATGTAATACAAATGAATAAAACAGTGGTATATAATTTAATTTAACAAATAAAAGTGCAAAGTTATCATTTAAAACATCAACAGTATGGTTTAATATATAAGTACCATCAGGGCTTTTTTTCAGTAGGAACGCAGCGGAACGGAGTTCCGGAACCTCTTGAAAATGGTCACGTGGCTGGTAGCCCCGCCCCCTGATCTCCAGACAGAGGGGAGTTTAGATTGCCCTCTGTGCCGCTCAGCAACGCGGAGGGCAATCTAAACTCCCCTCTGTCTGGAGATCAGGGGGCGGGGCCACCAGCCATGTGACCATTTTGTCCAAGGGCAACCCACTGAGTTCCACCACCTCTTTTCGCAGAAAAAAAACCCTGAGTACCATACCCTTGTATATACATATAGCAAACACACACATTTTATCTCCATATTTATTGAACCACAGCCAGATGCATTTCTGCCCAAGGGCCTTCCTCAACAATATATATCACTACAAAGCACTTCTTCAGTATAGCTAATCAATCCAAAATAAATGCATTCAAATACATTCAAATTTGTGGTTGTGCCTTGCACTCCATCTTTAATTTGAATATTTCTGACTTGGTCAGAGGAGCTCTGTGAGCAAAGGAAAAAACTTTCATCTGGATGCATGGCTCATACTGCCCTTTAAACCGTTCCATGGAAGATTTGAATGTGTTTACTCCACTACTGTTGTATTCAACATCTTTGTGTCCATTTTGTGCAGGATTAGGTAGTTCCCTATACTGCAAATGGGAGGATTAAGAATGGGCTCCTATGCATCTGAAGAAGTGAAAATCTATGCTACGTTAAATCTGTTAGCCTTGAAAGTGCTACAAGACTCTTCTATGTTTTTGCTGTAATAGACTAAACATGCTGGATCTGCCCAGGGGATCTTACTTTGTGGATCTTATTTTGCTTTAGTAATCTGTCTCAGTTTAGCTGTCTTTGCCTCAGAAGCAAGCTGGGAAAGCAGGTTTGGGAGCTGCATGTGAGAATTCTCACATTTAGTCCATGCCGACAAGAATAATTGCATGTGCCCCCCCCCAGGTTTGTACACTTACCCATTAGTCTCTGTAGGGCCAACAGGCTCCATTCTGTCTCAGCCCCTGTAAACTGTCAAATAGGGTTTCCAGGTCTGTGCTGTACAATCCTGGGAGCTTTGGGGGAATGGGGTTGGGGTCGGGGGAGTGTTGTGGACACTGTCATGAACACACACACACTCACTCTTAGGGTTGCCAGGCAGTCTCCAATACCAGCTCTGGAGGAGAGGGCCACCCCCAAAACTCATCAAAGGAAGATATTCGTGTGCATGTGCAAAGCGCACGCATGCTCCCAGCCCCAGCATGATGATGTCACTTCTGAAAGTGACATCACCTGCCGGGTCACACCCTGAGTCTCTCAGTGGAGGGCATGGCTGCATAGCTGGGGCCCAGCAGTGGTAAGCCAGCCTGACCAGGCCAGCCCCTCTGAGATGAGTCCCTCAATGGCCACTGGAAAGGTGGGGGTGCTGGGGGCCTGACCTGTAAGCGGTGGTGTCATCGGTCCCTCCTGTTCTGCGGCAATGACTGGGCCGGATTTCTGCACCTTTGAACAGCGCTGCTCCCTTCCCTTCCTGGCCAGCTCAGCCCTCCCAGGAGCACCCCTCGATGGGGAGCAGAGAGGCAGGAGCACTGTGGGCTTGGCCTTTGAGTGGTACCAGCCTCCGGGCCAAGTCTTGCCAGTTCCACAGTGCCAAGTGAGCTGGCTTCCTGCACACCACTCACCCCCTTCCTTTCCTTGCCCTTCCTTTCCTCTTCTCCTCCCTCCAAGTGTCCGATATTTTAAGACTGCCACTACCCTGTATAGTCCATTAAAATACCAGACAGTTATGAAAACCCTATACACATCTATATAATGCTCTAAGACTTTCCCCTGATCTCTACAGTAATGACCACAGAGATTGAGGACATTTCTAGAACTTCATGGCCACTATGACACTCTCCACCCACCCACCCACCCCCACAATTTCTCCTGCTGCTTCATTGCTTGAGTGGGTTGTGGAAGGCAGGAGCAGGAAAATGGTACGCCTACTCTTGAGTACTACTGCTACTGCTGCTGCTACTACTACTACTACTACTACTACTACTACTACTACTACTACTACTACTACTACTACTACTACTACAGAGCTGTTTCCACATTTACTTAAGTACTAGTGAACTCATGTATATTGTTAAAATCTGGGATATGATCTAGGGTGTAAATTCTGTCTTAGATGGAACATTAGCCATGCTTTTTGGCCTCTTTTTTGAAATGAGCATGCACCCTGCAAGATGTCCAACATCCTGTTATGGCTGTACATTGCAAGATAGTGGAGAGTAAGCTATCAACAGGGCAGTATATCCAAATTTACTCATTACAAAAGGGGACTGGTAGCTTCCTTGAGGATCCCCCCCATAAGCTTCCAAGGAACCCCCAAACCCACTGTAACACAGTTTTTTGGATCATAATCTATAGTACTGAACTATTTTTTTTAAGAAGTGCATGTTTTGAGAGGATGGCATGAGAAAGGAGAGGCGGAAAAATTCTTGCAAATGTAAAACTGGAAAATTTACTATGAATTTTTAATCTTGTGATTAAATACATCAATGCTGTATTGTCTGGAGCAATGTCAAGGATTCCCCCCATCTCCCCCGCGTCTCTATTCATATAGCTGACAATGTGAGTGAACACTTTTTATAGTCTAGAGGAAAAATAGTTTCTAATGTTGAGATCCCCCTTGTAATTTAGTTGTCACTATTTAGACAGGTGCATATGATCTTGTAAGAAGGTGCTTAAACAGGTTGGATCTGGTAAGTGAAAATAAGAGTTGAGCTGAATAATAAAACTGTTTTAAACTGAGGAAGAATAAGCAAGTCACGATAAAATTGCAAGGGCTGACTGGCTACATCAGGATTCCTTCATATGAACAGGAATCTGAAAAAAAAACCAAGAAGAAATCCTATGTACATTGTTTGTTGCCGTTCACATGATTGGGAGTGATTCCGCATACATTGGATAATGCACTTCCAATCCTCTTTATAGATCATTTGGAATGGATTTTTTTGTGTGCGGAACAAAAAATCCACCTCAGACGATTGATAAAGTGGATTGAAAGTGTATTATTCAACATGTGCGGAATCAGCATGTCAGCAGCATCTTTCTGTGAAATCCAAAGCAGAGTTATTCCAGTCTAAGCCCAACTCTGGTTATGATTTCACGGTTTGTGTATGACGCAGGTGGGTACACAACTGGGGAGGATGAAGCACATAAATATGTTTTTTTCTGAAGCCCAACCTTTTTGCCATGTCCATTAAAGAAGATATTTCTGCTTGTGGATACAGTTGAGTGCAACAGTGTTGTGTAGTGGTTTAAGTATCAGACTGGGAACTGGAGGCCCAGGTTTGAATCCCAATTCTACCACGAAAGCTTATGGGGTGGCTATAGGCTAGTCATATATTCCCAGCTTAAGGGTTGTCGTGATGATAAAATGAAGGAGAGAACAATGAAAGCTTTCTTGGGTCCCCATTGCTGAGAAAACTGGGGGTGTATATGAAGTAAATAAATGGCAGAATCCATTCAGAATTAAAATTTTCTTTATTTAAACTATAAACTACACACCACAACACAATAAACAACAAACAGAGAACAAGAAAAAACACACAATTCTAAACATAACACACTAACAATACATATATCTATAAAATTAAGAGAATCCATTCTCTTAATCCATTCCAGAATCCCTATCGGTTGTGAAGTTTTGGTAATGGATTTGTTTGTTGTTGATGCCGTCAATGTAAATGGCACTTGATGGAGTAAAATAAGCCAAAAGTTGTATCTCTGCCCCAATGAATTAACAATCTGAAAGTTAAATGTCAGTAGGAAGAAAGTAGCTGCTGGAACTGTGTGCAAGAGTTTGTGTAGCATTATAACAGGTTCAATATCAATTTTCATGCTTCCCTTTCAGTTTATGGAGACTCTTACACAAGAACACACTGAGATTTAGCTTCACTTTTCTTGAGTGACACTGCAGTGTAAATGTAAACCAGCCTTTCCGGGAACAGATGTTCCAACCCAAATTTTAACAAGGGAGGAACAAAAAGAGAGAAGAAAGGAGAGATGATAGAAAGAAGGGGAGGACAGGAGAGATGAAGATGAGAAGCAGTGAAATGCTTTCCCTCTTCCTTTAAAAGGGATAGGTCTTTCTATAATATTGTATCTTGCAGTGCTGGTTACAGAGTCAGATTCAAATTAAATTGATAGTGAATTCTTGCTCTTTATTTAGTTTTAAATTTTAAAAAATTAGCCGCCTTTTTCTCCTTAGGACAGTACCATGTGTGAGTTTGCTCACACTACAAACAAACTGGATGTGGATGAAAACACTTGATTTAACACATTTTCCTGTGTTTATACATTTGACTAACACCTCTCCCACCTTCTCACATTTCTGCTTCATTTCTCCACTTTCAGATTCTTCCTAACATCATCAATTCAGCTCTCTCTCTTAACACATCACAGAAATGCGCTCCATACACTTTATAGATTGTTCACCTGTCATGCCCTTGGGTGCAGTTTAACTTATAATAACCCATATCCAGAAGCATTACAGAGATTATATTTTGAAAGACTGTATTTGGCGGTTAAGCAATAGCCTGACTTTTTGTAGTTTCTTAGTGTGCAACTGCCAAAGGAAATGCTATTATTGTGCCCTCTCTGGTGATAGGCAATGTAGCATTGGGGCAGGCAACGAGTATTATTTTGTTAGCACCTCTGGTGGTGGTGGTGGTGGTGGTAAATACTGGGTAATTGTGTAAGTGGGGCCAGGGAGAGAACTTGGCATGAAGATGCCGCTTTTCAATGGTGGCTGCACATCAAGCATAAGGTCTTGTTCTCTATGGTTGAAAACAGATTTAAACTCTATTCTACCTCATCCATGTCTAATAGTGTGTCTGTTACTGCACTACAGAGAATTGTTCCTTTAATTTGCCTGTCCACTATTAAGACTTTAAAGAAGTGACCTCTTGAAGAATTTGGATGTAGAACAGGGTCTCCAACTTTTTTGAACCTATAGGCACCTTTGGAATTCTGACACAGGGTGGTGGGCACAACTACAAAATGGCTGCTTTAGGCCATGGAGCCTGCCTCCCGGTGGGGACAGGGTATGTCCTGTTCCCTGCCTCTTCCCCCGCCAACTCTTACCTGGCAGGCAGGGGAGGAAAGGTGCAGGGATTGGGCCTAGGAGCTCAGGAGTGCATGGGAGCATGCTCCAGAGGCTTCATTATCACATTAGCAATGATGTCATACCTGGTGCAACAATGAAAGCTCCAGAGCATGCACGGACATGGTAAGTTACCCCATGTGTATACCTCATGAACCTCCTGTCCCCCAGTTCAGACTGTAGCAGGGTTTCGTGTTCCCAAGAATTGAGACCAAACAGAATCTTCAGGAAGGAATGATGTTTATTGCCGGCAGAGCCCAGTGTGGCTATCACCACAAAGAACTGAGCTCCAGTATAAGGAAGCAACCTCTCTGATATAGCACAGCTTACAGTTACGTCACAGAAGATGGTCATTCACTAGCTAACGGTTATAATTTGTTTATCATTATCTAGCTCCATCATCAAGATCATTGCCCCAGACATGACCTTTTCTGAGTGTGGCATAAATTCAGACAAATTCTCCTAAATCATCAGTCTTATCTTTCAAGCAGTCTATTCTGAGATACACAATGCTGTAACTTCCTCTTTTCCCGAGCTACAAGCTTCCTGTTTCAACAGTATCTAGCTGAGTCAACCTCACAGCTATATTTTACTTTGAAGAAGGATTTTATTTAATCTTTCTAAATGTTAGTTAATCAGAACAATATTATAACACTTATTAGTTAATAATCAATTTCCTCGGTCCTAAAACAACTTCCTTGGTCTACATAAATTCAATTAGCTAAGAATAACAGACAGTGTTAAATTTAAGCAAGAGACAAGCTGTTTGAAGCAAGCTGAAAGTGATTAGAGAGACCATTGTTCATAACTATTGGCTATGTGTTAAATTTACCAATTTCCTCGGCTACATTTCCCCCCTTTTCGGCCTTGATAGCGAAGCAGAAGAGGCCGAACAATAACAGTATATCTTCCCTCTAGGGTCAATACGCCCCCTCCTCCTCATCAGGTCCTGAGGACTCTAAGCTGCGCATTTTAAGTAAGCGCACCCTTTCTGGGGACAGTGTCAGTAATTGGGCCGCAGGTGGGGCTCCCTTACTGGGCAGAGGCGACACTGGAGTTGCTAACATTGTCAATTTTTGAAACAGTAGACTGTATTAAGCAAATAATGCATGAAATATAATAAGGAAGAAATATAATTTCAGTTAGAGCACACCCCCACTAAGAGCAAAGCCTTTTCTACCAGCTTTCCCTTAAGATAACACACACCAGCAAGATACTTATGATGACATTGATCAGAAATTAAGTCTGGATATAATGTTAGGATGCCTCTCTTGTGGTGGCATCTCCTGGAGTGGGAGAGCAGGAGGAGTAGACAGGAAACAACGAGGACAAGGTGTATTATTATAATGCTGACAGCCACAGTCAGGACAAACTATTTCTTGGATACCTGTCCTACACTTATAGAAGCAATAGAAAAGGAAAACAAAACACGGGAAAAGTGCACAACCAGTAAAAGTATAGGAGAAAACACGAAAAAAACATTGTTACTGTAGTCCACCGATGATCAAAGCTTCAGCTGTGGGTAGACTAGCCAGCCCAGGAGTGGCTAGACCAGAGCTTCTTCAGAACCTGAACAGCCTTCTGGAGTGCTCAGGTACCAGGCCCCGGAACTGTTGCCTGTGAATCTCAGCCTTTTCCGGTAGGCTGAGATCCAGAGGGTAGCTTCTTCAGTCAGAGACGGAGGGCATCGTCTGGACAGATCTCTGAAACTCAAGGCGTGGCAGCAGGTTTAATATTAGTCCAATGAACTCAAGCTGCAATGCCTTTTACCTTTACAGCAGTGGGAGTTGCTAACAGGACAGTGTATGGGCCCTTCTATTTAGGTCCCATTAGAATTACTTGCCAGTCCTTTACCCAAATCTCATCTTTTGGCTGAAACTTATGGACTGGATTAAACACTGGCAAAGGCTATTGTTTTTCTACATACTTTTGAATTTTCTGCAAAGTTTTACCCAGGGCTATAACTTGTTCCCTGAGTCTCAGATCTCCCAACTGACAAGGGTTTCCTGTAACACCTTGTAAAATAGGAGGTGGCCTACCAAACATTAACTCAAATGGGGACATTTTCAAATAACTGCTGGCAGACCTCACCGTCCTACAATTTCCTTTAAGAGACACCGAACTACCTCTTTGGCCTTTTCAGTTTTACAAGGAAATGCTTTTACTCACCCAGAATATGAGTCAACAAACACTGACAAGTATCGGAATACTTGGTACCGTGGCAATTCAGTAAAATCTACAACTAGTGACTGAAATGGCAGAGACCCCGGGGGTTGGAACTCAGGAGGTGGACCTGGTCCTTGTCGGGGGTTGTTTCTGGCACACACGACACAACTTCTGGAAACAGCTGCACACAGTCCATGTAGTTTATATACAAATCCTTGTTTAGTAACTCTGCTAGTGCTGACTTTCCATAACGAGTGGCTTCATGGACAGCTTTTACTACTGCATGAGCAATTGATTCTGGCCCAAAGAGTCTTCTATCTGGAAACTGAAGCCAGCCATCACATCTCCGGGTATTCTGAGGACTAGCTTAGTCCTCCTCCTCATGGGAATACTTTGGAGTCCAATCAGACATCTGGACTTGGAAAAGAGGGCACTGAAGGCTCAACGACTGTAAATACTCTTCCCTGGCAGCCGCCTTAGCTGCTTCATCTGCCCGACGGTTCCCTTTTACCACTGGGCTCAGTGGCTTCTGGTGGGCACGGCAGTGCATAACAGCTACTTTCAGTGGGGCATTTACGGCTTGGAGCAGTTGCAAAATCTCAGGTCCATTTTTAATTCCTCTCCCTGAAGCAGTAATGAGGCCCTTTTCTTTATACAAAGCTCCATGGGCATGCAGGGTCAGAAATGCATATTTAGAGTCAGTCCAAATATTAACTTTCAATCCCTCTGCTAGCTGAAGGGCTCTGGTTAACGCAATAAGTTCAGCTTTCTGAGCAGAGGTATTGGGTGGCAAGGGTTTAGCTTCTATATTCTTTGTCCAAGTTACTACTGCATACCTTGCGTTTCTAACCCCATTTTCGACAAAGCTGCTGCCATCAGTAAAATAATATCTGGGTTTGGCATGGGACATCAGTCAGGTCCTTTCGGCTAGAGTAAACTTCATCAGTGGTTCGGAGACAATCAAGGGTTGGGCTCTCCTCATCTACTGGCAGTCAGGATGCTGAGTTGAGAGCACTAATTACAGTTAGCTTCACTTGTGGGTTTTCAGCAATCTCTGATACGTGGTCATGCATACATTTGTGAACGAATCTCTTCCCTGTAGTCCATCAGGGCGAGCACAGAATGTGGGACTTTAACACAGACCTTCGGTCCCAAAGTCAGCTTCTGCGAATCTTTGACTAGCTCTGCTGTGGCTGCTACTGCATGGAGACAGGCTGGCCAGCCTTTTGCTACAGCATCCAACTGCTTAGACAGGTATGCTACTGGCCTTTCTTAATTTCCCAGATGCTGGGTTAATACTCCAGCTGCTGTGCCATTCCTCTTATGCACAGACAAGCAAAAAGGCTTCATAAGGTCTGGCAGACCCAGGGCAGGGGCTTCCAGCAACTGTCCTTTAAGAGTCTGGAATGCTTGCTTCTGCTCTTTTCCCCACAGAAAAAGGATCCCGTTCTCCCCCCTTTGTAGCTTCATAAAGGGGCTTTGCTGTTTCTGCAAAGTTGGGAATGCAAATTTGGCAATACCCTGCAGACCCCAGAAATTCACACTCGCCTTCTGGAGGAGGGCTCTGGAATGGAGCAGACTGCTTCCTTGCATTCATGGCCCAGGGACCTGATTCCTTCTGATATATCAAATCCCAAATATTTTACTTGGGGCTGACAGAGCTGTGCTTTCTTCTGTGACACTTTGTAGTCAGCTTTGTATAGCACCTTTAGCAACTTCTGGGTAGCCTCATAACAAATCCCTTTACAATGATCGTTTTATCTGTCACTGGGACTACTGGCTGAGTTACTACTGAACGTTCAGCTCCAGTGTCCGTTAAGAAAGAAATATTTTGGCTCCCCATGCAAATTTTAACCATGGGCTCCTGGGGGCCAAGATTGAAGGTGCTCAGTCTGGCCTATGCCTCCCATTCTTCGTCCCATTCAGAGTTTATTTGCCACCCATATTTGTTCTTTTTTAATGCTGCTTCCATGGCTGGTCCTCATCTTTTATACATTCCATTTCGGACTTCCCCTCGGCTCTGGGGGTCCCATCTTTTCCTTCTTCTATCATCTCGTCCTCTTCCACATCCCCTGATACTCTGTAGCCTCTTTTTGCACTCATCTTTCCAATGCCCTCTTTTAAAACACCACGCACATGTTTCAAAATCTAGGGGCTGTCTGCCTCCTCTTCTCTCTCTCAGGGTACCCCCCATACGTCCCCTTCCAGGGGGGGTACTGTCCCTGTTGGGGCTGCTGGGCCGGTGCTACAGCCAGCAATTCTGCCTTCTTTTTCATTTTCCTATTGGTCTCTCTTTGTGCTTCCTGTTCACAATTAGAAAAAACTTTATGGGCAATTTTAAGCAGCTGCTCTATATTCATTCCCAGGAACCCTTCTTGCTTTTGTATTTTCCTTCTAATGTCTTCTGCTGCTTGGGTGACAAAAATGTTCAAAACCATTCTCCTATTTTCTTCTGCTTCTGGGACATAGGGAGTGTATTGACGGTAGGTCTGGTAGACCCTTTCTAGGAAAGCACTGGGAGGCTCATTTGGTCCTTGTTGACACTCTTGTATTTTTCTTTTTCCTGCAGCCTTTATCCCTTGCATCAGGGCTTGCTGGTACCTGGTTAGTTTAGCCATGCCTCCCTCTTCATTGGCATCCCGGTTCGGATTTGCCATAGGAAATGCCTCTTTCACCTTTTGTTTCTGCATCCTCCCCTTCTTTCACTAGCTTTGCTAGGTATTTCCTAGCTCCTTGTATAATACGTTTGCGTTCCTCTGTATTGAAGAACGTGATCAGGAGCTGGTTACAGTCCTGCCAAGTTGGTTTATGGCTATTAATTATGGACTGAAACAAAGTAGTCACCGGTTCTGGCTGATCTGAGAATGGAGGTGTTTGAGTCTTCCAATTGTACAGATCAGTAGTTGTAAATGGTATATATATTAAGTGCAAGGTCCCAGAGCGAGGGTCCATTGTCTCTCTTAGGGGACAGGCTTTAGTTTCCTTCAAGGGATAGACATTGCTCTCTCCCCCTTCTTTTTCTAGCTCTGGGATATCTTTATACTCATCTTCTGCCTCTGCATCTTCTTTCCGTGTTTAAGATCTGGTTTTGGCAGGGATAGCATTGGAGGGGTTTCTTGGTCCACCCACAGATCCCCCTACTTGCTCTTTTACAGGCCCTTCCACTCTCTCTCCTCCTCTAGGCAGTGAGGGAGCATATGGTGGTGGGGGCACCTCTTCTTCTTGGGTTTGTTTAACAGGTTTAGCCTTTGGCTGGAGTCTAGCTTCTAGAGGGGCAGTGGGGCAGGCAGTATCTCGCTTTACTGGCACCACAGGATAAATGCCTCCCTTTGGTGGTCGCCTTCTTGACTGTGGATTCATCCTCCTTCCTTTCCCTAGGGCCATAAGCTGCACCTCCTTCTTCCTAGCCCGGTACCCCGGCCAGTTCTTAACCCAGGGAGGGGGATTCAAACAAGTATCAAACCATGACTGTGCATATATAATCTGATCATCATGATACTTAAGAGTAAAGTGATAAACATCTAGGGCAGTTGTTTCATCAAAAGTCCCTTCCTTTGGCCTGCCTAAATCAAATGTAGGCCACTCTAAGGTACAGAAAATTTCCAACAGCTCAGGGGTTGGATTCTCCCCTGACTGGACCCATCCTCCACACACCTCCTGGAAATGTTTCAACATCAATGCCAGGGGGGTATTTTCTGGGGATGAGCATGAACCTCCCATTATCAACACAGAGCCCAGACAAGACAAGACAGACTAGGGAGAACAAATAACAGCAAGAAACAGTAGGGGGTCTGTTTCTCAGGGGTCCCTACGCAAACGCTTCTCGTCTTTGACGACCTGACGAAGTCGCCCAGCCAGGAACTGCGTCTCAGAGATTCAATACACCGATCGCCCTAGGGCGTTCCACTCGTGTCATTCACACGACAAGTTTCCAACCCAGTACCTACAGCAACAGCGGGTTCGGAAGAGTCCCACCGACTCCCCTACTTGGGCCGTGCTAGGGGGTGATCAAGCCCCTCTTCGTTTCAAAAGGAAACGGTAACCCCAGTTACTCCATACTTACTTGTCCCGGGACTTTCCTGGATCACTCGTTCCTGATTCCGTCACCAGGTCGTTGACGCCCCAGTGGCGCACCGCTGACACCCGAGGAAGGCAGGGCCTGCTCCTGAAAAACTCAGGGGGCGCCCACAGGTCCACTACCAGTCTAGAACCAGCGGCCACGGACTGGGGGTCAAGGGGGCACCCCAATGGTCCCCTCAATCCCGGAAGAACGAGCCCCCAAAATGTAGCAGGGTTTCGTGTTCCCAAGAATTGAGACCAAACAGAATCTTCAGGAAGGAATGATGTTTATTGCCGGCAGAGCCCAGTGTGGCTATCACCACAAAGAACTGAGCTCCAGTATAAGGAAGCAACCTCTCTGATATAGCACAGCTTACAGTTACGTCACAGAAGATGGTCATTCACTAGCTAACGGTTATAATTTGTTTATCATTATCTAGCTCCATCATCAAGATCATTGCCCCAGACATGACCTTTTCTGAGTGTGGCATAAATTCAGACAAATTCTCCTAAATCATCAGTCTTATCTTTCAAGCAGTCTATTCTGAGATACACAATGCTGTAACTTCCTCTTTTCCCGAGCTACAAGCTTCCTGTTTCAACAGTATCTAGCTGAGTCAACCTCACAGCTATATTTTACTTTGAAGAAGGATTTTATTTAATCTTTTTAAATGTTAGTTAATCAGAACAATATTATAACACTTATTAGTTAATAATCAATTTCCTCGGTCCTAAAACAACTTCCTTGGTCTACATAAATTCAATTAGCTAAGAATAACAGACAGTGTTAAATTTAAGCAAGAGACAAGCTGTTTGAAGCAAGCTGAAAGTGATTAGAGAGACCATTGTTCATAACTATTGGCTATGTGTTAAATTTACCAATTTCCTCGGCTACAAGACCTTGGGGGACCTGGCAAGCCTAAGTGGAGCCAATGGCAAAATGGGTGCCACAAGAAGCAGGGTTAGGGTTGCCAGGTATCCGATTTTCACCTGGCCAGTTTGGTATTTGGGGGGACAGTCTGGAAAAAAACATTCTCCAAAAACCAGACACTTGGTCCCTCCCCTTTCTCCCTCCCCTCTCTATGCCTGTGGCTGCACAGCAGCACCAACAGCCCAGAGAAGTGGCCAGTCAGCCCAGGCGGCCTCCTGAGGCTGCACGGCATCACCCAGTGGCAGGTTTTAATCAGCACCGCATCTGGTAACCCTAGGCAGAGCCAAACATGAAATAACTTCTAAAAAAATCTGCACAGCCAATCAGGACTCCAATGTCCAATAAGAAGCCTTGGTGGACAAAAGCCCTGCTTGTTCCAATCCATCTTCTTAAAAAGCTTGGTGGGTGCCAGAAAAATTGTTATGTCACCTACCGACACCATATTAGGGATCCCTGGTTGTAGGATATCGTAATTAGAAACTTGTTAGTAACCCCATCCCAAAAAAATTTCACTTCATCTAGTTAATTGGCATTAGATTAGGCATGGCTACAAAATGTATTAAATTGAGATAGGAGGCATTTTCCAAAAGTATGTGAAACACTGCTTTAAAACTACTCTCAAGGGATCCGTGTATTATTTGCCTTATGACGTAGTTCTTTGTAGGTAGCAAGCTTCTTCAGTATCCACTGAGCCCAAATAAAGAAAGGGACCAGCATGCTGAGAAGAAGCAACTGATCAAAACTATGATTATTTGCAAAAAAAAGATCAATTCAGTTTTTGTTTACAGCCAAAGCTGGAACCATTTAATTTTGATGGCAAAGTTCTGTCTTATCTCCCTAATTGCTTTTGCATTACTTCAGCTGCTTTTAACCCAATTAAAACAGAGAGCACGTCTCTTCACTATGCACAATTCTTCAGTATTTGTTTGATTAAGCAATTAGGCTGGAGGGAATAATGGATTAGGCTTGGGCTTCTTTTAGTTTTTCTGTCATGAAGTAAATAGTGTGCCGGTATCTTGTCTCGGTTTTTGAGCCGAAGGAGGATTCCATCAGTTTTTTTCAGTATGTCTAGGGCAAAATACTTACAAATTCTTATCATGGTTCATAACTCAAATTCCCTTCATTGTTTACCTCAGTACTAGAGATGGGCACAGACCAGGAAAAAAACACGAGCTATTGGGCCATGATCCATCACATTTCACAGACCATGGACCACGAACTTTTCACAGATCTGCCGCGGTTTTCAGACTGGTTCATCGGTATGTGGTTCATCGCTTTGGGGGGCCTGCCAGCTGAAGCCAGCCCCGCAGGGGAGTACTCATCTCCGTGCCTCTTGCAAGCTAGGGGCACGAAACAAGTGCTTTAAACCCTGCACCTTGCTTCAGCTGGTAGGTGGGGAAGTCCCTGCGGGTCAGCTGGAGCAAGCTGAGGGGGTATAAAAGTTAAAGCACCCTTTCCCCATGGCTTTCAAGCCATGGGGAAAGTGGTGCTTTGCAATCCCCCTTGGCTTGCTCCAGCTGACCTGTGGGGAAGTCCCTGTGGATCAGCTGGAGCGCGCCAAGAGGATTTAAATGTTAAAGTGCCCTTTTCAAGCCGCGCAGAATGGGGCGCTTTGCAACTCAGTGCAATTTGCTTCAACTGGCTCCCCCGCCCATCAGCTGAAGCCAGCCCCGCAGGGGAGTGCCCATTTCCGTGCTGCTTGCAAGAGAGGGGCAAGAAAATGGGTGCTTTAAATCCCGCACCTTGCTTCAGCTGCAGGGCAAGGAAGTTCCAGGGAAGGCACTGACCAACAGACTGCCCAAAAGTTGTTGGGTCTGTGGAAAGTGCATGCCCAATGACCCTCCTGTTTGCAAACGCCAAACCGAGTCAGTCCATGCCAAATTTTGGTCTGTTTTCTGGTCCGTGCCCACCTCTACTCAGCGCTGGTCAATTGGTGGCCCAATGAGTAGAATAAAGCCTGACTTCTGGGGAATCATCATGTCTTGATGATTCCCCAGAAGTCTTGATCACCCTCCCTGTGCTTTTCTTGCCTACCTGTAACTGCAAAAATGGGGCACTTCGAGCAGGCCACAATAGTTCATGGATGGTAGATAGTGGATGGGGATGACTTGGCTCAGATTAGAACTTGTTTAGACCTAAGGTACCCATCTCTCTCTCTCTCTCTCTCCCTCCCCCTCTCCCTCTCATACTGCTTCTTAACGTAACGTTTTAAGCATACTAAAATATAAAAATTAGACCACATTGAAATGGTTGCAAAAATCAATCACAAGAGCATAAAATTTTGCAACTAAAGGAGTGATAGATCTACTGTTGTCTTTTAATAAAAGAGATAATGTTTCCATATGATCTGTATTTTGGAGCAAAGGAAAAATTAAAAGATTCCTAGCCTCAGAGAAACAGCTGCAATCAAAAGTCATGTGATACAGGATGTCCAGTGTATGGTGCCCCACAATATCTCCCTTGCAAAACTCTAGATGGTAAGGCATTTTGGCATGCCAACATAAAGGCATGCCTATATCGAGGAATAGTCAGATATGAACAACAGTCATGAAGCTGACCTGATGGAAGAATAGTGAATACCAACAGAGTAGAGCAAATATGTTGTACTCTACAAATCGTGCTGTTATAATCATACCTAAATAAACAGTGCTTAATAATTCTCATAGCTTCCTGTCTGGTGACTGAATGGAGGGAGTCCAAGGAAAGATTAAGGAGCTGAAGTTGTTGCTCTATGAGTTTATCCCAGTGGGAAACAAAAGAGTCCTCTCTAATCAAGCCAAAGTAGCCCTCTTGGATGTCAGAGTGTATGATTTTAACTTTCATTCAAGACCAAGCCTCAAGAGATGATTGTCCCAATTTGGTTCAGAGGGCCACCCCTGCTGCACAATTTGGAATTCCAGAGGTGAATCATAGGAATTTAAGAAGAATTGAATCAAAGGACTCACCTATTTTATCGATCCAAATACCTGCCCCATATACACTTTGCTCAGCTACCTTGGCATTGAAAATTTTATTTGCATCTGGAATATATTAAGCCCCATAAATGCTTGATAGCAGACCTTTTTTTAGACACTAACACTCCGGGTTGAACGAGCTATTTTTTGTGAATTTCAAGGCCTTGTCTCAATAAATTGGTTTAGAATAAGTAGGCATTAAGTGAGAATAAATGTGGTTTAACTTATAACAGCTGTCTTGCACACAAAATCCTAAAGTGATTTCTCTCTTAAGGGTGTGACATTTATCTGAGAACATCAGAGTTCTACACAAAGTGTAGTTTTTGGATCTCCATTTTACTGATCCCAATTTGTTTTGATCTTGAAAAGAGACTCTTGATTGACTGTTTTGGACATAGAGATTATTAGGCAAAATTATTAATAGAAGTAGGGGCATATGATCAATGACAATAGTCTTCTCCACTTCAAGATAGTTTACTAAATTAATCAAATCAGCAGAAATAAGAAAATAATCTATAATGCTCGCCCCAAAATAGTTTAAACAAGTAAACTCCCCATAGTCTACTTTCTCCTTAAAGCCATTTAAAATAATCAGTTTTCTACTATCTACAAATGTGGCCATTAATTTGCCAAAGATGTTGATCTTATTATCTTCAGATGATCTGTAAGGATGATTATAATAGTTTGTTTCCTCCACTGATATTCCGGGAAATACGGAATGAAATACTTCTAGGGCAGTCCCAGACATTAAAATCACCAATAGGATAAAAGATGCCCTGGGATATCCACAAGTCAAATAGTGTACATGGTTGTCAAATTGATTCCAAAGAGCAGTGGTGGACTTTTTGACTCACTGTGGGGGAAAGTAAACATTTATTAAGACCAGTATTAAAGAGCCAATCTCAACAAGGACTGCATTTGCCTAAGGGGGACGGTTAGGAAGTGAAGAGCTTTTAAAGCTTGGCGATAACAATATCAAACTAAGGAGACGCCCTGAAGGCCCTTACTTGCCGCCAGACTGAATAGCATCAAGTGAATAAGCTTGAAATCTAGACTAGAACAAAATTTTATCTAGAGCCCAAGCATCCTGCAAAAACCCAAAAGCATTTTGCATCAATAATTCTTTAATTTCTGAGGAGGAGCTTTTAAGTTTCCATCCAGCAATGTTCCAGGAAAACGTTTTCAAACAGTGACCTTCTGGTGCCCTTGACACGTTTTCCAGTCATTGACTGGCATAAGTTTGTTGAAAAGAGTCGTTATAGGATTTAGATTGTCCAGTTACAAGACAGGATTTTTTAACAATTATGTTTGGTTCAAGTTCAATAGAAAAATTCTAACACCCCAAAAGGCTGCTTGATACTGTTGAACATCCACCCCAGAAACAGATAGAACATTTGTTAGTAGCCTGACAAGAAAAAAGACGAAGGAGCAATGGAACTATAAACTATACAATGCTCACTCACTGAAGAGTGAGCTTGCTACCCTCCCAATGTGGGACTGCACAGAAGCCACAAAGATGAAAACAGGGTTGCGCTTACCTATAACGGTTGTTCATTGAGTGGCCTTCTGTGCAGGCACACATCCCTCCCTCCTGCCCTGCTGTGAACTCTCTGGAACCTTAGTTTCTGGGGGGTTTCCAACAGCAGCATGGAGAGTATTGAGGGAATAGTGCCTCTCCTCCTGGCCATGTGATGGTTTTGGCAGGAAAGCACCAAAGGGGGGAGGGGCCACTCATAGTCTTCTAGAAAGATCTGGAAGTCTTCTACAAGACTGGCCTGCGTGTGTGCAGTCCCAGTGTGTGCCTGCCTGTTGTCTTTGGGACTATCGTTGTGGAAATGGCAATGCCTCCATTCCATATTTTGGAATTAATGCTGCTATTGGTGCCCCCCCTAGATTGGCAGCAGTGCCACGTCATAGTGTCATTTTATTTCATATGCTAGTAGGAAAGTTTTGGTGATATTTGGAAAGGTAAAATGTGCTTAATAGTTGGTTGTTGTTATCATAAAGGTCCTTTTTGTGTATTCATTATAAAATATTTAAGTTGCACTAACATCAATAAAATGTCTCTCTGTGGACCAATTTAAGGCTGTTGCTGAGAGGCAAGAAATGGTGGTTGTTATTGAGTGAGAATGATCAATTTCATATAGATAGGTAGATTTCCAGGGGACTCCATTCCTAAGCAGAGGTACACCCTACCTAGGACTTTGACTTCAATGGATTTAGAAGGGTATACCTCTGCTTAGAATTGTACTATAAGATTTCTATTTGTATTGTTTCTAGAGTAATGGTTGAGACAGAAAATCTTGTTTCCAGCATATTATCTGGATATGCAAAATAGTTTGTTTGCAGTCTAAAGGCCTCTGGCTAGAGGTTACCCAGCTTTCTTGGTTGACGCTGGATGAAATAGTTCAGCATTTAAAAAAATAATTGCGAGAATCTGTTTTGCAACTGGCTGGTAAGAATTAGCCTTGGGGGCCTGTATATTCTTGCTGCTGTTTTAGAGAATTTATTCTGCTTTACACATTAGCACTGTCTGTCTGGGTGTGTGGCTGCTCCCCTCTGCTCAGTTTTTATATTTGTAATCAAGCAGATATCATACAGACACCCTAAATATCCATCACTCTTTCCTTACAAGGAAGCCACTTTTTAAAAATACCATACTCTGGAATGGTCAACTGCTCAGAGAAATGAGAAATGCAAAACAATGTTTTTGTTAAGCACCTATTCATATTTTCTTTGCTTTAATAACAGCAAAAGAGGGGGGTATCATAGGAAATGCAACAAAAAGTGAAAAGGGTTGTATGACTTTTGCCCCTTTGAAGTCCAAGACCTTTTTTTTCCTTCAAATTGCCACAGTAGTTTTTATAATTATGTTGCTGGTTTCTGCTTTTCAAATCAAAACCAGAGCCAACCAAATAATATTGTTTTCTCATTGTGAGAAGCAAAGAAATGTATTATTAATGGAAGAAGAACTTGGCCTGTTCTTAATGTTTATATGCACAAACAGTCCTTTCAAAACTATTCATACACTTAAGATCTTCATTGCCTTCCAGCCAAGCAAAAACGCATGCATTAGGTTATCTTTGTCCAGTATCCATTTGAACGACACAGTACCTGTATTTGTACTCTATGAGTCTATGGCACGTGTCTACTGAATTTGTACATAGTACTGGCTTATCTACCAAATCTTTTTGCCTTCTCTTCTTACATTGATGTATGGCTGTTTATGATGAACACAACTGATATGAAGATCAAAGAACAGTGTTGGGCAACAACTATCCAGTTCACATTCAGGGAAGCCTGAAGTGTTGTCTCATTGCCTATGTTGTTGGCTGTTTGGAACCCAGTGTTGCTTGGAGTTGAGAAGGTCACAGATTTTCAGCTTGTTGTGGAAGGTTATATCTTGAAAGGGGCCACATTGCAATAGTAGAGCACATGCTTTGTATCGCAGATGTTCTACATTCAGTCCAGTTGGAAACATCTTTTGGAGTAAGCCTAACAGATGCAATCCTGTACAGAATTACTCCCACTCTAAGCCCACTGATTTATATGGATGTAGACTGGAGTAACTGCATAGGATTGCACTGTGAGGCCCTGTAGAGCTGTCACTAGTCAAGTAAACAGTACCGAAAATTATAGGGCAGACAATACATTCAGTTGACCACTCATCGAATGCAAACTAATCAAGTCAGACACTTCACGCATGACAAGAAGCAACTGAATGCATGAAGTAACCCTTTTGAAAGGCATTGTGTCTGAGATGATAAGAACATTTTCTGTGGTTGACTCATCATACAAGTATCACTTGATGTTATAGTAACTTGGGTGATGAACATAGATGTATGAATGGCTTTAAAATGCAGTTAGTTTCAGTTATGTATTGTCGAAGGCTTTCACGGCCGGAGAACGATGGTTGTTGTGGGTTTTCCGGGCTGTATTGCCGTGGTCTTGGCATTGTAGTTCCTGAGTTTCGCCAGCAGCTGTGGCTGGCATTTTCAGAGGTGTAGCACCAAAAGACAGAGATATCTCAGTGTCACAGTGTGGAAAAGACCTGCCAACATCTTTTCCACACTGTGACACTGAGATATCTCTGTCTTTTGGTGCTACACCTCTGAAGATGCCAGCCACAGCTGCTGGCGAAACGTCAGGAACTACAATGCCAAGACCACGGCAATACAGCCCGGAAAACCCACAACAACCATAGTTTCAGTTATGTAGCTATGTTGGTCTGCTGTAGAACAGCAGGATTTGAGTCCAGTGGCACCAACTCTTGAAAGCATATTCCGGGGGTGGGGGTGGGATTGGGGCTGGGGTTTGTGGGCCCTGCCGCTTGCAAGTGGTAGTTCCCTTTAAACTATCAGCTGGCAGGCGGCAGAGGGGGATCTCCCCTGCCAGCTGATAGTTTAAAGGGACGTGCCACTTGAAAGCAGCAGGAAAAGTTTAAATGGCCATTTAAACTGCCCCTTAAAGGGGGATTGCCCTTTAAAACGAACCAGTAGACCAGTTCATGGAAGTTCATGGAAATGAGCTTTCACAAACCACTGGTTCGCGAACCACGAACCAGGCTGCTCCTTGGGGTTTTTTGGTTCGTATTCAGGTTCATGCCCATCTCTAGCCCTGAGTGGCATTTGCTATTTAATTTTATGGAACTTAAAGCGTGAGTATCTGCTCTAGTTATTTGCCAGATACTTGATATTTACACTGAATAGTCTTCCAACTTCAGAGCAAGACATACTATCTGATTTCATCAACTGTTTGTCCCACTTCCCAAATCCCACTGCCTTCCTAACTGAATTCCAAAATTCTTTGTTGTTTCTTCGAGCTCCTCAGAAACAATCCTTTCTTCTCTTCTCCTCTTCGTGAAGGCCTCTTTTACTGAGTCAACCTTTTCTCTAAATGACACTTGTCAGTTTATAAAATTAATGTGCCATTGTGATTTCTGAAACATGTTTGCTAATTTCCTGATTCTTTTCATAGTATTGTTAACTTTGCATCTGTGCATTAGTTGGGTTGACCATGTATATTTATTCATTTATTTTTTTGCTTAAAACTCATCAGATGCAACTTACCTTTGAGGACCTGGCTTTAATTATTTGAATCATAGTGGGGGTGGGAGGGGGGCAGAATTACCAACAAAAAAAGAAAATGTCTTTCTATAGAGTTAAAAATTAATTGAAACTCTGGATTTGTGAATATTCTCTTACTGAACTACTCAGAACAAATAATAGAACACTGATCTATTAGGTACAGAAAATAGTAAATATATCAATATTATTTACAGAAATGTATCTCAAGTTACTCTAAATCATGATGGAGGAATCAGAGCTAGGTATTCCAGTAATGAATTATAAGCATGTTGGTTTCCTTTCAATGCCTGCAAAATCATGTCCTCACTTAATTGCAAGAATACTTTCAAGATCAGGATTCAGTGGAAGGTTTCATCTAATTGCTTTCTAACGCAGAAAAAATAATTTCAGGAATTTCAGTGTAATAGAATAAAATGTATATTGCTTGATTATGGGAAGCAAATGATAATATATTTTATCTGACACATTTGAAGCATAAAAGTTCTTAGTGATTGTGTAGCATGCTTGTGCTAATAGCTCCAGCTTTCAACCCAGCTCACAGTAGGCAGTCATAAAATATTTAAAGTGAGATTTCCCTCCTGAAGTCACTGGTGTTTCAAGATGAGTATTCTTAAATTCATGAAAATTAGTTGAATTTAAAAGGATGAGAAATAACAGTTTGTTGGGTACAGGAATAAATATTTCACAGCATTGGATGATATAAACCCTTTAAAACCCTTTTCATCATTAATAATCTCATATATGCTGTGAATGTCACAGTATTTTTAGAACACTGAATGATTCTTGCTATTATAGCTTACTGAATGTTAACAGCAATGGAATAATACAATTAGAGGCAGCTCCTTCTCCCACCTGGTCAATATGTAAAATTGGTTTTGAAAAAGGAACACTGTGAGAAAATATTAAAAAGAAAAGAGAATGAGTTTTCCATTACTGAGTGAGAATTCAATAAAACGTTGGTATAGAAGTAGAGATTCTAGAGAATAAATCTAGAAACCAGTGCCAAAATGTATTATGTTTCACTGATTTCTGTTTCTTGTAATGCATGATTTGTTAGACAGGTCTAAAAGATCTTCAACTCAATTTTCAATTATATACTGGAAGATCTTGCCTATTGTGTCCTGCAGTAACCTAATTTTATGCAACCTCCATTAATTTAAGTTAGGGTAGTTTGAGCAATGTTCATTCAGAAGCTAAGCAGGGTTGGCCTTGGTTAGTAATTGGATGGGAGACCTCCATTGAAGATCAGGGTTGCAGAGGCAGGCACAGGCAAACCATCTCTGTTAGTCTCTTGCAATGTAAACCCCACCAAGGGTCACCATAAGTCAGCTATGACTTGAGGGCACTCTCCACCACCACCACACTATGGATTATGTTCTTGTTTACCAAGTCCCGTATCCTGCAAGAAAAGCCCCTTCACCTGACTCAACACCAGACCAAAATTAACAAGCAAGGCAACCAGGACCACCTGTCATCTGCTGTCTCAGAGTAGCTGCTGACTCTAGGGCAGTTGTCAGCATGCCCCAAGGAGCTGTTTCTGGTAGGGGTCCATGAATATTGACTCTTTGCCTGCAGGCCCTTCCCCTCACACTCCCTGCCACATGCATTGCCTAGCATCACAGCCTTGGGGAAGGGTATGTAGAGATTGCAGAGTGGTATTTTTGGCATTGACAGTGGTGGTACTACTAGCTGCGTTGCACCATCAGAGAAAGGATACATTTGGATGTGTGGGTGGGAAGGGAAGCACCATTGGGGGGACAGCTGGTGATGGGCAGAGGATGGGGCCCCTGAGTACTCTGTGCCTGGGGCCCCTCAGAACCTGGAACTGGCCCTGGCTGACTCTGTATGTGACAAAACGTGGTTTACCAGGTGAGTGGTGAGCACTGAAACGGCAAGGCACCTTTGCTTTGCATCCAAATAACAACTTACCATAGCATGGCTTGATTTTATTCTGTAAGGATGGCTATGGTAGGAAAATGGATTGTGAAGATCAGACATGTAGGTATATATCCATAAATGGCACACATCACACTTTGTGATATGGATTCCCCCAAACATATTGACATTTTTTGTTGGCAACTTGAACATGGTCACTGAGTAAGTGGCAATGACTTTGCCCTGAATTGAACACTCACCCTGAAGTAAATACTCACAATTCAACAGACAATAAAGGTTGTTTCAGTTAGCTCTGTGGAACCAAAACCTAATCAGTTCCATGAAGACAAGGAAGTATGTCTGTAATCGCTGAAGTACACTTTCCCCAGGCCTTTTTATACACACACAAGTTGAGTAGCAGCGGAAGAAAGAAGTTAAAGGTGTGCCTCTTACTCCTGAGTAGAGATGAGTAAAGATCATCAGAGCCCATTTCTGATGAACTACCACGAACTTTAGGGTGGTTCGTTTGGTTCATTTTTCAGTTCGTCACTGCAGATAGCTTGGCGTCGATCAATCAGTTTCCTAGGCAATGGGGGATGGACTTTCTGCAGACCTTCTGCTGACCCAGAAGTGGTGGTTCACTGGCCCGGAAGTGCCGTTTTCACAAACCAAATGAACTGATTCGCAAACCGTGGCAGGTGAAAGTTCATAGTTCATGGTTTGTGATATGTGACGAACTACAAACTGCAAGTTTTGTTTTTTTCTGGTTCGTGCCCATCTCTACTCCTGAGTCCGGACCTTTGTCTCCTGCCCAAGATGCAGAAAAGAGAAAGTGGAATACTGCTATGTTCATTAATTTGAATAAGCATGTCTCAGGGTTGGGTTCTAAATCTGATTTAAAATTACCAACTTGTTCTCCAATTTGCGCCATAGGGGATGCTGGAGGCGGGGGCATACCCAGCGAAGCTGGCATGCCTGGCCTGCAGCTGCTGCAGCCTGCTAGCTCTCCCGCCCTGCGGCGCCACCCCCCCAACACACGCCCCTGGCCAGGCACAGCAGCTGCGGGCTAGGCACAGCAGTTGTCCGGGGTGGCATGCGGACCCTCCCCAGCTACCCACCATGCCCAACTGGGAGCACGGGCAGTCCCCGCGTGTTGCCCAAGCTGCCCACCAGCCAATGGGGTTGGCTTGCTGTGTGGTGATTTCACACGCAGTGATATCATCACACAGTCTGGGGGGGCGCACGTACACTCCATGTGCATGCGCGTAGGGGCAGCTGCAGGTGCCAGAAACCCTGGCACCGCACCTGGTTACCAGTAAGCTTCTATGGCTGAGGTGGGATTTGAATCTAGGTCTCTCTGATCTGACATTTTAGCCACTACAGCACCCTGCATAACCCTAATGACAGATACATTTGCTTGTTTGGTCGAGTGTATCTACACATCCACAGCAGCTGTGAAGTCACACTTCTTTTTATTGTAATAAAGCCCATAATATCCAAGTGAGAAGCTCCCGAAAACAGCTCAGTTGTTGAATAATTAAAGCACCCAATGTTGTTTCTTAAATGAAATGTGCTCCTTTGAACTTAATGCATTCCTTTTAGTAGATCTAGTAGATAAGTAGGAGAGTCATGCCTCTTCATCTGTTTGGCACTTCAAGCAACAACTTTCTAATTATCTTGGTGGCTTGGCTCCAGAAAAAGGAAAAAGGAGGTGGTGGTTCCCTTCAGAAGGGTTTCCCTAGCCTAAATTGTTGTTGTTATGCTAAACTAGTTATTAGAGAAGAAGGCAGAATCTTTTCAGCAGGGATCTTTCTCAAAAACAAACAAACAAACTTTGAACTACTTGGTTTTCACAGACCCCCAGCAGCCCTTTGGAGGGAGAAATGTCAAGTAAGTTATCTTTGGATGAAGCGGCTGCATTTCCCATCTTGCCTCACTGCAAATAAGTATTCATGAATGTACAAAAGGGATTTGTGGACTAAAACGTGTCTTTCATCTGCAGACTTTTCTACACTGCAGTGACGTGACACAGAAAGAGTCAGAATGGAGATGCTTTAGTACAGCTGTTTCAACATTTTCAGTTCAGCTGTTCCCGTCCAAATGGAGCACAGCTGCTCTGTGACTTCTCATAAGCCGTTTAAAAATCTGTGGTGCTGTCGATAAGGAGCAACCCCAAATAACCCTGGAGGAACTTCTGTGCTACATCGAGAACTAGTTTTTCTCCAGTAAAAGAAGCCATGTTGGGGGAGCAAAAAAAATAAAATAAATACAAAATATATGTATATGTTCTGTACGTGACATGGACTCTTTTGTTGGTGATTATTGTAAATTGCTAATTTTTAAGAAGTAATAATATAACTATAGTTAATGGCTGAACCTGAAGTTCAGCATGTGGCCTGCTCTCTCATGCTAATGACCATCTGAAGATTCTTTTAGGATAGAAGGGAAAGATCTTGAGAACCCTTTTTTCAAAGGTGGAAGACAAATATGTTAAATAGTTTTCTAGCAGGAAAACTAAAAGAGGGAAACATGCCACTGCTTTGGGGGGGAGGGACTGCTTGTTAGATTGCAGGGCTTTTTTTCAGCTGGAACACAGTGGAACGGTGTTCTGGAACCTCTTGAAAATGGTCACATGGCTGGTGGCCCCACCCCCTGATCTCCAGACAGAGGGGAGTTTAGATTGCCCTCTGTGCTGCTGCAGCGGAGGGCAATCTAAACTCCCCTCTGTCTGGAGATCAGGGGGCGGGGCCACCAGCCATGTGACCATTTTCGCCGTGGGCAATTTAAACTTATAAAAACTCCCCCCTTGTTCCAACTGACCCAAAGTGATGTCATTGGCCCTGGGAGCTTGCGTACACTTTGCATGCACACATGTGGTAACGGGCACCACCTCCTGCCAAGAGTTGCCCCCTGTGCTGGCAACCCACTGAGTTCCACCACCTCTTTTCCCAGAAAAAAGCCCTGTTAGATTGTATATGATTCCCTTTTAGTTTGATATAGTCATTGATTGATGGGATGGCCCCTAAGAATATTCATTCAAGGTAAGGTAGATCTGTAAAAGACAATACTGTCATTTATCTTTTGCATGCTAATTCTGTCATGCTGGATCTATTGCTGAAACCCTCTGATCTCCAAAGAATATTTTTCAGCAGTCTAGCTATAAGTCGAAAGATTGCAGCATAAATCAGACATTGCTCTTATATATAGGACTCCACAAATACCTAACCTATAAAGTCATAAATATCAATCAACTAAAAAGTCCAACTGAAGCAATGTATTTTCATATCTCAACAGCAACAACATTCAATTTATATACCTTCAGTACAACTTAATGCCCACTCAGAGTAGTTTACAAAATGTGTTATTATCCTCACAACAATCACCCTGTGAGGTGGGTGGGGCTGAGAGAGCCCTGAGAGAGCTGTAACTGACCCAAGGTCACACAACTGACCTTGACTGGAGGAGTGGGGAATCAAACCTGGCTCTCCAGATTAGAGTCCTGCCGCTTTTCTTAACCACTACACCAAACTGTCTCAGGGGAGCTAAAAGAATGTGTAACAGTGGCCTTGATGCCTTTTGAAAACAAAACTACTCTGGGAGGAGGTACACTGGAGAAGTAATGGAGCAGAGAGAGGGCATTGCTGCTGTTATTAATAATTATATATAATTCTGAACCAAGCCATAGAGTGTGGATCAAAACATCCCCATGATGGGTCCAAGGATGGACAGGAGATTTTTTTTTCTACATGCCTGTGGAAAGCCCCAGGATGCAAGAAAAATATGAAGTATAACAAAAAACAAACATTAGGGGTCAGAAAAACCCTGAAGTCATACAAGCAGTATCTTTCTATTTATGAAAACTGTTTCACTGAGATCTCATAAGATTATTATTATTAACAACAACAACAACCAATTTATATACTGCCCTTCAGGACAACTTAATGCCACACTCTGAGCAGGTTACAAAGTATGTTATTATTATCACCTTGTTAGGTGGGTGGGGCTGAAAGAGCTCTGGAACATCTGTGATTGACCCAAGGTCCCGTAGCTGGCTTCAAGCGGAGGAGTGGGGAATCAAACCTGGGTCTCTAGATTAGAGTCCCGCTGCTCTTAACCACTACACCAAACTGGCTCTTACAAAATTACCTTGTGAGATCACCTTGGTCATTTGGGGAGTTGCTAAACAATTGGCAACCAACATTGCTGATGGTCCAAGCCTCAAGTTAAGTGTCAGCATGGGAGAGAAAAAAGAGAGAGACAGATTTTTAAAAAGTAAAGAAGGAATGTAGAGCTGGAGAAAGGAGGAAGGGAACAGAAAAAAGGCTAGAGAGGGAAGAGCACAGGTTGCCAAGGGGAGAAGCAGAAAAAGACAGGAGAGGCTGCAGGCCCTGATGAGGGAGACAAAGAGAAAAAGTAAAAGGACATTGGGGGAATGAGATCCCCCCCCCCCCGGTGAGTCCTCATAGATCCCCCATTTGTGCATCTTTTTCCTGAATACTTATCAAGTTCTCATGGTAATCTTGACAACCAATATATAAAATAAGCTATATTATCTGAGGATACTTAGGGAGTTCATATCTGAATTGGGAACAGCAGCAATCAGAGACCTCTTTTGTTCAAGCCTAATGGCTGACCTAGAATTAGGGTTGCCACTGGCAGGAGCTTTAGAGGGTGCGGACATGCAAATAGGCATTGTGCTGACTCCATATCACTTCCAGAAGTGGCATTATTGCGTCGGCCTGAAGCTCTAGTATTCCCTACAAACTCTATAGTTTCCTAGAGCTGGATGGTAGCACATAGGCCAAATCTCTGGTTGTAGATACAGGATTTGCTTTTGGCAATTTTGAAAAAGGTTAAGCTGTGATTCCTGAATTTATCTTGTATCTTGTATGTTGTGGTGGTGGTAGAATTTTCAGCACTGTATATAGTGAATATAAAGCAGATCGAAACGAATAATCCAGCTTGGTAGAACTTGAACCTAAACATGTTTGCTTTCTAATTTGAGTTGAAGACAGGGCTCATAGTAAACGTTCAGACATCTACCGTGCAAATTCTCTTTACATTGGTTTATCCCTCTATTTTCTTTCAGACTATTCCCAAGCAAAATGGATAAAAAAATGGAAAGGCAGTAGATTTCTTCCAGTCCAAGCTGACAGTCTAATTGCTTGCATCTTGAGGTTAAACGGTGATCTTTACTCAGATCCTCGGACCCTAGGGGGACTTGAAACCTGGGCTTACCTTCTTCCGTCGTCTCTTTTTCCAGCTTATTGGCAGAATAGGAGAAAGACTGTTGGCTCCTCCTGCAGATGAAGGGAAGTCATCAGCACTGTCACCAGCCATGAAATAAGAGACGTGGCTTTCAACAAGAGTGCTGCTGCTGCTGTGCCTGAAAATAGATTCAAAGCTTTTCCATAGGGTCCAAAACTGCAGTTAGAAACATTGAATCGAGTCTGCGGTTGGGACTAATGTTGGTCCTGGGGAACAGCATAACTTCATTAAATTTTCAGGAACTCCCAGTTCTAGCCGTGGTTATCTAAACTCAGTGGTTGGTAGCTGAAAAGTTTCTGGGTATTAATTTTCTTGATTTTTGTGGGGAGGGGAAAAGTTACCATTTTCTACTTGACTGTTTAGCTGAAATGTATGCAACATTTTATATATTGGCTCAGTTGAGATGTCACGTGAAACGATAGTTTGCTTAAACTAACTGGGGTCAGTGTGGCTGTCTGAATGCAGGCCACCCCACTAACTTTGGTTCATTAGGTTATATCAAACTGAGATCCGAAGCTCGTGGCTGTGGACCATTGTTCTGGAAAGATATGTTCATGGTGGCAAGCATCCAGATTTCTCTGGATCAACAGTAGTTGTCATTGAGTGAGGGGGATTTCACAACACTGTTTGTTGTTTTGGCCACAGCTGACTTATATAGCTACCTTTTTGGAAGGTCCACTCCTGTGAAATATGCTACTCTTTCATTGCATTACCAACCCATGTCAGGCACCCAGTGGGAGATAGGATGGGGATGTGGAGGGGGTACCATTCCCATGACAATGGGGTGCCACTTCTGGAGAACACCAAGAAGTGATGTCAGACTGGTCTAGGAATTGCTGGGAACTCTGTGATAAAATGTAACATTACCGGTGAGTCCTAGAGTGGAATGACATCACTTCTGGTGAGTTCTAGAGTGGCATGACATCACTTCCAGTGAGTCCTAGAGTGGCATGATGTCACTGGAAGTGACATCACACCATCACATCAACAATGATTTTTAATTAATTTTTCTCCCACTACGCAACAGTGGTAGGAAGCAGGGGCTGCCATAGCAGGAGACCTCACAACCCTACCTTTTCACCATTAGTGTCTTCCCCTTTGTGAAAGTGATCAGCACTGTTTAGAAAGGTGTAGGTGTCTACGGGAAGGACTGTAGACGTCTTCCTGAGCCTCTTAAATTGCAAGCACAGCATGGCAAGACTGGGAGTGGCACAGGACTATAGCCAATCTCTCATTTGGTAGAACTGCCAAATACCCAAAAGGGACTGCAAAGAAAGAAATGGAAATTCAGTAGCTTACTCATAACCAACAGGAACCTATAACCCTTTTGCCAGTCTAAAGGCTGGCCTATAGTTTAATATTTATGAGTTCTCAGAAAAATGGAAACTAAGTAAGAACAATTTTTATGTTCAGAAGCTTCTATTTCCTTATAATAAGCATCTTCCTTAAATGAATAATAATTTTCTTGAAGTACCCCTTGCTCCCCTTAAGCATCCTGCCCTGCTCACACATAGAAGTGACAGAGATTTTTTTCCAGGGTAAATATGTAGTGATCTTCAGAAATACACCATGAACCAAGAGGAAAATTTCAGAATATTCGATGGGGGGTGGGGGATGGAGAACAGCCACCTCTGATTTTTTAAAAATCATAAACTTTCCTATTATAAAAATAGGCATTAATTTTTTTAATGCAAGCTGTTGTCAGAAACTAAACACTTTCTTTATCAAATGGGAGGAGTGAATTGGTGCTCTAAGTGAGGTAATGCATCTCCTGATCAAGGAGGATGCAGCGCTACAGCAGTACCTGGAGAATGTGGTAGATCCAGAGGAGTTAGCCGTGTTAGTCTGTAGTAGCAAAATAGCAAAGAGTCCAGTAGCACCTTTAAGATGCATCTGACGAAGAGAACGGTGGTTCTCGAAATCTTATGCTACAGTAAAGTTGGTTAGTCTTAAAGGTGCTACTGGACTCTTTACTATGGAGAATGTGGGACATGTTCCCTCTCTGTCTGCCTTCAGAGTGAGGGCAATAGGAAAGCTTCCGTTTCCATCAGGGATGCTTATCACATAGCCAAATTGGATTGGCTACAGGACACTGTAATGTTCATCTCATGAATTTGCGGGAATCGTGCGATGAAGAAGAAAGAAGTATGACATAATTCCAAAGCTGCAGCATATTAGGGTTGCAAACAGGCACAAACAATATGAACGATCAAAAGGAAACTTTTCAGGGAGGTTGAAATCCCATTTTTTACGCTGAAAATCAAACATCACAAAAATTTGTTAGAATATCTGCTACTGATCCGTGATAGTAATTTATGAATTATTGCTCCAGTTCTTATGTCACAAACAAAATGTAAGAGTTATGGGAACTACAGGGTTGCTGTACCTTTACAAGCCTACCAAGCAGGCCTGGCATCAGCACATGGAGAGGTGGGGCAGCTGCCATGGCCCATGGCTTCCGATGGGGCCCACTGCTGCTGACTCCCCACTCACGCTTGTCCTGTGATGCCTGCATACACCCCCTTCCACTGCCTGCTTGTGAGTGCTTTTTCACCTCTGCTTCCAGCTGCATATGCTGCCTAGTGTTGCTAGAGAAGGGAATATGGGTGGTACACAAAGCATCAGCATTTCTGGTGGCCATGGCAATGATATTCCTAGCTGCACTCACCACCCAGCACCAACAGGGAAAGGGGGTGAAAGCAGTGTGGGCAGCTATGAGCGCAGGTGGTAGGAGGGCCTCTGAGTGAGCAAAAGAAGAACACATAGGCATGTGCATAGGAGGGCAAGAAGGGGAATCTGTTAGTGGGCATGGAGGGGCTGAGCACTCTCTGCCCAGTGCCCTCCAAAACTTGGAGCTGGCCCTGCTACCAAGATATGCAATTAATTTAACAGTGGTTGTTGTGGGTTTTCCGGGCTGTATTGCCGTGGTCTTGGCATTGTAGTTCCTGATGTTTTGCCAGCAGCTGTGGCTGGCATCTTCAGAGGTGTAGCACCAAAAGACAGAGATCTCTCAGTGTCACAGTGTGGAAAAGATGTAGGTCATTTGTATCTACTCAGGAGGGGTGGGGTTGAGCTGAGTCATCCTGTCAGAGTTTCCCAGGGTGTGGAATGCTAACGGCGGGAGGCTTCACTGTATCCTGAGGAGGTTCTTTTGCATATGGATTGGTACTTGATGTGCTTACGAATTAACAGAGCATGGTTTCCAGTTTTGAAAAACACCAGGCTAACAAAACATTCTATCCCCGACAATAGCCCTGCAGAGAAGATTAGCACATCAAGTACCAATCCATATGCAAAAGAACCTCCTCAGGATACAGTGAAGCCTCCCGCCATTAGCATTCCACACCCTGGGAAACTCTTACAGGATGTCTCAGCTCAACCCCACCCCTCCTGAGTAGATACAAATGACCTACATCTTTTCCACACTGTGACACTGAGAGATCTCTGTCTTTTGGTGCTACACCTCTGAAGATGCCAGCCACAGCTGCTGGCGAAACGTCAGGAACTACAATGCCAAGACCACGGCAATACAGCCCGGAAAACCCACAACAACCATCGTTCTCCGGCCGTGAAAGCCTTCGATAATTTGACAGTGTTTTTGGCTTGCCCTCCAGGCAAAAAGGAGGGTGAGTGGTGCAGAAATTAGAGAATGGGGAGAAGGAATGGAATTGCACTTGGTTGGTTTATTATCTTTTTGCTATGATGGTTCTTGGGTGAGCTTCATTCCCTGATCCCAGTATGATGGGAAGAGTCAAGAGGAGGGGCATTGTGAGATTAGTTCAACCACCATGAGGATGTATAGGAGTTCTTAGCATCTCTCGGAGCCGGAGCTGGGCTGGATGTGGGCTGATCCTGTTTGCCTTTTCATTGTTAATCTGAATCTTTCTAGCCCTCAGTGACCTCCAGTGATGTGAGCCCTTAGGGCTGAAGTGGAGGAGGGAGCTGAACCAGTGTATCCATGTAATTACAGATTGCAAGGGAGATTTACTTGTAAAATTCTGATGAGTAAATAAATTGTGCAAAGCAGGGCTAGAAGGGGATGTTGTGTGTGTATTTTCCTCTCCTCTAGTATCACCATGGTTGCTATGTGGATCCTCTTTTGATACAGGGTGCCAACACAGACATAGTATTGTGTATTCTTTATCCACGGTTAAGGGCTCGCACATGGAACACAGGATTGTGTGTTCTTTTGAGTGCAACCCCACCTTGCATTAATGACAGCTGGAGTTAAATTATGATGCAAAGAGCAGCTGTAGGGGCTGATCTTAGACTGTTTGGCCTAGCCTGAAGCAAAAATGTGCCTCTTCGCTTTCCAGTTGCAAAGAAGGCTGAAGGAGGAGGCGAGAAATCAGTCTTGCCCTTGTGTTGTTGGGCAATTACTCTGAAAACACCCCTCCCCAAACAAACTGTACTTAACCCATGTTATCCATTCATAACTTGAACGGGGCTGGGGGGAGGGAGAGAATGCATTATTTTTCAAGGTTCCCTTTGTTAAGGCAATTCAAAGCTATTGTACCTTAAGTTGTTTTGATGGCTGTGCTATGCTGACTGTGTAAAGAGACATTGGATCCGTTGTTCGCATGTAGGAGAAAGTTTCCTAATTGGTTCAGTCTGCATTCTGATTTTTTCCCCTACAGCATTTCACCCTAAGGGTAAGACAGTGATTTGGGGTTACAGCTATGTTTGCAGTCCTTTAATAACGTTCTTGACTGTAGAAACTGAGAACTCTTGGTTAAATTCTGTAGGAGTAATAATAATCCAGAAATAAGTGGTTTGAGGCTTATCGTCTAAGCAAGGAGCACAAAAGGTGTGTGTGTGAGGGAGGGGGGGGGACACTTTATTTCTGAACATTTTCCCAAGCAACAATCATAGACATGCACAAGAAGGCCCCTAGGCTGAAATATTTGATTTGGTGCTATAATACTCAAAACATTCTGATCCTCATGCTATGTTAGTTACAAATAGAGAGAGCTGTGTTGGTGAGATTCCCCCTTGTATACAAAAGCTCATCACCGTCACAATCTGTATTGCAGGGAATGTTTGAAGAGCGCTATGGATAAAACCACATTTGTTATGTAGGGGAGCAGGTGGTAGTTACAGTACAATCCAGATTCCAGTCCGGCTAGAGCATTGCAGCATACTTCACCTAGTAGATACTTATGCCTTTTAAACCCCTGGTTGTAGTGGTAGATGAATATCACATGAATACTAACTATAGTTTAGTTTTTGGATCATCTTTATCAAGATGAAACACTGTGTTACTTGCTGTTCAAATCTGCTAATGAGATCTTCGTTTCTGAGATAAATAAATGAGATTTTTGTGTCCTGGTTTTTGTTGAGGCTATTTCTTGCTAATATTTTACCTCATTCTGAATGGGAATGATTTTACATTTGCTTTTTATCAGTAAGGCCTGCAATGATCTGCCACTCTCCTACCAAATTACCACTGATGCCATTGAGACATGGACCAGATTTAAAATATCCCAATGAAATCAGTGGGATAGAGGTGATTGTGAGCTTTATTTAAACATGAGATCTCTCCAGTTCAGAGTTGGGATCCTAGATCCCCTGATGGGGGTGGGAGAGCCTCTGCTTCCACCCTACACCCCCCAACCCCACTCACCTGGCTGGCGGGGGGAAAGGTGGGGGAACAGGCCTCCCGGGCATGCTCCCAGTGGGGCGTGATGATGTCACTCCTAGGAGTGACATCATCAAGCTGCCCCTAATGCGCGTGCTTCACAACGGGCCAGTTTGGGCCCCAAATGGAAGTGACATCATCATATCACTTCCTGGAAGTAACATCATCGCGCAGGTGTGGGAGGTGCATATAGAGGAGGTGTAGATAGAGGAGTTACGGTGAACAAACCATGCAGTATTTCTAAGTGACCCAGTTCAGTAGAGTATGGTAGCTGGAAGAGAGAAATTAATTTAAAGTAGTTATTCGGTCTAATAGCTGTAGGGTATATCATTTTTAATGAAACAAGCCCTATTTCAGGAGGAACATATATATATATATAGAGAGAGAGAGAGAGCTACTGTTTTGGCTTTTGTCAAACCAGAAGAGACAACTGGTTAGAGTTTTCCTTGGCCCAAAGAGATGAGTAAATAGGGACACAAATGGAGGCCCACTGGATCAAGCATGTGCCTTCTTGGCAATTTTTGTATTTTTATAGTGATCAAATAGAGAGGCAGGACCTGGGGACCTCTAGTTTGACTATGCTTATCTAAGGCATAGCAGCAAACACTACCTCTGTCATATTTTCAGCATAAATATTACTAAATTCTTATTTTTGACATTGTCCTCCATCTTGGATCTTCAGCATGGAGCATCATATATCCTGAATTAATTAAATATTGTAAATATGCATTTTTGCTCTGTCTATAAAATACTTGATATGAATTTCAATAGGAATTTATGCTGCTAAACCCCCATCCTAAATTAGGAAGTTCCACACAGAGAAGTTGTTTCAGAATACGGGTCCTTCACCCAGATTTGTATTTTGAACGAAATCCTAAAATTATTTGAATTAGCGTCATCCTTAAGCTTCTTAAATTGCTTATGATAATTTTCTTTAATGTCAGTATGATTTAACGTGTGTTTTAATATGTTTTAGACTTGTGTTAAAATTTAAAAAGCAAAGAAAATGGAACTGTTTTCTAGTAACATCCATGTTAAATGGCTCAGTTATTGCTTCTTAGAAGGAGATGAAAGTTAATAATGCGTACTTGACTTGATTAAAATAGATGGAGCAAGTCCCTCCAAATTTGAATATGCTTTTTAGAGCTGCTTTTTTAAAAAGGCTGCCATAGTAGATCAAGGTATAAAATCAGATGTAATGATTGATTAAAGCTTTAGATTTACTATATAGTTATTTTCTCAATGCAGGAATTAATTTCCATATGATTTTCCTTCTTTCTACATAGATGGGCTCTGGCAGACTCCTGGTGGTTCGCTTCATGTAAAGAGTTTTATGGTAGCTTCACGCCCCAGAAGCTGTCTTGAAATTGCTTTCAAAATACTGACAGGTTTTTATCGGCACATCCCTTTGAGGGATTTATGAGCACGCTATATTGCTAGAATGAAAGCTTATATCCAAAGGTGGAGGAAAAGGTACTGTGCCTTCCCTGATCATTCCACCCCTGCAGAATGTGTGTTTATTTCACACTTCGGGTGGCGGGTGGGCGGCAGGAGATACAAGTGCAAAAACCGAGATGTGTGTGGCGGGGTTTTCTGCTGCTATTTGTGGCTCCTGCAAGCAGGCGGTTGCCTAGGAGATTGCTGGCAAAATCCCAGCACCTTCTTGCACCATGTTAGACTCTACAGAGAGACCAGCGACAGATCTGGTGACATTCATTGGATACTTCCTAGTGAAACACCCAGAGGGCTTTAGAAAGTTTATATTTCTGCCACCTGTTTCACTGTAGCATCTGCTCATTGGCAAACAGACCCGGAAATAGTTGTGTGTTTTTTTTATTAAATCTCCCATTAAATATGTTATTATTTATTTTGTTTTCCTAGGATTAGGCCAATCAGAATTGATTATAAATCACAAGGTTATTTATTCCCTTTTCAGCATCCTTGTAATCCTCCTTGGAGTCAAAGCTAATTAGCTGTGAGTTTAAAGAGCTTAATAAACTAACCAGTTCAAACGTTCTCCCCCCCCCCCCCGCTTTCTGTAGGTAAGTGAATGTGGCATTGGCCATCACTGACTTCCTTTAATCATTTTCTTTGACTCGTATTGCTGGTGCTCAGTTATAGATTAAAAACTGGAAATGCAGGTATTGTGGATACACCTGGATTATATCTGCTCTGAGGAAGATGGTAAGTGTACATTTCCACCTTGGCCTTGCAGCGCCCATGACCTCTTCAGGATATCTATGAATCTGCTGTTGTTGACACCTAGGAATGCCTTTCTGGCTACAAGCTCTGCTAGGCATTGCTAAGAGAGGAGGTAAAACTTAGAGTCACTTAATGGTTGACTATTGATTCACCTCCTTCTTCAGCTTTTCTTCTAATTTGCAAGGTTTAAATGGCCAGGAGCCTGTGGAATGTGTCAGCATTTTGGTTGAAATTCAGGGAATTTATTATTGAAATTAGCCACGCATTTGCAAGGATCTAAGTCTAGCTACAATGCTTGGGAGGGTGGAGGCATGAATCTCAAAACTGTAGGCTCTCATCAAAATGAGAGGAACTTCCATTTAAGAGCGGGAAAAACTGATTATTTTTTAAACTTGGTAGGGTAAACTGAATTTAAATAAAGGAATGATGTGTTTATTCCATTTTATTTGGCTGTGTGGCTCAGTGAAGAGTAACCATTTTTTTAAAGCCACCTTTTGATAGCATTTGGAAACTACCTTATTTGCAGTAATTATCCAGTATCTATAATAACTGGGAATTCTGGCTGAAAAATGGGGAATTCTAGCTTTATAATAGTACTTGCCGGTATCAGTGTTTTCTCCTATAGTGCTGTCAAATTCTTAATGTAAGAAATTGCAGTTGGGTAGCTATGTTGGTCTGCAGTCAATGGGCAAGGTTCAAGTCCAGTAGCGCCTGAAAGACCAACGAAAGGTTCCAGGGTATAAGCTTTTAAGAGTCAAGTTTCCTTCATCAGACTGTTTGATGATGATATCTGACAAAGGGAGCTCGACTCTCAAAAGCTTATACCCTGGAACCCTTTGTTGGTCTTTAAGGCACTACGGGATTTGTACTTTGCTCATCTATCATAATAAGACCAGGGCTTTTTTTCTGGGAAAAGAGGAGATGGAACTCAGTGGGTGGCCCTCGGAGAAAATGGTCACAGGGCTGGTGGCCCCAACCCCTGATCTCCAGACAGAGGGGAGTTGAGATTGCCCTCCGCACCGCTGAGCGGCGTGGAGGGCACTCTAAACTCCCCTCTGTCTGGAGATCAGGGGTCAGGGCCACCAGCCCTGTGACCATTTTCAAGAGGTTCCGGAACTCCGTTCCCCCACGTTCCTGCTGAAAAAAAGCCCTGAATAAGACCTTGTGTTTTCCATTTTTCTCTCTTAAAAGGGGTGTTCGCCTACATGTTACCTTTTAAAATCTATTCATACAGGGCCTTTTAAGTAAGCTATCTGTTTAAGATTCCATATGAAGTGATTTCTGTACTGATAGCCTGAATTTGGTCTGAATAAGGTTCCATTTCAGTACACCTTAAAGATCAACAAGTTTCCAGGGTATAAGCTTTTGAGAGAGAAGCTTGACTCGCAAAAGCAACTCTTCTATAGATCAGCATGGCTACCCACCTGAAACTATATTCAGTATTAGTGCATTTTCCCCAATTAACTTGGGAACATCTGTTCTGTTCCCTTCTTCTCTACTCCAGAATAGGTCATCTGCTTCTCCCATTCTAGTGTTTCTTTAAATCTTCAACTCAGATTTCAAGATTCATTTTGATCTCACATTAGAATGGTTTGTCGTTATCATTTTCATATTAATTGCACTGGCTAGGCAAAAGATTTTGAACATATTCCAGGTAATGTATCAGGAGTGAAAATGACCTGGGCCGTTTGCACATGGCGTACCTTGTTCCGGAAAACAGCGAAATCTCGCACGAAGATGCTGTTATCGTGTCTTCTCGCGTGATAACAGTGTCTTCTCGCGTGATTTCATGTGATGACAGCGTCTTCCTGCGCGATTTCGTGTGAGATTTCGCTGTTTTCTGGAACAAGGTAAGCCGTGTGGAAACGGCCCTGGAGTGGAAGCATGTTAAACTGTGACCCCCACTATCAGTCTTAAAATTCATGTCAGTTCCCCCCCCCACAAGTGTTAGAACTTAGAAGCAGCCCAGAGGGCTATCTAAATTGGAGTGCTGCAGCTTGACCCAGTCAAACTTGAGTGATCACATCCATGCATAATTCAGCAGACTGGAACCGTAGGTTTGAATCCTTCCAATTTAAGGGTTTATTGTGGCCTCGGCTGTCTGAATGGAGGTTTAAAAAAAACCCTGAAGAACTAATTTAGTTCACTGTGATGAAGTATAATGAGAAATGATACCTTTTAAAGTGAATGTCTTCTGAGTTTTGCAGTCGAAGGTTCCTCAAGGATTGGCATTGTCAGAAGCATTGGGCTAGCTAATGCATCACATTCCTTTTCCTGATGATTTGGCTTGGAGAGACCCAAGCTGTCTGCTCGATCTCAATGAATAGAAAGAATGATTTGTATTCACCTGTTAACACTTCTAAGGGCTTGTCTTTGGTTGTGAATTGAAGGTACAGTTCTTGCCTCATAAGAATTTCAATTTTTTGTAAAACTCTAAATAATTTTTTAACAGAACTCAGGGCTTTTTTTCAGCTGGAACATGGTGGAACGGAGTTCCGGAACCTCTTGAAAATGGTCACATGGCTGGTGGCCCCGCCCCCTGATCTCCAGACAGAGGGGAGTTTAGATCTCCCTCTGTGCCGCTGGAGCTGTGCGGAGGGCTATCTAAACTCCCCTCTGTCTGGAGATCAGGGGGCGGGGCCACCGGCCATGTGACAATTTTCGCCAAGGGTGGTTTAAACTTTTAAAAACTTCCCCCTTGTTCCAGCTGACCCAAAGTGACATCATTGGTCCTAGGAGCGTGCGGGCACTTTGCGCGCGCACATGTGGTACCAGGGGCACCACCTCCCGCCAAGAGTTGTCCCCTGTGCTGGCAACCCACTGAGTTCCACCACCTCTTTTCCTAGAAAAAAAGCCCCAACAGAACTAAATATTAAAAACTGTGTATTTTCTCCGGGATATATGTTAAAATTAATTACTATAGTTGTAAAGCTTATGGGGAGCAATAGCATTATGCCTTTTTAAATTTAAAAATGTTTTCTTTTAAAGAAATATATCTGATTGAAGAAAGATTTGGAGCCGTGTTGCATAACCCTAGACATGCCCTTTGGTATATATCTGTGAAAACATACTGAGATTTGAGGCTGATGTGTCACAGTGAGTTCATATGCACCCTCTGAATGTCAGATGCATGCGGTAGTTTAGACATAATCCTTCTATGGAGGAAAACCGGTTCTGATGAGATGCTAGCACTCAGGAATAAAGGCATGATAAAGCAGCAAACTGTAATGGATTTCAATTTATGCCCATTAACTTTTTTTGAAAATTCTGCAAATGTTGCTTCCTTTCTTAGTAATTTAGTGGTGAACTACCCTGTGGGGAAAGCATAATGCTCCATGCATGTAAACACAGGCATGATTCAAAGACCAGGGCTGCAATTTAGAGAGAGTGGAGGAGGAACAGACCCTCCCTCCTGCCAATATTGCCACTTACGTATGCTTATTCTTCTGAAGCACATATCTTTTGTTATTATTAAATAACCACAACAAATATTCTTAAAATTGCACTGCCTTTTCAGTTTAATCCCTCATGCATCCAAGAGGAGACCTTTTAATCTTGCTGTGAATCTTTGTACCACAATCATCTGCCCCGCTGAATCCTGAAACACAAGCCTGCCAAAGGCAGCGTAAGTTATTTTAGAGCATTTCCTTATCCAAAGCTTCCTGCATAAATGCCCCTAGAACACTTGGTTCTTGCTGAGTTTTAAAAACAGTGCAGGGGGTTTGCACAAGAACTGCTAGTAAGGGCACTCCATGAACAGTGCAGTCATCAGAAGTGGATACCGTCTTGGGTCTTCTTAGGCCCATGCTTCCTCCCTCAACCCAAAGGCCTTTAAAGCCAAGATTTAATTTGATTTTGAATGTAAAGAATTATCTTTGGCTTGCCATATATATCTCTGCAGTATGAATGTTGTGATTATGATCGGCTGATTCAGTGGGTATACTGGGCAAATCCACACGCACTTGGCGCATCCCGGCGTTGTGCTAAATGTTCGCTAAGCACCCGGAAGTATAGCGTCTTTCTAGCGTGATTCAGAAATCGCGCTAGAAAGATGCTATACTTCCGGGTGTTTAGCAAACATTTAGCGCAACGCCGGGATGCTCCAAGGGCGTGTGGATATACTTGCAGGCTGCAGTGTGCACAGAGGGGCTACCTCATTCCCTCCAAATTGAGGAAAGCCTTCTGTGTACACATAGCAAGTTGCCAATGCGGGGCATTCCCTGGCACTGTTGAATACAAAGCAATCCACAGGCTTGCGTCAGAGCACCACACAGATTTAAATCACAGGGAGAATTTGAAATCCAGGGCTTTTTTTCTGGGAAAAGAGGTGGTGGAACTCAGTGGGTTGCCCTCGGAGAAAATGGTCACATGGCTGGTGGCCCCGCCCCCTGGTCTCCAGACAGAGGGGAGTTTAGATTGCCCTCCGCGCCGCTCAAGCGGTGCAGAGGGCAATCTAAACTCCCCTCTGTCTGGAGATCAGGGGGCGGGGCCACCAGCCATGTGACCATTTTCAAGAGGTTCCGGAACTCCGTTCCACCACATTCCAGCTGAAAAAAAGCCCTGTTGAAATCGTTGTGGTTTTGCTATCCCCCCCATAAATTGTGCATGTGTGTGATATTTCTGAAATTTTCTTACAAGTTTGGAGAAGCATCTTCTTTATTAGCTTCAGAATATTAATTTCTTTATATGTATCCTGTATTTAAACCTATCTTGGGTGTTATATTAATCAAAAGAACATTTCCTGCTACAAGCTTGTTATTTAGTAAAACAAGACCAGAAAGGAACAGGGGAGATCAAATTTAAAAAATCAAACCAATAATCACATTTAACAACAAGAATTACTAATGTTCCTTTGTTAATGTAGTTTTTAAAAAGAGTTGTTTATGAATCTTTCATAACCTTATTAGAAACATGACTGAAACAAGGTAGCCAATGTTTTGGTACTGAGGCCCAAACTGCAGTAGTGTGCAGTCTGTCTGTCTGTCTGTCTGTCTCAGCTGAAAGTGGCATCCCACAAAACAGTTTTTTTCTCTCCAGTATGTCTTTTCCCATAGAAGGGAAAGATCAAGAGGGAGGAGACATAATTTTGGGGGGGAAGCAGAAGAGGAAAGGGTTAAACAGCTCCCCCTATTCTGTTTGCATAAATTCGCAGCTGTCCATGTCCTTTTGGTTTCCAAAAGAACAAATACTGGAGGAGTGAACGCATGAAATTGCTTGTCATGGCTTGTCAAGGTGGGCTGAAGTCACTTTTGTGTAAATTCTGTACCAATGGGGGAAGAATATTCAAAGGACTCATTCAGATATGCCAAAGAACTTGGGCACAACTGGTGGAATTTGTGACTTCTTTGCTCTTGCACACAGGACCTCAGTATCATATCACAAAACAGTTTTTGGAAGTCCCCTGTGTTGTGTACTGAGCCTGGAACTCAGAATGATTGCAGCCCAGAGTGATTTCAGCCAAAACAAGGTTCTTTATTGCAAACCAGAACAGACCGATGACAGCAGATACTACTCACTAGATGACACACAAGCTGAACAGAAGCCCTCAATATATACACAGAAACCCTGCCCCAAGAATAGCCAGTAACCAATAGGAACATGTACTGTATGATACCATCATTTGCATGAACTATATACTATGTATAAGATAGGCAGGCCAGTGATTGAGCTTTGTTCCTCAGGACTGATTGGCTGCTGGCTATGGAGTGTAACCAACGAAGTGCAGGCAAATGTAACCAATGAGAGTGCGGGCATTAGGAACCTTGACATAACCTGAAGCTAACAGTGCATAACATTCAGTACAGTAATTACATTAGAGGCCTTGCTTGGCCTAACTCAACCCAATACACAACACCCAAAAGTGGGATGTTATATGGCATGGGCTGGTAATCAAAGAACTCAGGTTCGAAGTCCTCTTGGGTGAGCAGAGCTAGTTTGTGTTGTTCTTTGGATCTGGGTCATCAGGGAGTTGCCCTGTTTGCCCAGTTTTGACCACTCAGAAGTACATCTGTCTATATTACTGCAAGATGAACAAATCAAGACCGGAACTAGTCCAGGTGGGTTTATAATAACCCTTTGTTCTGTCTTAAGTACACCTCACCCTCTTTAATCTCTGTAGAATTTTAAACTTGCACCTGTTTCCTTTCTCGTTACTATGTTAAGAAATACTGACTCATTTGGAGGCCAAGAACTCTTTTTGTTTGGTTCTGATTTGCTTCATCTTAGTGCTGAAGCCAGGGCTGTGGTCTGACACAGCACCATATTTCATGACAGCTTGGGAAAAATCGCTCTCCTTTTATGCCACTAGAATGCTTCAGAGCATTTCATGCATAGGAAACAGCTGGCAGCCAAGTTATGATGAGTACAAGCGTTCCCTTGCCGTTTCATCTTCTCCTTTGTCCATGGCCATGGCCAATTTGGAATGCCGGCGTAGGCTTTTGGTGAGGGGGATGGACTATGAGGGAAGCGAGTGTAGCTAACAATCCCAAGACTTTCAGCAGTGTTCATTCTCAGTAGATTGCGACATGGCTGTTTTCTTAATCTGTTTTGTTTTTTGAACTTGAGGGTGGTGGTGGGGATTGGGCTAATTAGACTGCAGCAAATTCAGTAAAATTAGCACCTACTCACTTAAAAGTAAATCAACCTGCCAAATTTTCATCAGTTATGCTACACACACACGCACAACAATGGACTCTGAAGAAGGTGAGTGTTGGCAGGCACACATGGTGAGAAACTGGCTAGCTAAGGGAATGCTGGGTGACGGTGACCACATTAAAAACAATCCTGTTTTATGTTCACTTTTTTTTCTTTTTTATAGTGCTAATAAATTATTACCTCTGGTGCTCTATTTCCTTATGCTTACTCCCAGGGAAGTGTCTTTAGAATTGCAGCCTATGACTGAAGTCTTCCAGGGCTTATACCAAGTCTGATTGACTGAACAGACCATTCCCCCCACCCCCCGGCCACCCCTGCGCAGCACTCTTCCTCACAGCAATCATCCAAGTGCCCTGATGGCAGGGGTGGGTGGAGTCAGGCCAGTGCCTGAGTAGTATTGCAAAACACGCCTAGATGCACCCCATCAGGTCTACTCAGATGTAAGTCTCATGTTATTCAATAGTGCTTACTCCCACAGAAACATCTTTCAAATTGCAGTCTATGATAGAAGTCTCTCTTCTAAACGTTTCCAAAGCGAGGAGGGGAGGGGTCTCCCCTTGCAAGGACTTGATTGGCAGGGAGACGATGCCATTTCCCAGGTAGCGATGCTGCGGGGGAGAGATGTATTCATGCATATTGCACTCATTCCCCTTTCCCACCAACAGAGTTAGTTAATAATGTAAGGGCTCTCTTCCCTTGGGATCCAAGGGTTGAATGCTATTCAAGAAAAAAAGATGCTGCCTTACAAGGCAAGCCCAGTACCTGCCTGCTGCAGCTACAAAGTAAAACCTGAAACAAAGCATCAAAAACTTTTGGGTAGGAGGAATTTGTTGCAATTTAATTTCGCAGATTTGGTTCAGTGTTCCAGAAGCTGCTTTTAAAAAAACGGATACAGTGATTTCTAGGTGTGTTCCCACTCTGTTGTTGTTGTTGTTGTTGTTGTTGTTATATACACCCCTACTTCTTGCTTTTTGCCTTTAAGCTATGCTCTTTTAGTTCATCTCAGCTCTTAGGTGATCAAGTAGATGGTTTCCCATTGCTTGTGGCTTTTGTTATATTCATATGGTTCTAATTTACTGCTGTTTTACTGATACTGTTTTGATTCTAAATTTTATGGTTTGTTTAGTGCTCCACCTTGGTCATGGTGGTGAAACTGCAGTGAACGAAGATGTGACTAAAGTACAAACATTAAATAGATTTCCTGCTTTTTTTTTAAGGGGAAGCTGTAAATAACAAAGCTAAACTATATATGATGAATTGTTTCCCTTTCAAAACTCTACCATGGAGGTGTTCACTTTCAAGGTCTATTTCTGCAAAAATCATCAGTTACATAACTTTTGCAATAATGAACAAATTCCTATTCCTTGGTGTCGGCTTTTAAAATCTCATTTTACTTGTTTGGAAAACAGGCAGTTCCTTAAATTGGCATTCTCATGTTGCCCTGAAACATATTACTCTTTTGATATAACCTGTAAATGTTTGAATGGAGGCAATTGTATTATTTCTTGTAATATATAAAAAGTGAGCTAGAGGCAAATAAAACAGTATTTCTGAATCTGTTGGTTTTTTGTTTTAATTTACACAGACAGAAAGACAGACACAACTGTCAAATGACCGTTCTATTTATTCCAACCGAGTCTCTGGATAATTGAGACTGCCCACGTAATTTTTTTGATCAGAAATTGTACATGAGTAACCCCACTGTGGCAGCCACCCACTCGTCTTTTTGTGTGTGTGTGCGCACATACTGTCAAGCTTTGTAGAAGTGCTAACTTTGGGCTTGGTTGCCAAAATTAGGTACCCAGCTCTTAACTTGGTATGAATTTTGCTTTCTTGTTAATGAACACTCTCATTCAGGATTTTATATTTGCACGTTTGATATACGTGTGTAGGCTGAAATCTTGCACCTAGTTATTCACAATTGCATTTATTAAGCTCAGCTGCGACTAAGGGTGCTGTATTGAATAGAGGTGAAATGAAATAAGATGATGGAATCATTAAAAGTGCATTAACATGAAAGCTATGTATGTGAAAAGCCATGCTGAGGCACGAAAGCATCAGGCGTCCAGATGGGAAGGTTGTTTTGAAGTGGGGAGACCTTGATCTGAGAAGTTCAGTTGCAGAGGGCAGTACAGCGAGGAACTGCTTCAAATGTGCGAGAAGAGAAGGTGCTTTATGTCATGAACAGTTATATCCAGCTAAGCATAGGACTGATTGCACGCCTGTAATGTAGGCAAAGATTTGTCTGGCTGTTTTAAATGGAGCTTCGCCCTTGTTCACCTTCCCAGTTCCTGGCTATTGGCACTTTCCCATCTCAGTTCTGCCTCCCAGGTTTTGTTGCACTCTCAGATTGCAGTGTCTGGCCTACTCTTATTCATCTGATGCCTCTGGAATTCTGGTTCCTTCCCAGCTTCCTGCTTCTTTTAGCTTGTTGGGTGCTGAGCCCATCTCTCTCTCTCTCTCTCTCTGCCTCTGCTTCTTTCCCCCTTTGCTTAGGTTTTTCAGTCTGTCTTGTCTGTCTCCAGGATCTGAGAAATCCCATCAGTGCCAGCCAGAGACCTGTCCACCTGCCATATTCTATTCACTGCCATATGCTTGATCTTACCGCAGACTTGTAATGTGTTATGATGTAGACTGGTTCATGTGGATGTTAGGGTGGGGAAACGGTTCTCAAGCTGCCTTTTCTGCACTTTGCAGTTTTTGTTCATTCCTCTGTATGGTTACTTTCCTTTGTAAAAGTGAGGTTCCTGGTCGAGATCCTGCCTAGGGGACAGTTCAAAACAGCTTGCTGGTTCAGAGCCTGTGCTCTTGTTCTTCACCAGTTTTTTTTAAAATCAACATAGTTTTGTGTAAACGCATTGTAAAACTTCCTTCATACTTGTTTCCCCCTTCATTATAACCCATTTTCAAAGTAGCTATTTAACTAGCTTAATTACAGGTTGCAGCTATTTGTCTCCTACTTTTTCTTCTGAGGAGATTCCCTGTCACATACTACAACTGCTTCCGCCTGCAAAAAGAACTAAATTCTGTACTGAAGTTTGTTTTTACATTATAAAGTGAACCAAATAAAAGAAAATCTATACAAGTAATATTATCACTTTTTCTGAAATTCTGGCTGATTATGTCAATAGCTTTCAGTAATGGGTTTCTCAAACTGTTCCTCGGCTATGATCGTTTTTATGTCTAAAGCACAGTTGGGGTAGCCACAGCTTTGAAAGTTGATTTGTGATGGCTGCAGAAAAGGGCAAGGGGAGAGATGCCATCCACTTAGGGATCCCAGGTCCCCTGGTGGGGGCAGGAGATCCCCCGCTCCTACATTCTGCCCCCCGACACCACTGACCTCGCTGACGGGGGAGAAAGGCGGGGGAATAGGGCTCCCAAGCATGCTTCTGAGGCAGTGTGACAACGTCACTTCCAGGAGTGCTCCCACACTTTGTAGCGGGCTGATTTGGGCCCGAATCGGGGGCCTAAATCATCCCACTGCAGAGCACAGGAATGCTCCAGGCCCCTTTGCAATGATGTCACTTCCTGGGAGTGACATTATCACACTGCCCCAGGAGCATGCACAGAGATCTAAAAAGGTGAGTGCCGGATCCCCTCTCCCAGCAAGGAGGGTAAGGGGACCTGGTAACCCTGCATCCACAGCATATTTTTGCCAAGGAAAGCTGAACTGCAGGAGAAGAGAGCTGCACCAGAGACAGAGCAAAAAAACAACAAAAGTACCGTGGGGGGAAATAGTTTTATTCCATGATACTACTTCTAGGTGTTTTGCCTGTGCTTCTTCAGGGTAACCTATAAGAATATAAATAAAAACTTAAATGAATATATTGTTATTAAAAACATAAAGAGCCATAGTAAAAGTACATAAATTCACACACAACCAAAAATCTAGAGTCCTACTTAAGGCAACTTACAATTTAAAAACTACCTTAAAAAAACAAATGAGCCAACAAACCACTGGACAGAAGCAGCATAAAAACTATCCCTAAAACAAAAGAAAAAAAATTAAAAGCTGGTAAGATAAAGCCCTTAATTAAAAGTCTGGGTAAAAAGATGTGTTTTAGGCTGGCACCTAAAAGCAAGTTAAGTAAGCACCCAGTGAGTTTCAGTAATAATAACTGTGCTCATACTACTCTTCTAGACAGATTAGTGCCCCACTCAGAGTGATGAATAAAGTTAGTGTTATTATTATCCCCACAATACAGCTGGGGAGCTGGGGCTGAGAGGACTGGCTTACCCAAGGCCACCTGCTGAGCTATGACAATAGTAGGACTTGAACTAGTAGAGTGCTGATTCACAAGCCAACCACTTAACCACTGTGCTCCAGCATAGGGAGAAGGTGTTCTAAAGATGAGGTGCCACCACAGAAAATGCCCTGTTTCTAGTCATCACCCATCTCACCTCTGAAGGCGAGGACACAGAGAGTAGGATCTGGCAGATCTTAACTAGTGGACTGGATAGCGTGGGAGGAGACAGTCCTTCAAGTACCCTGTTTAGGGCCTTAAAGGTAAGAACCAGCACTGTGAAATGTTTCCAGAGACAGATGGCTAACTAGTGCAGAGGGACGATATGATCCTTGTAACCAGCCTCTGTCAGTAGCTGCCCGCCCACTGCATTTTAGAAAACTTGAAGTTTCCAAACTAGGGTTGCCAACTCCAAATTGAGAAATTCCTGGAGATCTGGGGGGTGAAACCTGGAGAAAGTGGGGTTTGGGGAGGGAAAGGACCTTGGCATGGCATAATTCCATAGAGCCCCCCCCCCCAAAGTAACCATTTTCTCCAGGTGAACTGATCTCTGTGGCCTGGAGACCAGTTGTAATTCTGGGAGATCTCCAGCTACTACCTAGAGGCTGGCAACCCTATTCCAAACAGTTTTCAAAGCAGACCTACATAGAGTGCATTATAGTAATCTAACTTGAATGTGATCAGAGCATGGAACACTCTGGCAAGGTCACATTTTAGGGGGAATGGCTATAGTTGGTTGTTCCTCCATGACATGTAAAAGGTATTACATGTCATGGAGGAAGCCTGAGCCTCCAACTGTAGGCCAAGACCTAGTAGCACCCCCAAGCTATGAGCCTGCTCTTTCAGGAGGAGTGCCTATAGATGTGAGGGTATGGGTACTGCTTTAAAAATGCTCCTAATTGCAGCCCTCTTTCCTTTTCCATAGAAGTCTGTGGAATAAATGGTTGGCTCCCAAGTCTCTGATAGCTGCATGCAAGAAACCATAGCTTGAACAAAAAAATATATATTTTTTCAAATGTCGCTGACTATAGATTGCTGCGGTGAAGAACCGGTCTGAGATTTCCCCCCCCCCCTCCTATTTTGTAGCTGTTTAGTGAAAACCCACCATATACAGTAATTAAACAATTCATAACAAAATGGAAAGAACTGATTACTTCATTTACTTTGAGAGAGTACAGATAGAGCCACTATGATACTGGGCATTTTTTGTCATAAATCTTCTGCTTTTATGATCCTGATGACCAAGTGATACACACTTACTTAAACTCTTTGGGGTGCTATCTGCTTTCTAACTAGTGACAAAGATGGTCTGTACCTTTTTTATCTCATGTTGTTGGGTGAAAAACATGGTATTTACCCAAGAGTTTTCAAGCTGTTATTTTTAGCCCTTCCTATGACACATAAAATAAACATTTGAATGTCCTCACACAGAGGCAAGAGAATATAAAATAAACATGGGTTGTATGGGAGCACACTTTTTTCCTGTGAGCCAGAGTAGAAACTCATCAAAACAGAAATTTGGGATTTAGGGTCCCATGGAATAATAATAATAACAAAAACAACATTCGATTTATATACCACCCTTCAGGACAACTTAATGCCATACTCAGAGAAGTTTATAAAGTGTGTTATTATTATCCTCATGACAATCACCCTGTGAAGTGGGTGGAACAGAGAGAGCTCCGGAGAGCTGTGACTGACCTAAGGTCATCCAGCTGGCTTCAAGCAGAGTGGGGATTCTGGGAATCAAACCCAGTTCTCCAGATTAGAGTCCTGCTGCTCTTAACCACTACACCAAACTGGCTATGGAAGGAATGCCATAGGAGTAAAAGGCTTGCAAAGCACTCCTGCTCTGGTTCAACACTGGACACAAGTATCTAACTGGTGCACCTCCTGCATTATTCTCATTAGGAGAGGAGGGTAAAGGGAGGCATTAATTTGACTCTTGTTCCAACTCTAAGGATTATTATGAGTCATGGAGTAGACCACAAGGCTCAGTTTGTAGGAGGCCAGGCCTTTGGTTCAGGAGTAATTGGTTTAGCCCACATTGCATATTGACACTACTACTGTATCACTGCTAAAGCAGGCTGTTACTGTGATTTGTCAGGCTAGGTTAAGTGCGGGGGGTGGGGGTGGGGGGAGGGTTGCTCTGAGGCTGCATCCTTAATTTACTGCATGTCAAATAACTCTTTGTGAAGCTGTGGCCGTTAGAGGCTTAGAAACAAAACCTTAATCATTATAGTCAAGCTGCAAAATAATTTAATACTGAAGCTGTGCTGTGTCCATGTTTTTGATGTCTCCAAGCTACTCCGTTTCCCCAGATGCAGGGCTTTTTTTCAGCTGGAACGCAGTGGAATGGAGTTCCGGAACCTCTTGAAAATGGTCACATGGCTGGTGGCCCCGCCCCCTGATCTCCAGACAGAGGGGTGCGGAGGGCAATCTAAACTCCCCTCTGTCTGGAGATCAGGGGGTGGGGCCACCAGCCATGTGACAATTTTCTCCGAGGGCAACCCACTGAGTTCCACCACCTCTTTTCCCAGAAAAAAGCCCTGCCCAGATGTATGACTGGTTTATACGTTTTCCTCTTAAAACAAGAAATCCAGGACAGATCAAATAAATGTTTTTTACTCCATTGTTCTAGTATCTACAAATTCAAAATTTAATTGGTGACCTTAAAATTAAAAATCAGTTTGTATAGAAGTAACTCAGATGTAGGTATATAGCAAAGGAATGTTCTCTAGACACTATCATGGACAAAAATTGTGGTGCAAAAATATCCATCTGTGTTAAAATTGTACCACTACTGAAAGGTTTGGCCTAGAGGGTACATACATTAATTTGTTCTCATTCCCTTCATCGTTAACATTTAGGCAGATCATAGTTTTCTCCTACTGTGCTACTGTGTTTGTGATATTTTTGTGCTTGGATAGCAGCTATCTGAGTCCACTGAAATCTGTCACTTCTCTTGTAATCAATGTATTTGCACATCTCTATCAATGCGCTCTTCAGCGATTAAAGCCATTTATAACTTCTTTTCTGAGTTTGTTCTTTGGCTCATCATCCCACATGTATCTGAGCCACCCAGGGTCACCTCCTGGCCTACCTGTCTCATCTCTACAAAGTGGGTGGTGTGAGGACATGTACGTGGTAATGTCGTAGGAAAAGCTGCTTCTGGCAGCAGTCTTCAAATAACTTACCTGACTTTGAAAGGAACCACTTCAGGGTAGAACTGAATGTTGCAAAGTTCTCCTTCTGGTACGACTCACACCAGGGATCCTGTTACAGTTAGTCCTTGGTTGTCACCACTTTTGTTTGTTATTGTGACTGCACGGCTATGGGCTGCCACTGGTTTAATTTGGGGTGTAGCCCCAATGTGATGGGGGAAGGAGGAGGGAAAGCTGAAGGGGAGAGCTGTGAAGTAAAAAGGCTCTCTAGATGGAATGCTGTCTATTACTCCCGCACTCTTGCCTCTCCTTTCTTTCCATTTAAACCCCAGCCGCCACAATATCGATAGATAGACACATGCTTTTATTAACTGGGTGGTGTTGTGTAGCTTTGTGTTCCATAAAGGGCTTTTATTTGTGACCCTAATAATGTGGTACTTGATAATGAAGTGATGAGAAAACCCTTTCCCACAGCTATTTTGACCGGAGAGACAGTACTCGGTTGGAACAGAACAAGCAACATTTCATTTATAGGAAAATAAGTTATAGAAACAATTAAAGATATAGTGTGGAATGAAAAGGGTTCCCAGGTGCCCACCAGTGGCAGGCTGCTTGTTGATCACCCGTTGCTGTCAAGTGACCCAGGCAAACGTTTGGTGTGTGCTTCCAGCCAGGCACGATGATGTCACTTCTGGAAGTGATGTCATGGTGCTGCCCGTGGGAGTGTTCCCACTCGTTGTGCAGGGCCAATTGCAACCCCCAACTGGCAACCACAGGAATGAATAGTAAGCTCATGTGTATGCATGGCTTACAACTTTACTCCCCAGAGGTTATGCTTTTCTCCACTGGATGTGGAGAAAATCTATCAGACCCATTGCTGCATTGCTTTAGCTGGTCAGCATTTTGGTTTTTTCTGCTAGTGTTTCATCTTCACTATTTTCAAACAAACAGACTAATAGGTAGGGTTGCCAGCCTCCAGGTGGTGGCTGGAGATCTCCCAGAATTACAACTGATCTCCAGGTGACAGAGATCAGTTCCCCTAGAGAAAATGGCTGCTTTGGAGGGTGGACTCTATGGCATTATAGCCATCTGAAGTCCCTCCCCTCCCCAAACCCCACCCTCTTCAGACTCCCCCCCCCCCCCCCAAATCTCCAGGAATTTCCAAACCTGGACCAGGCAACCCTACTAAAAGGAGAACTGGGAAGTGCAGGGAAGGAAGTTCTGGATCATCTCTGCCAGCTGAGTGAGATCTGAGCTGAGCTTATGTTTTCCTCTGTCACAGATGTTTAAACTGCCTGGGTGTGGCAAGCAGCATGAGGCTTTGATGTGAGTCCGGGCATAGAAGCCAAAAGCCTCTGGCCCTGAGCCAGGCCAGTGGACCCAGGAGCAGCTCAGAATTGTGGGACTAGACTGTGCTTTGTGTTATTTGGTATGCCTTTTTGAATCCCCAGTGCGAAAGAAGATAAAAAGACTTGATAAAATAAACATACGCATACATCCAGAAAATAATCTAGAATAATCCAGAAAACATTGAGCTGCATTTGCAGCTCAGTGCTGTGAAGGTTCGCTCAGGTTCCACTAGATTCAAGAGGATTTTCTACTAGGGATGTATCAGAATTGGTAATATCTCGAAAACAGAAGGCATCAGTTCTTTTACTAAGCAGACTTTGGCTGAGTGCTGTGCATGCTAATTTTTATTCGAAATAGTGTCTGTATTTTTAAAAAACACCATTAGTTTTTTCATTTTAGAAAATACTTCTATTTCAGGGGTGATTGTAAATTGCAAGGTCTTTTTTAAATTAAACATGCCACATTTAGTTTTATATATATATATATATATATATATATATATATATATATATTAGTATGACAGGGCATAAACATAAGGAAGAAAATAAATGCAGAACAGATGTGTGTGGGGGGGGGGGAAATCAAACATTTCTGAATTCATTCCCATTTCTGACATTGTTAGACAAAAATTGCAGCTCTTATCAGTGCTGAGTAACCATGGCTACTGTGTGATTATTTTCAGCAGAGAATTATGTACAAGTACGGGAGAGAGAGGTCGTGTTTCGGCTAAAACCATATGTATTTGGCTGATAACCATGTTAATTGACTGTAATCCTTATCAAGAGTGCCCATTTGGCTGTTTTAAATAGACTCTGATTTAAATCTCCATCTCCTCCCTCCCATATAGAAAATGTATTTTCACTTTTTCTTAAATGCAATCAAATGAGATGTGACTGTAAATTTATATATTTGTATGTTCACCTTCCAGACATTGCCATTTTGTGTATTTATAAGAGCAGAACTACGTGTTACCGGAAACGTGGGGCTGCTGCTAAAATAGCCCCTTATGTAATCCCCCCTGATAAAAGCAGTTCAACTCACATTACATGTTGTGCTCTCCCCTCCCTGGACACTTCCTATCATTGGCTGCCTCCCATGAGGAAATGCTCAACATCTTCATTTCAAGACACATAATAAGCACTCCCAGGGAGGGGGCTTAATACGGGGCTGCCATTTTTAGTGGCAGCCTTGTGTTTTTGTTAATGTGAAGTTCTCCCCTAAGAAGGGATTGAAAAAGAGAAAGACATAAACAACTACCAGCGTGGCAAGAGATTGATAAAACAGCCCTCTGGTCACAACACTGCAATATGGAATATTTATATTTATTATTTATTTGACGCTGTTCCTGACCTTTCGAGAATAAATTCTGACATCAACTGCCTTTAAAGGGAACAGGCTTTGATCATGGAAGACACACTGCTGAAAGAAACTGATGTTTATGGGTATTTGATTTAGGCTGCCGTGCTCTCTCATACTGAGAGTCTGGGAGAGGTGTTGGGACTGCACCAACAAAAAAGCCCACCAAAGCAAATTTCTGTGAGGAATGTGAAAATGCAAGCAAGAACAGAGGCTGTCGTCTCCTCTCCAGATCCACTGGGACCTCCCATCCTTCTCTCTCCAGATTATGCAGACTGAGGGAAGTAGATCATAAGTGAGACAGAGAGTGCACCTGCGAAGGAGAGATTTATGACGATGTGTGCAAGCATGTGTCAGTTCTGAAGCCCACCCTACAGGGATGCCCTCTCCTCAGTCTAGTGGTGTGATGGTAACGGGCAGGAATTTCATGCTGTTTACCACAGTAACAAATGTAACATAGGGCCTTTTCATTTGTCAGCTGAACAATGATCACAAGATGCCATTTTGAGAAAAAAAGGCATTTTAACAAACCCCTTACAGCACCAGAGAAGAGGACAAATGCAAAGTTTTTTACAAGTATCATTTAGTTTTTCATATTGCATTCCCTTCTTTTTCAGTCAGAAGTGCACTGTAAAAAAAAATCCTTGGTGCATTTATATGTTCTTCCAGGGGGATTTTAAAAATCAGATGTGTGTCACTTTTCCTTTGAAAGCAACAGATCAACAGCATGTTGTCTTGCAGTGCTGAATGGCTGAAGTATGATGGCCCTTGAATTTGGAAAGCATAGATGTTGTATTCTATAAACTTGATCGAAAACCAGAAATGAAGGGGAAAGTGCCTGTTGACATTGCTGTGAGTTTAACCACCAAATGCAATCCACGGTGCAATCCTAAACAGAGTTACACCTTTCTAAGCCCATTTAAGCCAATAGAAGGATATAACTCTGTTTAGGATTACAATGTTAGTTACGTAAAACCATGTCAATATGAAATTTATATGTCTGTGTTACTGTTAATGTTGATGTTTTTCTGTAAGCCACTGTGAGCACAGAATTGCTGTAAGCAGATTAACTAATACATTTAAACATTTTTATATGTTAATGTTTTTCCTGTAGTTCTTTCAAGAGCCCAGTAAGATAGGCCAACAGAATTATCTTCGTATCATAGATATGGGCCTGGGTTTTCCTGGCTTGCTAGCTCTTAACTACTTCATTCCTCTATTCTCAGGAAAGCGAAGATAATCTATTAGTTTGTTCTTGTTGTCATGTAGAGACTTTGGGTTGCCAGATCCAGGTTGCAAAATTCCTGGAGATTTGGGGGGGGGGGGAGCCTGGGGAGGGCAGGGTTTGGGAAGGGAAGAGAGACCTCAGCAGAGTATAATGCCATACAGTCCACCCTCCAAAGCAGCCATTGTCTCCAAAGAAACTGACCACTGTTGGAGATCAGATGTGATTCTGAGAGTTCTTCAGCCACCACCTGGAGGATGGCAACCCAATGTATAGTCACTTTACATTCCTAAAATCTGTAATAGGTAAGGATGCCTAGACTGACCTATTATATCCTTTTACAAATCAGTATTTCAAGCAATCATGTTAGCATAAAGAATATGCTAATAGACTGTATGCTCAATGAAAAAAGAGAATGCAACGGAAATATATGGAAAAATGGAGCATGTTAATGAGAATTCAGGAATGTTGCTTCCTCTGAAGGCAAAATCAGTGGCTGGGATGAATAAAGCCTTCTTGATGGTTGCATCCAGATGTCATAATTCACTCACCAAGTTAATTTGGATAGGTGGCTGCAGTAGGGATCTTTCGGTGCTAGTAAAATACATTTTTGTCTGCCCAGTTTTTAATTAATACCCAATTCTTTTTACTGTGTCTTCCTGTAAACAATAGTTATTTTTCTGGGTTGTTTAATGACTTAAACTCTTTTATTATAATTGTTTGGAGAATGCTATAAGCTATCTTGAAGTTCTCTGTTAAAGAGAAAGAGGACTAGTTACTACAATAATTGTAAAATCAAAAAGAGTCCAGTAGCACCTTTAAGACTAACCAATTTTAGTTTATTGTAGCATAAGCTTTCGAGAATCAAGCTCTCTTCATCAGATCCTCTGGATCTACAATAATTGTGTTTCTTTTTTAAAAGACTGTCAATGTTACTCTATACTTTATTGTTCATTAATAATATTAGTAAAATACCAAATGATGATTTTAGAATTGTGACATCCCCAACTGGAAAGGTTACCCCCCCCACACTTTAAATTTATATTGATACTCATTTGCAAAGTATCAAGTACAATAGTTTGAATCAGCTGAAATCTCGGGAAGAACATTGGCATATATCCAACTATAGTATATTTAATTCATTTACAGTCCAAATTTTTCACTGGGACTCAAGGCGAATTACAAAATATAAAAAATAATTCAGTCAGATAGCATGAGGCATCCAACAAACAACACAATAAGACTAGGATTACAGAATTAGAAAACCAAGCAAACAAACCTGTCTAAGGCATACCATGCCCTAAACAGTGCCCAAAGTGGGTTGCAAATGTAAAAAGTGCAATAAAAGCCAGATGATACATACAGTAAACAATGCAACAGATTGTGATAATATTCCCTTATCAAAGTGTCCTTAGACAGCGATTCTCATCCCTTTATAAAAATGCAATCCTGGACATTTCTGTTTTGCCCATTCTGTATACAAGTATGAGATTTTCATCAGTAGCCCCAAGAAGATGTCTGGAGTCTGGACTCCACATGAGCTGCATAGACAAAAAGCCTATGGGCGTTGGGTGCTGTGATGAGAAGGGATAAAGTTGCCTGTCTTCTGCATGCAAAGCTCTGAAAGTGGAAGAGGGCAGAAGAGTGATTTTGCTCCATTCCTTCTCCTCATTGCAAATCCTTCCCACTTTTTTCCCCTCCATCTGAATCCTACAACTCCAGACACCATCTTTCCAGGGACTAGATAGTTGCGAAGGGCACCCAGAGAAAACCTACAACGGTCAGCTCCTTCTGCTGGTCTTCAGTTGGATACAACCCATGGTTGATTGGAGATACTGTTTTAATGGACTCTCTCTGACAGCAATGGACTCCCTCTTAAGCAAGCAGGCAGGATTGGCTTTGGAAGTGCTCCACTAAAGGTTCACTTGTCACTGAATGGCATTCGCATGCCTTCATAGCTTTTCTGTAATTAAAGCATTTTTTAAAATTACAATAATCATATGGTAAAAAGTCCAGTAGCACCTTTAATACCAACCAACTTTATTGAGGCATAAGCTTTCGAGAATCACAGCTCTCTTCATCAGGTGCATGGGTCTGCATGCCTCTGACAAAGAGAGCTGTGGTTCTCGAAAGCTTATGCTACAATAAAGTTGGTTAGTCTTAAAGGTGCTACTGGACTCTTTACTATTTGGCAACTACAGACTAACATGGCTAACACCTCTGGATCTAATTTAAGGGAAAACATGTCACCTCGTGAACTGAAAGTAAAGGAAGAAAGTTGCTTGAGAAATTATTTCAAGCTCCATGCTAATAGAACAAATGATGGGAATGTGTGTGTGTTTGCATTTATCTTTAGTATTTCAAATAAAGCATGAACATTGTCCTGGCTTTACCCATGCTTTTGCTCTGCTCTCTCTCTGGAGTTTAGCATTTCAACTTCCTTCATTTCTTGTTGAAAATGAACTCTGATAATTTTTGGAAAGTGTACCTTTTTAAAAAAAGTCTGTATAGTGATTTGAAATATTGTGCTTGTGAAAACACAACTCAGAGGTGTTCAGATGCTATTTAGCTAATATTTAGACTTTAACAGGCTAAAGCTACAAATAAATAAAATATTGTGTCTGCCTGCCAATTAAGCAGACTGCATGAACATGTGTATCAGTGACAAATTCTAATGTTTTCTTTGATGGGATATGTTCTTTCACGTTACTCAATTACAAAACTTTTGCATTACTCAGTTACGGAACTGGTTCTGAAAACCATTTGTAGCTCGGAAACTATATCGATTGGGTGGGAGTTACGTGCTTAATAGCATAAGTAAAGCTTAATGTTTAAGAATGATACCTTTGTAGTCCTCACTCCTTGTGACATTTGGTAATGTGCCTACTGATGGAGGAATGAATGGAGAAGTGCTGTTGGGAAGGAGAAAAACAGTAACTTATGAACTGTCTGCTGCAGCAGTTGCTCATTCCTGTCACTGGTGTTAGTGGTGACTTGCTCATCTCTCCGATTTGGAACAAGAGTAGAAGAGTCCTGAGGTTCTTCTTTCCACCCAGACTGAGAACAAGGCAACCTTCTTCTAGAAGCTGCCTTAAAGTGCAGTTAGGCTTCCCACTTGCCCACTGGTGGTGGGTACGTCTCCCAGGGGTTTTCCCCACTTGGGGCCCAAATCAACCTGCTGCAAAGCACAGAAGTGCTCCCTGGCCCCTGCACGATGACGTCACTTCCCAGAAGTGCTCACGTGCGAAGATGTCAGAAAATACGAGTGCTGGGTCCCCTCCTTCTCACCGGTAGGGTAAGGCGACCTGGCAATCCTAGTTGGATCCCATGGAGCATTTCCACTAACAAAGGAAGGATAATTTTGCCAAATTTTCCCTTCCCACAACAGTCCATCAACTCCCATCTTATGCTGTTCCGAGGGGTCCCTTGTCATTCTGGAGGATAATTTTGAGCTACAGAGAGGAAAGGAAGTCTCATTCCACTGATGAAAATCCATTGGCAGAGTTTTGCCATAGGATCCAAGCTGTGTATTGAATTAATTTCATTGATTATATTACCTGATAATGAATACTGGAGTTCATTATAAAGTGTTTATTATTGAGTGTTTAATGTCAGTTTCTTATGGAAACTGAGTGTTTGATAAAGAAATTCCATGTTAAAACTTTATAACCATCTTATTTTTATTGTACTATATGTACAGCCCAGGACTTTTTTTCAGCTGGAACGCGGTGAAACAGAGTTCCGGAACCTCTTGAAAATGGTCACATGGCTGGTGGCCCCGCCCCCTGATCTCCAGACAGAGGGGAGTTTAGATTGCCCTACGTGTCGCTCGGCGGCACAGAGGGCAATCTCAACTCCCCTCTGTCTGGAGATCAGGGGGCGGAGCCACCAGCCATGTGACCATTTTCTCTGAGGGCAACCCACTGAGTTCCACCACCTCTTTTCCCAGAAAAAAAGTCCTGGTACAGCCTAATATAATAACTCCTAGGAATACAAAGAAACAAAGACCGAAGTCTATACAACTATTATACTGCATGTTTGATAATGAATTAAAACCATGTAAAGAAGAAATAGTCAAACCAGTTGAAAAGGCAGTGGAAATGTGTTAAAACGGCTGACAGAATTAGAGGAAAAGGGAATGGTTTTATTATGGTAAATTGAAACAATGTTTGCAAGATTCAGAAAGTGAAAACTGATACCCTAGCAGAAAAGTTTCTTAGAGGTAGGGTTAATCAGGAATGTTTGCATTTTCCTTTAAAATTCAATCTGTTGCATCAAGTTGCAGCTCAAATAGTTTTAGGGTTGAGATAATGGGAAATGAATTTAAAATCATGGTATATGCCGTGTTTCTTTTTTTTTTACTTAAGTCAGCCTCTGGCATCTTTTTATAGTTGCAAGGTTTGATAGTGTGGTTGGTCACAAAGTTCATGAAATAATGTCAGAAATCTTCAACATTAATATAAATTATAGGAATAAAAGGGGACAATAAAGATAAGAATTGCCAAGTAGAAGGATTAAGAAATACTCATTATTTGCTTCAAGACAATGTATTGGCTCCGAAGTCCAGGATGAATCTGCTTGCATAGAAGCAACTTTTGCTGAGTCCAACTTTTGACAACAGATCCTCACATTGCGTTTCACGTTGTTCCCCAAACTGCATTATATACAATGTGGTGGTGGTGGAGAGTGCCCTCAAGTCAGAGTTGCCTTTGGCGACCCCTGGTGGGGTTTTCACGGCAAGAGATTAACAGAGGTGGTTTGCCATTGCCTGCCTCTGCAACCCTGGTCTTCACTGGAGGTCTCGCATCCAATTACTAGCCAAGGCTGACCCTGCTTAGCTTCTGAGATCTGATGAGATCGAGCTCACCTGGGCTATCCAGTTCAGGGCATGCATTAAACAATAAAAAGTTTTAAAAGTGGGGCTGGTAGTTTTATTAAGTATTGTCTTGTAGCTCTATTGATTGTAAACAGTAGGTAACTAAAGGCCATTAACTCATTCTGAGACATTGAACAGAATAATATCCCTGTGCCTTTAAAAGATTTGATTTGGGCAAATGAAATGGATGGATTGCAGAGCATATGAAATGCTATGGGAAAAGATTAAAAAGAATTTGGCCGTACAGCACCCTCTTATCTATGTTTATTTACCATCAGGACTTTATGGCTTGTCAGACAGCTATTGTGACGGATGGGAAAAAGCAAAACTCATTAGACTGTATGACATGCATCTAGGAGATAATTTTATGACTGGTGGTGAATTAAGCAATAGAATACAAGACTCACTCACCCTTAATGTAGGTTGGGTATCTCTTTAGAATTTTGAGGTAAGACTATTTTGTTTTTAGAACTTAATCTGTGATCTCTTGATGTGACCAGTAACCTATGAACCTATATAGGCTTAGTTTGATATAATTATAACATCTTATTATGCAACCTAGTAGTTATATTGAAGGAAAATGGGAAAGTGTGGAAATGTCTGGGTGGAAATGTCTTTTGAGCAATGGGGTTACATATTCGAGACAAGTCTTTCAATTGGGTGTTCAAATCAAGAGTGATTCCACACACGTTGGATTCCAGTCCTCTTTATAGATCATTTCCACTTCCACTTCCAATCCTCTTTATAGATCATTTGGAATGGATTTTTTTGTGTGCAGAACAAAAAATCCACCTCAAACGATTGATAAAGTGCATTGAAAGTGCAACGTGTACGGAATCAACCCAAATCAAATACTTTTAATGGCATAACAGCATAAACGTGCACAATCAGCAAGGAGGCAAAAAGATCCATTACCCCAGCATTTGAGACATTCCTCTCCTCTGAGACGCACAACAAAGAAATTTAGCCACAGAATGCTCTTGTGATTATGGGTAGATAGTAGGAAAAGAATCTTACTGTCATCAGATTGTCCTTCATAATTTTGAAGAAGAGGTTCTAGATTGTGTGTTGGAAAGAAGGCATTTGGGGGTGTTGGAGCACCTTTCCTATGAGGAAAGGCTGAAGAATCTAGGACTTTTCAGTTTAGAAAAGAAATGACTAAAAGAGGACGTGATATTGATTTATAAAATCATGCATAGGGTAGAAAAGGTGGAAAGAGTACTTTTTCTTCCTCTCTCAAAATACTATAACTCAGGGGCACTCAGTGAAACTGAAGGGCAGTAAAATCGGGAGAGACAATAGGAAATACTCCTATGCTCAATGAGTGATTAATGCGGAATTTGCTGCCAGAGGATGTAGCAATGGCCACAGGAGATTGTATAGATTCATGAAGGATAGGTCTATCAGTGGCTGCTAGCCATAGTGGCTACAGAGAACCTCCATGTTCAGAAGCAGTAAACCTCTGAATAACAGTGCTAGAAGGCAACATCAGGGAAGACCTCAGCCTCTATGTCCTTCAGAGTAACTGGTTGGCCACGGTGTGAGACAGGATGCTGGACTACTTGGCCCACTGGTCTGATCCAGAGAACTGCTCTTACGTTCTTATACTGCAATGGTATTGCACACTAGCAAGAATAACCCTAAAACCTTTGGGGTTTGAAATGTTAAAAATAATTTAAGACGTCAGCAGTTATGTACTTCATTCTGCTCCACAGGTTCTGCTCCTAAATTTCCTGAGTAGGGAAACTAAGTAGAAATCTAGTAGGTAATTGTTAGTGGTTGTTAAAATTGTAACAGCCAAGAACGGAAAGTGTTCTAAAAATAAACTCATCCAGGGAGGAATGGTGTAGGAAGATGTTGAATGTTATGATTATGTGTAAATTAATTTCTCTGATTAAGGTGAGATGTGGCGCTATTACTGCTATGACTATTTTTTTTTTAAGACTGGGAAAATGTACAAAATGCTGGAATGATAAATACTCATGGGGGGTATATGGACAAAGGTATTATCCAGATTGTAAAATAAATGAAAGGATATATTACAAAAATAGAAGGATTATTTATTCTATATGAATTAATATAATTGTATTTTAAAACACCATATATGTAATTCGGTGGCTGCTCGGTTTCATACATCCTGCGTTCTGTTTCCCGTTCAAAGAAGCCTGCAGTTATAGTGCATGGCCAGTAGGGGAAGCTAGATCAGATTGGCCGTTTTCACACATCTTACGGGCTGTGCAAAATCACACAAAACTCCCCAAACGATGATGTCTTCCTCGTGCAATTTCCCATCATGACTCCTGTGTGTGGCACAAATCATGAGTCATGATGGGAAGTCGCATCAGGAAGATACCATTGTTCTGGGAGTTTTGCACGATTTTGCGCGGCTGGTGAGATGTGTGAAAACGGCCATAGTTTAGTTGAAAGAGCAGGCACAGACCCTCATCCCAGGTAATGCAGGGAAGAAGAGCAGGAAGCAGAGGGAAGAGGGATGAGCCAACACCCCAGATCAGGTCCCCCTCTTTTGGGGGGGGGCATCCAGCTCAACCTGTTACAGTGCTTCTCTTTCTACACCACAGTAACAGGGCTAGCCCTAGATATGCATCTGTCTGTAGTTGTGGGTATGTGAGCATGAGTAAAATCCAAGCCCTTTGCCTTGTCTCTGTCTTTATGGTGCAATAAATCTTCCTTTTCTGGGGTGTGTGTGTGTGTGTGTGTGTGTGTGTGTGTGTGTGTGTGAGAGAGAGAGAGAGAGAGAGAGAGAGAGAGAGAGATCTTGCATTCTCACAAAGCAGATTAAGACTCCCACATGCTTCTCAGAATTTGGACTTGATTGCCCCAGCCTTTTGGACAGGAAGCTGAATGGCTTGGTTTAGATTAGCATCCCTTTTTGGACTTAACACAAAAAGGTCCCCATTTTTCCTAATCCCCTAACAGCTGGGGTTCCCTCTCAGATATGCTGCTGAGTATGGAGAGGGGTAATGGGAAAACACAAGCCGCTGTGCCAGCATTTCTTAGGGTAAGTAATTTTGCATCAGGTAGAAAGGGACCAACATTTGTGACTGACTCACTAGAGTTCTCGATAAAGCTTGGGCAAGGCACGGAGTGCAGACCCTGGGAAGTCAGAAACAGCATCTACAGGACCAAGGAGAGCTCCCTTGGTACACAGGCAAAACTCTGAGAGGGAGAGCTCAACTCTTCAGCTCTTAAGAACCAGCATTAGATCTGAGGATCGTCCAAATGTAGCTTTTCCAGCTTAGGGCTGTGCATACCTAGGCAAGCTGAGAGCCAAGCTACAAGTGATGCCTGACACAGGTTGGACACTTGTCAGCTTCCCTCAAGTTTTGATGGGAAATGTAGGCATCCTGGTCTTGCAGCTGTAATGGAGAGCCAAGCTGTAAAACCAGGACGCCTACATTTCCCATCAAAACTTGAGGGAAGCTGACAAATGTCCAAACTGTGTAAGGCGTCACTTGTAGCTTGGCTCTCAGTCTCCTCAGATCTCAGAAGCTAAGCAGGGTCTCCTTAGGTAAGTAATTGGATGGGAGACCACCAAAAAAGACCAGGGCAGAGGCAGGCAATGGCAATCCATCTCTGTTAGTCTCTTGCCTTGAAAAACTCCACTAGGAGTCATCGTAAGTCAAGTCAGCTACAACTTGATGGCACTTTCCATGACCAGATGTTTCAGCTGTGACTTGGGAAGATGTTAAACAGTCATAATACAGAATTTATACTCCAAAATCTCTACAAATGATTTCTGCCATCTCAGGATCAGACTGTCTTTGGATGGTAGTACGACTTGATTAATTCCCTGTACTTTGTCATGTCCAAGCTTACCTCAAAGGCAAAACCATAAATTCAGTCCTCTTCCTTAGACGAGGTCTATCAGTAATTATTTGTCATCTTGAGTTGTAGCCAGTTGTTGAGAAATCTGGGATTTCTGAGGAAAGCTCTTTAGTCTCAAGGTCACTGTCTATATCTGGGGTATCTGAAGATGTTCCAAACTTTGTATACATTAAATTGGCTTCCTTCATATGCCACCTACCTCATATTCAGGATCTGATTATTTTTTATCAATATATCTAATAACCTGATTTTCCTGGGTTTTTTTAAATATTCAGTTTAATAACTTGAAAACTGACAAATTGTGATCACCCAAGGCAGTGTCTACTCTTGGTAAGATAGTAGAAGGAGGATGTGCTAATAGCCTTGTGTAGAATATGGCTTAAATATGTGCCAAATATTTTCTTCCCCTTATGAAATAGGACAAAGGCATTGCACTCTCTCCCACTAATGTTACAGAGAAGAAAAATTGATGAAGACATCTTGGCAAACGTTGGCTACTCAGATTTTTCTGATATCATTGTAACATAATAAATCCTGAGCTCAATGTAGTTAAATCATGGTTTAAAGTGTTTCAGACACAATGTTCTTCCAAAAAGTACATGTTGTTGTCTCGTGGAAGTTGCCTTAAAAATAATAGGGAATCATTATAGCAATAGGACATGGAACAGATGCCGTGGATTCCCTGGAGAAATCTTTTTAGATTCATTCTCATTGGGCGTGGTGGCAGCTAGCCAACAGTATTATTCATGTAGGCAGCCATTTCTGCAGGGTGACTCTTCACACCTTACTGCAGTTTCTAATGTGGCTTCCTGAGGATCTCAGTTTGCATAGACAGGTTGAAAAGTATGTGGGCACTGTTTGCTTGAAATGTCAGACAATAAGAGTTCCTGTGGTTGCGACCAGAGCTTGAATGTCATACGTGAATAGACAAAACAGTTTAAAATTTGCAAAAAAAAATAAATTTGGAAAATAGTATAAGAAAATTTAAATTTGCATAATATACACATTGCAAAAAACAGGTTTTCATGCTGTGGAATTTGGGGTGTGTAAAGTGCCGCATACAAAGTCATCTGTTATGAAAACCTGTGCGTATGAAACTTACAGATGATGCTGGTGAAATGGGGGATAGCCACAGGAAGAGGAGGAGGTCAAAGTAAAAGAGGGAAAAGCATAAAGCGGGTCTCTTTGGATCAGTTTGTTGGGAGATATTCACTGCGAATGGTGCCCATTAAAAATGATGATATTTCTTGCTGGGGGTGGGTGGGTTGTCCTGTTTGATATGTATCAATAGTGGGCAGGATTTCCTCTATATGTTTCCAGTGTGACTATGGAGCCCTCTTAAGCTTTTGTGGACACAGTTGCTATTTCTCACTTGCTTTTTTTTTTAATCCTGCAAAGACGTGAGTTACTGTTACAGCAGCGCTTTAATCTTTTCTGGGCCTTTTTTCCCGTAAAGCAGGAACTGAACACTCAAGTGGCTTTGTCTAATGGAACAATTTCATGCTTCATTTTAAGCCTATAAAGACTTTATGGCATCTGGGGATGTTATACCCAAGATCCTGAAATCCTGGTGATGTAATTTACATATTATGCAAATAAGACAAGCTATTTTTTTATCTAAACCACACAGTTTGAGCTAAGTCCTCAAGACTGCATACAATAATATCAATAAAACATGAAATTGTATAAAAATGATAGAAATACATCAATAAAATCCATTAGTAGCAACAACATTAAAACTTCAGTTTCTCATTCTCTATCAGTTGCTACAAAATCCCTGGCAAATACAAACATATTGAAATAAGTGCTAAGTAGGCAGATATGCATATAGAAGCAGGGGACTTGCAGGGGGCATCTCACTTGCCTCTCCCCCACTAATTGTTCTTCTTCTTTCTTGAAAGCCCCTATAGCTTCTGCCCTTTTACTGCTTCCTTCTTTCCTTCCTACCCACCAGCCAACCTATCTTTTTCTGCTTTCCTGTCTTCAGCTTTCCTCCTCTTCCCTCTCCCTGGCAGCCTCTACCTGGGAAAAACTATGGCCCAATTGTACTGTGCTGGCCACCTGTCTAGGTCCGGTTGCTTAATGGTGAACTTGCAAGGATTTCCAGGGGACACCTCATTCCCTCCCCCGTATTCTCCTCCCCCACACTATTTCCTCTTTCCTTCCTCCTAGCTAGCCCCATATACTCATCTTTCTGTGCTTCCTTCTCTCCTTTCCACCTACCAAGCAACCTACCTTTTATCTGCCTTCCATTTTCAGCTATATTTATTATTTCACTTACGCCCTGCCTTTTTCTACAGTGGGAACCTAAAGCAGCTTACATCATTCTCCTTTCCCCCATTTTATCCTCACATCAAGCCTATGAGATAAGTTAGGCTGAGTATGTAACTGGCCCCAAGGTCACCTAGGGATGTTGCATAGCAGGATGGGGATTTGAACCCGGTTCTTCCAGATCCTAATCTGAGACTCTAACTACTAAACCACACTGGATTTTGTGGGGTGGCTGCTGTTGAAAAGTAGCAAGCATCCAGTCCTGGGTAAGCCATGCACGTTGTGGTATCAAGTCACCCTGTGGTTGCTGCCAGGCCTGGCCACACGAGTTGTCCTTCAAAGGCCAAAACAGGCCGGGAAACAGCCCTGTCCCTTCCTTCTTTCTTTTACTGATAGAAACCAAGGCTTCAACTGGCAATGCTGTTGTGGTTTCTTATCAATGGGCACTGCAAACATTTGTTTCTTAAAGCTACAGGTGTTGCTTCTATAATTTGGAGAAGGGGGTCAACCCCTTATGTTTTCCCCCCCCAGGTTCTAGATTTTTCTGCGAACCTGGGACTTTTCTCACATTTGTAGAAACATCTGTCTTGACTGTCCATGACCCCAGTCTCTTGATTTAAGTATCTGCAGATTTGGCCATGCTGAGAATCAGATATACCAATTATTCATAATATTAGTATATATTCTACCATTTCCTCTACCCTGATTCCAATTACAAAAAAAAAAGTCCCTCCAATATTTTTATTTGCTTGCAAAAAGTTACGTCAAATGAGAGGAATCACCCCACCCATTGTGTAAAGTTATGGAAAAACAAGTGTGATCTCTACAACTTTGGACTCCTTTTCTTGGAGACCATCTAACCTTCCATCATCAGAGATTCTCTCATCAAAAAGGATGGGTGGAGCTGAGAAAGAGACCACAGGCCATTAGATGAGCAGATATTACCACCACCACCCTCTAATGCACGCACATTCAAAGGGTGGGAATGCTTAGGGAGATGCTGCTGAATATCAAGAACACATAGAAGATCACTGGCTGCCCATCCATTTCCAGGCATGATTTATTGTTCTGGTTCTTATCTTTATGGCCCCTAAAGGCTTGATATCAGGGTTAGGGCTGCCAGTCTCTGAGTGGGGGTGGGGGGATCCTCCGCTCCCAGCCTCTGCCTCCCCCCACTGCTTATCTGGCCATCAGGGGAGAAAGGAGCAGGGAATGGGCCCAGGAGGCCCATTTACCTCCTGGGCAAATGCACAGTGGGCACTGTCCCCAGTGGCCGCGACAGTATCACTTCGTCAAATAACGTCATCATGCTCCGCAGCGGGCATGCTCCTGCGCTTTGCAATGAGTTGAATTGGCCCTGCACAAAGCATGGAAGCAAGCCTGCTGCTGGCACAATGATGTCACTTCCCAGAAGTGATGTCATCACATCGCCACCAGGATGTGATGCACTTTGTGCACACGTGGGATTAATCCCCAAGGTAACTGCCAGCCCTCCCCTCCCACCAGGAGCGTATAGGGACCTGGCAATCCTAGTCAAGGTACTGGAAGGACTGCCTTCTCCTATAACAGGGATCCCCAATCTTTTTGAGCCTGTGAGTGCAACTACAGAATGACTGCTGGAGCCAGCCATAAAATGTCATAGAGTGAGGTTATGCATAACTCTAATAGTAACTCTTAAACATTTCAGGCAGTTCTGCTTATACTGATGGCATTTAAAATAAATGTATTGTTTAAAATATTTACTTTCAGTCACTTAAGGAATAACCCAATGCTGTGGTAGCAGCTGTTTTTTTTTAATCTAGGCAGTCAATCAAATCTCCAATGGCCAATGGACTTGCTGTGATGCCGTGGTGTCCACAGGCATCACACTGGGGACCCCTGTTCTACAGGGTGCATCCTGCTAATTAAGATCTTTTTTATATATATATAAGATTTTTATTGGATGGGTTAACATATTCAAATCATAATATTTAATATCAATCTCCATCACATTATATTATTCCCACCCATTCCCCCCCTTTTTCCTTGACTTCCAACAGTTTTCCATTCCCTTCATATCCATTACATCACATTACATCTCTATCTCCTAAAATAATAATTTCTATAATATTAATTTCTACATTATACTGTATAATATATAGCATAACATATCCATATTCATCTACATTGCGTAGCTATCTCCTAGCTTAGCAAATTACCCTTTATAATATAAACTTCTAATTTATATATTATATATAATATAGCATATACTATAACATACCACTATCTACAACATTTAAGCCCACTTTCTATTATTATTAAATTCTAATTTATAATATGTAATATAATACCTTATTTTAACCTCTAAATTAAGTAAAATAAAGACCTATCTTCCCCTCAACAATTATCCAAAGACCACACCTTCCCTTTCATGTCCCACTTTTCCCCCACAAAGTTCTTAAGTTTCTCCCAACTCATAATGTATTCCTCTGTATCTTATTCTTTAAGTTTCCTTGTAAGCTTGTCCATTTCTGCCATATTTAATAGCTTTAGAATCCAGTCTTCTACCGATGGTATTTCTTGTGTCTTCCACAACTGTGCATATAACATTCTAGCCGCAGTAATCATATAAAAAACCATTACTCTGTCCATTCTATCAAATTCTTCCAGTTTCATACATAATAATAGCAATTCTGGGTTTTTATCAACATTTTTCTGTAAAATCTCTGACATAACTTCCACAATTTCCCCCCAGAACTGTTTAGCTTTTTCACAAGTCCACCACATATGATAGAATGAACCTTCATGCTTCTTACACTTCCAACATTTATCTGACATTTGATTATTACCATTAGCTAACCTTTTTGGTGTTAAATACCATCTATACATCATTTTATAAACATTTTCTCTTATAGTGGTACATGTTGATTAAGATCTTCCTCCTGAAACCCACTGCCTGTGCCCAGCCTTTTAATGTAAGATGTGTGACTAAAGACAGAGCATTTTCAGTGGTGGCACCTTGACTTCAAAGGCCCTTCCTTTTTGAGGCCCAACAGACTCCTACCCTAATCTCCTTTAGGAACCAGGGCAAAACTTTACTGAGGTTTTTAATTAAGGGCTTTTATCTTTTTATCTGTTTGTGGTCTGAGGTCTGTTTTCTAGATTTTTTAGGGTTTCCAGAGGTTGTTTTATGGTGGTTTTGTGCCTTGGCTTGTTTTAATATTGATAATTTATGGTGTATTTACAATTTTATGGTATTGTTTTTACTTGTAAGCTGTGAGCAGACTTTGGAGAGGCAACATATTAATTCCTTAAATAAATGTTCTGCAAAAAATGAATGTGTCATCTTCTGCCGGCTTTGAGTTTTGCCTTTAGATCCTACAAATACAGACAAGTAGATTATTGTAAAAACTACTGACGTGATGTGGATCATTAGAGCACTAATAGAAAAGGTATTTGGAAATGTTGGAAACAGAGACAGAATAAGATACATGGATTAACACACCAGAAAGTAAAATATGTGATACCGTTTTCAGAAGTCTGGATCTCTTGTTGTCTCTAGCGGGTAAGCAAATCCGGTCTGTAATAGTCTCCTCTTGAAGAGCCATGAACTTCAAAGAAGAGTTCCCTCTACTCAAAACCCCTGAAAGTAGGGAGAATTGGTGGGTCTCATGAGGGGATGGACGTATGTTGTTGATTGTGATGAGAGTGACGCACGTTGTTGATTGTGATGTCAGCTGGAGGATAGGAAGATACTTCTGTTCATCTTGTTCAAGTGTCTCAAAAACCAATGGCCTCTCTTAAAAAGGACCCAGAGCACACTGAACTGAAGTCAGCAAGGCATGGATGTCATAGGCAGCCTTATTGTGACCTGGAGCCACTGCTGTTGTCAAATAGTGGGAGGAGTCGCTTACCATTTGTAGTCCTAATTATGACCAAGGGGGAAATGCTGGCTGACTTAATGCCTCTGGGGACTGAGTCTAGCTTGTTGCACCCTAGAGTTGCTCAGGATCTGAAATCAAGAAAGCAGGAAAGGAAGTCCTCATTCTTCTTTAAAACGACTTGTCCTCAGTCCAAGGTCTGCCCAGCTATTTCCAAAGTAATGCATGTTACGGTCATTTTCTGCACATCTAATTTGACAAATGTGTCCCTCTCCAAAATTAATTAATTATATTGTGATAGTAAAGAGGGCCGGCCCACAGAAAGACAGGGGATTCCCATATATGACTTAGTAAACTAACGAAAAGAGGGGGAAACAGCTGGATGAAGACTGAACATGCTATAAGAGCACAAAAGGCTGAGAATAGCTGAGAATAGTAATTATCTGGAGGGCAACGTGCATGATGTGACCTTCCTTTGTTCCAGAAGTGATTGAAGCAAAAACCAGAATTCTGGAATGTTTAAAAATTCTGGAACTGGCATGTTCTTTGCCATTCTCAGTCTTCAAATGGAAATGGCACTCAACTGGAAGCCAGACAGAATGCCCACTAAGAAACACGGTCCATTGATTAGTTCTTTTCTGCACACACTGTTGAATTGAATGAAAGCAGGCCAGAGCATTCCTTTGCTTTCATGTGGCTTTCATTCATTTCGATGAGAGATGCACAGGAGAACTTGAGAGGAATATGAGCTGTGCTGTATATTATACTGTTATAAACTATCTAGAACAGTCATTTAACTTTGGGGATGCTTGAAAAAATGGAAGATATACTTATATTGCATGTGCCATCAAACACTTAATGTCATGATTAAATTATTCTGATAGGCATAAGAGTGATTGATATGCAGCTTGATTGGAATTGTTACAGGGCTCAAGTTTTCCCCAGTTTATCTCTCAGGTTATTCACTCTCTTTATGAAACATTATTTGTTAGATATTCCTCAGGGGTAGGAAATGACCACAAGCCTCGTTAGAACTTGTTCCTTTACATTTCTGGCCTTGCCTTAAGTTACCCGTTTCACTAACATGCATTGTCATTGAAAAAGATGAAAATTGACTAGATGCTAGAATATATTCTGGAATTTTGCAAGATGGAGATAAATAACGCATTAAAATTGTTAGACAATGATTAAAATAACACGTGGAAAGGCTTTTAAAATAATGTGAAGCACATTACTGTATACAAGTTGTGAATAAACTCTAACTCCCATTAGCTTCATTGGTGTTAGCAACTTTCTAGAGCCCTTTAACCATGCGGTTCTAATGAGTAATTTTTTGTGTATATATGAAACGTGGGGGATTTTTGTACCAGACAGCACACTGTTGCAGTTTGCAAGTCTCAGATTTGAGCAATAAACTGAATGATGAGTCTTGGCAATCCCAGGATGTTGACACTGGGTTCCCTGTGGAATGAACAACAGAGATGGAAGAGCAATGGCGGTCCAAAAATGAGGGCATTTTTAGAATATTATATATGTAGCTTTAGAATAATTGTCTGGCTAGCTTCAGAGGTTGGGGAGCTCAGACATTTTCCAGGAATTCACAGGAGCCAAAGGATCTTCCTCTTCCTATCTCTCTTTTGTTCATCTTTTCTTCCAAGGAGTCCAGAGCTACATACATGGCTATGCTCCAAGTTATCCTCACAACTGAACTGTAAGGTAGGCAAGATGGAGGGATAGATGGAGAAACTACCTGGAAATACTCACTTCTGGAGACCGCTTCTAACATTTAAAAGTCCTACTATACCCTGATGCTCAAGATGAAAAGGTTCTTGTTCACCTTTCAAATTTTTCCAATCGGAGTATTCTCAGAAGAAAGGGAAAAACCCCTACTCATAAGGGTATCAGTTAGAACGATTACAAAATGGCAACTCAGTGCCTGGTCCGGTTCTTCATGCTCCTGCTCATGCAGTAGCTCACACACCTTTTGCAACACCTGCAATGAAGGGGAGCCCCAAGAAAATTTGCGTGGATTCACACCCATCCAATTTACTTCAATGCTTCAACCAACTCATTCGCTTAAGAGAATACACAGAAAATTTAACAGAGTTAGCATCTCCCCTTAAGAGGTTTACAAACAATAATGGAGAAATCCTGGACAGGAACAATGTGCTCAGAAAAGAGCCCATAGCCCTTGAGAACGACCCTAAAATAAAAGCCCAGAGCAACTCCATAAGTGGCGCTCCTGAGCTACATTTAACCCAACTCAATACTGAGCACTTAATTACTTACCCCCCTTCCGGAACACTCTCCAGGGTCAGTCCCTTCAGCCCCTCACGAACTGGCCCTTCAGGCCAGAGAAACAAGCAGGCTGGAGTAGAGATGCTCCACCCGAAGGACCTGCTCTCCAGTTTACCAATCGCTGTTATTGGTGCAGAGGAGCTTCACTCTGCCATCAAGCAAGCTGAAGCTAAACCTGAGACCGGATTGTCAGCCCCTTCAGTTGCTGCAACCTCAGCTCCCTTGGTCTCAGATTTAATTAGCAGGTCTGATACTTTGCCCTCCCTTCTGACAAAGGCCTCATTTCTGGAGAACTCAGTGGAACAGGACCTATTCTCATCTTTCTCCCATCTGCCAAAATCTGAGCATATGGATATCATGGCCAGACTGGAAGAATTAACTGTCTGTCTGCGCAACTTGGATGGACGCACAGAGACAGACAAAGAGAACTCTCCCCCTGACTCTCTCTTGGAGATGGATAGCAGCACGTCCAGGGTTATCCATTGAGCTTCATAGCTGGATGAAGGATACCTGACTTAGCAGTAATTCGTGTGAAAAGGATCTTGGGATTGCATCAGTCAAAAACTGACATGAAACAGCACTGTGATGCAGTTACAAAAGAGAACTTGATGTCATTTGAGTCTGCATTAATGGAAGTGTAGTATCCAAGTTCTAGGTGCCATATTTTAAGAAAGTCTTCAGCAAATTAGAACAGGTTGAGAGGAGAGCAACAAAGATTGTCAGTGGTCTGGAAAACAAGTCATATCACAAAAGTTTGAAGGAACTAGATGGGTTTAGCCTGAAGACGATGAAACTGACAGACATGACTGTGGTCTTCAGATACCTGAAGGAGCTGTCAGATGGATGGCAAAGACTTGTCCTCTGCTGCTGTAGAGGACAAAACCAGATCACATTACAGAAGGGTAGATTTTGGTTGAATGTTAGGAGAAACTTCCTAATGGTCTGACCGTAGAGCCAATTATTTGTGGGCTGTGGGCTCTCCTTCACTAGAGGTCATCAAGCATAGGCTGGACAGCCATCTGACAGGAATTTGGATTTCCTGCACTGAGCAAGGGTTTGGGTGGGATGGCCTATGAGGCTCCTTTTGACTCGAGGACTCCCCAAAATTTGAGTTATTCACCGCACTTGCTCTCCTTCCCAAGAGCAACAGCATTCTAACTGGGCATGGAGCATAGAGCAAGGTCAGAGGCAGAATAAATGATCTGCACACCTCTCCTATTCCATATTAAGGAGGCCCATTGCTGGGGTCAAAGAAAGACCATTTCTAGCACCTTCGTGTTTGTATCACATGCTGCAGCCGTCAGATTCATGCAAAGCTCGTGAGATGCATGGAGCGACTATGGCTGATTCACTATCCATTTAAATATGACTCGGGGAGCGCTGCTGAGTAGATGACGGTGATTATGGTGATGATGAATCACAGAAAATCTTTTAAAAAGGAACATCAATCCTTGAGCAAGCCAGAGGTGGTATTCAAATTCAATCCAATTTGTACATCCTTTGTGATGTCTAATGAAATGCATTAATCAATAGCCAGATTTCCTCATCCTAAATGTCTTTATTGTGCCAGCAGCAGTGACCATCTCTTGCTGTGGGTGGCTATCGGAAAAAGCGAGTGTCTGATACAAGAATAGCCAAATGAGTCCTCCTGTCTACCAGACAAAGATCTTGGTTTGGATCATAGGAAGCCCCATATAAGGATGACCATGACCAGGGCTTTTTTTCAGCTGGAACGTGGTGGAACGGAGTTCTGGAACCTCTTGAAAATGGTCACATGGCTGGTGGCCCCGCCCCGTGATCTCCAGACAGAGGGGAGTTTAGATTGCCCTCTGCGCCGCTGGAGCAGAGGGCAATCTAAACTCCCCTCTGTCTGGAGATCAAGGAGCGGGGCCACCAGCCATGTGACCATTTTCGCCGAGGGCAACCCATTGAGTTCCACAACCTCTTTTCCCCCCAAAAAAGCCCTGGTCATGACACAGTTCTCATCTGCACTTTCCCTTCCTTCAGATGTCCCCAGAAGCCTCCACTATACTGATGCTGGGGTTGGAGGATTTGCATGGAGCAATGGAGCTCCATGGGCATGGATCAGGGGTCACTGGAGTGTGGGGGGAAGGTAGTTGTGAATTTCCTGCATTGTGCAGGGGGTTGGACTAGATGACCCTAGAGGTACCTTCCAAGCCTATGATTCTATGAAAAGCCATGTGGCCCAGGAAGCTGCAGTTAGGAGGGTGAACCAGACTGTCTCCACCCCTACCCCCTCCATGCTGCCATATGCAAGTCCTTCAACCTCTAACACTGGCATTTTGGAGCTCTCAAGAAAAGCTACTGCTAGTGGGAAAGTGTGGTGGCTGTAGTGACCCACATCCATTGTGTGTCATTATGTTCAAACTCCATAGGATGCAAGCCCCTGTTCTTAGTTGTATTTCATATATACAACAAGGTGGCAGGAAAAGCTGCCTTTGACCATGGAATGAAAAATTGATTAGAGAGTTCCCTTAGTGTAGCAATTCAGGGAAAATCTGGAACACATACTAACCACCAATCTAAAGCAGATGGTCTCCTCTGACAATTTTTTTTAACAGTAGCAGGAAAAAAGACCCCGTGAAGTATTAATACTTAACCATGGTTAAAACTCCAAAAGAGACAATAAATACAACTTTGATTTATGTTTCTGAGAACAGATACAGACAGATGCTGATAACACCAGACTGTCACCTTGCAAGAGAGGGGGAGAGAATCTACTTTAATCACAGTTTCCTCACAGCAGATACAATGGTTAATGAAAGCTATGATTTGAAAATCCAGTTCAAAATAAGAGTTTTGCAATCCTTAACAAGAACTAAGGAATTAATGCCCAGTTGTTCATTTATGACCAAGGTACACATACCATGGTCAAATGACACATCTTAATAGGGCCTTGGGAGCTCTCAGCGTACACTCTACCATTAAAGAGAGATGAAATGTAGCCCTGTTCAGGTGCCCAAAACTGTTTCTGCTATGCCTGTATTAAAGGGGTATAGGATGCTGTAGCCCTGGGTTTCCTGCACTGAGCAGGGAGTTGGATTGGATGGCCTGTGAGGTTCCTTTTAACTCTAGGACTCTATGAACGTGCCTGCTGGCATCTCCCAGAGCGTCTGCGCATAGAGTAGTGAACCCTACATGTGTACAAACGTAGACTTGACATAAGCTATCAGGAATGATGCAAAATGAGGGGCTTGATTGCCTGTACAAATTGTGTGTATATGGGAGCTTGTCTGTTCACGCAGATGCCTCGGTGTCCAATGGTATGCTCCTGTTATTCTCTATACACGTCCAGCATATGATGCCTGGCTAGGGCTCATGATGATTTCTGTTTATTTTTGTCTGCCCTTTCCTCAAACTGGGAGCTCTGTCGACCAGACACTGACTTCTTGTTCCACCAGGGCTGTTGTTCAGAGAAAGGAATTACAGCTTTAGATGAGACATGCGACATCCCATCATCCTCTTGGCCTAGGATGTCAGGTGACACCAGAGAATTTCTCTGTTACCTCTTGTTATTATAAAGCTGCTAGAACCTAGGCAAAGTGTTTTGTGCCACCCGACGACCAGCCTTTAACCTCTCTGATATCAACTTGACACCAGTCTTTTGACTTCATTGCCCTCCTGTTAGTTTTCCGCCTGAAGTAGTCACCTCCACTCAGGCTGGAGCACTCGACATTTCCGTATGCAACTGTTTTAATTGGCTAGAAGAGAGGATGGAGTGGCATATTTCTCCAAATGCCCGTCGCATTTTGTTGAATGGCACCATTTCTCTTGAGAAATAAAGCTCGAAAAAGGTGGCATCAGAACTGCCCTTTAGAAGAAACGCTCATTTCATGTACTTTAACTCAATCAATTATTCATCCTTTTTTTTTTTTTCACTGTCTCATCAGGGGTGCTGGAATGTTTAAGCTGCTTGAACTTTAGATGGAGAGTCCATTCAAATGGAACTCTCTCAATTTGATTTTCTTACAGATACCTCACATGAACTGTTGGCATTTGAAGAAAAGAGACAAACCGAAATGGGCTCCACTCGTCATTTTGACAGGATGGGATTTATTCTGAGGACCATAGAAGCTAAGACAATCCCGTTGTTTGCTCAGCACTGCCACTGTAATACAGTGCTGTAGCACACCCCTCCCCACAAGAGACTGGACACTGTCTTGGCTGCAGGGACACTTGCAGAACAGGACAGAAATCAAATCCTTTCTGGTCATGTTCCCCTTTTGCAACCTCAGAGCTTCCACTGGCTGTTGCACCTGACATTCCTTTTTCTTTCTCAAGGGTTGAAATCCTTAGTGTAATTTAATGGCTTCCCTATCTTGGGGGCTTCCCCCTATCTTGAGGATGCCCCGTCAATTGCAGTCATGGCTATGACTGATCCCACAGACAAGAGAGGGTTATCTATTAGGCCTGAATTTTTTTTGGCTGCTTCTACTTAAAAACAAAATAATCTCAAGCCCTAGTGAATCTATGTGTGTTTTTCTAAGAATAATGAAAGACCAAAGCAATATAGAAACAGCTGCCGTATATAATATTTTTTAACCTATTTATGGTAAGGCTGTCAAAACAAGATGAGAGAGAAGCTTGCAGCTGTTGTGTAACTGTGCCGTACTTGTGTATCTGAAATGTGAAAATATAGGCCCTTTGGGCAATTTTCTCTCCTTGCCAGCTTTTCCTTTCCACTTCTTTCTCAGTGATGTTTCTGTCCTATGAAAACAGAAACTGTGAAGCTGTAAGATACGCTTGGTGATAAATTCCATTTGTCTGGCAATGATGAGATGGTGCTAATAGGAGCAGAAGGAAAAAGCAAAGCCCCAGGGCAATCTCTAGAGAGGGAAGAAAGTGAATTAAGGTTAAGGGAGAAATGTGTCATGCCAGATAATAGTGCCCTTTCAGTGAATAATATAGTGAACATCAGATTTTTATTTTGTTTTAATGCTGCTTCCCCCCCCCAACAAAAACCCTCAAAAGGTGCTGATTCAAGCAATAGAGTACTAACAATAACTCAGTTGCGATTTGCAATGGGCAAGACTGACTCCAGCTCTGCCTCTCCTGAGAGACAGCCAATTGGAGTGGGCAGGAATGCTGGGCCAATGAGTTAGTGTCCATTGCCGGGCCAGATCGACGGGGGTGGGGTGCACCATTAAAGAGGGGGCACTGGGCGCAGCTGCCAGCCCCGGGAGCACGCGGGCAGCTGAGCAGAGGGCTGGGAGCCCATCTGTGCCATTTGTCTGCCCCGAGGGCAGGGGGCGTGCGGCAAGCCTGCCGCCCCATCAGTGTTCTGCCCACATGGCAAGCCGGCTTCCCTTGTGTGCCGCAGAGCTGGTGGCAGCAGCGCGGGTGGCTGAGAGGCTGCCCACACTATTCGCCTGCCTCGCAGGATGGGGCGCGTGGCAAGCCAGCCGCCGGCCACCCCCTCAGCAGAGCAGGTGAGTGGCACGGGCAGCCTCCCAGCCACCTGCACTGTCGCTGCCGGCTCTGCACGTGGGGCTGGACTTGGGTTGCCCTGAGCGCTGGCAACCCTAGATCCGGCCCTAGTCCATTGGGGGTGGGGGAGAAGGCTTTTGGGAGCTGCAGAGGGAGAAGAGTTTTGACTCTGCTGAGGGAAGCCAGCAGAGAGAGACAGCTGATTACAAACCTGTTCTGTTACATCCAAACCTCTATTTAACTCTCTAATTTGTTTATTAGCTCAAAATCCATTCACTCCTATGCACCATCTTGTAAATAAAGTTTATTTTTGTTTTGTTTAATCCTGGATGGCTTGAAATCATTAGCTGATGGGAAATAAGACACACTAGATAATAGTGCCCTTTCAGTGAATAATATATTGAACTTCAGATTTTTATTTTGTTTTAATGCTGCTCTCCCCCCCCCCCCCCCCAAAAACCACTAGAAAGGTGCTCTGGTCACAATGGGCCAAGTTTAAATGATGGCAACTTATATATAGGGAAAGTTCCCTTGAGGTTCCCTTTTCCTCAGTAGCCCTGGGCTGTAGCTGGATGAGAGAAGGTGCACACAGGGAACTGGCTGCCTTTCTGGTGGAGCCTCTGGAAGAGGAGAGAGGGGGCCCTGTGAGGATTTGAGTCAGGGCTCTTTGTCTGCTACAGTGGAGGCTAAACCGGTGGCATGTGGCAGACTCCCAGCCTTGACCTGCCTGAGAAGCCCCAAACCTGTGAATCATCGCCATAGTTATATTTGAGTAGGCATTAATTCAGCTGTTTCCAACACTCTGGGGAAAGCATTGCCAGGATTTCCAGGACTGAAGAACTGACAGCTCCTAGTCAGAGAAGAAATGGAAGTGTTTCCACACTAGCTGTCTCCCATTTTGGTTTTTCAAATTTTAGAATTATGCTAGAAAATGTCAGTCATTACGACAAAGAGCCTGTCTGTTACAGGCATACTGTCAGTACAACCCTAAGCAGAGTTACGCCTTTCTAAGCCCATGGACTTCTGTGGACTTAGGAGAGTGTAAATAGGCTTACCAACCTCCAGGTGGTGGCTGAAGATCTCCCAGAATTACAACTGACCTCCAGGCCACAGAGATCAAGTCCCCTGGAGAAAATGGCAGCCTCAACCCCACCCGCTTCAGGCTCCACCCCCCACCCCCCAAATCTCCCAACCAGGAGCTGGTAACCTTAGGTGTAACGCCACTTGGGGTTTTAATGTATGTGACAAGCCAGGACAACCAGCGTGGGAGGGGGGACACACAAAAAGTTCCCCTGCACTTGCTTTTACCTTGGAGGCAAATGACACCTACTCTATGGCCAGAATTCATCTGGAACTACTTAAAGCTGATTGGTGCCGTCTGCATAGCCTGATCTCAAGTTCTATATCTTGGTGATACTGAAGTTTGCAGAACATGGGTATCTAATTTTTATATCTCCTCCCATCTTCATCATTTTTTTGGTGTCTTAAACAAAGGAAATACTGGCATTCATTAACATTAACAGAAACAGAGGCCCCACGGTGACTAAGTAAATAATAACATAATCTTAAAATTCATTGCTGAATCTTTTTACAAGTTGCTTGTCTTTGAAAACAAAAATAAGTAACTAGGGGATGATCAACTCTTGTATCATTAAAATTCTTTCTTAACGAGTCAAATGCTCTGAGATTCTCAATTATGCCCCATCAACTCAACAGATTTCTGTTTCATTTGACAAATTTTGATTCAAACCATTTTTATATAGGCTTTGTTTCTGTCTGGATGTCAACCATTAGACGGTAGAAACCTTCTAAGCTACACACTACTCAATTTTTTTACTTGTTGAAGTAAAGATGTAACACCCCCACAAGGACTTCACTATGAAAACAAAAAGTAACCTTTGCTTCTGTTGTTGTTTGTGGAGTCACATCCGAGTGATGCACAAAAATGGCAAGCTTGTTGATCGAAAGGGAACAAGAAAATAGCCTGCCTTGGTGTTTCGATGATGTCAGCGCACAGAGGCTAGAGGGCCAATAGAGACTATTAAATCAGCCAGGAGAAAATTCAGTGGAGAGAAAAGGGCAAAGGGAAGGGAAAGAGTGTCTGGTGAATAGACATGAACTGTAATGACAGGGAGGCTCTGCTTTCATGCATCTATACCAGCAAGAGTAAACAATAAAATACCTTGTTTTTTGGTTTTGTTTGGAGCAACACGGAGTGTATAGATATGAAAGATGTGAAGGTGGATTAAGCTAATTCTCTACCAAGATGTGTTGTTCAGAGTGTTTGGCTTATGGAAAATGCTTCTTTCTCTCTTGCTAGGTTTTATGTAACCTTACAGATAATGGTTGGTAGGCCTTGATGAAGAACGTTGATAGTAAGCGGCTACTGCAATTTGGGATGCATCCCACCTGCCTAGCTCAAAGAGCTGAATTTTTGAGAGGTTGACTATGGGAAAAGAAAACAGAAAAACATTTTGAGCTGGCTGGAGAAGATAGGTTTCAAGCTGGCAGAAATAGCTTCCACGTTGGGGTGCTAGACTATGGACTTATGTGCATACTTACTTGTTATCTATTCAGCTTCAACATTTCTAAATATTTATGGCAAATATGTGTGATTTCAAACATGAAGTTCTTTTCTCCCATCAGGGTCACGCTGTCTTATTGAGTTGGTTTTGTATAACAAAATCAAAGAAAGCAGTTTGGGGTATATTTACGTATGCTACTTTTCTTCTGCTGCATAACTACAGAATTCTTGTGTGCCAACTTCTTCTTTTCTCTTGTTCTGGTGATGGCTTTGGGTTAGGGATGCTACCAAATTTTCGAAACAGAATGATTCAATTAAGAAACATTCCAGTTGCTGCTTCGGTTTCTCCCCACCAAGGTTGAAGTTAACTATACTAACAAAATGTGATTGGCATTTTACCATTATAGTTAATGCCTGGTTTTGTATCAGTTGCATATAAATAGTGTAAAAATGGTATATACATGGGATAAAAATGGTATTTTATGTAAAAAGGTTGTCAAATAAATTGGGAACACTTGTAGTGAAAAACAGTCAAAATGCCATATTTGTAAGTCCTGGGTTTTTGAGAAATTGGAAGAATTCACTGTTGGGTTTTACTCTGGGACTTTCAGCGCCATGCTATGCCATTGAGGTGTGAAGAACTTGTGGGCCATGTATATAGTATGCATCACTAGAGCCATAGGTGAATGAATGGCAGAACAGAAAGCACAACATTTTATTCTCTCTCAAGAACGCAGTTCCCAAAATAACAACTATCTCTTGTATTTACTACTTAATTCCCATTGTTGCTCCCCACCAATTCTGTCTATTATTTGGAAAGCCAAATTATGTTATGAGCAGTTGGTACTGACAGGAATATAATTCAACCAATTCTCACTGTTAGTTCAAATGAACACATTGAATTGGTGGATTGAATTAATGAGATTCACATTTATACATGTAAATCACTGTTTTTCATCACTTGATTACATGCATGTATGAACCGGCCCTCTCTTTGGTCCTGTATAACTCTGATATAAATAAATCCCTATTAATGGCTAGTTGTTCCACACAATTAAGCCACCTTGCATAGGTGTAGTTAAGAAGTAGTAAATCTAGTTATGTTAAATGCCATTCTAAACAGATGATTAAGAATTAGGTGGAAACGATAATGGGTGAATGTCTTTATAGTCTCAAGGCCCTTCGTGTCAAACATGCACAGAAATATGTGGTTCATGATAAAGGCACCTGGTAAATAGTTGAATTTTATCTGCATTATCAGCTGTGGATTTTGTGTTGCCAATGAGACATCTTAAAGCAGGTACTGGATCTCTGCCATAATTAATTATGCATATATTCCAGCATCGGATTGATCATCAGCAGAGATTTACGACATAGTGACACGGATCATTTAAGGCTCTCTGCTATCATCGTTTCAGTACTTTTCAGTGTGGGAAGGGGTGACACCATATCCGATGATTGTCTAGCAAACTGAATTTCTCCGAAAATTACTGTCAAATTGAATTGGTTGAGAAAGCCTACACTTGCTAGACAGAGTTTCTGTGGAAGCCGAAATTGCCAGATATGTTTTCTGGCAAGGCCACACTTGACAGATAGTGTTGCTAGGGAAAAGACTAGCAGGTAGCTGATGCCATGTCTGGGTGGCTAGTCAACAGGGCCTGCTTGTGCTGCCCTTAACAACCTACGCCTGGTGATCATTCACTCCTCTTTTCTTGCACTTCTAACTCTCTGTGGGCAGAGTCAGATGAAGAAATCACTCAGCAAAAGGAGGAGAGCTATTGCAAGTTTTTAAAAAAATATTTACTTGTTTGAAATGTTACTGATGGATTGTCCCCTGTGATAAAAATGGAGCGGTTTGCTTTGGAATATAGCATGTTTGTACAAGCAGATAATTTTACCATATCTAAATTCCCTGACCTGGATGACCGAGGCTAGCTCAATCTCACCAGATCTCAGAAGCTAAGCAGGACTGGCTGTGGTTAGTACTTGGATGGGAGACCACAATGGGAGTCTTTTCTGAGGGTTGATCAAATAGCTTTGGTTGGTGTGGGATCTGAGAACTTGATGGCATTGATGTCCTTGGACTTGAGGCCCAGGGGATTTGAGGCCTGAGATTCTTGGATGGATACTTGTGGCTACTTGTAGTAGTTGGAGGAATGTAGGACGAGAGCCACAATATCCTCTTGTTATCTCTGTGAACAGCACTTACATTTTCTGCCACAGCATTTCCCTCCTCTCCCTTCCCTCCAAGCACAGCCTCCTTTAGATGTTTGCTTCTCAACTATTAGCTCTAATGAGGTTGAATCTGTTTCCTAGCAGATTCAAGTAAATAGCTTAATATACTCAAAAAAAGGAATAGGCCCTAATGTTCTGTTTATTTAGAGCTTATGCTTACCACATGTAACACCCCTTACAACAACAAAAAAAGCCCTAATGTCCACCAAAAATAAAATATCTTATATTGTACTGTATTGCAATCGTAATGGTATATCCCTGCCAGTAACAGTATGTGAATTAGCTTGGGAGGAGAGAAACAGTTGGTGTAGGCAAAGGCCGCATGCATGATGGAAGGGATTGAAGGTGAATGGAATGGTAATGCTGAAAGCAAGCATCAGGAATGGGGTCAGGGATAGAGATGGGCACGATCCAAAAAAAAATTAACTATCCAGCTGATCGTGGATCAGTGCTGACGACGATCCCGAATTAACGATCCGCACCGATTATCTCCCGTTCCCGAGCCGTGGATCGTGGATTGTGGATCGTGGAGGCAAAAGCGGAGGGTGCCCCGCTGTTCCCAGCGGTACAGGAACGGTGGGTGATGCCGACGGCATCTGTGTTTGTGTTTGGCCGTCTGTGTTTGGCCGTCAGAGCTGCCTATCAGGGTGTGCAGGGATGAGATTGGAGTGCCCATGGCTACAGAACACCCCCTTCCCCCTCCCTCCCCTGCTTAAGATGTTTATAAAGCAGTGTTTCATGAACTTTTTAAAATGTCTTGATTAAACAATTATAACTATTTTCATTGTAATGCAAAGCAGCATCAGGAGGCTGCTGTTGTTCAGCAAATGAGAAGTGGGGAGGTTAACCCATGACTTTCCAGCTGTTACTCTAATCAAAGTTTTCCTGAAGCTTTTTTTGTCCCCTGCAGGAGAAAAGGCAGGAGTCGCCATACCTTTTTCCTATAGCAAGAAAGAGGTCCGTGCAGCAGTGTTGTCAACTTCCAGGTGGGACCTGGAGATCTCTCAGAACTACAAGTGATCTCCAAATGACAGAGATCCATCCCCTGGAGAAAATAGTAGCTTTGGAGGGTGAACTCTATGGCATTAATACTCCCCTGAAATCCCTCCCGCCCCCTTCCCCCTCCCTCCCCTGGGTGTCTTCTCCCAACTGGTGACTCCTTTGCTGCTCCGTGGTTGGAAGGAAGCCCTGCTGATCAAGGAAAGCTGGGCTTCCATTCGGGTTTCCAGGGCAACAGAAGGAGGGCAAACAGAGCTTAGGCTTTCCCCTGGCTCCGTTGCCAGGGGAATAGATTGCTGGCGCCTGAGTATCTGGATCCCCGATCTGAGCCCAAACGTAACAATCCAAGCCTCTCCTGATTGCTGGATCGTTGGCCATGGCCGATCACGATCCGCCGGGTCACGATTGCGCGATCGCCATTATCGTGGGGTTTTTTTCGATCGTAATGCAGATCATGCCCATCTCTAGTCAGGGAGAGATGCAGGAAGTAGAGAGAACGTCTCCCGTAGCTACCTGGGAGGATTGGATGCCACCGTAAGCAGAGTTATACCATTTGATGTCTAGTGAAGTCAGTGGATTTAGAAGGTTGTAACTCTGCTCAGGATTCCACTCTGAATCTACCAGCTGAAGCGCTGGTTATAGCCCTCTAAGAAGGTTGCTACCCCGGCCAGAAAAATAAATGTCCTGTCCCTTTAATAGAAGTTTATTATGCAGACGCATACAGCCCTGGCTTTTCATAGCATGCAGATACATGACAATACCTGATAATTGCTTCAGATCAAACTGATATTAAAGGGACACCAAGAAAGACCAGTTTAAAAGCTGGCAACCCTGCCCTCCAGTCCTCTTCCATTTTGTTTATTAATATTTTATTATTGATTAATTTACTTCATTCATCCTCAATGAGGACCCAACGTAGCTTACATCATTCTCCTCCATTTTATCCTCACAAACACCCTATGAGGTAGGTTAGGTTGAGAGTGTGTGATTGCCCCAAAAGCACCCAGGCAGAGCAGGGATTCAAACCTGGGTCTCTCAGAGCTAAACTACAAGAGACCAATTACATGAGGACACTGATGTGAAGGGAGTTGCAATGCTAGACTGGAAACCGAGTTTTAAAAGACAGATCGGAAGGCTCTGTCAATTTCCTCTCTCTACAGAGCAGCAAAGGTTGCTCCTTAGAGGGTTTATTTCCTCTTTGCCTCCTAGAAGGGGAGGTGAAACTGACAGTCTCTGGGAGGCAAAGAGGAAATTAACAAACCCTCTGAGATTTTGCTGGCTCTGTAGAGGGGAAATTGACAAAGCCTTCTGATCTGTCTTTTAAAAGTCAGCTTCCTGGCTCACATTGCAACTCCCTTCATGTGCGCGTCCTCGTGTAATTTGTCTCTTGTAGTTTAGCTCTCAGATCCTAGTCCAACCGTTACACCATGCTGGCTCTTCTATTTACGCCTGTTCCAAGCCTGATAAAAGGCAGCTAACAAGCCTATATTCCATAATCTGACATCATTTGGTAATAGCCAGGCTTTTTGGTAGCCAGCAAGAATACCCTACTGTCACAAAAACCTCTCTTGTTACACTCCAGGAAAATATGCCCTATTATGATCTCACTGATGGAGAGAGTTGTGGTTAGCAAAAGCATTTAGTGTGTTTGTGTGTAGCCTTCAGGGAAGGATGCTATCTGTGATGCTGTTTTTTCCTCCACCTTTTTTCACTCTAGATAGTTCTGTTGCATTTATTGAATGGTAACTCCTGTCTTTACTGGAGTCAACCATATAGTTTAATTTAGCCGATACATTGCAGTGGGCTGCCTGCCAGTGATAACAGAATGAATTCCTTGGGACTTCCCAAGGAAGGCATTGCTGTGTTTCTATGAGACGTGTTTGTCTTTGTCAGAAATGAGAACAGGACATGCCAGCTCACTGTGTAGAAGTTGTGGAGGGCCCCTTACATGTATCTGCTGGAGTGCACAAGACATCTACTGAAAGGTTTAGATACAGTATGAGATAGCTGATGTATGATCTCATTGCTAAACTTTGGGTTTAACCCTTTAATCCTTGTCCACAGCTAAAATTAAGCAGATTTGTGTGAGTGATACACATAGATAGCTATATAATATTACTTTCCTCCACATTTCTCTTGCTTTTCCATTTTCTCCATCTTACGTTGTTCCCCGACAGGGCAGGAACCTGCTTCTGTTACTTTATAAAACACCAAGGTTGTGACAGTCAGGACGGGCTCCAGCTCCGCCTCTCCTGAGAGACAGCCCATGCGAAGGGTGGAACGCTGGGCCAAAGAGAGTTAGCGTCCCTTGGAGGGAAAAAGAGGCTTTGGGGAGCTGCTAGAGGAGAAAAGTTGACTCCGCTGAGGGAAGATAGCAAAGAGAGATAGCTGATTACAAGCCTGTTCTGATACTTTGAAACATTCTCTGTTTATTAGTTTAAAATCCTATGTTTCTTCTTGGAAATAAAGTTTATTTTTGTTTAGTTTAACCCTGGCTGGCTTGAAATCATTGGCTGAGGAGAAATATCTAACAGAGAGAGAGAGAGAGAGAGAGAGAGAGAGAGAGAGAGAGGTCACATTAAATGGGTCTAGTGATTTAAATGGAGGCAGTGTATATGGGGAAAATAACCTCTCAGAGCAGAACCACAAGTGACAAAAGGCACAGATTGGACACTTGTCAGCTTCCCTCAAGTTTTGATGGGAAATGTAGGCAGCTTGGCGGAATGTTGGACAAGTGACAGTTGAAAAGTCTATTGGACAGCAGTCAGAGAGCCAAGCTGCAAGACCAGGATGCCTACATTTCCCATCAAAACTTGAGGGAAGCTGACTAGTGTCCAATCTGTGCCTTTTGTCACTTGTGGTTCTGCTCTTAGTTTCCTTTTCCCCCATCGACCTGGGCTGTAGCTGAGTGAGGGAAGGTACATACAGGGAACTGGCTGCCTGTCTGGTGGAGCCTCTGGAAAAGGAGAGGGGGGGGGGCTTTGAGGATTTGGGTCAGGGCTCTCTGCCTGCAAAAGTGGAGGCCAGATAGGTGGCATGTGGTGGTGGACGCCCAGACTTTACCTGCCTGGGTGGCAAGGTGTCAAATACAGAAATAAAATATTTTGGATACACTTGAATATTAAGAGAATCTATGGCATGTGGTCAGCACACTGCTGTGCAAGGAATAATTTTGTGGAGAATTTTGGGCCACAATACATTTCATCTCCTAAGTAGCAGTTCCTTTTTCTGCAGTTAATCTCCCTAGCAGTCCCTGGAGAAAAAGGTGTGATTGAAAACTTCCGTGCAGAGCATTAAATTGCTGAAATAAACGAAATGGTAGCAGATCAATTTCTCAAGGTGTACCAGAATTTTGAGAAATGGAATAAAGCTCCTGAACTAATCTCTGCATAAGTAAAAGCTCTCGGTTTGAACCCAGTGGAATTGCCTAAGTGTCCTCGTATATAGTACTTTGTAGAGCTAGGGAGGAAATTTAATCCATTTAGAAAGGCTGCAAAAACAGCGCTGGTGCCAAAGACTTGATGCAGTGTACCCGAATCAGCCCTTGTCAACGTAGGTAATCTGGTTGTCTCTCCAGCGGCTCTCTTGCCTTGAACTGAGAGGATGTAACCACCAGCAACTTCCCCTTGAGGATGCTGCTAGGCAGCCATTTTGTTCAGAGCTTGTTTTGCGTGTGTTCATGGTTCAGCAGGCATCATTGGTACTGCTGTTTATTTTTGCCAAGCGTGCAAACATGGCATTGTGCCTTCAGCATCACAGAGGTTGAAGTTGTTCATCAGGGTTTTAAGAATAACAGCAGCATTTAATATAACTCAGTCCTTTCTGCCTGCTGTTGTCCCAGCTCCTTGTTTGGAGAACACTTTTGCTCCAATTCCTTGCCATATAAATTTGAGCAGGAAGCCTCCCAGTTTTCCAGACATCTCATTCCAGACATCCCACATCGAATAATATGTAAGAGTAAATCTGCCTGCTTAAATTGAATAGGATTTAAAGCATGTTCGTTACTGGATCAGGAATGTGTATGTAAATAAATTCTTAAATTCCACATGCTTAAATTAACTCAGATCTGTGTCATACACAATATAGGGACTGGCTGAAGATACTGGATTTAAAATATTTAGTTACCAGGTGGTGAGAACTATTGTATAACAATTTCTGTATTGAATAATCCATTTAACTTCTGGAACAGAACAAAGAAGATTCAAACTGCTAAAATGTGAGGCCATTTTTATATCAGCCACTCTCTCTCTGAATGCTATAGTTTTGTTCTGAGTCCAAATAACTACAAATATTAAAAGATTTACAATCTTAGCCTATATAGGCTAAAATTATTATTAATACTGTGGTTATATTACACTAGACAATCATGTCGTGATATAAACATATTTCTTTTAGTATATTGTAATTATCTTTTTTTTTGCAGTTTTTTTAATATCATGTACATTGCTACTTCCATCAGTAAATTGCATGCCCTTGGGACATGCCCTTGGGGCATGCAATTGCAAGAACTAAAGATTCTCAATAAATGTTCAAGTGCCCTAAACAACATGGCTTCATTCAAATAGATGGACAGCTGTTTAAATGAATTAAAAAACCATACCTATATGCTCTCTGTATTGCTGAAATACAATTTCATTTTGTTTTTAGCTATTGAATCAAGACATCAGATAGGGAAACCTGTACAGAGTTTTCTATCGTATTTCTGTCCCAGCCCTGAGTCCTAGCAGCAATATTTATTGTTACTATAGCATTTCTCATCTCCTTTTGACAAGCAAGGCAATTCTGCCACCTAATGGCTAGTCAGGCATATATCACAGAAACAAGATAACAGCTAAATCCCATGAAACCCCAAAGATTTGAGGCCATAGAACTGTCATTTTTGTTGGTTAAACATACAAGTGGTTTGGTATAATGCATATTTTCGCAGGAAAATCTCTTCTCATATGTATATTTGTCTTATTGTGTCATTACAGAGATGTACACTTGGGAGGTATAATTACACTGAAAAAAATTCATTAATACGGAAGCTGCCCTTTAAAAAAAAAGAAGCCATTACTGCAGAGAATAATGCTTTGTGAAATATTTTCATGTATAGTAACAGCAAGTGGCAGGGTGTCAAATCACAAACAAATGTTACTCCTTCCAAGGTTTCTTCAGAGAATATAGATGTTGAAACACAGGTGAAAATGGTTGGATTCGTGCTCCAACCTCAGCTCTCACTCAGCTCTTTTTGTTGTCATTGTTGTTAAGAGTGTGTACATAGGATTGAGGTTGTTTAGGTCAATTGTTTTTTCAAGGTTTTCAGACCTTTGATCCTCCTTTAGCTCCAACTTGAAAAAGTATACAGACTTTTCACCATGAATTCCCATCTTTCAGCTTCTCTGGCCACTTTTTCTTCCTCTATCTTTCTTTCTCCTTTTGTTTTTCTCTTTAGGTTAAAAAAAAAGAGAAAATGTTTAGTATGGCCCACTTTAGGGGTAACCCAGTTATGGATCTTAACCCATCATGGTCTACATAGCTAGGTTTCAAATAAACTAATTCATGTAAAATAAAATACAGTTAAAACACAGTCCAGGGTTGTGCAAAGTTGGTACGCAGTTTAATCTGTTTTTGAAACTGGTGTGCGTAGTATGTGTGAGTGAGTGTGAATGTTGAAAGATTGTTCTATATTAGTTAACAAAAATCTGTATTACATATGTTTTCAGGCTTTGGTGAAAGTTTGAAAAATGCTTCCAGATATTTCAAACTCTGAACACAGTTGGGCTGGAAGATCTCCGGCACATGCCATGTTGATAGTTGCTACAGTGCTCCTGCGCAGCTCCCTTCTTTTTAATTAGCGTTGTGCAGGAGAACTTCCAGTTGGATTGTGCCCAAAATAAGGGGAGGGGGCCTGTATGCAATAGGTGAACATTAAAAGAAAACATCCTTACCTGTTTTGACTAAAGAAGCAGAAGCGTGTTTACAAAATTCATGCCTGATGCAAAGTTGGGCAAGGGCAATACCAAGTGGAAACTCAGAGACTTACAGTGAAATCCTAAGAAGAGTTATTTCAGTCTATGCCCATTAAAGTCAGTGGACTTAAACTGGAGTAACTCAGCTTAGGATTGCACTGTTAGTGGGATAAAGTCCTAGATAGCCTCATGAACTGGGCCAGTTGAAGCAGACTGAAATATAATAGTACAAAATGGAATTTGGGGAGAAGTAATAACCGTATATGCCAGGGGTGGCCAAACTGTGGCTCGGGAGCCACATGCGGCTCTTCCAGACATATTGTTCGGCTTCCAGAGGTCTCTGAGTATCGCCGTGGCTGTACAGTTTATTTTAGTTTATTTCCCTCCCTCCCCTTCTTTCTTTCCATGTCTTTTGTATTTTCAATAAAAATGTTGGGGTTGCCAGGTCTGACTCAGAAAATACCTGGGGACTTTGGGGGTGAAGCCTAGCAAGGATGTGATATCACTTTTGTCAAAGGTCAGGTGATGACTCTTCCCAAGCTCCACCCCTTTTGATTATGTCACTTCCAGCATACTGCACCAAAACCCCACCCCTTTCTGTGATGCCACTTTCAAGACACACCCACAAACTCGCCTCTTCCTCTGAAGTCACTTCAATGCATCATGTTTTGCGGCTCTCAAACATCTGCCATTTATTCTATGTGGCTGTTACATTAAGCAAATTTGGCCACCCCTGATATATGCTGTTCACTGGGGCTTCTGGTTCAAAAACAATAGAGAGGAAAAGAGTTCTGAAAGCATTTTTCACATATCACTTAAATTAGCTTTCACTTAAATCAGTCTGTATTGCAAATGTTAAACCCTAAATTGGCTACAATGTGCATTAAGTTTCTCTCCCACTTTCCGTTCCACCTGGCAGAGGTTGCACAAGGACGCCTTAAAAGTCCCTTCATATGTTTTTGTAGGTGAGCTTCCAGGGTCATGACACTGCTTAAAAGATATATATATAATTCTTGGATGTATTATGCAGTGTATTTCCAGTAGGGAATTATTCACACGCTTGTTCAAAGCAGTTATATCCAGATTGGGTCACTTGAGATTGGATTTAGAGGATTAGTTGAAAGGAAGTTGAGAGTAAGGGAGGTCAAATAGCTTCAGGGTCCTTGGAGGTTATATAAAACCAATACACTGGAAGTGCCACAGATTAGGAACAACGATGCACGTTTATTTCCAAATGGTGAACGTAACAAGGAGCACAGTTTGATATAGTGGTTAAGAAGAGTGGCAGGACTCTAATCTAGAGAACTGGGTTTGATTCCCCACTCCTCGACATGAAGCCAGCTGGGTGACTTCAGGTCAGTCACAGCGCTCCCAGAGCTTTCTCAGCCCCACCTACCCCACAGGGTGCCTGTTGCAGGGAGAGGAAGAGAAGGTAATTGTAAACCACCCCAAAACTCCTTCGGGTAGTGAAGGGCTGGGTATAAAACTAACTCTTCTTCTTCTTCACAAGCTCTAGCTGAACATGTGCAAAGTCGACAATAAGGCAAGCTGAACAAAAACGAATTTGAGGAATGCGTTGCTTAAAAACATTAAAACAAACCATTGGACAGTAAAGTCTGAGTGGATTACTGAAGGATAATGAGAAAACCGAGGGTTCAGACAAATGAGATGAAGGTCATGTGTCTCAGCCCATCAATAAAATGTAAACTGCAGAGCTGTGCAGTTTCAGTTTTCTTCAGGGCCCTTCAGGGAGGGGTAAAGGGTTTAACCATTTAATCTTCAGTCCATTTCACAGGAAATACAGGAAATTCACAGCTGCCTCCCTTCCACTCCCCCATTGTCCTCTGCTCTGTGCCCAGCAGAAGGAAAAAAACCCTCCAGGATCCCTGGCCAATCTGGCCTGGAGAAAAAATTTCTTCCTGACCCCAAAGTGGAACTGCCTCCAGAAGCCCCAAGGAGGTAGTGGGAAGGCAAACCGTGTTGCACCAGTTCAATTCTTATCCCCACAGAGCGTGCCTGTGTGGGGATAAAACGTGAGTCGTTGACATCACAGTTTGCCTTTTATGTTTTAGGATGATAAGCTGGAAAGTATTCCCCCCCTCAAGGGACAAGCAAAATTAAATTAATGGGCAGGAGGTTCAGCATAGAGTGAGGAATATCCTTAATTCTTTATTGGTTTTTGAAATGTATTGCCACACCATGTGATAATGGCTAGTATCATAGATGACTTTGAATACACATAAAGTTGCTTTATACTGAATCAGACCCTTGGTCCATCAAGGTCAGTATTGTCTGCTCAGACTGGCAGCGATTCTCTAGGGTCTCAGGCAAAGGTCTTTCACATCACCTGTTGCCCGGTCCTTTAAACTAGAGATGCCAGGGAGTGAACCTGGAACTTGGCATGTACTTTCTCCATGCCAAGCAGATGCTCTACCACTGAGTCACAGCCCCTCCTCTTATAGAGGAATTCTAAAAAATTGATGGGATGCGTTCTGTCCATGACTATTGGCTTCCTCCAATGAATCTGCACATTCAGACTGAGAATGCTTGGGGGGGAGGAGCCAAACAGCAGGAGAGGAGCTGTGACCTCCAGCCCCACACATGGGCTTCCCAGAGGCATCTGACTGGGCATGCCTGAAAACTGCGTGCTGTGCTAGATGGACCTTTGTGTTGACCCAGCAGGGCTGTTTTTGTGTCTGCGTTCTTAATAACTGAGACTCTTCAATCAAAATACAAAAGGGGAGAATCAGAAAGGAGGGGTACTGTTCGCACGCATGGCTACCCACCCACGTAAAATTGCTATGACTTTATTAAACCCTATTTGATTTTCTCACTACATTGGATAAAGTTATCCTTCTTTAGGCACGTAAGAAAATAAAGGCTTGGGGTCTTGTTAGGCTATATGGTGGTGGTGGTGAGGTTGAGAGCCAGTTTGGTGTAGTGGTTAAGAGCAGCAGGACTCTAATCTGGAGAACCAGGTTTGATTCCCCACTCCTCTGTTTGAAGCCAGCTGGGTGACCTTGGGTCAGTCACAGCTCTTCTAGAGCTCTCTCAGCCCCACCCACCTCACAGGATGATTGTCGTGGGGATAATAATAACACACTTTGTAAACTGCTCTGAGTGAGTGTTAAGTTGTCCAGAAGGGTGGTATATAAATCAAATGTTGTTGTTGTTGTTGTTGTACCTCCCAATCCTCAAGAGAAAAAAGAAAGGAGTAACTTAACACATACACCTCATTCACTCCCTTAGACTTGATTGTAATGGTTTGAGGGTTTTTTAAAAAAAAATTCATAACAAGTCAGGCTGTTACAATCAATCTTGTATAAGATGCTTTGTTGTCATACTAATATATCTGTTGCAGCAACAGACACAAAAAACAAAAATAAATCATGCCTCTAAAGCCAAAGAAATGTAAACTTGGGGACAACAGTTGTAAATAAACAATTCTTTGTTTCATTGTGAAGTAATCTATTTCCAATCACATGCTTATACATTAAATCATAGGGGACTTTTGCTTTGTTATGGCTAAACATGTAAGATGCTTTTAGGTCGAAAAGCATCTTGGTAGCAAGGAATACGGTGGAATTATTAACAAACTGCCACCTGCCTTGAGCCCTTCAGATGGGGCAGGCAATGTTCAGTAAATAAATAACTGATATAGAAAATTATATTTAACTGAAAAGCGATGATTTACAATGAAATGCTTGAAGTCTATAGATATCTAGACCTTACGTGCTAGGAAACCTGGAAAGAAGTACCATGAACCACTTGCCATTTCTGCCTCACCTTGTGTTGTGTTGTGTCTTTCTAGTGAACTCCCCAGCACGAGAGAGAGGAATCTATCAACTCCATGTTGCTGGTGACTTCTGGCCCTGGCCAGTCGCCAGATTCCCAGTCAACTGCCTTAGCCAGGGGACAACTAAGGCAACAACCCCAGACTCCATGCTGGGGGTGCCCAGGGAGGGCCCCAACCGCCCAGCTGCCATATTGCCACTGTTGCTGGCTTCATTGGGGCCACAGCAGGTGGTAGCATGGTAGAAGAACAGCTTGGCTCAATCCCAATCAAGGGCAGACCGGGAGGCAAAAATGGCCCTGAAAAGGGCTCTTCCCCGTGCCCCCACCCACCCAAGAGCTTACAGAATCTGGTTGGGGGGGTGGGATATGAATCCATTGGCACCTTAGAGACCAAAAAGATTTTCAGAGTGTAAGCTTTTGAGAGTCAAAGCTCCCTTCTTCAGACCCAAGTAGGAATGGAGAGAGTGGGGGTGATTTATGTGTGAGGGGAGAATTTCCAGATCAACTCTCCCACCCCCACCTTCCACACAGAATTGCTTTGCAGGCCTCCAGCTTATTCTCTCCAATAGTAAATTTGATGATTGAGTAAAGTAGTGAAACCGGCTCATCCATAAGCAAGGCAAGCATTTCTGCATACTCAGGGGACTCAGCCTGTATGCAGAGGGAAAGGTTTCAGATGGCAAGAAATTACTCAGTAGTTCATCCCACTCTTGTAGACTCGTGTTTGTATTAATAATAAGCCACATTGCTCAACACTGTTCAGTATGCATCTGTTTTTTCTACAGCATCTCTAAGTATGATTTTTAAAAAAACATTAAAATATTTATATGCCGCCTTTCTTGGGCTCAAGGGAGCTTACAGATGCAGATTTTAAATAAAACCCTCAAATAACCTCCTCCTCCTTAAAAAGCGTCTGCAGCCCCATTAACAACTCTGGAAAATAAAATAGTCTTGCAGTTTCCTAAACACCTCTAGAGATAGTGCCCCCTCATATCCTTAAGGAGCTGTAATAGAAAAAAAACATGGGCGCTGGATGATGCCAGGGGAGCCACTCTAAATGGGGGGAACATCTAGGAGGGGGCAGCCTGGAGGCCACAGCTGGCACATGGGAGCATGTGGGAAGAGCTGTGTGGGTCACAGGCCGTGATGGGCTTTAAAGGTCATAACCAGCACCTGGAATTGAACTCAGAAATAAACTGGCAGCCAGTGTTTCTGTTTTAAAATAGGCAAGATACATTCCTATTGGCTAGTCTCTGACCATAATCGGCCTGCCACAATCTAAACCAGTTTTAGTTTCTGAGTTGTCTTCAAGGGCAGCTCAAGGTGGAGCATGTTATAGTAATCTAAGCACAAGGTTGCAAAAACATGGATCAGTGTGGCCTGGTTGACTGAGTCAGAGAGTCTTTCTACACAAGACATCTTACACAAGATACTCAAGTGTAGGGAGACGCAATGTTAGCCAGGAAGTGTAGTTTTAAAAGACAGGCAATGTTAGCCAGGAAGTGTAGTTAGCCAGGAAGTGCAGTTAGCCGGGAAGTGTAGTTTTAAAAACAGAGCCAATGGAGATCTCTCCTCAGAGGGTTTGTTAATTTCATCTTCGCCTCTGGGAAGGAAGGTGAAATTGACAGAGCCTTCAGGGAGGGGAAGATGAAATTAACAAACCCTCTGAGGAGTGATCTCCACCAGCTCTTTTTAAACTACGCTTCCCAGCTAACATTGTGTCTCTCTACACTTGAGCGTCTCTGTGTAAGATGTCTTGTGTAGAGAGACTCTAAGAAAGGAGAGAGTTGGCAAACTGGATGTAGCTGAGAGAAGGCACTTTTGGCCACAGCACCAACCTGCTTTTCAAGCAGCAAAGCTGAGTCCATGAACACCCCAAGAATCTTAATCAGCTCTGCAAATGCCAACTCTACTCCATCCACTATAAGTGGATTCAGCCCCTCCAAAGCATCAGCTTTTCTAACTAGCAGTACCTTCATCTCATTTGAATTCAGCTTCAACCTGTTCTGCGTTAGCCACATAACCATGGCCTCAAAGCACTGGTTCTGAACCACAACAGACACATCTGGAGGCTTGGATAATGAAATACAAAGCTATGATAAGGCCACACACTCCCAGATTAATTTTCCTTTTAGCCAAAACATTTAACAGTATTATATGTAAAGTAGTTTTTAGATGGACTTCCATATTAACACATTTATTTTTAATTGTGCTCAGCTGATTAAGCACATGCTTCATTTAACCACATAGGGGGATGGCCAGTGTGCGTGGCTGATAAGCAATCTGCTTTATGGCTCCCAAGGCTCTGTCCAAAAGTATTTATAGATAGAAATCAGTCATTTTTTCTCCATAGAACACCTCCCATTGTGATTGAAGAATATGTCCCTGTGTAGTACATGAAGCCGCAGGCTGGGAACTCTGGAGATTATGAGAGCGGAACTACAAGTGACAAAAGGCACAGATTGGACGCTTGTCAGCTTCCCTCAAGTTTTGATGGGAAATGTAGGCAGCTTGGCGGAATGTTGGACAAGTGACAGTTGAAAAGTCCATTGGACAGCAGTCAGAGAGCCAAGCTGCAAGACTAGGATGCCTACATTTCCCATCAAAACTTGAGGGAAGCTGACAAGTGTCCAACCTGTGCCTTTTGTCACTTGTAGTTCCACTCAGAGAAGTGTTTTTAAAAATGCCTGTAATATTCAATGGGATAAAGTATAGAGAAGGCATCACTATGCACACTGAAATTTCTGCAAACTTTTCTAGAAAAGTAAAATATGTTACAAAGTTTATGCTAGGGCTGTATCCCTCCTGCTGAGGGTGGGGCATCCTCAACCTCTGTCACCTTGCCCCCACGCACCCGGCCAACAGGGGGTAAAGGCACCTTCGGAGGGAGGCACATAAGCAAAGCATGCATGTGCTTCCACATTGCACCATGTGGTGAAAATATTATTTTTTGGCACAGTAAGTAAGTGTGGTGGTAAGTACCTGCTGCCCCCTCTGCCTCTCCCAGTTTGGCTCCTGGGGGGCCTGGCAACCTTGGGTTATACCCACAACTGTTATTTTACTGTGGCCTTGACTGTTGTATGGAAAGAGTTCTTAGCTGGTCCTTTAAGTAACCTGATGCACATGCTATGGGCATAATCCTCCTCACTATACACACGGAGACTGGTCAGAACCTGTATATCAGTCACACACCCACTGCCTTGCAACATCTTTTTCCGGCTCCCAGGGTGGCAGAAGAAGTCACATTTCATTTTCAGGCTTTTTGCAAGGTAGAAAAAACTGGGCAGCGGGTTGTCCTGCAAGGTCAACTCTATGTTTGTCTTCTCTTCTTTGAGAAAAAAACCTTGCAAAGGCTGTTCTTATTAGGAGAGGCCTTAGGAGGTGAAGGTAGCTTTGTGATGATTTTTCATATCAGGTGATGAGGATTATTTATTTTACTGGCTGGAGAGCCAGTTTGGTGTAGTGGTTAAGAGCACGGGACTCTAATCTGGAGAGCCGGGTTTGATTCCCCACTCCTCCACTTGAAGCCAGCTGGGTGACCTTGGGCGAGTCACAGTTCTCTGGAGCTCTCTCAGCCCCACCCACCTCACAGGGTGATTGTTGTGGGGTAATAATAACACTTTGTAAACCGCTCTGAGTGGGCATTAAGTTGTCCTGAAGGGCGGTATATAAATCGAATGTTATTATTATGTTATTATTACTTGTTTATTTAAAGCATTGTATGTCGCCTTTCCCCCCAAATAGGGTCCCCAGTAGGGATCCCAGGTACCCTGGCGGGAGTGGGGTATTCCCGGCGGCGGCTCCCTCCCTCTGCCAGCAGTCACCTGGCCAACAGTAGGGAAGAGTAAGGGAATAGGCCTCCCAGCGTGCTCTTGGGGGAGCACAATGATGTCGCTACTGAGAGTGACGTCATCGTGCAGGGGCTGAGAGCGCTCCTGCCTTCACAGCGGGCCTATTTGGGCCCCAAATGGGCCTCATGGGGCCTAAATCAGCCCGCTGCAAAGCGTGGCAGTCCTCCAGGCCCCTGCACAATGATATCATTTCCCAGAAGTGACATCATCATGCTGCCCTGGGAGTGAGCATGCACATGTGATGAGTTCCAGGTCCGCCCACCTCCTGCCGGGAGGGTAAGGGGACCTAGCAACTCTGGTTCCCAGGGCAGTGAACACTGATACTCTAAACATGTTTTTAAATATTTTTAAACAAATTTAAATTTAAAACATTTAAATAGTACAAAAACAATTCAGTAAAACACACATGCATACAGAAACACACAACACCAAGAATGGGTAGGAGGGCCAATAACAGTTAATGATAGTATACCAAAAGAAAAAAAAAGTCTGTATTCTATTTTTAGCTTGTTTTTGATTAACTATTCATCAGCTTTGCAAGCTGTTCTGGGCTCCCTCTGGTGGCATAAAAATATGTAAAATAAATCAGTAGTGCACGTAGACCTCTCTCCATCTATGTAGTCAGAACTCAGGAGCTAGACATTTGTGGTTCTGGCATCTGTCTAAGGCTGCTGGGGGCATAACTGAAGCCAACACTCGCTCCATACAATGCATGGCAGGCTGGGCTATGGTGTGATGCCAAAGGCATCAAAGCTCCAACCAGGTTAGACAAGCAGCTTTTCCTCTCTTGTATGTTTTTATTTATTTATGTCATTTATGGTCCACCTTTCTCACTGAGACTCGAGATGAATTACACAGTGTGAGATTAGTACAATCAGTATCAAGGACAATTTCATAAACAATGCTGTAGAGTAAATAAACGTAAGTTTACAAAGATATAACATTTGCAAGAATCCAATACAGAGTTGAAGAAATGCTGAAACAGAACATAAGCAAATCTAGGGCTGACATAGGAGCATGTATTTAAAGCAACAGATAATACATAAGGCAACATAGTGGTGAAGTCTATGGTCCCTAATGCTTTAGTGGAGCATCTGAGACTCCCCTCCCTACAATACAAAAGTCTTTTTGAATAATTTGGTTTTGCATCGTTTACAGAAAGTTAGGAGAGTCGGGGCTCTCCTGATCTCCTCAAGCACAGGGTAGGGGCCACCACAGAAAAAGCCCGTGTACAGGCGGCTATTGATTTCACCCATGTGCAGGGTGGCACCTGCAGGAGACCCTGTTCAAATAGCAAAGTTGCCATGGAGGAAGCTTTGTGTGGAACAGAGCCTTTGATTGGGTATGGACGAAAGCGGTCTTGTATTTTTAGATAGCTCTTTTTGCAGAAGGGCTTTTTCACTCCAAGCAATACTCAGCCACTGAAGAGAACGATCAGATCAAAATGGGTGGGGCTTCCTTGTAGACTGGGTTGGAGCCAATCAACTTTTCAGCTAGTGAAAAATGGGAGGGTTTCCTTTGACCACCCCAAAAAGATATGCCTAATAATCATGGGACCTGCATTACAATAAGCCATTTTGATGGGGTCTGTAGTAAGGAGGAGAACTCAGCAAGATTGAACAAGCTGGCTGGATTGAACCCATTGTTTCCTACCGCTGGTTTGAATAAGCTTCTGCTGTCTTTAGATTTATGATGCTACCTTCTTCCATTCCGCCTTTTTTCAACTCAACTTTTCTCTCTTTCTCCTAGTGCAGCTTTGTCACTTTTCATTTCATGGATCGCTTATTTTATTTATTTCACTTATAGCCTTGGTCTTCCTCCAAGAGTACCTTAAATACAGCTCCTTGGAGGTCCCCCACCCATGCAACCTGCCAGGGTCAGACCTGCTTGCTTCAGCTGTAGATTGCACCATGCAGCTTCAGATTATTTTCTGTCTACCACATCTGTTAGTTTACTTGACTTGCTTGAGAATGTATCAGAGGAAAAAACCTCTTAATTTGTCAAACTGCTTTACAGTAATTCATATGTATTGGCTGCAGCAATGGCAAAATGCAATTGGAAGGGAAGACAGTGGGGAGATCCTATAGCAATGAGGCCTATCATTTCCATTGCCATGAAAACATAAGCTAGTGAGGTCCTGGGATCAATCTCCAAGGGACACCACAATAGTCACATCTTCGGCATTGTGGGCAGGTAAGGTGAGAGACAGAATGTGTTGGATTCCCTATTTTAAACAATTGAGCCTCCTGGGCCGGGAATATTTGACCCAAGTTTACAAGCTCTTGCTTATTTCCCTAAACATAGTGCCCATTGTTCCCAACAATACCTTTGCCTACCAAATTTTCAGTATGCACTTGCCATCACTCTGGACCCACTCACTCTATTTTGATACTTTCTTATTGCTGGAAACAGGGCTGGCCCTGCCCAGCAGTCCCTCAGGCAGAGAAGTATCACCCCCCCCCCCGCCCGCGAATCAAACTCGAAACCAATGACTGCTTGTTTCTCTAGTATTCTTGTCTCTGTGCTTGTACCCACACCCCCTCATCTAAACTAATGTTTCCAGACACTGCTTGGGAACCGGTGGGAAGACAACATCCCGGGAGAAAAACTAGAAAGAAAAATAAGGCCTTGTCCACTTACAGGAAGTTCTTATCATAGAGTTCTGGTGATAGAGTTATCCAGAAGAATGGTAAGAACTTCCAGCTTTACCTATAGCATCCACAACAGACCGTCAGACTTTTACCAAAATGGTGATATGAGACGGAATGTTGGCAATGCTGTACTGGATGTTAGGATTGATGAGCCTTTGATAAAGTTTGGATTACGAAACGGGAGAAAGGTATGCTGGCAATGCCGGTTAGACTCGGCCCTACAGCAGCAAGATTATAAACAGGAATATTGCTATTTCACTGGAAGAATCCACTCCTGTCGGCAGCATATTTGTCTGCAAAAACGAAAGAACATTGATTAAGATAATGAAGAACAGAGTGATGTTTGCTTACTTACTTCAGTGAATTCCTTTGTGATACTTTCTCACTAATTGGATCTATGGACATTGTGCCAAAAAGGAACTGTTTCTTCTTCAGTGAACCATTGTATTTACTTAGTTACTCATAAGTGTATATTTATATTGTATGTATTGATAAGGGTTTTGTATAATATATAGATATTTACTGTATTTATTGCTAATTTATATAGCTCATTTGCACCACTGTGCACGTCAAGAAAAAAATAAAAGAAAAAAATATTAATACGATTTATACAAGTTGTGTTTTTCATCCGGTGCGGGGTGTGTGTGTCTTTCTGTGATGGCATTCCTATTACCTATAGCATCCAGCTGTTCCTAGAGCTACACTTTGTTACTTCTAGGTGCCTCTAGGAATTGCCAGAACTCTATGGTAAGAACTTCCTGTAAGTAGCTAAGGCCTTGTTTTTCTTTAAAAATTTTCTTCCCCCATCCTGGCCACTTCCAGCAGCTGTAGACAACGAAACTTGGGGACTTGGCCGCCTTAATCCAAACTTCAAAGCCATTTCTCACTGATGATAGCCAGGCTAGTAGGCCTGGACGTTGGCACCTTCTCCTATGAAGGTACAAATCTTATGTTTTTGTGTTTGAGCCACAATGCAGCAGAAAGTGTCCTGGCGCACCGCCAACTTTAGCATTCACGTACATTCATGCCTACTTTTCAGTTGCTGGCTGCATTATTAATTTGACTGGCAAAAGAGAAAGTTGGGTGATTGTGGCAAGAGCATCAGGAAACACAGTGTGCCTTCACACGCATATAGTTTAATGACAGAATACTGCCAGCTGCTTCAGCATGCTGGCTGCAGAGCCCTGCTTATGAGGGGAGAATTTCAGCTCACAGTTATAAAATGTGTGTGACCATTTATTGACTGACTGGTTTATTACGTCCTGTCTGTACTGCCTTTCTATGTTGCAAGGTGCCCCAAGGTGGTGAAAAACAATACCACCTTAAAATCGAAACAAAAGGTACAGCAACAGCAGCACGCAACCCGGTAAACCCACAGAGGGGAGCAAAAATTAGAAAGCACAAAAGTAAAAGGATACACCTATCCAGGGGTCATTTCATAGAAAAAGAGCTGGAGGAACTCATTAGCGTAACTCAGTAGCATAACTCATTAGCATATGCCACGCCCCTTGCCATCACCAGAAGTGTGTCATTAGCACGACTGATTTGCATATGCCACACCCCCTGACATCACCTATCCTGGCTGTTTTGGACCCAACCCTGGCCATTCAGGGCCGAAATTGGGCCCAAAATGGCAAAAAGGGGCTGAAAATGGCCGAAAAGGGGCCCAAAATGGTCATGATCGGGCCACTGCTGAGTGGGAGAGTGATCCACCACCCGTCAGAAGCCTGATCCGGGCCATTTCAGCCCCAATCCAGGCTGAAACAGGCCCAAAATGGCTGAGAGTCAGGTGGGTGGGGCCACCTGACATGTGACCTTTGGGGAACTGCTGGAACTGCGTTCCTGTGCGTTCCCCCTCGAAATGAGCCCTCTGCCTATCTATCAAAGGTTCTCCTGAAAAGCAGCACAGTTGCCAGGTTGCCACATTTTGGTAGAAAAGGAAATCTTGTAGAGCCACTGTGTTGTAGATGGTGTGGACTCTTTCCATCAACCAACTGGTGCCAAGTCGCCTTAGACAAAGTAATGGCCCCATATAATGGCATTGACCTTCATCTTACAGGGCATTTAGAACTTCAAAAGTGATATGGTTGCCAACTGACCAGAAAAGAAAACATGGCTTGGTGGGATGTTTGCTTTGGGGAAGTCTCCCTTCTTATTTATACACTTTAAATGAATATAGACGCTTTGCCCCTGGGCCCATCAACAGTTACATGTTCCACTTCAGGCTCTGCCCTCATACCCGAATTTTGGGTTTCAGGGGTTGGCAGTCTTAAAAAGCCGCCTTGGGAACAGCACGGCCTTTGAGAAGCAGGGCCACAGCAGAGATATGGGACTGGCTGAGTGGTGCAGAATTTTGAAAGAGAAGTGGGTGAAATGGCCCCAGGAAGAACTATAGAGGGACCAGACTCCCAGGGATCTCCAACTGACTGCATCTTTGCAGAGAGCTGCAAGTCCAACAGTAAGAGGATCTCTCTTGCTGTATAACTGTGTTCTGTAAATTAATTTCTTTTGATTGCTTTTCCCAGAGAGACCACAAGATGGTAGTGCTCTAGATTCAAGGATGTTACTGGAGACAAAATGCAGAGTATACAAAAAAAGCAAATTTATACAAATAAAATATTAAGCAGTGTCTGTTCTGGCAGCAAATGATTAACGAGAATGTTATATAGGCTAGGGAAACAGTGTAGAGATCTTGTTTTGTGTGAAATGAAAGGCAGTTGAGGGGAAAAATGCTTTCCCAACAGTGTTCATCTCAGTAGCTTGCAGGTCATGCTCATACTGGATTGTGCTGCAAATTTCTAATCATATTGGCCTCTCCAAAACAACCTCTTATATCCAAAAGATCTTGGGCAAATCACACACGCATCCTAACTTACCCCATCAGGTTGTTGTAAGTTAAAATGGAGGAGAGAACAAAGTGCTTTGGGGTCCCATGGGAGAAGAAATCTAAGTAAACAATTCCTTCAGATTAAGAGTTCTGTGTAACTGATAAACACAATATTTCATGAGCTTTGGTCCAATAAAGGATCACATATCCCCGCCCCCCCCCCGCGCGCTCCCCCCCTCCCCGTTTTTATCACTCTGCAATCTTTTTCATAGTTGATTGCCACTCAAGTGGAATGTATAGGCTCCCTGGGGCCTTGACAAGGTGACTAAGGGCAAAATGACTGTATCACACAATTGCAGCAGAGACCTTGATGCAATTCCAGCCTCAGCAATCTGATTTGTATGTAAATGCTGTGCAGTCACCTCATAGGGAGAGAGGGCTTCTGTTCATCAGGATATTTTTAAGCATCCTAAGTGTGGAGCTTGGCTGTGCTGGGATTTCGGCTTCAGAGATACTGAAAAATTCTGAATTGGAACTGTTTTACCTTCAAACTGAAGTCTGCTTGGGAGGGTATGAGGATTTCCTACAGTTTTCCCTAGGAACTAATTATAATTGTCATAAAGGGGTAAAGCCCTTAAAAAACAACATTGGTGTCATTCTAACTATGGAATTTCCATATTAGGAAGAATGTGAAGTAACTGATGAATATATGCTTTATGTACATGAATTGAATGTATCTGTTAATGATAACCCCCGGGAGGGTGACACCCTAGTTTTTGGTACATAATGGAACAAAGCCTGCTGAAGGAAAAGGTCTTACCTGGCTCTGACCCTCTGGCAGCTAAGTCATCTGCCACAAAGGAGCACCCACTGAGCTCCAGTCCCCCAGCAGCTAAGTCATCTGCTTTGAAAGAGTGCCCATCTAAGGCAGGATCCGTGTCTTCTTTGAGATCAGCGTCGAGGTTGGATCCAACAGGCAGGAAATCCCATTCTTCAAGGCCTCCCTTGGGTTCGAGACACTCTTCAGAATCACCACTGAAGAGACCTAGTTGGTTCACAGGGGCCAAGTATGGGAGCAGGCCGACTGTCAGATGCGGTGATGTCACTTGAGGAAGTGATGTTGTGTTGCCCAGCAGGAGTGTGCGCACTGCACACTGGCCCAGAAGGGTTTTTTTTGCCTCCTGGGGCCATTCCCCAGGCCTTTCCCTCCAGCTGGCCAAGTGGATGGTGGCGGAGGGCAAAGGCTGGGAACGGGAGATCCCCCCACTCCCACCAGGGGACTGGCTGCCCTACTCAAATCATTACCCCCTTGCTTTGATTGGCAACTATATTTAGATTTTAGATTGGTTTGGGATGTGCATGTAGTAATTTGAGAGCTGCTCTCAGTTAAAACGGTTTTTCCAATTATGTGTTGGACTTAGTAGGAATGCATCTTGTCTGAAAGGCAGAGATATTTCTAAATGGTTAGCAATAAACCTTGGCCTTTATTTAACATAAAAGATACAGAGGCTTCCCCATAGCAAATCTCTCAGACTAGAGTACCAAATCACTCTGAGTCACCTCTAAAGATAGACGTAGGGTAGATTGCTGTAGCTTCAACAGTAAGGCCTCAGTGTATGTGAGCTCTGTTTTGGTCAGTCCATGGGGCTACAGGAAAACTATTGCAGCTGTGGGCAAAAGCCAGGAAGATTTGTTTTTAAGGACGAGAGGGGGAGGTTAGCAGAAATGCATTTTTCTATTGCATTTCTATTGTTTTACCATAGAATTTCCGCTGAATCCTAGAGCAATGTGACATAATTTCTAGCTTTAGCCTGTACATGACATCACAGGGAGAGCAATTTTTAAATTATTTTTACTCCTGTGGGCCTTCCTAGCAGTGGCAGGAATTGGCAGCTTTCAGTGAGAGGTTTCCTGCTATAGCAGAAGACTCGGAGCGGAACTACAAGTGACAAAAGGCACAGGTTGGACGCTTGTCAGCTTCCCTCAAGTTTTGATGGGAAATGTAGGCATCCTGGTCTTGCAGCTTGGCTCTCTGACTGCTGTCCAATGGACTTTTCAACTGTCACTTGTCCAACATTCCGCCAAGCTGCCTACATTTCCCATCAAAACTTGAGGGAAGCTGACAAGTGTCCAATCTGTGCCTTTTGTCACTTGTGGTTCCGCTCTCGGTGTGTCTCCGCTGGAAAAAGTTGTTTAGGGGTTCTTATCTGGCCTGGGAGCCACCAGGTAGCTATTCCTGATCCAAAATAAAAGGGTGGGATTTGAAATATACACCCGTGCATACTCTGAGATGAATAATAATGAATCTCCTCAGGAATTATTTCTGTCCTTTTTCCAGGCAGTTGAAGAGGTGACTTTAAATTATGCCTGAACTGCCTCACATGAGCGATCAGTTTAATAAGTCCTTCAAGGCATATTCTGAAGAGTGCGCAATTTAAGTACAAATTTGTAAATATTCCCGTTCTGCATATGTTGGCTGGTTGCTGTCTTCACTGAGTCTTCTTGCCAGGAATTCTTGTTTCTTGAGTTTCCAGAACAGCCAGTCTTTCCCTTGTAGCTTAGATCAGCCTGCCAGCTAGCAGAAAAAGTGCTTTTTAGGAATTACACAGCATGCCAGAATCTGGGTTGCAATGGATCCAGCCATTACACCTAGGAACAGAAAGAAAATATAAAACAAGGCCACTCTCAACTAGATACTTCTTTTTGTCTTTCAACAAACAGGCAACCTGTATACCTTCTTTGTGTTGCAAATAGCAGCTTGGGTGGTCATCTGTGGTCAAGATTGTGTGTGTGCAGAGGGGGGGAATTAGACCACCGCACTGTGGCTCAGACCAGAATTTCCTCCTGTCCCATGGCTGCTGTTTACCAAGATAAGTAATGCTGACGATCAAGCCAAAGATATTCCAGCATCTCCTCTAAGTTGACTCTTGTTTCTGGGTGAGAGGAAAGAATGTCTTTCTTAACAAAGTTCCTGCCTCCCCAAGAGTAGGTGCCTACTTTCAGTAAAGATAATGGCTTGGATCCTGCACAGCACAAATGGAGTTGCCTCCCCCTCCTGCTACAACCTTCTATGACCCCTCAAACTGGTGGATCAGTAGACCCACTAGGATACCATGGGAACTGGACTGGGTGGGTGGGGGGGAACACAGTGGAAATAAAGAGTTTGTTTGGATACATTCCAGTGCACCAAGGCACTTGCATTCCAACATCATGGTGGACTGGAAAAGCTTGGTCATACTGGGAAGGTTTGCATCATGCTTTGTGCCTGAAGGGCCTGATCAGGGCCTGTTTGGGCCTGGTCTGAATTAAATTGCCACTTGCTGTGATGTCTGCAATGAAGACAGCAAATCCCTCTCCCCCATGATGCTTTTTGTGTGTGTGTGTGTGTGTGTGTGTGAGTGTGTGGTAATTCTAATTAAGCATATTTGAAAGCCATATAAATTATGCAAATATATTTGCACAATTTCTCTTATTTTGCATAATTCTACTTGTTATATGAATGGAGGAATGATACATATGTAAAGCCGTGAGGCTCCACGCTCACCTCCACCTCCACCTCCACCTGATGGCCTACCATCCTGCCAGCTCCCTATGCAGCCGTCCCCGAGCCTCAGCTAGGCAGTGAAGGCGGTTGCACCTTCCTGCTTCTGCTGCCTCTCCCTGCAATTCCTTCCTCAGCCTTCGCAGGAACTTGACTTTAAAAAGGCTCTCCCTTGCCCCACCTTCCTGGGTCTTCTCCCAATCCCCACCCAGCCTCCCTGAGTGGCCCTTCTCCCAGCCTATCTGATGGGAGGGCTGGATAGACTCTGCAGTCTCCTGGCCCCACCCACTCCATCCCAGCCCAAGCTGGGGGGCATTCATTTTGTTCTCTGCCTGACTTGCCCCTGCTGCTTCTGAAGCTTCTGCAGTGGCCCCCCTGGCAGCTTGGGGCCTGTGCTTGCCTGGCTCATGCTACCGATAATCTGTGGGTCTGGCTGAGGTTGAGCTGCCTGGGCAACTGCTGGAGAAGGGTGAGTAAGCTGAGTGGCTGGGGGTTGTTCCCCGGGGCTGTGGCTGAGGGAGGGGGGGTGGACAGGAAGACGACATCATCTGACAAAAGCATCAAAGGCCCCACTTTTGGCTTCTGAAAACAAGCATGGCATACATACTTTCAAGCATAACTTTGCACAAGAACAATTAGGAACTTAAAATGTTGTACTTCCCATGAGTTTGAGTTCTGAGCTTGTGCCACATTCTGCACTTCTGCAGAATTTCACAGATCAATTTGATTACACCTTCAAGCCGGATTGCTGCCCCCAAATGTATGTATGAATTGTGCCTCGGAGAAAATCTTCCAGGCTGCTGTGGTATTTCCGCACAGTTGAAGTGAATTCTTGCCATAAAAGAAGACAAGATGGTGTCTTGTTCTAAATGGGAGGTAGAGAAAGTAGTGCGTGAAATTTGTCCTCACAAAAAGGAGTCAGAGTATGAGGCAGGGTCTGTGATGGAAAAGACCTATGAGGTAATCTTTTTCCATTGCTCGGACAATGAAATATTGTTGTGCTCAATGCATTTTTGTGGGGTGTTCTGTCCAATTCAGTTCTCCGTGTCTCAAGCAATAAATTGTCTTTCACTTTCTCTTGAAAACAAAGTTCTCTTTAATATAGTACCTCAATGCAGAGCTACTTTGAGAAGGAAAAAACAAACTCTAGTGTTTTTGTGGAAGGGGAGCATTTATTTTACTTTGTTTATACCCTGCCTTTCTCCCCCATGGACACCTAAAGCGACTTACATTACTCTCCTGTCCTCCATTTTTCCTCACAGCCACCCTGAGAGGTAAGTTAGGCTGGGAGGGTGACTGGCCCAAAGTCACTCAACGAGTGAGCTTCTGTGGCTGATCAGGGAATTAAACCTGGGTCACCCAATCCTAGTTCGTCACTCTAGCCTAGAGTTGCCAGGTCCCCTTACCTTCCTGGCGGGAGGGGGAGGATCCGGCACTCACCTTAGGCGCTCCCACGCTTTGCAGCAGGCCGATTTGGGCCGCAAACAAGCAACCCATTTGGGGCCCAAATCAGCCTGCTGCGGAGTGCAGGAGCATTCCCAGGAGTGACATCGTTGTTCCGCTCCAGGGGCATGGCTGGGAGGCTTGTTCATCCACCTTTATCCCTGCCAGCCAGGTGAGTGGTTGCAGGTGGCAGAGAGTGGGAGCGGGGCATCTACCCCCCCCCCCCACTGGGGCACCTGGAATCCCTGCTCTAGCCACTACTCAACCCTGTCTCGGTTTATTAAAAGCATATTAACCCACCTTCACTTTTTTCCCCCGATCAGCACATTCTTTTAGCATTGCCATTTCTACTAGCAAGAAAGCCAGTATTGTGTATGGTGAGAATGTCAGATTACGACTGGGAAGGCCCAGTTTCAGAATCTACCCAACCATGAAGTTCAGTGGCAGTGCCATCCTAAACAGAGTTCCTCTGGTCAGAGTCCATTGAAGTCAGTGGGTTTAGAAGGGCGTAACCCTGTTTCAGATTACACTGTGGGCAACCTCGGGCCAGCTGCTGTCTCTGGGCCTGTCCCACCTCAGAGAGGAGTTGTGAGGATAAAGCAGAGGAGTGGAGAATGTTGTAAGTGGCCCTGAGCTTCTTGGAAGATGGGCAGGATGAAAAGATTGATATATCACAGGACAATATTCCCAATATTTTAGTTTCTGCATGTGTAATCAAACTTGCATGTTCCTTGGAAAGGCCTAGCAACTATGAGGCGGGTAGATGGGCATCATTCAGAAACCTGGATGTGAAAATGAATGTGGAGTACATTTGCAAATAATAATACTCTGTCAGAAGACTATCTGGCATCAAAATTTGCAAAGGTTATTTTTATGGAAATTCTTTTGGGAGTATTTCTGTTTCAGCTTTAGGAGGGAGTAGAGGCAAAAAACTATCCACTTTCATATCTGAGCCTTGTGGGAATTCTGACAAAATGTCTAATCTACTTTCATGACTGGATGGGTTGCATCATTTATCGTACTTCGAGAAGCATTGATTATTTAAAATGTTTAGGATCATCAAACAGTATTACAGTTAGCCCTTGCAAGATCTCTTTGGCAGTGAAGTGTCACACATACTCTTTAATGGAGGTCTTACATAAACTAATTACTTTACTCAAATTGGCCACAAATCACATTTCTTTGGCATGCTAAAAATTTAACGAAGCACAAACAAGTAAGCTCACAATGTCAGATTGCATACATTCCTCTTCGGTTGGAAAACAAATATGCAAAGCTGTCTAGAAATGCTTCTGTAGCTTAACTTTAAAGTCTTAAACTGTCTAGGAGTGGGATCAGGTGCCGAAGGGCCCACTTGCCCCCTTACGAATCTGCCCAGAAACTCTGGTTTTCTTCAGTGACCCTTCTCATGCCCCCCCCACCTCCTGAATGATTTTGCTAATCTGTAATGGTCTCCAATGGCCCTTCATGGAAGTGGGCAGTGGTGCAGGCAGTGGCACATCCAGCCCCTAAGAAACCCGCTCTGGACCCAGAAGAATCGAATAACTACCAACCGGTCTCAAATGTAACATTCCTGAGCAAGGTGATTGAAGGAATGGTGACTGGACAACTTCAGGGATTCCTGAACAAAGCAGATTGTTTGAATCCATTCCCGTCTGGTTTCAGGCCCGGTCATGAGACTGAAATGGCCATAGTTGCCCTGGTGGATGACCTGCACCAGGAAATGTATGGGGGAAGCGTTGCCCTGTTAATTCTGGGCCTGGGGCTAGGAGGAACTGTTCTGCAGGGGTTCCAGGGTGAGTTTCAGAGTGTGGTGCTGGAGGACTGCTGCTCTGTCCCTTAGCTTCTTGCTTATGGGGTTCCACAAAGTTCTGTCGCTGGGAGAAGTCATCCAGAGATTCGGGCTGAGTTGTCACCAATATGTGGATAACACTCAGCTCTATCTTGCACTTCCAACAAATCCCAGGGAGGCTGTGGAACCTATGAACAGGTGCTTGCAGCCAGTTTTGGGATGGATGAGGGAGGGCTAACAAGCTGAAATGTAACTTTGAAAAAACAGAGGGGCTACTGGTGGAGGGGAGAGTTGACCCACGAAAGGGGATATCTCTTGTTCTGGATATCTCTTGTACTCCCCCTAAAGGAGCAGGTTCATAGCTTGGGTGTGGATAAACAGATGGCAGTGGTGGCCAGGGGTGCCTTTAACCAGCTTTGGTTGGTGAGCCAGCTACAGCCCTTCCTGGCCTGGAAAGATCTTGCCCCTGGGGTGCATGCCCTGGTAACATTTGGATCAGATTACTGAAATGCACTCTTTGTGGGGCTACCCTTGAAGACTGTCCAGAAATGGCCGACTGCAGTGGGTTGTAGAGACCATATCACTCCAGTCTTGTTGTCATCTACACTGATTCCCTGTCTGCTTCCAGGCCCAATATGACTTGGAGCCAGCATACCTTAAAGACTGCATTCTCCCATATAAACCTACGTATTCACTCCAGCCATCCTATTTATTTGGTTATTTATTCAATTTTTATACTGCTTCTCTTCAATTAAGATCTCCAAATGGTTCACAACAATTACAACAGTTAAAAACAATACAATAATATATAATAAAAAGCCACTCTAGTCCCAATCCCAACCTATAAAACAATGCAAAAAGCATAAAAATTGCAGGTAGATAAAATGCACAGCAATTTGCTGCGCCCCACAGAAGAATATTAGATAGCAAAAGCACACCGAAATAGTTCTGCCTTACAGAGTTTCTGAAAACTCAACAGGTCCTCCTGAGTGCGAGTGCCTTCCGACAATGCATTCCAAAGGGAGGGTGCCACAATCATAAAGGCCCTCTTCCTGGTGGAAGGAAGTCATGCCACCCTGGAGCCCGGAACCTCCCGCAAGCCCTGCGAAGATAAAAGGCACAGGCAGCGGGAGGGGATCATAATGGGAGAGGCACTCCCGGAGGTGTGAGGGTATCCCTGCCATCTGAAACTAGGCTAGTGGCAGCCCAAGATCGGGCCTTCGTGGTTATGGTCACTTTGGAACTCCCTCCCCAGGAAGATTCACCCATCGCCCTTTGTCATTGTCTTCCACCAACAGGTGAAGACTTTTTTGTTTGGGTTGGTGTATCCCCAGTAAACTCTTTATTGGCCCTTCTCCCTGGCTGTGTGTATGTGTGTGTTTTTATGTCTGTATATTTTTATTGTATTTGTTTATATATACATTGTTAGTTTATTGCTTTAAAATGTTTATTATCCGTTGGGGACCTTATTTGAGTGAAAAGGCGGCATATAAATGAAGGAAGGAAGGAAGAAGGCAGTGAGGTCTTCTCTGTAGTTACACCTAAGTTGTAGAATGCCCTCAGCAAAACCATCCACCTGCTTCCTAGCCTGCAAATTTTACTCACAACGTAAAAAATAGTCTTGTTTTTGTAGACTTTCCGATTGATTTCCCTCTCTTCATTCCCCCCTCTGTAGATGGCTATTTTTGCATGCTGTGTTTTTGTGAAATGAAATTGTATTGCTAATTTTATAACAGTGGTCTTATCTTGGATTAATTGCTTTACTATTGTTTGCATGTTTTATTGTTGGCCAGATGAGAAACCTTGGGGTTGTTAGGTGGGCTGTAAGGCTTTCAAATTAATAAATTATCTGCAAAAGCACCATCACGCTGTTTCTGATCCAAAGATCTTTTCTCTCAGCTGGAAGGAGGAAAGTAGGTACCTTTTTAGAGTTATTTGCTTAGATCTCTTTGAATTACATTTAAATGTTTTGTACTCTGATCTCATGTGACTCTGTACTAGTCCCTAATATAGTCCAGTCTTTGATGCCATCAGAGTCACTTTAGTTCAGTTTTGAGTTATGATGAAAGGTGCACCAGGATTTCAGAGCCTTATAGACATAGCTAAAATCCTGGGCTGAAAGTTATTAAATAGAGTGTAAGTAATAGGTCTATATTTTGAGAGAGAGAGAGAGAGAGAGAGAGAGAGAGAGAGAGAGGAAGGAGCATGAACTAACCATGTGATGGGGGACGGCAAGCAGGCCAGCTATGTAAACAAGGTAATTCAGAGTAGATCAAACTGCCCTCCTCAACCAGGCCGATAGCTAGAAATAAACATGGTGCAGAGGAGAGCAAGATCCAGGTTCAACAGCATTCAGATTTCCAAGGTATGAGCTTTCAAGAGTCAAAGCTCCCTTTATCAATGCTCTGATGAAGCTTTGGGCCCAGACCTTGCTCTTCGACTGCAAACCAGCACAGCTACCCATCTGAAACTATCTGTGGTGGGGAGGTGCAGGCAGGGAGGCTCCGGGGGGCTCTTGAATAGTCTCAAGAGTGGAGGAGGTCATAGCTTCTAGCGCCTTGTAAATGTGCACTTAGCAGGGCCTATCGCAAGAGGGGGTGCTGGTACTCTTCTAATTCGAGGTCTGGCATGTCCTTTTCTCTCCTGTACATTTCTTCTTGAGAATTTCTTTTTTTTTAATGTATATGACATGCTGTGGGGTGAAACAGCCGTTTGAGTCATGAATCTCCATGGCTTGATACAACCTGTTGTAAGTTTATGAGTTGAACAAACCAATCCTCCGTTGCAGCCCATAGTGGAAGTCCAGGATAAATGAAATCTCTCTCTCTCTCGCTCAGCATTTCGTTGGAAGACTTTTATAGTTCTCCTAGGCAGTCCTATCATGTTTATTGGATTTTTAAAATGCAGGCTTCTTTGTAACGATAGCTGTAATAAACTGAGGTAACGGAGCATGTAGGAGTGCAGGTGTATCTTTATATATGTATCCAGGGAGCAATATAGTCGATTAATCAGATTAATTCATTAAAATGTTTTGATCATGCAGATTTAATCAATCAGTTGACTCATTGCCTAAAACTCATGCTATGTGTCAGCCAAGATTTCTTTAATCAAGTATAGCCCTAGTATGTGTATATTGTAAATTTGTTCTAACTAGAAGTATTTGATGTGTGAAAATATCTACTGCATTCATAATTAGCAAACCAAGCTTGTAAATAACCACTCACCTTCTTGCTTGTGCCAAGAAAGGCCTGGAGTCCACATACAACAAAAAAGATGCTACAGAGTTAATTAAAAATGGCTTCCACAGCTTGTTACTCACTTCTATTATGCATGAGTGCTCCTTACCCACAAATTATTATTCTGCCGAAAAGGATTTGAGTTTTTTGTAAATGATGTTTTAAACCCCACCCATGCCTCGATTGCTGCCTCTTCTTCCCATCTTCCTCCTCCTCTAGGAGGAGGTTCTTGTAGATATATAGGAAGTGTGCCACAAAGGATCCTAATGGAGCACAACGTATGCAGAGGGAAAGGAAGCGTTGCACTGTCCCCATGGTAACCCGCTGCTTTCACTGACATCCCAGTTTCCAGTGCAAGAAGATGCATGGGTGAAAAAGTAAACCTTTTTATAATACTTGATTTAAAAAAGGTTGAGTTGTTTATGTTCACGCATGGCAAACTAAATTACAAGTTGAGCTGAAGGAGGTTGTCCATCATTAGGTAGGAATGAGGTGGTGACGTCCTGAGGTCATAGAATAGGCTGTAGTCCTTTCAGTCTGTGAGACAAGGGATTTTTTCTCTTTTTTTAACATGCTCACAGTCTTCACCAGCAGCAGCTATTTTACATGGTAGCTTCATGTTTTAATGAGTTTTGACTGCTGACACATTATGGATTTCTTTTTTCTTAATTTTTTTTTAATTCAAAGAAGAATGTATATATATAATAGCTAATAATGGCTCTCACATAGTAATAATAAATATTAAAGTACTTACTGAGTGCCTGCAAAGTCCCCAGTTATATCATCTTCCAAATACCTATACAATTATAACCTAATCAGTTATAGTAATGTTGCACAATTATATACATCAGTAGGCAGATATCACTTCTCCCTCCAAAAATCATTAAAAAGATTTCTAACATTCAGAAAAATAAGCCCGATTCAGTCAATTTTGGAAATCTTGCTATCTCCCACACTTCATTTATCCAGGATCATACAGTCAAATATTTTGTGCTCTTCCTACTGTGCAACTAACATTCTTGTAGCAGGAAAGTAATCCAATACCACACATCTATGAAATTTAGGAATAAAAGTCCCATCAACACACCACCCCTTGAGTCTTTGTGATTTCATACCCTATTATTCAAGTAATGTGAAGTTTCACCCCCCCCCAAAAAAACTGTTTACCTAGTGGCCATTGCCAAAACATATGTTTAAACTCTGCAACAGACAAGAGACTTTGTCATGTTGGCTGATTCCGCACACGTTGGATAATGCACTTTCAATGCACTTTATCAATTGTTTGAGGTGGATTTTTTGTTCCGCACACAAAAAAATCCGTTCCAAATGATCTATAAAGAGGATTGGAAGTGCATTATCCAACGTGTGCAGAATCAGCTGTTGCCAACTCTCTTTCCAGGCCCATAGTGATAGTGGGGCAAAAAGGGGCAGTGCCCCATCAAAACTTGGTCACGCTCCCTCAGTGAACATTAGTCTTTCAAGTGTAAATTGTCTATGCAAAGGGGAAAGGGAGGAGATGGTGTAGAAAGTTGTGGATACTGTAATAAGTCTACCAAGTGTGAATTCTCTCTCTACTTGACCAGAACAGAATTTGTAGATAGCACAGCTGGAAAGCCCTGCTTTTAAAAGCCTGCTGCATGAAAGGGGTGAATAGTAAAATGTTGGGGGGAAAGGTGGGGGAGAGAGAAGTTGACTGAAGAGTGAAGGGGTGAAAATTGTGTTGTAGCAGACTGCATTGTTTTCTCCTTTTGTCATTCCATTTTCTGCATAGCTTGACATTTTTATTTTTATTTTATTTTATTTATGTTATTTATAGTTCGCTTTTCTCATTGAGACTCAAGGCAGATTACACAGTGTAAGTCAATATGATCAATGGTTGGGGCGTTCAATAAACAATGCAAAAGGGTAATGATTACAGAAAATTGAAAACAAGCAGAAATAGGATACAGAGCTGAAACTGTGCTGAAACAAAACATAAGCAAATTGCCACGACGTATAAAATGACACGGAAAATATCCAGTAGGAGCATACGTACAGCAGCAGACAGTATAAAGTAGTATAGTCTACAACAGTCTCTATCTTATCAAAGCATCTTTCTGAACCATTTCCTTACAGCACAGTCTTATTACCTATGAGCCAAACTACATGAGACACCCAGTACATGTTCCTCACATGTCAGGTCCCGCAAGGTTCCCTGGGTAGTATAGTCTTACAAAGAACAGCCTCTTGATGTGATTTTCCACCGGGGAAGAGCGATGGGAGGGATTCTCTCTCTGTCTCTTGCAAAAAGCCTCAGCTCAGGTTATCCTCTGGGAGCTCGGGGTGGGGGGCTGGACATAGCAAGAAGCAGGAAATCCAGGGCGGCTTTTTGCAAGAGGGAGAGGGAGAAATAGAATCCCCACCACCGCTCTTCTTGGCGGAGAATCGCATGTTTGTAGTATAGTATTGGGGGATTCCGCATGATCGACTTTGATCGGACTTTCTGAGCAGTCGTGCTGCAGTGGAGTCGTACGAATCCACCGCTCTCTGATTCCACATTAAGGCTTTTGGTTTGCATTGATATGTCATTTCATCATGCTCAAAGTCCATCGTGCAGAATTTGCCAGTATAAAAATCAATTCCTCATCGCTTTTTCTGGGGAAAGTGTCGACAGACATGCGTCGTCTTCATTTTTTCTTCTTCAAAAAAACGTTGCTGCGTATAAACATTACATCAAACAAACACATCATTTTTTTCTCAAAATACACGTTGCTGCGTATAAACGTTGCATCAAACAAACACATCTGATAGGTCAGAGCATTTCGCACTGATATCGTGGAATGAGTATTGGTTATTGAGGGAAAACTGTTACCGATGACCCCGCTTTCCCTCTGCCTCAGAAGCTGTCAGCTGTCAGCGAGCAATAAGTAACATATTTGGCACATTGAAAAACGGACCTGTTATTGGGCAGCTGCCATCACGTGACACATGATATGTTTCTGCATAGACATGTAGAAACGTTGCAATGTTTTTTATTTTAAATTTTTTTTAAAAAGAGAGAGACACAAGAGGGGAAGGGGAAGGGTAGTGGGTGTGGCTTGGAAAATGTGATCAACCAATCAAATTTAGTTGATTTGAAGGACGCGAGAAAAGGGCAAGGGTGGGGAGAACATCGGATAAAGAATTTTGCACAATTAAAATCCCTAATCTAGCAAATGGACAAATAAGTCGGGGAAAAGCAGGAAGGAAAAAAAACAGACAAAACCTGCAGTGACTTCAAAGCTGCTGCTTGGATCGCCTTCCCGTGTGTGGAAATGCAAAAAAAAAAAATCGAGGTCATTTGGAAGCTGAACCGCAGAAAACCACTAGTGGGGGATCACCCACTTTAGTAGCGCTTCACGCCCATAAAATTAAGCACTGCAACAAAATTAAGTGGTGTAGCAGGACATGGTTTAAGACTGCAGCACTACGCATGATTAATCAGGAGTAAGACCCACTGAACTAAGTAGGTGCATGCGAAAGTGTCATGCCTCATGCACTAAAGGAATCCTGACGTTCTGGTGATATTCTTCACGTACAAGATTACGCCCTTTTATACATGATGAATTAATCCAGAGTTTTTATGATTCCTGCATCAATTATCCTTTTACGATCAGTGTTAAATCAGGAATAACTACCATTGTCTCATTTTTATCTGCACTTGCATTCCCTAAGGTTGAGAGGTGAGGGAAAACAAGAAAAAAGCAAACTGGGAAAATGGCAGCAGTGGGTGCAGACGTTTGGGATGCTTCTGAGATTGCCCAGAGTCCAGATGGGGAATTGAAGCTCTGCTATAAAACCCAAATCCTTGCAAGTAGATAACTAGCATAGCAGGGATCATGCTAGTCTTGAACTCTTTTCCCTGATGCACTAGTTCTTTACTTGCAGGGAGTCTGTTTTCTGTAAGGAAGCATTCAGCCAATGACGCTACCCACCAGTATCCTGAAGTGGTATCCTTCACTCCACCTTGGGATTCTACCACCTCATTCTGCTATGTATATAAAGCAAGCCAGGGAATGGCCTCTAAATAATCAAACAGATGAATTTCTGTAAAGTCGGGAAGGGCTCCAATTTAGCTCCTCTTTTTACTTGCAAGAGTGCGTAACTCTAATGGATTAGAAACTTTGGTGGATCTCTTTAAAAGCCTTAAACAGACACGACCTTCCTTAAGTTTCCTTTGTAGAGTTAGTCTTTTTTGGCAGTGGTCTCCAGTGTAGTGCCCATGGACGTCATGTTGCCCACCAACAATTTCCTGGTGCCTGCCAAGTACTTTTAGAAAGTGGGTGGGGCCAGGTGGGACTTTTGGCCAGTGGGGCTTCTGATTGGCTGTTGGAGATCTGATTGGCTGTGTAGATTTAAAATACATTGCTTTGGCAGAAACTGCCACCACAGCACAGGGGTCTTCATTGCATAACTGAAGATAAGCTGTGTGTAAGCAAGAAAATATTTTTAAACAATATGTTCATTTTAAAAGGCATCCTGTTAAGCAGAGCTTTGGTGTGAAATGTTTTGAGTTACTGTTAGAATTATGCCTAACCTGACTCCCTGACATTTTGTGATTGGTTCCACCTACTATTGCAACGCTAAGTTAGAAACAGATCTGCTTCGGCTTGCTCTCTATATGTCCTATGCAGGTTTTTAGACCTGCCTCACTTAATAAGATATTCTAAATTTGAGAGACTTGCTGTGGAACTGCTTTGGGACTGTACTACCTTCGGACTTTGTAGTAGTGTCTCAAATAGCAGTTTTTGCTGACTTCGAGGCATGACTAGAGCTTGTATGAAGAGCTGCGGCTAGAGTGGTGTGCCTGATCTATAGCCCTGAGAACCAATTCATGGCCTGTACTTATATCAGAAATATTTTGTACGCTTCCATTGACTGGTGCTTTAACACTGTCTCAGCGGATGGGGAAGTTGTTATGCTTGCTTTCAAATTTTTTTTTGGCTGCTATCCCTTATTTCTGAATCATACCCAGATACATTTGCTTTGGGTAGATTAACTTACCGATACCATTACAGATAATGGGCTTCTTGTACAGTGTTACTGCTTTCTGTTTATGAATAACAAATTGCTTGTGTTCCTAAATAAGTGACGTGAACGTGGATCAGTCGAGCTGACCATAAACAATTCTGTGCTGCTGTAACTACTGGATGTCCAGTAATCCTTGATGGATCCGTGCAAAGGTCCATCTCATTTAGCGTTTTGTTTCCAGCAGCACCCAGACAGATAACTGTGGAGACTCACAAGCTGGGCATGAAAGCAACGCCAGTCCCTTTTTCATTCTCTCCAAGCATATAGTTCTCAGGTATACTGCCTCTAAACATTAAGGTTCTATGTAACTATCATAGCTGTTGATAGATCTGTGCTCCATTATAGTGCAATCCTAAACAGAGTTACACCATTCTAAGATGATTGACGTCAATGGATTGAAAAGGGTGTGACTGTTTAGTATTGTGCTGTAATTTGTCCAGTTCTTATTCTTCCACTTGCTTTTTTCTTTTGCTTGCAGCACTCATAAGCAATTAAGTTCTGGCAAACCATTAAAACATCATCACCATCACCATCAGAGCAGTATATAATTTGAATGTTGTTGTTGTTGTTGTTATATCCAATGAAGTATGCAGTAGGGTTTGGATATCAGAAATCTGAGAACAGGCAGAAACCAGAAAACAGAGGTAAAAACCAAGCATAAACTTATGTAAACATGACATGTTAAACTATGCAAAAGTTACATAGTAGGAGCAAACATATAGCAACAGACAGTATACAGTAGTATAGTCTACAGTCCCTATCTCTTTACCAAATCATTGCGAATAGTCTGAATTTTTAAATTGTACACCTGTGGTCTGGAAAATACTTGGAGCATACCCAAGAGTGGGATAATGTGGCATTCACCTTGCTTGCCTGAAGAGTCATCCTATGTTGTGGGATTCAGTTATTTGAATCTAGAACCTCATGGGCTGAGGAAAGAACCTAACCGAGTAAGCTTTGTCAGTGAGCCACACCTTCCATGCCCCTGACTTCTAGATCTGGCAATTAACCTCAGAGTCTCAGGGTGAATATGGCTAGAAAATACAGACTCCAACTTTAGATTTGAATGAAACTTCCCATTGCTATGGCCCAGCCTTGGTAAGAAAAGTTGTAAAGAGCTGTATTGGCCCATGCAAAATCCAGAAAAAGAAACAAAATCATGTCATATATTTTACTGAGGCCAATCCAAATGACACAAAACGTTGTACAAGCTTTCAAATTCTATAGAACAAATATTACAAAAAATTTTTAAAATGGAGGACAAAAAAAGCAGATTTTTACAAAATTTTTAAAAAATAAAGGATGAAAAAAAGCAGATTTTCCACATCTAAATCTTAAGAACGTGCCATGCCAGCCTTTAATCGTGGATACCGGCAATCTCACAGTTTGATTGCCATAGGTGTTAGATTACAGCATTTCTATTCTGGGAAGAAGAAATACATAATGAAGGTTCATCTCATTTTTTAAGAAATAGTTCAGCAAGGTCCAAACAGCACTCCAAACTCATGCAAGAATCTCAGTTCTCTAAAAATGCTTGGGTAAATTCACCACGAGTTTCCACTAAAGCATGAAAGAGGAGGAGGGCCATTTTGTGAATGAGATCAATAAGTAAAGCTGACTTACCTAACTCCATTAAGAGAAATTCAGTCCACCAGCTATGACCTGCCAGGTGTGGTAACACACTCATGGTATTTCCAGACCCAAGGTGTTTACTGAGCCCTTGGTGGGCTACCATAAATGGGTGATGGGCTTCTTTCAAATTGATGACCAGAGGCATGGCTTTCTTAGTGATGGCCCCTTGCCTCTTGAATAGGGTTGCCAGTTCTAGGTGGGAAGATTTGGGGGCCTAGGACCAACAAGTTCTGCTGTCTCCTGGTGTTGCAGTGTCACTTCTAACTGAAACCAGAAGGGATGTCAGCACGTCAGGGCAATGCTCTGTCATGTACCTGAACATCTATGATGCTTGAGCATCACTGATTCCTCCCCCACATCAGTTAGTAGCAGAGCCATTGGACTGCTGGTGGGAGGCCTCCTGCCGGAGTGGGAGACCTGGCCAGCCTTCTGTGGAATGTCCGTCCACTTGAGGCTTCCTTTGCACCTCCCCTTACCATCTTTAAGTGCCAGGCTTAAATATTTATTTTAAAGCAAGACATTGAACATTTCACATAGTCTTATACTCTCCCTGTAGACTGAGAACTCCTTTATGACCATCATTTTAAGCTACTCGGTGTTTTATGCTACGTTTGTAAATTGTAATTGTTTATTAATTGTAAGCAGGAGCACCTTTTATGGTACGTTATATTTTTATCATGTTTTTCCTGTAAGTTGCTTTGAGCAGGTTCTCTGGAGATGTTGGTACAGACGTGTCATAAATATTTTGTTTTCCTTTTTAAGATTGCTGTTTCATGCATGATATTTTTTAGGGGCACGCTGATAGTTATAGGTATGCACTTAAGACAGCTTACTTGTGTGAATGCTACAAACATGTCTGCAAATTGATGCACCATACAGGCACACATGTTGGGGACTCAGGACAGGAGTCAGGAGGACCGGTAGGCTGTAGTTCCCTGCTGAGCTTACACACAGTGGCAACCCCCAGGTTTGCCACCACATAATGTGCAAAATGGCCCTCGAAGGGAACAGTATGTTCTGATTTGCTGTTTTCTCCCTTCATTACTGTTTTCCATTTGCAAACAAAGCCTGGATAATGTAAACATTTTGGCTGCAAAACTGAATCACAACGTTTAAAACTGCATCTGCAGCAGTACTGGCAGAATTCGAGTAACACATGGTGTGAAAACAGAAGCGCTCTCCGTTCTAATGTTAGCTTCCCCATGCCATGGCAACCTCAAAGAAATGATGCCTAGTCACCTTCTTCTGCAAAGTCAAGATCTTTCATACTGGGTTTGCTTCCAGTGTCTGTCAAAGCAAAACAGTCAAGCTTCCTGCTCATACCTCCTCTCAGGGCTTTTTTTCTGGGAAAAGAGGTGGCGGAACTCAGTGGGTTGCCCTTGGAGAAAATGGTCACATGGCCAGTGGCCCCACCCCCTGATCTCCAGACAGAGGGGAGTTTAGATTGCCCTCCGCGCTGGCGGCACGGAGGGCAATCTAAACTCCCCTCTGTCTGAAGATCAGGGGGTGGGGCCACTGGCCATGTGACCGTTTTCAAGAGGTTCCGGAACTCCGTTCCACCGCGTTCCTGCTGAAAAAAAGCCCTGCTCCTCTGTAACTTTCTATCCTTCCAGGATTGAATGTACTGTGCCAGAAGTGCCAGACATAGAACCTTGGGGCCGTATCATACTATCTCAGGTCACCAATATAGTCCCTGCAACACTCAATACTCTTGTATAAAAAGTAAATTTACTGTTTGGGAGTTAGATTGCTGTTTCCAGTACTCGAGCCTCCCTTATTAAGTGGTGAGTCGGCTGTTTCTTGCACTGAGGAGTAGGGCTGCCAACTCCAGGTTGCAAAATTCCTAGGGATTTGGAGATGAAGCCTGAGGAAGGCAAGCTTTAGAAAGGGGAGGGACCTCTGTAGGATATAATGGCATAGAGTCCACCATCCAAAGCAGCCATTTCCGCCAGAGGAACTGATCTCTTTTGGCAGGAGATCCGTGGTGATTCTGGGAGATCTTCAGACCCCACCTGGAGCTTACCAACCCTCTGTGAGGTGGTAGTGGGCGGCCTTTGACACTAGATCTACATTTTGATTATCCTCTAACCTTATTGTCTGCTTGAATTATTTATTGGACATTGACTGAAAGTTTGTTATGAGCTTTGGGGAAAAGACATTGGGATACTGATGCTCACAAAAGGTGGTGGTATTTAATTTTTTTTTTGTGGGACCACAGGGGATCTGATATGATGGATCGGGAATTTGGGCCTTGTGCTCATTGAACCTTAACTTTGAGTGACTCGCTTTTTGCTAACTGGATAACTAAGATGCTGCCATTTTATCGTGGCCTGTTTTGCTTTTATAAACCTTTTCCAGAATTATTTCCAATAATTACTACATTATATATAAACCACGGCTTCCATATATTAATACTTCTTGCTACAATATCTTTTATGTTGTGTATTCCAGTATACGAAGTCCCTTATTTTCAGTTTGTTAATGGTGCAACTCCCTGATACAAATCCCCTTCCCCAGAGCTTTCCCCACCTCCACCCCCAAATTAATTGAACATTAATCAGGAACATTTTTTCCTGATCTTCTCTTGTTCCTTTAGTACAGTACAAGAAACGCATGCATATATGCCTGGTTCCTGTCTACCTTCTGAATGCTTATTTGGGTCTCCATATCTTAATAATGGGGCCCATCTTTTCAAAATTAATATTGTTTGGCTTTTGGATTTGCTCCATTTTAATTTCGGTTCTGACAATCTCCAGGGGAAAAGATATACTTTTCTCTCTCTCATAGCTTGATGTGTGTCCAACTTGGCAGAGCAGACTAACAGTGCAATCCTATGCAGAGTTACTGCAGTCTAAGCCCATTGAAGTTAATGATCTTAGACTAGAGTAACTCTTCATAGGATTGCACTTTTAGTCTTCATCAGGAATTTTTATAAAGGAACATTTGGAATTGCACCATGGTGTGTGCTTGTAATGTCCGTGCATAGCGTGCACTCTTCAGTACACCTGCGCATTTTCCTTATGTGTGCTTCACTGCCCTTATGACAGCTTCTCATGACACGTCGGGAAATGGGTTCCCATGTTCTGGAATGATTTCCATTGTCTTTGAAACATAACACTTTTGGGGGAGTTGCAGTGGAGTCTGCAGGAAAAGGGATCTTTGGCAATGGGAGGAGAAATAAGTACAATTAACCAGCATGTGGAATACTTGTTTTACTTCTCACATGGTCATCAGCCGCTTTTTACATCAGGTAACATAAGAAATAAAGAATATAGCTTTTACACGACTTGAAGTTTTGGATTGCACCCATGTTCTTTTGAAATTGCACTTCCCTCCTAATCAGCCCCCTCCCCAAGCTGTCCATTTTAGGGTACATTTAGGGTCTTCATTGCTCCGGAAGTGGATGTAATGAACATTATGAAAATCCAGATACTCTGGGGCGGGTTGCTTATTTATCAGAGGGAATTTGCAGCTCTGAACAGGCTTAGCTAGAAGATGGAATCTCCAGTGTTTAGGAAGGGCAAAGTGAGATTGGCCCTGGCCATTTAATCATAAATTTGTTTATCATTAAGGCATCTCCGTATGAGGTCAACAAACAGCACTCTGCTGTTATTTCTATCTTCAGCAAACGATTCTGTATTTTACGCTTATTCTGGCTTTAGCTTGCAAAATATTGCAATAGACAGCTGTGATTTAGCTCTCTGCAGACTGAACGCATGAAAACTTATGGATGGGAGCTTTTTCTTAACAGAGAGTCCGGAGCAGTATATCTGATAAGCAGCACGTTGCAGATGTTGTTGTTAGTTCTTATGCTGCCTCCTCCAGTTAGCTGGGACAGGACTGACACGAGACTTGTAGGAGCCAACAATAGAACACAAAAAGCTGCATGCTTCCCTTTTGGGTAGAAAAACACTAAAAATTAAAGCCAGGCTATACTGTACTTCCATCTGTTATCACCTGAGGCAGCTGTCTTAATCCGTTTAATGGTTAGATGGGCCCTAGCTGTAGTGTAGGGGTGGTGATGTGACTCCATGGGGATCTGTAAACATACCCCCTGCTTAAAAGTCCTCTGAGAAACATGAGAAGGATTCTGGGTGCCACAACCAGATGATGCGATATGCTGGATCCTGGAACACTCACTTCTCTTCAACGTTTCTCAGCTCTGACCAGGACAAAATTACCTCTCGTCGCTCTCAACTTTTATTTCCTGGTCAGATTTCTTGAATATTAAAGCTTGCCTTTGTCCCTAGTGGGAACCCAAAGAGGCTTATATTGTTCTTTTCTTCCTCCATTTTTGTTTACACAACAACCCTGTGAGGTGGGTTGGGGGAGGGAAAAGGGAGAGAGATTGGCTTAAAGTAATCTAGTGAGCTTCCATGGCGTAGCAGTGATTTGAACGTGGGTCTTCCAGACACTAGTCTGGCATCACTCTCTGTGTTTGTTGTCCTACTTATAACTCCCAGTTTTTTCTCTTTCTGGCTACCTCTGTTGAGGACCTAGGCACTTTTTAGACCTTTCCCCAACTCCACCTCCTCTTTCCCCTTCCCCATCAGTGACCAGAAGAATCACATTCTGTCTGGTGAGCAGCCAGTCTCCACTCATCATGACATATTGGGTTCCATGCTGGCTTCACCCATGACAGCGTTTTTACCCTGGTAACTGGAGTCCCCAAGTATGAGGATTAACGTTAAATGGATCTCTGACTCAGAGAAGCTCCTGTATGCCCTGGTACTCAAGGGAAGAAAGGCCCAGAGGGAGGGAAGATAGTATCACCATGCAGGTTGATAATGCACTTTTCTCTGTAAAGGTGACTGGGCAGACCCCAGAGAATCAACACATGTCTATGAAAGACAGAGGATTTCCACCATTGGCCTTCAACCTCATCAGTCAACACCTAGAGTTGTCAGGTCCCCCTCTCGTCCCAGCAGGAGGCGGGGGACACGGCACCTATCTTACCTTCTGTTTCTTGTGCACGCATGAAGTATGCGCACGCGCTCCCAGGCCCACATGATGAGAAGTGACATCATCGCATGGGCCATGGCAACCCCGGGAGCGCTCCCGCGCTCCATGGTTGGGGGGGGGCTTCATCGGGCCCAATCAGCCACAAATCGATCCGGATTGGGCCCGAAGGCCCAGATCGGGCCCTAGTTTGCCTGGAACAGGCCACTGCAGTGCACAGGAGCACTCTCACACTCCACAGTGGCCCATTCCTGGCTGAGTCAAGCCTGATCCAGGTCAGATCCGGCACACGGGAGTACGCCACACCGCCTGGGAGTGCACCCCTGAGAGACCCATGCCTCTCTGCCGGCCAGGTAAGCGGGGATGGGGGGTAAAGAGGGAGCGGAGGGTCCCCTGCTCCCAGCAGGGAACTGGCAACCCTAACACCACATGTCAAGAGAGGCACACAGCTTGATTGCACTGTGCTGCTAAGGAAGGATGAGAAGTGGGTCAGCACGCCACTTCTTATGCCACACAAGATATCCACAGAAGAAAAAAAATCTCAGTCTGACGAAGGGATGAGGAGGATCTTGGGCCTGGCCTCCCTTCATTGGGTGGGCCCAGCTGCATACACCTGACAAATGGTAACACAAAGAATTCCGTTAAGAGCCCAAAGGGAAATCGGGGGTCCTTCTGCCAGCCTCCCTGGGATCCCAACAAAGCTGGACGGAAGCCACTGTGTTTAGTGCCATTCTTCCATCCGAAGATGGGATTGCAAAGCCCCCTAAAACCCAATAAGCTGGTTCCTTCCTGAGCTAATTTTTCTGTTTTAAAAAAGCTAGCATCTGTGTTTGCATGCACACCACAACCTCATACGTATCAGCCTGTCTGTGTATAACTTCAGATAACCTTGGATATTCATATGCAGAAAAAAACACGTTTGTCTAGATGAGCTCTGAGCCCAGGCTAGTGGCAAAGGCTCCTGCAGGGCCTTTTATACTGATGCTATTTTACCTCCCATCATGAATATTCAAAAGCTGCAGTCAGGGAAGACTCAGGTGGCAAAAAATAGCAAGGTGATGGAAGCATGCCGTGACATAAAAGCCAAAATCAACATTGCTGAGTGCAGAGAGCTAAAGCTTGATAAATGTGTACTTGTGTGTGTGTGTGTGGGGGGTCCCCCTCCCCTTTTGATCACATAACAGAAAAGTGCCAGAACCGTTTCTCTCGCACACTTGCATGATTGCCTTTCCCTCCCCTTCCCCCCCCCAAGATGTGTTGTAATAAGCATGCGTTTAAAAAAAAAAAAAGACAACAGAGCTTTCTGTAATTCTTGCAGCAGGATTGAACATTCAGCATAAAGGACGCACTGTTAAGTTATAGCAATGCATGCATTGTTTTCGGCATAATGCAGTCAGGATCTCCATGGTAAAATAAAAAAAAATATTCTTCTTTTTTTGGTCACCATCAGCAGTTAATCTAAAGTGGGAGCTGCTCCATTTCATTGTGGGTTAAGTGTCTCAGCCTGCAAATCTAAGCGAGGCTGTCTAGGTCTTAACTGTTCCTCCTTGGGGGTGGATTTTTAAAATAGATTGAAAGATTATTGGGGGGAAAGACTATTGCGGCTGCAGTGATTGCTCTGGAGCCTTTCGAAGAGGAAGCCGTCGTTTCCAGTATACCCCCCTTCCGTGGAATCACTTAGACACTTCCAGCTGGTGGCAGGGGATACAGCCATAATACCGCTTTCTCTGTCCCGGCTGTCTTTCTCATTACGTTAAATGCATTAGGATGGCTGCACTGCTTTGTCGAGGGTCAGGTACAGAAAGGTATGTGAAGAGAGCTGCAAGCATGTGTTCCAGTAGCATCTGCCAGCTTCGTCAAGACCTCTGAATTCTGAATGTCTTCCTGGCTTTGGCCAAAGCTTTTCTTCCAGGCATTGCTGAGAAGGGCTGGTTAAAGGTGCCTGAGGACAGCACCTTTTATACCAGGAAAGGATTTTGTTGCCCAGAGTGTCCTTAATGCATTATGGCTCATGCAGCATCACAGCTAAAGAAAAACAGAGATTTAGAGCTTAATCCTGATGAAGAAAACGAGAAAAAGAGGAAACACAGGAAGAGATCCAGGGATCGGAAAAAAAAGGTACCTTGATTTGTACTAGCAAAATTCTTGACATGGATTCCTTTGTTTTACTGAGCCGCCACTGCAGTGAGAGATGTCAGAGATCTTGGATGCGTGCAACTTGGAGACACGGGATAATTGTTACAGTCATTGTGAAATTCTTTGTGAAGCAGGCAGCTTGGAGGCATGCAGACAGGGCAATTGGGGCTTTAAAAGTCAGATGCCAGACTTTTTGAAGTGATAGAGCAAGTGGGATGCTTTTTTTTGTTTCCCCTGGGCAGACCTTCCCATTGTCTTGGGATGCAAGCTGGTTGAGTAAAAAGGGAAACTGATTTAGGACAGTCCTTTTACAGGTTAAATGAAGAACAACTGCATCATTCTCGGTTGCAAAGAAGGTGATCTTGTTATTTGTGAATTTATGAGAAGGCAGCTGTTTTCTTTGTTCTGAGAGCCTTGCTTTTTAAAAAAAAAACTTTCATTTAAAAAAAATCATAAAATAAGATGTTGCTCCGCTTGCCTATCAATGCATGTGTCTGTTTTATTGATAAATAATCTTTGAATCAGCTGCTGCTGGCAACTTTCTTTTGTTAGGTGAAAAGATCTTGAGTTACCAGAGGCTTGTGGTCTCTCCTCTGCTGTGGAATTACCTTGGATGCAGAGATATGCATGGCAAATAGAGGCCTGGGCACTTCAGCCCCCTGCACTGGTTGTTACTGTATATTATAGACTGTGGCTATGCGCACATGCACACACACACACTCTCTACCAAAGAACATAATAGTGAGAGAATGATCACATAATCTTCAGTGAAGATACCTCATTTGAGATCTGTGCCCTTTAAGAGGACGCCTTAAGCTCCCCCGAAAGGCCCAGTGATAGTTTATTAGTCATTAATGGATGTGCATTTTCGGGGGGAGGAAAAGAAGCGCAGGAATGAGGTTATCTTGGATGTTCATGGGCCTTTGTGATGTTCCCTAAGGGGTGGGGAGCTTAATAGCCTCTGAGGACTGATGCATGCCTTTCCTTAAGGCGCATGTTGTAGAGCCCTTCCGGTCATAGGGACATCTTTGGCTTGGGGAGCAACTATTTTCTGGGCTTTCTTTTCTCCTCTTCCCACTTTCTTTCTTGTAGAAGGAATGTTTGGCATAATGGGGTGGGAGAGAGAGCACTAAAAAGCCTTCTGGTACAGGGAGACCTTAAGAAGGCAGTGGGTTTAGATGGCTGCAGTCAGCATGTGTGTACTGCAGCATATAAGCGTTTGGGTCTTTTTTTTTCATTTAAAGAAGAGTGGAGAGGTTGTCTCTTCCATGACTGTTCTTATTTATGCAAGCATAGATGAATTGATAGGAGCAAAAGCCAACCTTTAGCACTGGTTTTCAGCTAGATAGATAGATAGATAGATAGATAGATAGATAGATAGATAGATAGATAGATAGATAGATAGATAGATAGATAGATAGATAGATTCCTTTGGGTGCATTTTATGCTCAATAAATGAGACTGGAGAGGGGATTGATCGCTAGCAGAGGAAGGGGTTCCTCTACCATTACCACCTCTGCAAGTACTCTTTGAAATGCAGATCTCAAAAAAGGGCCACCTCTTAATAAATGTGCGTTTGGAACCGAAGTTAAAAATGCATAGCCTCCCAATTAACTTTTTCACAATTTGAATAGCTGGATGTATGCTTAAGTAGGCTCAAGTTGAACAATAGCAAGTGTGTGGTGCCTTTGTCCTCATTCATGTTGTCCTATAAGCAGAATATGGAAGGAGGAGGGGACAAGGGAGACTGTGCCAGTAAGTGCCTCTTGATTCAATGAGGGGGGACAATTGCTTTGTCGAAGGAAATGCTTTATTGTTTATACAGCACGATGCCATCGAAGGGATATTGCCTAGCAACCAGGGTGGTCCATGGACAGGAAACCAATAATCAAAAAATGCACAGGTTTTCTTTTTCTTCTTTTCATATTCTGTGTTGTAAGGAAGGTTTTGCAGAACAGAAAGCCTAGAAATGGGACTCTTCGGGATAAATAATTTTCTCTTGCACTTCTATTTGAAATAGAGTGCGTTAAACTTGAAGACGTATGGAATTTGTTTAAAAATGAAGAATAAGATGAGAACTTAGACTTGATATGGGAAGTGAGGTTTAACTTTGGTGCATTTGCACATCCAAGCTGGGTGCCAATTGACTAGAGATAGACTATCCCTCTGACCTTCCTTTGCACAGTATAGAATCCATGTTCATCTCCTTGTAACTTTAGGGTTGTGGTTGGGTTTCTTTTAATTAGAGTTTCTTTCCCACTGTGCATTGTGAGTCACTTCAGACCCACGAACCAGCAGTAGAGCATTTTCATCCTCCCCCGCCCACCCCCAGATGGTCTCATGATAATACTTAAGGCTAACCCTCTTACCTGGACAATATTAGAAATACCCTTGGGGAAGCTTCCAATTGCATTAAAACACTGGTGAGAACTGAAATCCCTGGGCAGTTGAACTTGAGACAGCAGGGAGATTCAACCATGTGACGGTTTCAGTTTGCGCAGCTAAACAATTCCTATAGTCAGTGAATACCAGCGTTGGATGGACATGTTGATAGTGTTTTCCATTTAGTTCCTGAAGCAATTTCCCACTCTCTGTGTTTTAAGGCCTCTAAGGTTACAAGATGGTTCCTACAGGGCTTGCTCTGAAAATGCCAGCAGACGAATCCACTGTTTTCAAATGATTTTCTTTTGGTTAAGTGGGACAACTTTCAAGAAAGTATGTTAGGAATAAGTGCAGCTGTTTGAAGCAACATCTGCATAGTTCTTGCCTACTCAAGGTGTGCCAAAAAGCCAGTGGTTTTGTGCACCTGAACCCATGGCTAGATCCGTAGCTAATTTAAAACTCTTGTGTACGTTGTTTCAGCCTTCTCATATATATTAGGGTACAGATTGGCTGATGCTTGCCTCAAGATAAGCCTCTTCCCTGTCAAGAAAGCAGCTGAGAAATTTCTTTTGACACAGAACAGCTGGTTGACGAAAACAAGCGGTTATGTCCCACCATTTCCCTTGGCTAAGTGTTGAGCCTTCCTCTGGGGGAAGGGAGCCTCTTCCTCCAGAGGTTTTACGTTTGGCATTTTTGGATGCACCCAGATGGCATAGCCCAAGAGTCAGGGCCTGATAGGTCAGTGGGTGAAGGCCTCATCATCTAGCCAGAATTTGCAAGTGTGATTATTACTCTGCATATTGCAGGGCTGATATCTGGAACTAATTTCTCTCTTCATCAAGTAAACACTGACTGTCACCAACATTCATTATTAGGGGTCTGAAGGGATACATCAGAAGATAGGAGTTTGGGGAGGGGCTCAGTCTCACCAGGGCTTTTTTTCAGCTGGAACACAGTGGAACGGAGTTCCGGAACCTCTTGAAAATGGTCACATGGCTGGTGGCCCCGCCCCCTGATCTCCAGACAGAGGGGAGTTTTGATTGGCGATCTCAACTCCCCTCTGTCTGGAGATCAGGGGGCGGGGCCACCAGCCATGTGACCATTTTCTCCGAGGGCAACCCACCACCTCTTTTCTCAGAAAAAAAGCCCTGAGTCTCACTATTAGCTCTGCCTGCAGAAGGACCTCGGCTGTCCCTGGAATCTCCAGTTAAAATGATCTCAGGCAGAAGTCCTTGGAAGTACCGTTCCCTGTTGAGACCCTGGAGAGTTCTTGCCAATCAGAAGAGGCAATACTGAGCGAGCTAGACCAGTGACTGATATATAGCATGTTCCAAAGAGGAGGGGGTAGTGACGAGCAGGCTGTGGCAAGTGAGTGAAGCAGGCCAGCAGATAAACAGTTGTAGGGGCTTAATTTGTGTCAGTGTTCAATCCTAAAATCTGAAGAACATGAAAAAAAAATCAGACAAGGTTGTTTTAACATGCACAGATTGCCATGCCTTCTCTGCTGAGGAACTGCAATTAGCTCCAAATCATTCAACATCAGGGGAAAGAAAATTTCTCAGTGCAGGCATTCCAGCAATACGTGGAGTAATATTACAGATGGGAGGGTGACTTAAGGTAGGGCTTTCAGCCCCTGTAGGGCTTATTTTGGAAACCAAGCCTTCTATTGAACTGCACCTCAGCAAAATGCTGGAAAGGAGCAAAGAAGCCAGGCCAAACTGGACAGAGGAGACACTCAAGTGAACCTTGTTCCTTGTCTGAAGAAACAGACAGGAATAGCAGCCACTCCTAGAAGAAAATGAAGTCAGTGGTAAGGCTAAATCTATATACGGAGATTCCCACAGTGAATTCTCCCAAGGCTTTGTCGTCCCTATAGATTTACTAGCATTTGTTATTTTTCAGGCAGCCTGGAAGAGGCCTAAAACATGGTTAGAGGCCTTAATTCATTCCTGAATCACATGATCCCAAGGCAAGGTTGCCAGCTTTGGCTGAGGAAGTGGTACGTGGAGAAGGTAGAGGAAGCTCAGCAGAGATGTGATGCCACATGAGTCCTACATTCCTTGTGCATCTCATCAGTCTGCTCTCTTGCATTTACAGGAACCTTTTGTAGTGGTAGAACACTTTTAGCATCAGTTTGGATTGTATGAGTTTCAACTGGTGATGTTGTGCCAGAAGGGAGAGCGCCTGATTGGGGGTGCTGAATGTAAGATGTTTAGGGAGAAAAACATAGTGGGAAAGGTGGATGGGGGGAGTAAAGGGCTTTTTGTGACCCTCAGATATCAAGATTAGATAATATGTTGTAGTTCTCTATTAGTTAGGTCACCTTCTCAATCAGATTAATAAAAGGATGGATTTCAGTGTATGTTTAATGTGAGAGGATTGTCAGTTTCTATGGGAGAGAACACACAAAGCTTCAAGATTGGAATTTGAATCACGGAGACACTCTTTTAAGATGTGGATTTTTAAATTTTTTTTACAAGAGAGAGGCAGAAGAGTAAATGTGCTGATGGTAAGGTCTATGGAAAGATGGGAAAGCCTAAAGCTATATCATTGACCGTACCATTTTCAGCAGAAAGTGTGTGTGGGGTGTGTGTGTGTGTGCATATTTGCAAGCTAGAGAGAAGAATTTTACTGTTTCCATCTGCTTGGGTTACTGTTTTTTTTCTAAATGCAGGGACTTATTCATGGGGGGAATATTCAAATGTGTACACACATACACCCCCTCACACACACATTTGTGAGCTGTGCTCTGGAAAAGCTTTCTCACCTGATTCTGTTGAATGTGTAAACTGTGTACCTTGGTAGGCTCATCACAGACACCCACAGGAAAGCTATGAAGTCAAGTTGGTGGGGTGATTGGTTGGAGGAACTGGGGAAAAAAATGCAAACTCCATTTGGCTTCTTAGTGATCCATACAGACTTATCTGTTGGCTTCACTGGGGACTAGAAAGCATAGCCAGCCAAAGGCATAGCAGTTCCTGAGATGGAGAACCAAGTTGCATTCTTCTCCCACAAATTTGGGTATAATCTACCGGAAATTTCTCCAGCAAGTGTCTTACTGAATGGGAATTATGCTCTCACGGAACTTAATTTATTTCGATGGGGCTTGTGTAGGAGAACGTTCTTGTGCCCTGTGCCCCATAGATAATGGAGACACATGAAGCTGCCTTGTACTGAGTCAAACCATTGTTCTATCAAGATCAGTATTATCTACTCAGACTGGCAGCAGCTCTTCAAGATCTCAGATGGAGGTCTTTTCACATCATCACCTGTTCCCTGATCTTTTGTTAACAGGAGATGCTGAGGGCTGAACCTGGAACCATCTTCATGTAGACGTCACATGCTCTACCACGGAGCCATGCCCTACCTTTAAATAATACAGTGCATCAAACCACACTGGGTAGAATATTTGTACTTCTTAATGGTGCTGACAGTTCCCTGTTTCAGGCAACAACTGCACTATGTCTCATGTAGGTCTGCTTCTGCTAGAAAGAGCTGAGGATGAAATAACATTTTTGTTATAGGTTCACTATAAGAATTCCAAAGGCAAAGATGGGGATTATTCCAACATGTTCATAAGATGACAAAGCAGTCCAACATGCTTCTGCAGTGCAGGTTGAAAGTTATTTTGGAAGGTTCAGTGGAAACCCTGAGAATGCCCAATAGGCTGTCTTTCAGTACTGTATCTCTCAAGGTTGTTGTGAGGAAAGCATTATAGGTGCTGAGAAGCTCTATAGAAATTATGATTAAGGTAATGATAGAAATTAGCATGATCTGCCAGTTCAGAGGTGGTGGTTAAAGTTTTTTCTCCTGTGATTCTTAGGGGCTCATTCTGCCTGCCATTTTATGAGCAGAGGTCTCCAGGTGAAGAACTTAAACATTGAAAATGGTAGAACGTTACCCTTAAATAATCAGTTCCTTTACAATAAAGACGATGACATCTTGAAGTATTATTTATATGCCTTTTATCTGTGTTGCCCTAATTTATGCACAGTCTGGGCTCAGAACACAAGATTTAATTTCCCATGTGTCTAACTTCTCAAATGGATCTGATAATTTCAGCACTGTGATTCTATTAAAGACCAAAGGATTTTCCTGCTGGGAGAGGTAGGGTCGGTTGTAATTGGAGACTAAAAGGGTGTATCCAGCTTGCAGATGCTTCTGTGCAATGCTGAAAGTTGGAGCTGGTTTTCGTTTTCATTCATTTTGCTTAGAAGCCAGTGGGTGCCACGGGAACTCAGAGTTTTGCATTCCTGCACAGGATTTATTTATGTGGCTGTTCTTGGACAGCCATAAAAGCTATTTGCCCCACTTCCACTGCACTGAAGAATCATATTTAATCTGTGCCAAGAAATGAAATATGAAATGATGTGTGGAAAGAAAATACTGTTTTCTAGAAAGAGCCCTATAGAGCATCAGTGAATGTGGACTATAGTCCATATTCTGTTCATTTAAGTTGGGCTTTGGCTAGGGTTACCAACCTCAAGGTAGGGCCCACTGTTCTTCTGGAATTAAAACTGATCTTCAGGCTTCAGAGATCAGTTCACTTGAAGGAAATGGCAGCTTTGATGGGTGGAATCTATGGTATGCCTTACAGCCTAGGAGGTCACTTAGTGAATTTAATGGGTAACTGAGAATTTAAACGCAAGGTTTTTCTGGTCTAAGCTGAGGTATAACAGTTCCAGGGATGTTGACACTATGAAAGATTTCTTTCCAGTTCTTTACCTAGGAAAAAAATGGATGGAGGGGAGGGGTTGAAATATATACAGTATTTACCTTCTTAACTAACTTAATCATATTTTACTACTTAAAGTACATGAAATATATTGCGTATAATTTAGTTAACACATAAAATTACACTGTTGAATATCTTTATAGAATTTAAAAATGCCTTCATTTTATTACAACACTAATTACTTTGGAGTAATTGGAGAAGGAGAGCCTGTGTGGTATAGTGGCTAGAGTGTCAGAACTGGACCTAGGAAACACAGGTTCGGAGCTCCACTCTGCCCCTGAAGATTCGTGGGTGACCCTGAGTCAGTTATGCACTCTTGGCCTAACTTACCTTACAGGGTTGTTGTGAGGTTTAATTGGAAAAGAGAACTATGTAAGCCGCTTTGGGTTCCCACTGGATAGAAAAGCAGGATATAAATGAAACAATGGTATCATCTCACCTGACAGAAATAACAGTACACATTGGTATATTAGACCTGCGGTGTTTTCCTTAATATGTGACCCAGTCTTAAAGTAAACAGTAGAATAGACCCAACAGCCATGATTTGTTTCACTAAACAAGTCCTCTGTAATTTTGTACTGTAAAAGAGCTGATATTTGATCCTCTTGATAATGTGCCAAATTTTCTTGGCTGGACTCTCTTTACCCGTTCAGTTGTGCTGAGAATGTTATAAGCTTCAAGTTCTGACTTGATCAGGTAGTAGTAAAAGGGGAAAAAACTTGTATAAATTTTACAGGCTTTACATTTAAATCGTGGTGTTTTTAGTATTCCTAGTTGAAAGTTTAATATCATCAGTTACATGGTGATAACATTCTGTACCTGTTTCATTATTCAGGAATAGAAATTCATACATTTGGTGACTATTTTTCAGTATGACCGCAGCATAATCCTGAATGGATTCAAGGGCTGATTTTCATTTTAAGTTTTGATGGGTTTGAGTTTGCCGTAGGTACTGGCTGAGGTGTTTGAGATTCTGAAAATTGATTTAGGGACATGAAAATATAATATTGGGCAGCATGTTATTTGTTGTTTTGGTCCCAACTTTTAAAGGGAGATCTTCCTAAGATTCAGTCAATGCACTCCAAAGACATAATCTTTCTTACTGTTATTTTTACTAGAGGTTTAGGGTGAACTTTTCTCCCCAACAGAGACCCCAAACAGTTTACAACATCATTCCCCCCCCCCCTTCCATTTTATCCTCACAATAGCCAGTTTGTGAGGGAGGTTAGATAGAGTGATTCTCCTTCTGTTACTCAGCAAGCTTCCATGGCAGAATTGAATGAATGAATGAGATTTGAGTTGAGATTTGAACCCGGGTCTCCCAGATCCTGACATTCTAATCTACACCCCACCCCCTCTGGTTGAACAGTCCTGTAAAGTAGGCTGAAATTACTGACTTCTTATTATAGATGCTGATTTGACACTGGCTTCCTTATTCCTCTCTCCCCAGTGGAACTGTGATATGAAGGAGAAGAGAGGTTTGTAGCTCACAGCTTGTGCTCTTATCTAGTTTTAGACAGTTTGAGTGTTTAGAGTTGACCGGTGTTTCTTCAGATGGCTCAGGAGGAAGTGAAGATGTTGTTCCAGCTCTATGTCTCCCACACTGTTGTGTCTCCAAGACCTCAGACATGCGTAGGGTGCTGAATTGTGGCTTGGCTGACCTTTCTGGGCATTCTTGGACAACTGCCTGCCTCTTTTACTTTCTTGGGAGAATGAAAAATATACAAGATGTCAGTTTTTCCAATTTAGGTGACTGGGAAAATATGTGTTTTGGTTAAAAGTTCAAAAATTTGTAATGGGTAGCGACAGTATGGAAATCAAAAAGACTACCAACAATCGAAAACTGGTTCTCTAAAGTTTGGAATCATTTTATTTTAGAAAAAGTAAGCAATGATATGCAAAATGCAGTACAACTCACAGAAAATACTAATTTTATTGAAAAGTGGCTCCCATTTCTGGAATACATAGAAAAGAATAATATGCAGCCCAACTCGAAAATACTACAAGTTGTAACAAACAATGGATACCTCTCCTTCTATTAAGCTGATAGTATAACTGTGTAATTACATGGAATTACTTTTTCTTTACGTTAATTATTAAGGATGTAAGTCTAACTGCGTATTGTATATTGGTTTTTGTTTCATTCAAATTTGAAATGTTGTTTGTTACTTGAAGGTTATTAGTTACATCTGATGTTACAATAAAAATTTAATAAAAAAAAAAATTTGTAATGGGGTCATATTTATAACAGCTGTGACCTGGATAGCCTAGGCTAGCCCAATCTCAAAAGTAAGCAGGTCAGCCCCTGTTAGTACTTAGATGGGAAACCATCAAGGAAGTCCAGGGTCCCTGTATAGAGGCAGGCTGTTATAACCTTTCCTTTCTTTGGGGTAGATTTTCTTTTAATCTTTCCCTTAACACCCTCTGGGTAGTTTGCTGCCACCAGGAATATTATATTCCACAATATTTTATTTAGGTTTTCCCTTTGGTAACGTTCCAAAGCGTCAGGCTCCTTCGTGGTTCTATGTGGCCCTGAGGATAGGAATGGGATATAGCAATGACAGCTACACTGGGATATAACAAAACAAAATAAACTTTTATTTAGTTAAGAAGCACATCGGTTTCATAAACGTAGTTCTCGGTTCTTAAAGTTACTTCCTATAAACTTATTCACACTGATCTCCCCTAAGGCTTCACACACAGTTAGCCTCTTTCTCTAACTCAATATTTGTCTCACAGAAATGCTTAAAACTCCTCAGGCAGCACACAGCTAGCCTCTCTGACTCTCATTCACAGAAATATTAAACCTGCTCAGGCAGCCCACAGCTGGCCTCTCTTTCCCTGACTGAGTGTCCTTTCACAAACATGCTCAGTTCAGGTTCCGCACAGGTTATATTCCTCTCATAAATATTTCAATATACTCAGGCAGCACACAGCTAGCCTGCCTTCCTCTGACTCAAACTTTTCTCTCTTGCCCTGTCAGTCTCAAACTGCATTTACTCCGCCCACACTCTCAGTCATCAACCAATCACATCGCTCACTCATCCCTCTCTTTCACCCACATTCTTCACCTATCTCATCACGCATTTAAAGATACATGCACACATTTACTTGAAATCATTACACAGGCAATGGCAAACTTCCTCTGCTCTTGCCTTGAAACCATGCTGGGGTCACCATAAGGTAGGGGTGCCATTCCCCCGCCTGGAGTGGGGGATCCCCTGCTCCCACCTTCCCCCCCGCCCCCACTTACATGGCCAGCTAGTGGCGTGCCCACTGGGGTGCCGCCCAGGCAGCACACCCCTGGGTAGCACACTGCACTCCTGCACTCACAGTGGCCCGATTCGTGCCTCACAGTGGGTCCATTTTGGGCTGAATTGTGCCCCGCAGTGGGGTGATTCAGCGTGGGAGTGCTCCCAGGCCTCCCTTTGACCCTAACCCATGTGACAATGTTACTTACTGGAAGTGACGTCATCACACCAGCCAGGAGCGCGCGTGCAAGAATGGAACAGAGGGACGGCGCGAGGTAGGAGCCAGCATCTCAATCTCCCACCGAGGGAGTGAAGGGACCTAGCAACCCTACCATAAGGTGGCCCTGAATTAACAATATTTTAAACACGTAGAATAGTAATGGGGTTCAGGTACAAAAACTTGAAAAGAATGGTGAAAAGAACTTAAAAAGAAAACTTGAAATGAAAGCTAAGTAAGACAGTCATCTGACTTGGTGGAAGAGTCTTCTTTATTATGTCTCTTGCTCTCTGGGATCTTCTGACTGCTCTGAATGTGATTCAGCACATCCTAAAATCACAGATGATGCCTCCTTTGCTGGTGGACTGGCAGGCTTAAAATTTGTAAATGACATGCACATATATGACAGTTTAAGCTCCCTGCCTCCTACCAACAGCTGCCTCTACTGCTTGCTAATAAACATGTGTCAGGACTTCTAATGGCCTTCAGGTCTTACCTTCAGCAGCATTGAAGTTACTGCATCTTTACTTCCTTTGGTAATGCTGGTGTCTGAGATCATGGGAGGAAAAACCAGTGGTGGTGCTGCCCCTTATGCCGGTTTCGCCCCTCTAGGAGCTGGGCAACACTGGTATCCATTTTGAACTGGGCTTCCAACATACTGGAGTGGTATTTGAAGAAGAAAAACTATAATGCCCCCATGTTCCTGAGGTAATATTGGAAGGACCTCCAAAACAGCTAAGAAGTACACTTGCATGTAAATACTTTTTGTTACCTTTGTAATCTCTGCTTCGTTTGAGGAATTCGGAGTCGTAAACACATGGGGTTATCCTGTTTTATCTTCACAAAAAACAAAACTATGGTTAGGTGGAGAGAGTGAATGACGCCATGAGTTGAATTGTTAAGCTGGAGATTATCCCAGATCTTCCTGATCTGATTTCTGTCCACGGCTGTACATTGGTGCATTTATCAAGATGGAAACAACCCTGACAAATATGGGCAGCCTCTGTGGTCCTTATAGGTCAGATACAACTTTTTAGTATTTCTTCCCCAAAGAACTCTGCAAAGGAAGTAAATGTAGAGCAGGATATATCATCCAGCATTGGATGATGGTGATGACAGAACGGTCTGCTTTTGTTTTCCTGTAGCTTCATGCAGGTGGTTGGTATCTGATCTTCTGACAGGAGAGATATCAGTACCTGGTCAAGAATAGATAGGGGATTGGGTGGTGTAGGGACTGTGATAGATGTATTCATTCTTTATTTCGTTTAGACTAGGGTCATTTCCTGTCAATGTCTTTGCTGTTGACTGATTCCATAAGATTTTTTTCTTTAAATAGTGATTTATTTTCAAATGGCTCTTGGAAATAGTACTGTTGAAAAAGTTAAATGGGCATTTTTCACAGTGAATCCACTTTGCCCTTTGAAATTTTGTAAAAGACAGGTGCTTCTGGGTCAGTGTTTCATTGCAATACACCAGGTTCACCAATATCAAAAAACTTGGTGCTGCTTTGAAGTTGGACTTCTGCTTTTCTTGCTTGTATAAACATTTCCAAAACAGGATTCAGATCTAATTTACCATAACTCCTGGGATAATGTGGATGCTGAGGATGGTGTAGTATTTGATTCCTTTTCTGAAATACTTCATAACCATTATTTCAGTTATCTTTAGTTTGAAAACTAGTTGTTCTTCTAGTTCTTTTCTTCTAGTTTTTTCCTGCTGTCTCAGAAGGCTGGACCAGAAGCAGACGGCTTGAAATTAAATCAAAAGAGCTTTCGGCTAAGTGTTAGGAAGAATTTCCTGACAGAGCGGTCCCTCAGTGGAACAGGCTTCCTCGGGAGGTGGTGGGCACTCCTTCTTTGGAGATTTTTAAGCAGAGGCTAGATGGCCATCTGACAGCAATGCTGATTCTGAGAACCTGGGCAGATCATGAGGGAGAAGGAAGAATGGGTTATATCAGTGCTTAGTTCTCGTGGCCTTCTTACATGCCCAGGGTAATGCCAATCGCCACTTTTGGGTCAGGTAGCAATATTCCACTGGCCAGTTTGGCCAGGGATTCTGGAGGTGTTTTGCCATCTTCTGGGCATGGAGCAGGGGTCACTGGGGTAGTCACGGGAGTAGTTGCGAATTTTCTGCATTGTGCAGGGGGTTGGACTAGAGGACCCTAGAGGTCCCTTCCAACCTCATGATTCTGTGATTCTTTGAATCTTAGAAACAGTAACATCTTCATGCAGCCAATCAGATTTAATTTTTGATGATGTCAGCAAAACAAAAAAGGTAGTATAGAGTAAGGGCAATGTCCATTCAGGAAGTACTGCACTATCTCTGAATTATCTTTGTTTGGCCTCAGTCGTGTTGTCCCAAAATTGAATCTGACTACAGGGCAACATCACTGTTGCTAGGGGAAAGGCTGTCTGTTAGCACCAAATCTACAGTTGAAGGAGGAGGAATTCAGTGGTGAACAGATGCAAAAACAGTGAGCTTTGGAGGGGGAAGGGAGTTTCTTAGGAAACGTTACCCACCTAGTTATTTTTTGTAGCAAAAAAAAAAATGTTTGCTGAGAACATTTGTGTCAGCCTTGAACAAATGAATGCTAGGGGCATGTAAAACGAAACAAACGAGCCAGATTTACACCTGGAAATTGCCATTTTGTTTCGTTAAAGCTGCTAATAGAACGGTGAACCAAATGCTGGAAACCATATTATAACAGCACACTCCCACCAAAAAGTTTGCATGTTTTGTTACAGTTCTTATTCTGCAGCAGAGGCAGCATCTTATTTTCCCTAATGGCATTCACTATTTGGATCCCCAGAGGAGAGAGCCCTTATATTATTAATTAACTCGGTGGGAAGGTGGAACGTGCACAATGCACATGAATGCACATACACAAGTCACTACTTGGGGCAGTGACATTGTCTTGTCTCCCTGCCAGTCGGGTCTTCGCAAGGGGAGACCTCCCTTACCACCTACTGGCTTTGGAAACATTTCGAAGGGGGAATGTACAGACTTTAATCATAGGCTGTAAAGACACTTCCCTGGGATTAAGCACTATTGAATAACATGGGACTTACATCTGAGTTGAGCTGTTGAGGTGCCTCTCGGTTTGTTTTGCCCTGCTACCCAGGCCTAGGGCGGTCAGTTGCTGTGAGGAAAAGTGCTGCTGGAAGGGGTGGGATGCAGATGGTCTGTTCAGTCAGTCAAACGTGATAAAAGCCCCAGAAGACTTAAATCATAGGCTGCAGTTTTAAAGACGCTTCCTTGGGAGCAGGCACTATGGAATAACAATGGAGTTACATCCGAGTCAATCAGTTTAGGATTGCTCCCCGCCCCCATCCTGGGAGCCATTCAACTATTCTCCCCTTTCAAAAACAATTCTGGTTACCCACAGCAAAAGGAAGACTTGTGGGTAAAACACAAGTCTTTGTAGGTGGGGGAAGGTTCAGACAATCGTTCTACCTGCCTACCTGCCTGAACTTAGGTGATGGAGATTGGTGGCTATTAATGCAAGAGTACTTCCTCATCATGGGAACAAAACTGCAAAGCACAAGAAAACATGGCACAAACAGGCAACAGCAGGATGCAAAGCTACTAATAATGTATTGACACTATAGAAAAAGAGAAAAGAGAATATAAGCTAAGTAAGCTACAACTTAAGGGCTTGCACTATGAGGGCCTTTAAATTTTAAAAAATAATAAATTACAAAAAATAGTGATGCTGTTGTTCTTAAACTTGACATAGCTTAGGGCCTCAACATAACTCAGCCCTGGATCTTTCACATCACCTACTACTACCTTGTCCTTTAAGTGGCGATACCAAGGTGGCATTATTTCTGCATACTTGCAAAGTAGAAGGCCTGCTACTGACCTGTATCCCTTCCCCAAACAGATGGGAGATAAAGGCTGTAAGAACGGTAGCTTGCCCAGGTTTATTTGCCCAAGTTTACCTTCATATCCAAGGTGGGATTTGAACTAGGGGCTTCTCAGCTCTTACAGTGCCAATCTAAGCAGAGCCACACCCTTCTAAATCTGTTGGAGTCAGTGAGCTTAGAAGAGTGTAACTCTGTTTAGTGCATCATTGTTAGCCACATGACACTGCATCTCAGCTAACTTCTCATGCTCTCCATCAGATGCAACACCGCATCAGATCTCTTTTGAACACCCGGTATAGGTTTCCAAAACTCAGACATAGCTAACATTTAAATTGATATAATTGATTATCGTCAGTGGCTGCCCCTGTGTTGAGTCTTTTGAAAGTCACAACCATGTAAGCGTATTGACTCATTTTGATTACAGCTCCTTTTATACAATGTAACTTTTCATGTGGTTGACCTTCCCGTTGACCAACACTTTCAGATAACCAGACGTGTAGGCATCTCCACAATGTTCCCCATTCATTCTACCCACGCAGATTTTATGTGGAAGTTTTTGATAGGCCCTGAAAACCCTCAGGGTAAAAACCCAGAGCTGTATTGTCACTTACGAAGGTCAAATTGCAAAAGAATTATGTCAACGTGTTGAAAAGAGGTAGCTGAGACTAGATTGTGGTCTAGGCTAGATAATGTGCTGGCAGTTACATTTTCAGAAAGTTCAGGGATATTTCATTCATCCATGTTCATGCGCAGTTTTATTCACAGAAGAGTTGTGCTGTTAATGTTTGAAGCATACCTTAACTTTAGTGACAACCACCTAGTGATCACTCAGAGGTTTCCGGATGGATCAGTGGCCACATCCAACATGGTGTGGGGGTTACGTATTGAATTAGGATCTGGGTAATAAATGCAGGGTCAAATCTCCACTTAGCCGGGACGCTTACTGGGTGATCTTGGGCTAGTCATTCTTTCTCAGCTTAACTGACCTCACGGAGTTGCGGTGAGGATAAAATGAAGGGGGTAGTGAAACACGTATGCCGTCCTGAGCTCATTGGAGGAAAGACAGAGAAAAAATGTCCTTAATAGATAATCAGTTAGTCAATATTGGGTAGAGGCAGTGGTGCTGAAGTGGCGGCATCCCTGACGCGATCTCCTTTTCTCCTGCTCAGCTCTTTTCTGGCTACCTGCCAGCAACATGACTCCCTACGAAGGGTTACTTGAGGGCTTCATCAGGATCTTTGGCTTTGAAAAGAAGGCCTGATTAATTAAATTAATGTCCCTGCCATTACAAAATTGACTGGGCTGATTAACACTTCAGTGCTTTGCTGTGACCTGGAATAATTATAAGCAAGACTTCTTATCTTTTTGTTTGTGAGAACAATATGAATCAAGAAAGCTTTTTGCATTGGCATTTAAAGGAAAAAATCATGGTTTGTAGTTTGGAAAGTATTTTTTGAGGAAAAAGTTGACAATACTTTTCCCCCCTTGTCTTGTTTTCCTGGGACTTAGAGGTGTGCCAGGATGCTAATGTTTGTATTTGTATGTTCCTTTATCCAAATGCAAAGGATCTTTCTTGCCCGCTTCTGCCACTGGTATTCTGCTCTGTACCAGTTCCCATATCATGGGCATATTTTGTTACTAGGAGATGATTCCCAGGACCATCATGGGGGGGGGAGGGTTGGTGGGTTGCTGCAGGAGGAGGCAATTGTCCCCTTCTTACACATCCAGATCTTTTCAGTGGGATGCATCCCTGGGAACCGGTCATCGAGTGCTGTTTTTGTGAGTAGCTCTGTGTTTCTGCTAACATGTAGTTCCACCTTGAATAAGTTTTTACTAGAGCTGCCTTAGAGGATGTCTTATAATTTTTACCAGGCTGTTCAGTCATGTTGTATCAATATACATGTGCATGCATCAAAACATGCAGATCTTAGGCCAATCTGTATTTTGGTTTTGGCCCTAGTTGAACATATGAATGTAAAACTGTACTGGAGAAAGGGGTTGTGTGAATTCGCTTTTACTGGGTGCCCAACAAAACAACAAAAGAATTCTGCAAGTCTAAGTAAGTTTAAGTATCCCCAAAAAGTTTAAGTATCCCCAAAATACCAGCTAAAGGACAGGCAATGAAACACTTTCCTTTATTCACTTTTTTTTTAACTAAACAAAGAAAACACCTTCAAGGAGAATTTATGAATGTGCTGATTACCTGCAGTCTGAAGGTTTGCTGCCTCAGTTTAATCTGAAACAATCTGAACTACGAAGCTGTTAAAATAAAAAATTCTGATTGCTGTTTTTTCTACCAAGTAGAAAAAAAGATTAAAAGGCAAAAGAGAAAAGAGTTTCCTATGACAGCGGGAATGCAATCAAAGAATCTATGTAGGACAGTGCTTCATAAGAAAGGAGGTATTTTATTTAAGAATTCTGAAATGTGTTGCTCTCTCCTTCCCTTCATTTTCAAAATCAGGGTTTTCATGAAAATAGGTGCTAAAGAGATCTCAGTCTTTCTTCCCTCTGTTGGTGTTTGGTAGACTTGCCAATGATTGGTAGTCTCTAGAGTAAAGTTGTCACTTCTGAGGCAAAGTCAAGTGGAGAGTGTCTTATTAATTCTGGAGCTCTGACAAAAATTAAGGATGGGGCCCCCTCGTACCTCTTTTATTTCCAGCCAGCCGATTCTGAACAAGAATATAGTATCCAAATTTCATAATGCATGTCCCTTCAAAAATCCACTGCAGTTTGTGTTTTCAACCTTTGTCTAGACTGTTTCCCAATTTAACACCCTCTCTCCAGCTATAGTCTCCATGGGTGGAAACATACAAGTACCTGAAGGCAGCTCCATAAGGCAATCAGGCATAGAGTTAAACAGCTCTGTAGATCTTAGTCAAGGTGAAAACATCTAAATCATGAAAGGATAAGGTGATGTAGATGCCAGTAGGGCTCAAGCAGAGAATGCCTGCTATAGAAATGCCAGTTTTTCAAGGGAGGAGGGGAGGGGGGGCTGGGCTGGGAGGTACAGTATGCCTGCACAAATACATGTGCTTCAATTAAAGTTCAGTTTTCCCGCTGTGTCTTCGCCACATCTGGACCCAATAATACCAGAAAGAGAGAATCCTAGCTGTTATGTTCTGAAAAGATTTAAAGTACAGGGTGAATTAATGTGAAGCAAAAATAATGTTGGTACACAGGGCAGTGCCAACATTTGCGGTATTCAGCAGTCTCTGGATATACAACATACCACAATGCACAAGTTTACATTGATATACTGTGCCCTTGTTTCACTCCATGCACTTCCAGTCGGCCTTTACTTTCCTTGACAGCAGTCTGAGAGCGCAATCTTCAAATATTTCAGAAACCTTCAAAGCTTTTGTTGGTTCACTTTCTTCTAGTACCTTCTTGATATAAACTCAAGAGGAAGAGCTTCCATATTAGAGCTGTTTGTATCAACAAGAAGTAGATAGGCATCATTTTACAGGTGTTATCCAGTATTATCCAATTTTCAAAAGTGTTGGGTTGCTTTTGGGGGGTGGGGGTAATGTGTTCAGGTGTCCATTGTTTGAATGGCATGCATTTGACTTAGCAACAATGCACAAATAGTTTGCGGTAATTTCCTAAAGTTCAAGCTGATGTCCTATTGTTCTTCTTAAGGACAAATTGGAGGGATTTGGAAAGTCCCCCCTAATCCATGAGTCCAGTTAAGAATAGCCATTGAGCAGATGTAAAAATTCACCTAGCCCACACATAGAAGCTTCCTTTGGGGCCATAATCCCGAGAGATGTTGCATCTAAACAAGCTTTCTGCAAAAGCTTTTTCAGATTATGCACTCTGCTTCAAACAGTTGTCAGACTCCAAAAAGGTACTTGCCTTATCCTGTCCACCCACGGCACCTAAAGTATATAAATGGCTAATCAAAGCGGACTTTAAAAAGAAAAGTATACAAAAAAAGATAAAGAAAGATACGTCTGAAAGAGGCTCTCTGAACAAAAACAAAAGTGCCCCTTGGTCAAAGAGCAATCTTTACATTAGGAGTTTCAGAAGTTAAATTGGGGTTTTATATGAAAGCAGACGCTGAATCAAAGGCTAAATGCAAGGAGATTATAGTGATTGGAGCAAGATTTGCAGTCAGGTTAAAAACCTGAATATTTTCAAGATTGGGTTGCAGAAATAATGGCATACATGACCCCCGTTCCCACTTTCCACTTTATCTGCACAAGAAGCTAACACCATCATAAACAGAGAGATGGATGGCCTCTAGAAGCACTGATGTGTGGTATGAAACACACATGAGAACTTTCTCTTTCTACCCTTTCTAAATGGTGCTCTGGTCCATATGATGATGCAGAGCTCCTAGAACCTTGTTCCTAAATCTTCAATTTCATCTGTCTTCAATGCAATTTTTGGTATTATTGTGTGGGTGGGTTTGGGGGGGGGGCATAGTGATACACTCCTTACAAAGACTCGTTTCCAAGCACAGCACATCTCAGAAAAGGGCTGGTTGGCGTATATAATAAAGGCACGAGGTCAGACCAATGGTCCACTGAATTCAGTATCCTCCCTCCAATAAGGGTCTGTTTCAGTTGCTTCAGACTCTAAGCTGTTTCTCGTTTCACATTCTCAAATCGGTGGAGTGCTCCTATAATTTTCTAATTTGAAAGATTCACACATTTGTCAGTTTGTACAAATGGGCAACTTCACACATAAAGACTTAACACATAATGGCTTGCCACTATGGTCTGGAACATTTGCGTTTGTGTATCTACCTAGTATGTATCCTAAATGACAACCTAATAGTACAGTACCTGTTATGTATTGGGTGCAAGAAAAATTTCCAAACAGTGAAATGTTTTGCTGTTTTTTTGTGTACAAAAACATTTTGTGGGTCTTGCTTCTTGAACGGGAAGCTGCTGTGAACTTCTGGTTGTTTTTGTGTTAGACTTTTGCTTCTTAAACAAGTGTGTGGTTTTCTGGTTTAAAATTAGAGTATCACTTTATCCTTATGTTCAGAGACGTGTGTGTGTATTGTTCCTTTTGCATCATACCTGTGTGCCCTAGCTTCAGTACTGTGCTGTGCAGAGAATGAAGATATCTTAATGCACCTCAGCTGCATGCACATATTACTGGATATTGTGCTCTCATTGTTCTTTATCAGTCATTCACCTCTAGAAGTGTCTTGTCCAGTACACTTCCCAACGATGTTGTAGATGCAGCGCTTGTAAAGGAAGGGAGGTGACTAGAGGCGGGCATGAACCGAAATATGAACCGAAGTTTGTCACGAACCAGGCCAGTTCATGGTGGTGGTTCGCGGGAGCTCATTTCTCACGATCTGTGGTGAATTTTAGCCCAGTTCATTTGGTTCGTATTTTGGTTTGTGACAGCAGACAGCCTGGCGCCGATCAATCATTTTCCTAGGCAACGGGGGCAATGGGCTCTCTGCAGACCTTCTCCTGACCAGGAAGTGATGTTTTCACAAAGCCAATAAACTGGTTTACAAACTGGGGCAAGTTCATGAAAATTTGTGAAAGTTCATAGTTTGTGAAACGCGACTAACCACAAATCGCACAGTTCAAATTTTCCTGGTTTGTGCCCATCTCTAGGGGTGACTGTGATGGGTTTTTAAAAACTGGGTTTTAAAAAACTGTTTGAAAATAAGTATGCATTTTAGTGATTGCGTCATCAAAATTTATGCAGAATCACACCACTTGTTGGACTCAGAATTATTTCTGCTTTAAAGCAGAATTAAGCAGCTGAAAGAATTTTAAAAAAGAAAAAATATGAAGAGATACGTAGGGCAATAATTATGTGTCAAAATAGTTAACATGTTTTTTCTGGGCACTGATTAAAAAATTAGGCATAAATATTCATACAGTCTTTAAAAATAAATTCAGGAGAGAGAACCATTGTTAGCCATACCTTATACAATGATGCTGGAAATACCCTCTGAATATGGGTTGCTTCTTACGGCAGCACTAATTTCTAGAATGGATTTTCACTGTCGGGCAGTATTGAGGACATGCAGAATTGAAAAAACCCTGAGATATTCTATTGATTTTATCAAGACTCCATTAGCCTCCATTGAGCCCTGTTGACTTCCCTTGGACTTTTTCAGATTTTTTTTTCCTGAGGAAGAATATCTCTAGATTAGCTTTGAATTTCCCTGTATGCAAAGTCTGATGACAATCTAGGGATGTACGGAGCACCCTTCCCCAACAAATTTTACTTGTCTTATTGAAACACTTGACTTTTGCTTAAGCCCCTGAGGATCAACTCCTGCATTCACTCCAATTTAATTTTGGTTACACTAAATTCAGAGGCAACTCAGATTTCCGTGTCACTGACAGATACATCTGAGGTTGGGCAATGGAGTGGAAGCCCTCTGCAAGCCGATATATGTGTTTGTGTTGCCCTGCAGGGGGCACTATTTGATCCATATAGCAGTAGTGACATGTAGAACAGCTTTACTCAGTAAATTTTACAGTTCAGCTGGGATGAGTATTAGAAAAAACATCCAGGGTCATTAGTATCACAATCTTTTATGATATAGTAAGAAAGGATGTTAAAATATTAGGTAAGCATTTCCAGTGGTACCCCTTATTCTAGATTTGGAATTAATTTCAAAACTAGCTAATTACCATTTAGAATATGGAATAAACTGTTTAATGCTAGCAATTTATTGGGCAGTTTCTGTGTCTTGGAATCCATTGGAACATACAGAGTAAAAATAATGCAGGTCAGAAGACTGCAATGCAGGTGAGGGAATGTAGATGAGGGAAAGATAAAATGTGAATGCACACATACCCATGGAGCTACCTTCTACTGAATCAGACCCTTGGTCCATCAGAGTCAGTATTCTCTGCTCAGACTGGCAGCAGCTCTCATGCCAAAGTCTTTCACATCATCTAATCCTTTTAGCGGGAAATGCCAGGGGTTGAACCTACAACCTTCTGCGCACCGAACAGATACTCTCCCAGTAAGTTGTGGCCTCTTCCCAATCATTCCCTCCTACTACATGCATGAGTACCCAGTTTCCTGGGGGAAGGCAATGGCAAACCACCCCGTAACAAAAAGTCTGCCAAGAAAATGTCGTGTCGCAACATCCCCCTGTGGATCAGTAATGACTCGGTGCGTGCACAGGGGGCTACCTTTACCTTTTACCTACATGCATGAGCGGAGCTCCACTGACCCTTTAACTTGAGGGGGGCAGTTTGCCCCCTTCCCCCTCTCCACTGTAGCCTCCAAACTGATTGCGTCTGCATGGGCTCTGGGAATAAGCTTTCCTGGGGTTGAAAATCGTAGCTCATAGAAGGGTGCACCATATAGGCTGGCTATCCTTACATGGTCCTCAGAGAGTTATTGGTGCTGGAGGCAACCCAGTAGGTCCAAGAACTGGATAACTGACAACCAAATAATTTTGTTTGATTATATTTTGACTCAACATTTGGAGCATCAGAACTCACTCTTGTCATTAGTTACAAATTTTACATAGTAAATTAAAATTGTCTTGAGTTCAACTTAAGTTGAAATCATTTTAGAAGTAAGAATTTAGAGAAGGGAGTCATTGTCAAGAATTTATATTATTTTCTTAAATATGCAAGATTTAAAAGATCCATTTAAAAAGATGCAGTTTCAGAATCTGAGTCAAGTTTAGTAAATCACAGGAGATTGCAGAGAAATGAGTTGCTTTTTTTTCTTCAGAGAGGAACGAATGGATTAAAGCAGTTTGTGAATAGATGAGAATTTTTTCTCAGTTACTAAAAACAATGTAAACCTAAAGCTCCTGAGGGGGGAAAGGATAATCAGAGTTCCCATTCCCTCTGCAGATCTCTACATCAAACTCCTATCCCCAAGGGTTGCTTTGTGGGGAGTGTGGGGAGCTGTAGCAGGAAGGATGAGGTGGGGGAGATCTATTCTGTGAGTGGAGTTCTGCTCACAGCCCTTTGGATCATGGCATGCTCATGGAATCAATCCAACTTCAAAATATTCATTCTCTTTATAAAAATGAAGTTTTCGTGGCAGTTTTTTTTCCTGTTCTAGCTGGCGTATTTGATTCAATGATTTAAAAAGTAGGGTTGCCAGGTCCCTTCACTCCCCTGGTGACAAATTGGGACGGTGGCTCCTACTTCACCCTGTCACTCTCTTCTCGTCTCGTGTGGTGCGCAGTTCGCAGATGCACCCCTTGGCGATGTGATGACGTCACTTCCAGGAAGCGACATCATCATGTGGGTCAAAGGGCATCCTGGGAGCGTTCCCATGCTCACCAAGTGGCTGAATCACCCTGCTACGGGATATGATTCAGCCTGAAACGGGCCTGCAGCAGGGTGTGAATCAGGCTGCTGTGGGCGTGGGGGCACTCTGTGCTGCCCAGGGGTGCACACCACCCCCAGAGGGGGGGCACCCCAGGGGTTCACACACACCCCGCTGGCCAGGTAAGTGGTGGCGGGGGGAAGTGGGAGCAGGGGATCCCCTGCACCAGGGGGGAATGACAACCTTATTTAAAAGACTATTTCAATTCACACAAGTTGTATTGCACGTGGTGCTTCATCTTCTATTTTGATGCCTTTAATGGCAGCCAGTTACTTGGCAAGTATGATATCCATCTTCTACTTAAGAAAAACATCCCAGCTCTAGCTCTCAGGCCAGTCTTCCTCATTTCTTAAAAATATCAGGCCATGATTCGTAAAAAGTTGTGAGATTGCAAAACAGAAATACATTAGTGGGAAATACTCCCATTTAGATTTCATTGACACAACTCAGACTCTAAAGAGAATCAGAACTGCTTTAGAATAGTTGGTAAGTGGGGGCCCAGATGCCCTGCCTTTTGCACTTTCATTGTATAGTCCAAAGGTGGGGGGGTGGAAGGTGTGTACAAGCTTGCACACTTCCTTTATGAGATTTATGTCAGTAGTGGAAGAAGTGGAAGCATGAAGTACTTAACAGATTGTCAGCAATCCTTAGGATGTCTGAAGCTATTCCTAGTATAGCTCTGAAAGAGGAGTGAGCTGAGTATCTATGCTTAGTATCCCAAAAACTTTCCATTTCAAAAATGAGTACTTTAAAATAAATCAGTCAAAAACCAAAAAGCATGAAGGTTGTACATTATCTGTACCACCCACGCAGAGTGGTGAACTCAGAAAGGTTTCCCCCTCAAAACATAGAAACAAGAGCCTGGGACAACGTATCTAGCATTCATTATGAAGGAGAGTTTTCAGATTCAATCCCAGATTTATTTGAGCACCTGCATTTCTTGTTTTATAAGCCTATTATTGCTTACAGTTACTTGTACCATCAAGTGATAGATTATATAACTGTTCAGTCATGTGAATATACAGGCTCACTCAGTCCTCGGCAACTTCTAATGAACAGCCTGGGTGCTACCTCTGGAAACAGGTTTATTTTGCTCAATTGCCTTTTCATTTGCATGACTACAGGGGATGGTTTGGCTCAGGGAGAATTCAGCATTAATAGATTCCCTGCTGGTTAATAGAATTCAAATTTGCTCAGGTTCAAAATTCCTGACAGAAAAATCTAAATAATCTATCCTACCAATCTCAGTTTAGCCCCTAGCCTATTATTTTTCCTCTCTGAGTAGCTTAATATGCTTATGTATCTCATAAAATGTATTTGTATAGTCAGATTAAAGTTAACTTTTACACCACAGATTTGTGAAATAGTTTAATATAAACCAGTTTCTTTACTGCTACCCACATTAGCAAGTGTAAATCATAGGGTCGTGTCAATCCAGTATCTGCTTGCTTCCACATTCCATTTAAAATGCTGCTACTTACTACTTAAAGGTAAGGTAAAGATAGTCCCCTGTGCAAGCACCGAGTCATTACTGACCCATGGGGGGACGTCGCATCACGATGTTTTCTTGGCAGACTTTTTATGGGGTGGTTTGCCATTGCCTTCCCCAACAATGACTTAAATTGTTTGGGCACAGCATATGTTAAGTAGAAGTAGTAGAAGAAGTAGACAAATTTATTGTATGTGGCCATAGGCCTTTACAAGTTAAAAACATATTTACAACTCTAAAATTTTAAAATTTCTAAAATTACATCTATTTCTAAAAACTCACATCCAGACACAAAAATTACATTTCATTTCAACAGACTGCTTTTTTAGAGCCACATTTGCTCTAATTTTTCTGGTGGCTAAAGCAAAAAATGCCATCCTGTTGGAAACAAGGGGATCCACATCTGAGAGCATAAATTCTAGTTTTTCAGAATCGGAAAAGGAATTTAAGCTCTCTAATAGCTTTGTGCCAGAAATTTATTTCTGAGTTCTAGGTATAAAGGGCAAACCAAAACATAGTGGGGAAGATCTTCCACTGAACTTCCACATATCCAAATGGGTTGTTCCAGGAGCATTTTTAAATATCATCCAATTAGTAGTTCCATTGGCATAGTTTGGAAGCTCAGTGGTGTAAACACTGTTCTGAGGTTATATGCTGTTATATCTACCCAGTATGAGGCTCCGATATGATCTTTTTTTATTGTTTTGTACCATGGAGCAAATTTTGATTGAACTACTAATGAATAATTGAGTAAAGTGTCCCCATTAAACACCCGTTCCCACAAATCAAAATTATTCCATGAAGATTGTAGCATATCATCTGGAATGGTATAACAGGAGATAATATTGTTGAAAAATTCGGGGCGGACTTTGTTTTTGCTTTGCAACAGATTAAAACTAAGTTATAGTAAGGAACTAGCAACAGAACCTGTTTAAAAAACCCAGGCCCTAGAAAACGCAGGAATGCTGTTCTTCCCACTGCCACGACTCCCTCTGGAGGGGCAGGCGGGCTCGCCTGGCCATCCCACCGCTGTGGCTCCCTCTGAAGGGGCAGGTCAGTTCACTTGGCCATCCCGCCACTGCGGCTCCCTCCAGAGGGGTGGGTGGGCTCACTTGGCTGTCTCATGGTGGCAGTGCCCTGTGGAAGGGTGGGCGGGCTTACCTGGCTGTCCTGCCACTGCGGCTTCCTCTGGAGGGGCGGTTGGGCTCACCTGACCAGTCTGATGCGGTGCTCCTCTGCAGGGGGAGAAACGCATAAATAAACCCTAAGCAGAGTTATACCTTTCTAAGTACATTGAACAGATCTCGACAAAGCAGTGTGCAAAACACATAGGGATCTTTGTGTGGAATCCCATAAAATATTTTCCCCCACTGCACCATCATCTTTCTTCCATGCTTTGATGTATGTGTTTACAGACACACACAGACACACATACATAAATTGGTTGTGCTACATGTAAAGATCTAAACAAGAAAGTTGGGTTCAGTTATTTGAAGGGTGCATGCTCTTAAAACGGAATTTCTTCTTGAAAGGAACTTGGTAAACAACCTGAGGGTATAACCCTCAAGTAGGCACCCCACAGTTCTTTCTGTCTCAGTTCCCTGTTTGCAATAGAGTGATATTAATATTGCCCCTTCCCATCATACCAGGTTGCTGTAAGGCTTACGTGGCAATATATGTAAAGTGCTTTGATTACTTTAAAGCACTTTATAAATGCTTTTAACTTTCGTTAAAGAAAAAGAGAAAGACAGTAGCTTTAAGGCTTCTGTGATACCCACAGTAGAAAACTTTGGGAAAGAGATTTATAATGTAGTTCAGCATGTTTTGAATGAGCAAAAATGTTCTTGTGTACATTCACACCTCTTTTTATCATTCATCTCTAGAACTATGTCTCCTACCACTTGAACGATTTTATTTTTTGAATGAAACTAGTTGTTATGGGCCAAAATGCTGGGTAAAAGCCATATGAGGTTTACCCTGCATTTTAGCTTACAACAGTTACAGGACCCTGAAGGCATCTCACAAAATCATGATGAAAGACTTTGACTGAAGCTACAGAAATGACTTCATTAAACAAATGCCTTTCTTGTATATTTGCTGTATAAGGAATGCCAGGGCTACATGAACATAATTTAGATGAAGCAGGACCCAGGCTCATTCTCCAATTGACGGACTTCAAGGAGCAGGTATTGGGAAAGACCCATCTGTACCTGTGACCCTGAAGCCCTGCTGCCGGTCAAAGGAGACAACTCCGAGATAGATGGACCGTTTGTCTGACTTGGTATAAGGCAGCTTCATGCATTCAAATATTATGCCTACTAATTACATTTATGGTTGTTGTGGGTTTTCCGGGCTGTATTGCCGTGGTCTTGGCAAGACCACAGCAATACAGCCCGGAAAACCCACAACAACCATCGTTCTCCGGCCGTGAAAGCCTTCGACAATTACATTTATGTTTTGATGTTAAGGCTGAAATCCTAAACTTGCGAGCCCATGTGGGTGTAGTAGTTAGAAGGTTGGATTATGATCTGAGAGACCCAGGTTTGAATCCCCATTTTGTTATGGAAGCTTGCTGGGTAGTCTTAGGCTTGTCGCTCTCTCTTAGCCTAACCTGCTTTACAGGATTGTTGTAAAGATATATGAAAGGAGAGGAGAACAGTGAAGACCTTTTTTCGTCCCCAATGGGGTATAAGTGAACTAGATAAATAAATACTCAGTTTCGAGAGAGCAAGTTCCATCGAATCCAGCGGGATTTACTTCTGGGTAAGCATGCTTAGAATCACCATGTACAGTGCTTACAGTACCATTGCTCTCCGATTTAAGGCTGCAATCCCTAAGCACATTGACTAGGGAGCAAGTTCCATTGATTCAGCTGGACTTATTTTTGAGTATGTATGCTTAGGTTTGCACAGCACTTTAGCTGTCCTACATAATAAGTGGCATCACTTTGGGTCAGCTGGAACAAGGGAGTTTTTTAAAGTTTAAATTGCCCTTGGCAAAAATGGTCACATGGCCGGTGGCCCCGCCCCCTGATCTCCAGACAGAGAGGAGTTTAGATTGCCCTCCATGCCCCTGAGTGGTGCAGAGGGCAATCTAAACTCCCCTCTATCTGGAGATTGGGGGCGGGGCCACTGGCCATGTGACCATTTTTAAGAGGTGCCGGAACTCCATTCAACCGCATTCCTGCTGAAAAAAAGCCCTGGTTTTATACATTGATTCATGTCACGTTCTCAATATATTTTCTGTATGAAAACAAGAGATGCAAACCCCAAACTTCGTTTCCTTTAATAAAATCTTCTACAGAATGATTATCTTGTTTTAATGTTTTTCTTAAGGAACAGCACCATGGGAATAAATAAGTGGGCTCTCAGTTGTCACTATCTTTATGCATCAAAACACCGACAGAAGTAAGCCCCTTTGAACAATATGAGACTCGCTCCTGTATTCCTAAGATCAGGCTGCACATCACACAGTACTTCCTTTCTCTAATGTTGAATGTGCCAGGCCGTTAAGCTGTTAAAATGCTTCCAAGTAAATAGGACGCAAAAATACCTGAAAGACCTTTTTTTAAAAAAAAAAATCACTTGTTTTTTTCTTCTTCTCATTTTTCTCACTGGAGAGAAACCCAGCACAATCGTTACATGTAGGGTGTAATCTGTGAGCAAATGACATGGTGGAATTAATGAACAATTAACTATGATCATATGTTATAAGCAGTGTTGATTAGAATCACCACACATGCCTGCCTGCATTTTCAAAATATCTTTTAATTCTTCCTTGTGCTGCCGTTGTGCTCCGGTACAGTTCTAATTACCTGTTCAGCCTCCAGCCATCCCATCATTTCCTCAGAGATAAAGCTTATATCATTTAGTTTTCATGGCAACCAGACAACGAACTGTTCTTCTTTATTACTAGGTTCATACTTGTTCACATGGGCAAGAGTGTTGCCACCAAAACTGTGGCCGGAAATTATTATTTTTTTCCCCTTTCAGCTGTCTTCGCCTTGAAGACTGTATATCTCCTGTTCTTCCATCTGATGTATAAATTGTAAGGAATCCAAAGAAACAGATCAAAGGGATAATATTTGCATCTAGTAGCTGCTGGTTGGAGGGGAGACGAGTTCTTTGTTGCAACGGATGGTATGCAGCACAAAATGAAATTAGCGTGCTCTGTAATTTACTGCCTTTATTAAACCAGACAAGCATAAACTGGAGCATAGAAATCCCATCTGGATTCTCAGTAGGTTCCCAATTTACTACAATTTCAACCTCTTTCTGTTAATGCATGTGCAAATTTAAAGTATTACTAAAAATGCATGTTTAAAATAGATTTTTAAAACATCACCAAAGATAGTATTGGTGTGTGTTTTTTTAATAGCTTGCTCTTATTCGAAGGAAGCATTCCCCAACCTATTTTAACGTCACGGGGGACTCATGAGGAATGGTCTAAGACTGCAGTGCAGCTGGTGATGGTAGATTTTCCGTTACATACAACCATTTGCTTTCTTTCCCCTTTCAAGACTCAAAAAGGAGAAATCAAATAAATAATCTCATGTATATTGTTCACCTCGAGTGTCCTGACAGAAACCTTTTTGTCATGCCACTTGGCATCCTGTGGTGAAAAGATGTGACTCCACAGGAAACTGCAGTGCGTAACAGCGTACATCAAGAACCTCCATTTTGGAATGGCTGGTTGTGTTTTGTTTGTTTAAATGGAATACATATGGATCTCTTTTGTGTTGCATGTGTTGTGAGAAATGTAGAGCTCTGGAGCTTACATTTCTCAGAACACATGCAACACAAAGAGATCCATATGTATTCATTTTAAACAAACACACACACAAATATATATATGTTCTGATTTTCTCTCCAGTATTTGTTTAAATACAGGAACAATTGCAAACAATATGACTGCAATTGTGTTTGTTAAATCTGTTTAACTGCTTGTTTTGATTGCTGTGCTTGAACAATTGGGTCTGTTTTTGGTAGGGTTGCCAAGTCTAGTGTGGGAAATTCCTGGAGATTTGGGAACTGTGCCTGGGGAGGGCAGAGTTTGGGGAGGGAAAGAGCTTAGCAAGAATGTGCTGCCATAGAATCCACCATCCTGAAGCTGTTATTTCCTCCAGAGGAACTGCTTTCTATCATCTGGAGATCAGTAGTAATTCTGGGAGATCTCCAGGCACTGCCTGAAGGTTGGTAACCCTACTTTTTGGATTATAAAGTGGAATGTAACATTTGGAATGAAATGGTGTAGTAGTTAAGAGTGGCAGAACTCTAATCTGGAGAACTGGGTTTGATTCCCCATTCTTCTGCTTGAAGTGGGTGACCTTGGCTCAGTCACAGTTTTCTCTGAGCTTTCTCAGGCCCACCCACCTCACGGGTGATTGTCATGAGGATAATAAACAGCTCTAAGTGGGTGTTAAGTTGCCCTGAAGAGTGGTATATAAATCAAATGTTGTTGTTGTTGTTCTTAAAAGGAGGAGATGAGCCTGAGACGAGAGAATGTGTTAAAGGAAATGGACTGAGGGTAGGGAGTAATGCTGAAGAAAGAGAGAGAGGCTTGAGAGGGGAGAATGAAGAAGAACTGAGAGAGGAGAATGGAGAGAAAAATGTGCACATAATATAGCCAAGAAGTGCAGAGGGTATTGTGGTTACTGTTGGGGGCTCGGCCAGCCCAAGCAGAGTAGTCCAAGTCCAGTCCAAGGTCAGAGCACAAGTCCCAAGCCAGGAGTGAGTCCAGAGTCCAGAATCCAAAAGCCAGGTCAGGATGTCCGAAGGTCAGTTGCCAGTCAGAGCAAGAGCTAGACAGAGACAAGGTTGAGGCAGGGTCCAAGGGTTGCAAGGCAAGGTTCAGTGCAGTGTTTGCAGCCAGAGCAGGAATCCAACGTGTTGCTTCCATGCCTCCTGGTCTTTTGTGGCTGGGTTTTATAGATGAGCTGAGCTTGCAGTTAGCTGCTTGGGAGCTGTCCTGTGCCCACTCTCCATCTCTTTCCCCAAGCAGCTGGCATCTGGCCAGGAGGCGTGCAGTCTGCCGCCTCTCCTGCAGCTCCATACGTTGCTTTCATCTGCGGTGCTCTCTGGGTGAAGCTGGAGGTCTGGGTGTCCTTGGCTGTGCTTCACCTGTGGTGTTAGAGCTGGAGGGCATTGGTGCCTCTGGCTCAGCTACTAACTGGGGACTTTGGGCAATTGGTGGCTGGGCTTCACCGATGGTATTGAAGCTGGAGGGTGTCGGGGCTTCTGGCTCAGCTGCTGGCCGTGGACTCTGATCTGCCAGCAGCTGTTCCTCCTGATTACCGGCTTCAGCTGCTTCAGGGCTGGCTTGGCTGGTTACACAAGGCTCCTCTTCTCCTGAGGAGTCCTCACTCTCACTGATCCCCATGACAGTTACAGTGGCAGGCTAGGATCTAGGAGGTGCTGGTTGAAAGCCCCACTCCGCCAGGGAGCTTGTTGGCTTAACTTGAGCCAGTCACTTTCTTTCCATCTAACCTACCTTACTAGGGTGGTTGTTGTGAGGATAAAGTGGAAGAAGACAGAATGGTGTTGTAAACCACTTTGGACCCCATCAGGGAAATAAGCAGAACGTAACTATCTAAATAAATAAAATACAGAGGTGAGGAAGGCTGAAGTTCATAGACATAGCATTCTTTTAGGGAAAAATAGATTTCCCAGATGATTTTGACTGAGAATCAAACCTGATACAAGAACCTTTGGAATCATCTCATTTTGGTGTAGGAAGATCCCTTCACTTTTTTCATTTTAAATTGATAGGCATCTGACACAGGGAAGCCTCTCCCGACAAGTGAGCCAAAAGGAGAAAGTAGTAGAGCCCATGTCTGCATGTCATCACTGCTCTAGCTTATGGATGGAGGACACATGCTATGGCAGCATTTCTGAAGTTTAGCCCACCTCAGTCTTGTCAGGGGCAGGATGGGAGGCTTTCCTGGCAACTCTCTGTGGAAAGATGGTGGGGTATACATGGGATAATTACCATACTTCTAATAGCTGGGTCACACTGTTGAATTAAAAGTGGGGAAACACTTCAGTTTTACACCCCCGAATTTTATTTTTAGAATGCATAAGGATAATAACAATCCTTCTTTTGTGTGCCTGCATTAACCGCGTTATAAGAATCATGCTAGTGGAGTCTTTCCTAGACTATATCACTTCAGTTTGTGGATCTATATACTCTGTCCTGCATAAATAACTCTCCACATATGAAAAACTTGTAAGTCAGCATGATTCTAAGCTGGGCTTCTCTCTGATATTCTAGTTTTCCACTTCGTTAAGACATTGGGCATCTCACAGGATCTTGTCTCCTGTTGGAGGAACAGGTGATCATGACACGGCAGAATGCTTTTTTTTCAGCTCCATCTAGCTGGCTCCCTATTGATAGTTGCCCAGTCTGGTCACGTGATCTATGCTTCGGTAACCTTGAGGCTTGATTACTGTAACACGCGCTTTGTGGAGCTGCTTTTGAAGACTATCCCAAAATTTAAACTGGTGAAAAATGTGGCTATCAGGAACCAGCCATCAGAACTGTACTGTTCCTGTCTTAAAGTCCCTTCAATGGCTGCTGAATTGTTTCCTGGCCCAGTGCAAGGTGCTAATGCTTGCTTTTTAGGTTATTCATGACTTGGACATCATATACATTAGAATTAGACCAGCTGTATTTGCAACGGTGCTTTGAATGTCAGTTCCTTCCTCTAGATGAAACTCTTATTGTGTCCCACGAACCTAAAAAAGCAGTAGGGGAGGGCAGGTTGAGAGCATTCTTCGTATTTAGGTCTCTCTTCTTCGTTGCTTGCACTATGAATGTGAATTCATGGCAATGGGTAGAACAGCTGAGATGCAGAATTGCACATCTTGTACGTCTGTGCACTGGTGCCTCCTTGTGGCAAAGATCTAGATGAAGAGAACTGTGGTTCTCGCAAGCTTATGCTACAAAAAAGTTGATTAAAGGTGCTACTGGACTCTTTACTCCTTGTGGTAAAACCATTTAAAGCCTCAGTGTAGGAAATGGGGGGAGGTAGTCATCTCCCCTGGTCCTACCATAGCTCCTTCACCATTCCCTTATAGTAGTCCAGTGTGTCCCCTTAGTGTGGCTTCCAGGCCTGTGTTGTTGTTGTTGTTGTTGTTGTTGTCGTCGTCGTCGTCATCGGCCTGGGAAACAGGTTCTAGCCTTGATTGGTCAACTCCTTTTCTTGTTTGTCCAGTGGCTTCCCACTTACCTACCTTCTTCCTACCCAATTTTCCAGCTTTCTTATCCATCTGTCTTCCTGCTTGCACTTCCCTGGACTCTTACTATTACCATCTACTAATGAACTCTTTGAATAATTGAAAGGTGTCAGGCTGTGCTTCTGAGACTCAAGGTCTGGGCTCGTTTTCAAGACCTCAGGGTAGCAGGTTGAAGTCTAAATTTGAAGTCAATGCATTATTTTAAGACTTCTATGTATATTTACTACACATGTAAATTGGAGATGGGAGGTAATAATCTAGCACTTTACTGCTTAAACATGTCTAGTTCATATTAATTTCCATGCTGTTTTTGTCTTCAGCATCACGTTTGTGACTATACACATTCACTAATACCGCCCAGGTACAATTCCCAGTGATATGCAGCAGAACTATAGTCCCTACTACTATTCAGTGTGACATCATCAAGTCCCAGAATATCATCAGGCCTTGCCCCATGATTCTCAGAGAAGTGCTTGCTAGCAGCCCTAATTCTGTGGCTTGGATCCCGCAATTAAATCTACCTCAGGATTGACTCTCTTGTTCTACATGAGTCTCTCTACATGAGACACCTGGGTGTGTATTCGTCAAGAGTAAAGAGATGCAATGTTAGCTGGGAAGCATAGTTTTAAAAAGCAGAGCCGGTGGAGATTGCTCCTCAGAGGGTTTGTTAATTTCATCTTTGCCTCCCCGAAGGCTCTGTCAGTTTTACCTCTCCAGTCTAAAACTGTAGGATCGCAACCAGAGGGCAACGAGGAACGGAAATGGTCTGAGAGCCAGACTTGGACCTGGGGAAGTTCTAATGGGCTGAAGTTTCCCTTCTGGCATTTCACAGCCCCTTCACACAGCTCCAGTGTATTAGCAAAGCCTTTGCCCTGCTGCCGGCTCTGTCTTTTTAAACTACCCATCCCGGCTACCATTGCTTCTCCCAACAAGTGTTCTTCACGTGTCAGATATCTTGTGTAAAAAGTCTCATAGCCTGCTACTTAAGTTTTGCCTTGCCCCCCCACACACACACAAGGGGGGTGCCCCAGTGTTTCATCCTGTACTTTAGTCCTGATCCTGCTGGGTCTTGCTGTTTTGGTCCTCTTGGTTTTTGGCTTTCTGCAGCCTGGTACTTATGGTAGGTTTGTGAAAAGGCATGCTGGCATTCTGATTTCTTATAGCCATATGATATTGCAGCTGTTCAAAATGATCCCCTATGGGAATTGGCCATCACTTATATATGTTTCTCATCCATCTGGTGAAGTCACTATAACACATAAATTTGGTTAGTCTATTACTCACACTTATAAAACTGTCTTTACTTTTTTGCCTGAGTGTATTGCACACTCATCCCCGCGTGGCTGCCATTACTAGCCGTATGACTCACGTTTCATGTACAGTAGATTAGATTTCTGTTATTTGTGATCAAGACGGGCTTTCTGCATTTTCCATAAAAAGTCAAGAAGTTCATTTATTACACTCATCTCTCCCTTGTTACTCTGATTGCGACTCTTGAACTTTTTTTTTAATTCAAGTGAATAATCTTTTTTTTATAAAGCTTCATAATTTTTCTCAGTTGACAAAAAAAAGTTTTTTTAAAAAAAACTTGTGGTAATATAGATGGTTTTGTGTAGTGCAGGCCTTAATTTTTAGTTATAGGTGGTAGACTTGGAATTGTATCCAAAGCTGCCCTTTCACTCATATAAGGAATCTTCCTACTGGTTTTAAAAGCCTTCTAGAATGGTCTTATGTGTCCTTATCATTTGGAGTAATGGGAGAAGGAATCAAGAAAAATCTTTGCAGTATTGCTTACTGTAATAGTTGATTTTGTCTAAAAGAAGCCAGCACGTTCCTGTAATTGTGCTCTATTTGAGTTAATTTATTGGGTAACTTCTAGCCATCTGTGCACAACAAGTGATTTCTGGTGATCAGGAGTCGGGATCCGCTGTACCAGTTGTCTTTTGTGATAAAAAAAAAAGACGGAATGAGATGAAATACTAGATTTGATCCCACCTAACATTTCCATGGACAGAATTATTTATGTTGACAGAAGTACAACTACTGCTGCTGTCCAGAATGCATCAGATACTTACTCCTGACGGGGAACCACCAGAAGTATTGGGGGAATCTCTCATGGAGGTGGAAGTCAGTGAAATTGTCTCCCTCATGCCCATGGAAATTTTAAGCCGGGAATTTTAGGCAATTGTTACCTAAAATCGGGAATTTCCAAAAGATGCGAGACATGATATTGGAATTAAAATCTAACCAAAGGGCTGCATTCTAGGTGATAAAACTTAGACTTGTGGTGACAGTTTTTGATCCTGGAAACTTCCAACAGGACCTGGGAAATTTATTCAACTTAAAAATTAAAATTGTTTATTTCCGGGCTGCATAGGTTGGGGTTTTTTACTGTTTGTTTGATTGTTCAAAATGCATGCCATCTCTTCTCCAAGGAGACCATAGTAGTATCTACAAGAGTCAATGCAGTACACTAAGGCTTGTGAACTACTGTATTTTTCAAGAACGGTTCTGTTCTCCAGGAGTTCAAGACCGGAAAGTATTTTGCCGCACAGATTTTTTCAGAAAGGATAAGGTTCTCTTTCTGCTGGCAGTTCGTGGAATCCAAACCTTTGCTTTGTTTTCTTAATATTTGTTTTGGCTCGCCAGATACTCCTCCCATCCTCAACTGTTGCGATATAGCCAGACTCTTAGGGAGTGTTAATTAGCATCTGGAAATTGAATCACTGTTGATGGGAGGAAGTATAGTGTTGTGAAAAGGGAATGTAAAATACTCGAGTGTGATCCTGGTGCTTTTGGAATCTGATTGTGTGCCACTATAATATTGGTTTCACTTTATTTCTTGTCACTGAGTTAAATTACACCAGTTCCTCCCCAAACCTAACCATTTTTTGATACCCCCTACATACCTGTGCTTGAGACGAGATGTCATCTTTAAGCATGTTGTGAAAGCCAGTGGATGTTGCTACTCACTTGTGCCTGAGAAGGATTGAAATCCAAATGTAAAGCAGTACCAGACTGTGGGCTGGAGTGCTACTGATTCAGTCAGGTACAAAATGGTTTATTGACTTTGGACTGATGGGCTATACAGATAACTGTCTCTGTTTGTAAGCAGGTGAAATCTAGTCTGTTTTTTTAAGCAGATGTGTAGATGAATCTCAGACTTGAAGTACTGGTAGGATTAGGATGATATTATTACATTTACATCCTAGTGTCTTTCCTTGGAACTGAAGGTCTGATTAGAAAGCCTGTTTTGTTTCACCAAAGTAGCTTGATTATGTGTGTTTGTTTAGACCATTCCTTGGGATTGGAGGGCTTCTCTTTGGGATTCTCCTGTCCTCCAGCGGAGCAGAGAGGGGTTTTGTTTCACAAACTGTTTCTTCCGTGTTGTACCAAAAAGGTACCCCTATCACTGGCAGAACTGCACAGGAAGAAAAATGGGCACATAGGTTTGAGAAGTCAAAGGCTGTTTGCTGATACCAGGAAGTGAAAACTGTTTCCAAAGGCTGCACGGCTTAATCGACTAGCTGCAATATCCCGATGTTTTGACCATGTATAATAGATCGAGAGTAGGCTGTGGGGTTGTGTGATACTTCTGTGTCCCTGCCGTCTCATGTCTGAATTCACCCTGTCCTTCCCTTAGTTCTCTTAACCATGTTAAGAGTTGCATCTTCACTGGATTTAGCCATGATTAATGCAAGCTGGTTTCCTTTATCTGTTTTGAAACCTGGTTATGACAACAATGAAGACTGGTGCAGACACAGCATGGATGCTACTGGAGAAAGTTGGAAAGGAAAAACTTCATACTTTGGAGAAAATGTTATCTTGTGCACATTATATTATACCTTAACCATGGTTAAGAGGTTCTGAAGTATTAAAACCAATCAAGAACTGTATGAGCAGTGGGAACAAGTGTAAAGTAGATAATTCCCCCAAATCTCCACTAAAGAGTAAAAACTGCGAGTTAAGAGGCATTCTCTTGGGTCCTGCTGTCTGACCTCCCGCAGCAGAGATTTGTGTCCCAGTGGGAAAAGGATCAGGCAGTAGTCCATATTTCGTCAGTTCTGTGCGTGTGGTTTGACAGAAGGCTGAGCAGGTGTTAGATCTATGCAAGGTGGGCACAGCTCTCTTGGGGCAATTACGAATTGCATTCACAGCTTTAGCATGGGCAGAGGGCCAGTAGAAGCCTTGTGTGTTCGTTAAATATTCTGAGCAGCAGGTCCAGCCAGTGATGCTTTCAGCTCAAGGTAGGTGCCGACATTAATTATATTTCTGAGGTTGGGAAACTCTGTTCAATAGGAGAGTTTTCCCCCTAATGTGAGTTATGCACAAGATTTCTTCTTGTTTGCCTCGTATGTCTCTTGTCAGAAATCAGCACCTTTTTCAGTTTCTCCAAGGGCAAACTGTTTGTGTGATTGTTGGTTGTTGGGGGTTTTCCGGGCTGTATTGCCGTGGTCTTGGCATTGTAGTTCCTGACGTTTCGCCAGCAGCTGTGGCTGGCATCTTCAGAGGTGTAGCACCAAAAGACAGAGATCTCTCAGTGTCACTCTCTTGACACTGAGAGAGTGTCAAGAGATCTCTCTTGGTGACACTGAGAGATCTCTGTCTTTTGGTGCTACACCTCTGAAGATGCCAGCCACAGCTGCTGGCGAAACGTCAGGAACTACAATGCCAAGACCACGGCAATACAGCCCGGAAAACCCCCAACAACCATCGTTCTCCGGCCGTGAAAGCCTTCGACAATACATTGTTTGTGTGATTACTTTGCTGTTTCAAGATTGCCTTTGTAATTCAGAGTCTGCGTGCCTGGGGTGGGGATTTCTTCCAACATTAAACAATTGACAGTGGGTTCAGTACCAGGTTTCTGCTGATGATGAAGGAGCAGGGTGACCGCAAAACTTCATCATCAAGTGGAGGTTGTGGCACTTGATAGCGCACCAAGGGGCCGTTTCTGTGATGCATTAGGGAAAGGTCATGGTGGAGCACCTGCTTTGCATGCAGTAGGTCACCAGTTCAATCCCCACCATCTGCAGATAAAAGCATTAGGTAAAGGGGTGGTGTGAAGGACTTGTACCTGAGACAGCTGATGTTCTGTCTGCTTCCCCAGTGTGTTGAATGAACAGTGAAATTTGAAGGAACACATGACAATTTATATATGTTTAGTGTATTAAAGATGTTGGGTAAGGGCCTGTTTTAGAGTTGGAATTCAATCCCTCCCTCCAGTGCTTCTGTTATACCACAGCTATTTAGGTTGCAAGTGTATTGTCAGTGTTTGTCTTTGGAATATAGAAGGAGAAAGTTCATTTGACATGTCAATTTAGTTCATAGAAATAAAAATGACATGGACGAATGGATATTGTAAGTGAAATGGACCTTTCAGTGTTCTTCAAAGAACTATTCATTGCTTTTGTTGAACCTGAATAAACTGACCTAAAGGTAAGCGTGTCTCCACTCTCTCATAATCTAGTGTCAGATCATTCATTTTTATGGCAAGAAGAAATAACACAGCAGAATTAACTTTAAAGTTACTTTGCTGTTGAATTTAAAGGAACTTTTTTGTCAGGGAATATTTATTTGTTTTTTAAATTTATTTTTCAATTTTATACCCCACTTTTCTGCCCTCATAAGGGCCACCAAGATAGCTAACACGTTAAAACATATATATTAAAATCACATCTTAAAAACTATTAAAAAATAACAAGAAACACATGATTAAAAGAATTACTAGGTAAAAAGGTAAAGGTGCAAGCACTGAGTCATTACTGACCCATGAGGGGGACATCGCATCATGATGTTTTCTTGGCAGCCTTTTTACAGGGTGGTTTGCCATTGCCTTCCCCAGTCATCTACACTTTACCCCCAGGAAACTGGGTACTCATTTTACTGACCTCAGAAGGATGGAAGGCTGAGTTAGCCTTGAGCCGGCTACCTGAACCCAGCTTCCGCCAGGATCGAACTCAGATTGTGATTACTAGAGATAAAATACGTACAAAAATATTAAAACAACAATTAAAACATTGGGCAGGAAGGAGGGATCATTGAAGGAATGTCAAATGCCCTC